>NC_092366.1:20291030-20926143 GCF_030848805.1 Temnothorax longispinosus
GCTCGAAAGTTTGATTAGTTCCTTAGTTCTCTTCTGATAGAACAGTATTTTGTGGACGCGATATGACAGCGGCGACTATTTCTTATTCTCGATCTTTAACCCGCGTTTCCTGCGATAGAAAAAGAAGCCCTCTATAACGCTGACAAATCGGTCTCAGCCTCGTGAAATCGAGGCCACGTCATAATAACGCACCGGCATGTCGGATTCGTTTCTTTTACTCCACCTCCGGCCTTTTATAGTGTTACTTCTATCTTAGAACATTATTATACAGAATATATATACCTCTGTTATCATCAATTTTTTCCATTTAGAAAATTTTTTCAACTTGAAAAGTCAATCTTTTCTTAGAAAAATTCAATTCTTGTTATAACTTGCTAATTTAATATTTCTTAATAATTACATTTCAAATTAGGTTGGTTTTATAATATAATTATTTTTTAATTTTATGAAACTTTGATTTATTCAGCTTTGAAGAAAACCATTTATTATCTCGAAAACAATACAAAAATAAGAATGACAATAATTATCTAACGTGAACTATTTTTTTGTTTTAGGCTACAAGGAAGATCTCCAAATGTGGATATCTATTCGTCGCGCCTGGATGGGATTTTTCAAACCCGCTGAATCGGACAAAGGTATGTATCGTTTTTATCGACTCGCCAAAGGAACACATTCCCTTTAATCGAACGCCATTGACGTCGATTGAATTACGCCGCAGAGACGAAGGAAAAATATTGTTAATCGTCGATCGGAAGTGCGCGCCGTGATCGATCACTTCCGTTCCGATGCTCGGGGGTACGTGACGTTATCAGCCGATCGAGTCTATCGATCGCGGGAAATCACGCCGTGAGATGTGGATCGGGCCGGCCGGGCCGCGCAATTTGCTCATTATCGAGAAAGTGAGGATAAGCGGGCGCCGTTTCTCGTATCCTCCGCGCCGCTGAAAGGGGCCCGCGATACGTTTTTGCACGGTATCGCGCGAAGCGATTCGCGCGCGCACTTCGCTTCGCGAAAACGTGACTTCGAGGAACACGTAAAACGAAGTCGTTCCGGCTTTATTTTACATTTATGACGGCGCGCACGAATGTTGTTCCTTTCTAAACTTTCTCCGATATGAAATATACGCTCGTTAACACTTCGTACGGATACGTTTCTTGTTTTTCTTTTTTATCTCGATGAGTCGGTCGTGCTAGAGAATCACAGTTTTTCGATACCAGTCTATCGAAATGTTTAGACGTTGATTGCGGCGCGGCGCGGCGACTCGCTGAGAAGTGCAGAAAACGCGGATGTTGATTCGCCAAGCTGTCGGTCGTATGATTTATGCTTGTCTAATGGGAACGACGGCTGTTGTAATTTTCCCTGTCAAAGCACCCGCGACATGTGCTACTTGATTGACGTGTCGGGAATCCGGTCACGGTTTAATCTAAAAGGCGCAGTTGTCAAGAGGGGACATTAGACAATTCGAAAAATTATAATAACAATTCGTAGCGATGTTGTTACATCGGTAATACACGGTGACCTTTAAGAAAAACCGCAAGGTTCTTATTACAGTACATATAAGAACGACTGCTTATTAATTAAGAAAAAGTGACTGCCCTGCGATATTCTTGAATTATGAAGGAAATGTCAAGCAAGATGTTGTTGAATCATCGTTACTATATATCGAGGATCAACAATAACCTTTTAGTCATTGAGAAACTCATGCATTTATCTTTCACCGTATTACGAGTTTCGTGTAATACTTCAGAATATCATCTGTAATTATCATCAACGGTATATATTTACGAATTAAACTATTCGGGAAGAATAGTTTAATAGCTAAGAAACTGAGAGAAGAAAGCGCAATTTCCTAGTTCAAAGTTGTCTGTTGGGGCGCGGGTAGTCTTGATTATAGCCGAGATTTACACGATCGATAATTACCGACATATATTGAGCTCGTTCGTCTTACATCAAATAGAAAGTCTCATGGTGACCGTCTTTGGCCTCGATCTTGGTCTCGCTTGCGATAATCTGTCGTGTGATGTTCTATGACAGGTCGACCGCCTTAATTTTTGCTAGGGTTTCTCAATCTATCGCAAATAGGATCCGCGCGCTTTCACGGAGTACCACCACATGTGAAAGATTCAGTTCTGTCAGATAGAAATACAGTTTCTTTCGTTAAGGCGTAATTGTTTTTTTTTTTAAATTCGATATCTATTCGTTCGCTCTCTTTGCAGGTCTAATTCATTTAACGTCCTCAAAAATCTTTGATCGTCTTTCGCGAAATAATTTTCTGCATCATAACATTCGCAATCGGTATCGTAACATTTAACTACTTTCTACTACACACTTTGTGCTCACATATATATTCAACACATTTGTGTTATATTCTCAGCAACCATAAAACTGTATCATAAAGTTTATTAAAGTTTTTATCTTATAGGAGATTTGCATATAATCTTATATATAAAAAAAATTATAATATATTATTAAAATTAGGAGGTTTATAAGGATATATGTGTCAGATTTAATTACGCGGCAACATTTATTATAATTAAAAAAATTTTTATTATTCTCATTAAGTATTATCGAAATTACTTATCTACACTATTAGCTATTTATTATCGCCATTTGTTAGCTACAATACAAGTCATTTATAACGTAGGTATATCTTCCGCAGTCCTTGGAGGGTTTTAAGGCAGCAATAAACGCTTTCTACTACTATTACTATTACTTTGAGTCTCTGTAAAAGACGCTTGTCATAAAAGGAGGAAGTTACTCGGTGAACGACTGCTTTCAGACTATCTCGGTTACCTGGGACTCTCTCGATTAACGAATTATTGTCGTTTCCGCAGTTAAAGGTATTATCGAGAGATTACATGGACCGCGACACGAGCCCGTAAATTCCGGTCGTTGCGCTGAGGAGAAAGTGAATATAATTAGAAGCCGCTTTAAGAAGGCCTTAAAGGCCTTTGAGGCCCGAGCGGTGCGTAACAGCCGTTAATGCGTGGTACCGACTCCTTAATTAAGTGAACCTTGTTAATTCATATACACGGCGTGTCCCCAGGATTTTCTTTCTCTCTCTCTTTCTGCTTCGCCCCCTCCGCAGTGATAAATCCCACAGCTACGTTCAATAATTTAGCAGACGCTTTAATAACGACATCGCGTTAAGGTTGACGAATTTTATTGCCCAAGACGGTGCTTAAGGGAGACTCGGATTCTTGAGAGATTATTGCTTAATATTTTACGGCATTCCTATCTGATTTTTTTCCCATGAAAACGTTCGCGATTATGAACGCTCGCTGAATAGCGAACGTACCATAGTTGCGATTTATCGTGTCTCAGCGATTTAGATTTGTTATTAATTTGTTTATGATGAAAAATTAAATTAAAAATTTTGATATTTTACTTGTAGCTTGATATCTAAATTACTACAGAAATAGTTTTAACAATAACAAAATAACATTGCATATATTTAGTAATAAAAATTAAGAAATAAAACTCATTACTTGTGAATTGCTAAGTATATTTTATTTATTTATTTGTGTAATTGATTATAAAAATAGGTTGTATAAAAAATATATTTCTTGTATTTTTGTATAATCAGTTGCATACACGAATGCATAAATAAAATATATTAAATAATAATTAATATATATAATTCTAATTTTTAAAGAATAATTTATCAAGCAATTGAGTGAAACAATTGAGAGTAGAATCGTTACATTGGATATAAGTATTTATAAAATTTATATATGTTGTACTTGAGCATCCAGTTAAATCTACAATATTTACATATCTGTTGTCAGTCGAGTGATATTTTAGCAAACCCGCGCGTCGTGACCGTCACGACGGATTTCGGATTTGTTCACGGTTACAGACGGAGACAGAGGTGAATTTATCTATATAGGTAGTCGTTCGGTATTTCACACGTTTCGAATTTCACGACGGCCGATGGCGTCGTGGTACAACTCTCATCTAGCGATATAATAAAGCAACGCCTTTATTTTCACTCCGATAATACCTCGAGGCGTCGAGAGAAGTCGAATGGTAGGAATCTCTCACGGATCGTGAGATCGAAGAGGATCGATGGATCTCCGTTGCAGTATTGCGGTTAGAGAAATACTCTCGCGAGTATGCGTAACTATTCGCGCGGCTAGAAATTACATTTATTCTGTTCTTCTATCGATTTCCCTCTGAAGTTGAAAGCCTTTCTTTAGAATCTCTAGATCAATAATCTATCAGCAATTTAGATAGTATCGTAGATCAATATTTTCTAATAATATAGAGAGTCTAATAATATACAGACCTAATAATAATTATTTCCTGCCGCAAATTCCTTCCTCGATTGAACGTTTAAATGAACTTCAAACAGCCGAAAGAACGTAATGACGAGATATTTTATGAATCTATCAGGCAACATGTAACGCCTTTTTCTCTTAAATATTGTGACCTGTTTATTACGATATTTTTAATATAAAGGAACGTAACTTACTCTTATATGGTATAAGAAAGTCTATGGAAACTGTTGAATATTTAATGTACGTATCCAATATCAATCGCGATTCATTGATATATGTACGTAAAATCCTGGTGCTTGCGTTACGGTGCTCTTTGTAAAAGCGCGACGTAAAGATACGGAAAACAATGAAAATCGCCCGAAACATCGTAAAGCAAGCACGCATTGGAACGCGTGTGCGCAGCAGTAAAACGCTCGATTATACATTCACTGCGTGTTTGCGTCGTCGTAACGACACCGTAAAACGATAAGGTCCAACGACTCTGACGATAACGCGACCAGGCCTTTTTCTTGCGTAACAATATTTGCACAGGGATAAATAAATTTCTACATTGTGACACTTGTAAGAAAAAGAAAGTGGACTCTTTCGGTCATGTTTTGATTTCGCCCGTCACCTTTTGCAGCTACTCGTCTTTAGCTACGTGAAGAATTTGCACAACCTTCTCTTTGCCGAAAGAGTGCGAAATAATTCGCGGCACGAAAAAATAACGTAAATGCGCGAAAGCAGGTATGCAACATGTCACGTGATCGCAAAAACACACTGCTGGATTGATCGATTTTCTGCGGTAGCAAATGCGCTGCTGATTGATAACAGTGTCATATCAATAATCGGAACGGGAGCGTGATAACGCGGCGGTATCGGTGGCTAATTCGCGAATTGCTTTATAGTTAATACCATCGGCCGTGATAGATTTATTTTTTTTCTTTTTTCATAGGCAGGTCGTTGATCACGACCTCGATTAATTTATTCGATTTGGTGTTAATCGATTACGCGAGGTAGCTTACGAGGCAGAAACTCTTAATTGCAACCGCGGCCCATTCTGCATGGTCAGCCGGTTCGATACATTAATGTTGCAGCAACGTTTTACACATGTTTCGTTAGCTTTTAACGTAAAACAATATTTCGCGGTTTTTATTGCGTAACAATTATATCGCTGCATTGCTAATTTACTTCCGCGACACGGTTACCGTCGTCAGACATTGTCGTCGTCGCATGGCTAAGAAATGCGCATTTCTTTGCGCACGAATGTTTTCTTCCGTTTCTTCTTGTACACGTTCTATTGTGCCGATAAATATATATTCACGGTATGACGGCACTCCGTTGCATAATCCATGTCTTTCGTCGCGACACACCTACGACACCTGCTCGTTGTCACATTTGGCGCTAATCTAAAAGATAAATATACTTATCGCGGAGTAAAGACAGAGAACTCACGCCTTTCGTTTCTGCGTCCCGACTTTATTCTCTCATTGAAAGCAAAGCATCGTATCTGCCTTCTTATCGCGCTATTGTAAGACACGTTTGCATCATAAATATCTCGGTTATCATAAAATTTTTACAAGAATGGTTATCCAGAAAAATTAATTGATTCCAATTTTTCGCAGATAAATATAATCGTGTTTTTAATGATATGACGCTCCGTATATATGTTATCTGAAAAAATGATATAATAGACTCGACGACTAGTTATTCTAATATAAAAAATGGTTTAAATATTTGATGTCAAGAATAAGAAAATCTGCATTGAAATATTTATACAGTTAGATGTGTCTGAAGATTTCGATAATATATTTTGCGGAGCGTTCTCTGTACACAAGCGATAAAACGTAGTATTTTGATACGCATCAAAATAATGTATATATGTATAGTGTATATCTCTCGATAAAATATTATCGATAAAAACTTAATGAAATGAACTGGTCGAGCGTCATTGCCATAACTTACAATTTCGTCTCGTGTGCGCGATGATTCAATTAGGAATGATTGATCCTAATTCTAGTACATCATTACATACACGCCTCGTTCATTCCTTTAATTACCCAATTAACGCGCTCACCTCAATTCGCCGAGACTGCGGTCTGTCGAGAAACGAGGGCGTCGCGCCGGGAAATTTGCAAAATATTTTCCTGACAATGCAGGGGAAAGAGATGCGGACGCGGGACACGGATATGAAATTGGCGCGGGGTATTCTAATGAACCACGCAGGAAACGCGAGAAAAATCGAGGTCGGACGCGCGCGCACGCGTGGAATTTCGCTAAACATTCCCGAGCCGTGGATTTACATTGTAGGCGCACCCCCTCCCCGCCCCGAGTAACTGTTTCCTTTCACTGTTTTTTTCGGTCCCACTGAAAAGGCAAGTAGTTCGTTGCTCGCATTATTTGTGCAGCATTCCCGACACGTGTACGTTTCGCGGTCGAAGGACCGGCCGGTGCGGCGTTAAGGTGCGCCAACGTATCACATTGGCTCGATAAACGAGCCTCGTAAATCGTGACGTTAATCACGGCCACTCGAAATTGTTTGCATGACGTTTTTAATGAACGTTTTTAACGACTCTATTTCGGGATTGCACTTGGCCGAGATCGATTAGAAATAGTATAGACAGCATATTTGACATAAAAGCGACACAATGTTATCACAAATTTACTATCGACAGAGTTCGTGCAATTTTTAATTGTGTTATTTATCGCATCGATGTTCTTTTATTTTTTTGGGTGAGGATTTTTTGCCCACAAAATTACGAAAAGACTGGGAAATAATGAATCAATTTATTTCGAATAATTGTCACAATTTGATTAGAATAATTTTAATTAGTTAGTTTAATTTTAAACTAACATCTAAAATTTCTTTGCTCGAATTTTGGCCTTCCTTAGCTTTGCTATTATCGAGCGCATGTTTCTTGTTTTTATTGATTAGAATAATATTTACACATTTTTATTAACACAGGCGCGCAACAGAAGCAATTTATCTTTGAAGCGCGACGAAATAATTTAATCGCACGCATTTACGTTTCTATGCGCGGCTTTTAATGAGCATGTTCCTACTCACAACGACGCAGTCGTCGCCTTGTGAGCGTCGAGTAGTACGCGGGTTAAGGCCCGGCCGCTGCGAAATGCATTTGCTTACAGCTGGCTCACGTACGTCCATATAAAACATCGCATTATTCGCGAGTTATGCCCCGTACGCACGTCGATGCTTCTTTTCTCTTCTTTTTTTTTGCCTTCTCCCTTTTGTGCTGCCTCTTAAAGTCTTCAGGCAGCCCTTAGCGCACATGCGTGTCGTCGTCCGTCTTTTTCCTCCTCTTCTCGTTTTCCTTTTGCTCCTCGATGCGCCACCTTGGAAACGCGCGACGAATGCAAATGTATATCTTCAACCCATCCGAATCCGGTGAAATACATTAGACGATTCTAAATGAAAATATAAGAATAAGGGATTATTGGTGCACAAGTTGGCGGCGAGATTGCAAAAAAAAAAACGGCTCTTCCGAATCCGATGAAATATATTAAGCCGAAAAGTATTTTTGCCTTTGTCAACCACGCTTGCCATCTGCGCGGAGCTGCACTTTGCGACTCATTGCCGTTTCATCGGGTTTTGCAACGTTTACGAGCGACGTATATCAGCGGTTTTCAGCGCATTCCGTTTGCAACTTGGAGATGCTACTTAGAAAGGTTGGTGTGTTATAGTTAGCACTGGTTACAGTTTTTTTTTCGTTCGCGTGGCAGCTAGGATTATGACAAAAAGGGACAGTTTAAAGCTGGACTGATTAGAGCTGGACGTGGTTCTTCTTACATCTATATTCTCCTGCAACTGAACCTTGATTCTATTATATACGATTACAATTGAGAAGGAAATAAATAAATGCGAGAGATCGCGCGAAGTCGGCACATACAAAATACACGCGTCCACTTTCGAGCACGAATTTGTATTTGCAGTTCTGAAACCGAAAGTCATCCGCGACGAACTCGCGCTCGTCTCGCTTTCCTGGAAGACATCATCGGAAGACAGCAAAGAACTCACATTTATATGCCTGTATTTATACACCTAATTTTCAATCTACAAAACGCGAACTTCGTATTAGATCAGTCGCATTTAGCACTAAATGTGAGACATATACGCCCTATATTTTCATGGCCATCTCGCTTGATGTAGAAACTGAATCTGAGAGATCAGTAGATAGATCGGGAACATAGTAATATCGATAAGCAAAGGTTACTGGGCGAATCAATAAATCGCCGTATAATTTAGCGTTCGCGGTGTTTTATGACCATTTATTATGCACCTGCATAAATCATATCACGACAAAAAGCATGCGAAGCGCGAAGTCTCGCCCGCTTCGATCTTGAAGCTTTGCGCATTCCTTACGCGCGTTTCGAAAGTAAGTAACGGCGTGTAAGGGGTCAGAAAGCGAAACAAAAGGTCCGGCACGCTTGTCGTGCTAAGCTAATTATCGATAAGGCAATCAATCTCTAGAACGCGCCGCGCTCCAGGTCACTAATGCCAACCTTCGAACCAGGAGAGAAAGCAGTTTTGATTAGAGTCGTACACCGTCTGATCTGCGATATTAACTGTCTTGATTATGCATAACGTTATAAATTTTTAATGCGTACATATAATTTCGTGAAATCTCCTTGCGCCGCGTGATTGCATCTTGAATATTTGACGATGAAAGTTTTATGTAAAATCACGTTTGATCAGACCGATTCGCGAAACTCGTAAAATCTGGTTAGAGAATTTTGTCATTTATTTATATACTGTCATTTATTTATATAAATATAAATGGAATTCAGTCCTATTTTTGACATGTTATCAGATTAATTTTAAAAAAAATTTTACTGTCATATTTTTTTGTCATTATGGTTTTATTGGCAATCTCATTCTGTACGTTAGATGAGATCTCATGCAAATTTTACGACACACAGTAAGTATATATGAGCGAACACTTTTAAAGCGATGCCAATCTCATGCATTATATAGGCCTCGATGCTTAATATGGATGTCGCTGTCACGAGGCGCCTCGAGAAAGACCATGTTTGATCAAGTCTTTCATCAAGGCTGTGTCAACCGCGAGGTCGTCATGCGCGGGACACCGCCTATGTAAAACTCAAACGTTACAACCTCGTGAAACTCGTTAAAACGACGTTATTTGGCGTAACCAAAGTACCCGCCGTCGTGTACACGATCACGTCGTGACTTCATCGTCTAGCACCTCAGAACTGGCTATTGTTCTATGAATAGAGCTCAGCTATCTCCGTCCCTTCCTAGGATTTCTCTTCGTCAACCTTTCACCGTTTATACCGGAATCACTAAACATGTCGAATGTGTGAAAATTGCGATAGAGATTTTAAAGCATTTTTGTGTTACGTCTATATCAAGATAAAATATTTTCCCACGCGAATCTCGTCCTCGAGATAGAACGCCAAATTTGGCGTCACAGTGATTTGGTGATGAGTAAAGAACAGGACTAATATATCTTCGCAATTTAGTAGAAAAAGTCCTTATATTTTTGGGTCATTGTTAATTTTAATTTTACAATTAGCCAAATTAACATATCTTTAGATGCAAGAATGGCTATAAAACGTGGTATAAAGAAAGATTTAAAAAGCCGGCGAGTATTTATTGGGCGTATGATGCATACGAAAATCGCAACTTTCAAAAAAAGAGAAATCGAGATAAATATCGCAGATATTTTTGTAGCGAAGTAGCACTTGTTTTTAATTCGGGCACCATTGTTTCGGCCTATACTTGCATTATACCACAGGTAGCTTGACAAAATTTTTTCGTTCAAGCGTGCCGAGTGCTTCTCATAGTTCCCTTTGTCCCATGACTCGTAACCTCTCTTTGAAATGGAACAATGACGAGGAGGAAAGGAGAATCGGAGAACGCGCGCGGTTACGCAAGCAGTTGCTCTTCAACTGCTCCATGCGTTACGCATCAACGACGGAAAATTAAGCGAAGAACCAGCTTTGAAGAACCGTTCGGTTTTTTCGCGTTTACCGCGTCATCGTACCGCAGAAGAAGTATAATACACCTGTTGTACAGCCAGGAATATTTTCTTAGTCAAGAGACGTGAAATTAGACATTGAGATATGAAATTTTTCCATATAAATCTCGCTCCAAACATTTTCTGTATTAATAAATAAGATATATTTTGTAACTATGTCTCTCCCAATCGAATAGTTCTAACAGCTTAAATATCTAGAAAGATACTATTCCCGGTCTTTCAATATTGTTCATATTTTCGTCGTGTAACTTTGTTATTATATATAAATATAATAGCAATTTTGTAATTTCGATTTGAAAGAGAGAAAGAGAGATCGATATCTTATTAAGAGCTTATATAAAATACCTATTAAGAAGTTCGATTTCACTGTGAGAATCAAGGAAGTCGGTCTGTTCGCTGAATGGGTACCACGATTTCTCATCGCCTATAGTTCGATCAGGGTTTCGAGGAGCGGGAAGACCCGGAAGAGCACAAAAGAGAAGGAAATCTTTGTAACAGAACAGTGGATTCGTCTCCGTGGTGAATGGTACACGATACCTTTATTATGGGCCACGTGCGTTTACATAGTGGCACGTACATCCAACTAACGCTTACCTTGTCTACGATCAATTTAACCGTACGTGAAAGAAACTAAAGCTGGAATCAGATATTACATTTAATTTCTTTTCCCTTGGAAAAGATGCTTAATTACTTGAGCATTTTCTTAAATTTTGTTGCATCTATTTCTGTACGTATCTCTGCGGAGAAAATTCAGTTTTATTATTCAAGAACCTATTTGAATCTCTTCTAAATTCTTAATTTCTTTGTATAAATTAAGACGCGTGTCGTAAATATATAATATATGTATAAATATATAAATAAACGCACGTGGAGCGACGAAAAGAGGGAGCAACACACGTCGCCACCGCGGCTCCCGAGGCATTGCGAGAGAAAGGACGAGAGAAAAGTCGGCGCGGAGAGCGTGCGAAAGCGATTCCCGTCGCGCGTAGAATTATTGTCCGCCGAGTGGTTTAATCGTCGGTAACGAGCAACCGCTTCGACGATACTTATACTTCGTCGTAGTGTTTCTACGATCGTGGTCGTGGAAAAAACAATAAAACGAATTCGACTCGACGGGGAAATGCGATATCTGAGTATCTTGATAGGCATAATTGTCCTTCTTCTCGCGTTATCGGCGCGGGACGATCTCGCGAGAGCGGCGATAATACGCCGACTATATCGTCTCTTCTCTCCCGACGCGTCGATCGAGCCATCTCCCATCTCGTTTTGCGACTCGCGGATTTACGAACGCGTCCGTACGCGAACCGTAAGGATAAACCGTTGGAAAGCCTTTCCCGTGAGAGTCTTTAATCGCGGAAAGGATCGAGTCGGACGAGTTCCTCGACCTGGCTCCTTCGCGCAGATGCGTTGGAACCCGGGATGCTGAGACATACGAACGAAAACGTAATAAGCGCGACTTAAGTACGGCACTTGCGTCAACGACGCGGTTGTTGCTGCATGATTCATGATTTAACGTTAAAGCCTATTATCTCAGTGTAATTGGCAAGGCGTGGTTTATATATACGTGCCTATACGTGACTTTCTAATAACATAATTGCTCGAAGCTCTCTGCACATATTACAGATTTTGGGTTAACATCGTTCAGAGGTTAATAACGTGCGCACGCGAATGGCTTATTTAAGCGTGCGAAATTTATTTGCTATTAGAATACGCCAGCGAAAGAGCCACGGTTAAACAATTAAATATCTAACGCGGTTGCATATCTTGAAATTCCAATGTTACATGCTTTCATCAATCAAAATGTCAGTTCTTGTATAGAAATCTCGTCCTTTATCGCTTAATCATCCTCCAATTATTTTCTGAGAATTCCTCTGTCATTCATAGCAATTTAATCTTTATTGATGCGTCATAAGCGTGCTTTTTATCTCTTTTTTGCGCGGGAATTTGCTAACATTATTCGTACGCTTATTGCATTCTTTCATAGTCGCGAAGGACATCGTCAGATAAAATCTTGATTCTTTAAAAGTTTAGAGTTTTATTTCGCGCAGTTTGTGGGTGGGAATAAATTCTTCAATTCAATACTTTGGTCACGAACTTGTGTCGAAGTCCTTGCACCGGCAAGGATGTTGCCACCGGTAAGAAGAATTGAAACGTGAAATTTTGTTTATTCGCGTTGCCTGGTCGCGGCGTGTACGTTGCTCCTCGTGTCCTGTTAGCCGTGGGACAGCCGGCGTATCCGCGAGGGATCTACGAGAGCAAACAGTGCGCTAATTAGATTTCCACCTGCCAAGCGCGCAGCGCAGCTCCAGTGCGGCTCAAGGCGAACGCACTTGCCGCGCGCACGATGTTACGCAGCGCAAAGAAAAGCAGCAGTGTGCGGAAGCGACCGGTTAACCGGCTGCTTGATTTCAGTCGACAGTCCCCGATTACGAACACTACGACGAAACCATATGTTGACGATCGAGCGGATTGCTAGAATTTTGCGTCGACGGCGACCATCTGCGAAAGGAATTAATGTGCCGGTTCGTAACGGCTGCTTTTGCTTACGCAACGTGTCGATCCGTTTATTATCGAAATTTTATTCAGCCAGCCAAGTTGGAAACTCGTAATGTAACAGTGCAGGAAATTATACGAAAGAAAATTGATTTAACATTAGGGAATTAACATGAAGAGGAGGAATAGGTACTTTAAAGCTTTTAAAGAAACATTTAATGTATAATATTCCAAACAGTTTTATACTTTCTGTTATTTAAATTTTTGGTATAGTCTTTCACATCTAAAAAAAATGAAGAAAAATCTTAGGCTTAACAGATGTTTTAAATATTTTATTATAATTACGGCATTTATGTATTTATATATGATATTTTGTCATTAATTAACATATTTATCAATAAGATATATTTGTCCTATTTATTACTGTTAAATTTACAGTTATCGTAAATTACATTTAATTTAGCACAGTTTTGCAAGACTGATACGACGAATGCTTAAGAATTCGACCTGTAAATTGATACTTACACAATATTCGATCGTGCTATTTCTGACGGTGGAAGATCTCTAATGAAAGGCGATCAGCATTTTTTCCGAAGTATGCTTATCGTGCCTCGTATACCTCACGTCGTGCATACCGCTATGGGAATCTGCGTGGGGTTGCGTGAGAACTCTAGAGAAGGGACGTTTGCCATTTGTGACTGAAACAGGTAGGCAGACAATCGCGTGTCACCGGGTGCAAATTAAGGCTGACGCCTACCTTCGCGGCACGCGTCCGGAGAGCCCGATTTTTACATTCACTTTCGTCACATTGCCGTCCTCCGGTGATACAGCCCTTGCGGCAGTCTATCAATATCAATGGATATTGATAGATTTCAATTGTGTTATTTCCAGACATATAAAACTTGCACAAAATGTTCTCAGAATAAATTGCAGTTGCAATATAGGTAATAGGTAATAGCAATGCAATAGAAAAATAATCTTAGTTCTTTGCTGTAAATTATATTAAATTCTTTGTTAGCATATACAATTGAAAAGATGTTTGTTACTTCTAGAATTGCTTGATTTATGAGTTTTAATTTAATCGAATCGCATCCGACGAATCGTCGTGAGTTTCAGGAAACAGTCGTCATCGTGGTACCATGTACCCACAAGCCATAGATCAGCCTCGTATATATCAGCAGCACTTTCGTTGAATCGTTCGAGAATTATCTTAAGGCAAAGCGACGTCGAGCCGCGCACAGGTGTGTGTTTTATCGCAGATTGCTCCACTTTTCGCATTCAAGTTGCGCTACGCCTCGGAGATTTATCTACCGGTATAACTAATCTCTGCCTCTCAGGTGCTTCCATCAGTGGGTTGGTTTCGCGAGGTCGGTTTATCGAAGCTCTTATTAATGACGAGAGTACGTCCGAGCGAGATTTATCTGATATAATACGTCATTCGCGTCCAAGTGTATCATTGACAAGGCGATGGTTTGACTAGTCCGGTTAACTGATTGGAGCTATAGATAACGCATAGTTACATGTCTACGGCAGTGCCACGCATATGCGTAATTTTATTTAGACGTAGCCAATAATTTATTCATATTTATATAATAATGTTGAATGTCATGCGAATCTTGAGTAATATCATGAAACTTCGACTTGAAACATCGGACCTTCCGTAAAGCAATTCTGTAATGCAAGAAGATAGTTTTATTACATCTAATAAATACATCACATTTTGTATATAAAAATCAATGAAACACGAATCATCGGTTATTTGGCATTCAATGGCATTTGTATTGAATGATGAAAAATGGAGGCTGGTTAAATTGCTGACAATAAAAAGAAACAAATGGCATGTTCGAAAAATCGCGAACAACGAAACTGAAATATCGAGCAACTTGCGTGCGTCATGTTATTCGAAATTAATTCGGATCAAATAACGGTAGAGCGAGAAAGAGACTCTCTCCGACGACAAGCACATATACGAACTGGCATTCATAATTTCATGTGCGAGTTTAACATACGTCCGGTGTACACCGACCCCTAACGAGGCATAATTAATTTATATCGATTCGTGGGGAATATTTATCTTGGTCGTTAATGGATTAAATTCCAGCTGCCACGTCGCGAGTCAGGAAGGACGAAGAGAATGACGAAGAGAAGTGCCACGTTGTGCGTATCGCGCGAAGACTTTTTTCGCTTATTTATCTGAGGATTTGTTAATCCAGCTGCTTCTAATCCCACATGTATATATATAGTTACTTCTCGCAACACGATTACGGTCATAATTCATAACTGACGCGATTGCGTCACCCTCGATACATCATCGTAACTGGCGAGACACAGGAAGTTCTACGACGCTGCCGTTCTGCCGTGAGATATCTTTCGATGTTCGTGACTAGTTACTCGGATATAATATGTTGTTTATTTTTGTTTTTTAATTTCGTTGTGCAACATTGATTAATGCCAGAGCCTGACTATACTACTCGATCGCGATCCACTCGAATATGATAGCTCGATTTTGAACATGTGTATATGAAAGAATTTTGTTAATTCTCTGGATTCTCGAAGTTAACTGAAAAAAAAAGAATGCTATTAATGCTATTGAATCTTGGTTTTTTATAATTCTTTGAATTTCAATTTTTGCGCGTCTTTGGAGAACTCATACTCTATTTATATGCGGGAATTTCTGTAAAACTGGTATGCATAAAAAGGCATGCGATCGAAAATAGCTGAGCGCATAAAAATAGCCTTTACCTCGGCGCAGCGCGGTCGAAGAAATTCGCGATATACATTTTCATGAAGTTAACGAAATCGAATCTCGTACGCGGCCGTTCTTAACCTGGAATGCGAAGGATCGCGGGCAAATTATGCCGCTCGCTCACGGGGCTTGTCAAGGTGGTTCGGATGACAGAGGCTGAGTCATTCTCTCGATCGTTCGCAGTTACATTTTGCTTTGCCGAGATATACGATTTCGCGAAAAACGCGATTCGCTCAGCGAATCCTCCGAGCGAGCCCCGACCGCGAAATTCCAACGGAGCCCTCGTTTTAATATCGCATCGCGATGTTGTCGTCGTCGTCGTCGTTGCAAGGACGTCATAACGTCGTTCTCTCCACCTCGAGTTACCTTGAAGAATTTTCAGATTAATAAAGTGAGGATAATAAGAAGGATCCGCAGCGACGGCGCGGCAGTACCGCGGCGGGGTTACGCGAACACACACTGGTAGCTATTACCCGCTATTCATCGGGCGATTCGCAAGAGGCAATCTTCGGGATTGGTAGGCGAGGTCATCCTCGGTATACACTGCTACCGTGGAGTTCTCGTTCACGGGCCAAATATGGACTACGCCTTGGGAACGATCGCGTGCCGCTGAACGAGCGGAGAAAAAAAAAAGAAAATGGTAACGCACGCATACCACCATGTCGGAATTATGATGTATGGCCGCCTTAGCCGGACGATGTTATTTTCTGGATCGTATACAAATCGTTTCTTTCTATCCGACTATAAATAGCGATATCGACGACGCCGGGAGATCACGAACGGTTTACGTAACGTGCAAAAAAATCGCGCGAGATTCACGCGCGATCGACGCCAAGCGGAAAAACTGGTCGCGATCGTTCATCGTATTCAGAATGAGAGATACGGTGAGTCGGTACGCCTTGGAAAGGTCACGAGGAGGCGGCTGGAGAGTTCGCAATGGTGCGGTTTCACCGGTAGACGAGGAGGATAATGACGAGAGGGAGCCAGAACAAGCAAGAGACTGCGTCGAAGCTTGCTTTGCCGAACGGTGAAAGCGATTCTCCATTAATGCTCTTCTTCGCGAAGGACTTCGAACACTCGTGCATATGTGTGCTCAAGCCCCGCGGACTTCCGGTCAGAGCACTTCGGACGTGTACCTATGCGAAATGAAAAATGCTAACAGACTTTCATAGCCTTGAAGAATAACATAGAAGGCGGATGGAGCGTCTATCGTTTGTTCAACAATCAATAATCGTTTTCGCCATGTTTCTTGACGATACAAGTAAAAATAACAATAATTTTAAGTTCGTAATAATCAGTCAATATAATTAACATAAAATTTGAGAGAAAGTTTGTCTCTCGAGGATCGTTCGAAGTCCACGAAATTCAATGCATTTGGAAAATCGCGTCGAACGATAACTGCTCTTGGATACTTTTCATTGAGAATGTAGTGTTTGTTCATCGATTCGTTATTGATCTCGATTGGCGGTGAGCCGAGTAATTCCGCGGATCTGCGGAATATCGCGCTGTGCGCGACTCTATCATCGCTCATTTGTAAACAGGATTAGGAATTAGGTGGGACAACGTGGGCAAGATAACTTGGAGAATCCGTTGGAGATCCTGTTGAACGATGGAGCCGTAGGTTGTAATCGTGATCCTTCGAGGCGGTCTTATCTGTATAACTGTACCTCGTTCGCAGTTTACCGTCACCGTCACCGTCATCGTCGTCGCCGCCGACTACCTATTACCTATTCGCGCAAATCTCCGCTTCGATCGTCGGTCGTCGATCGTCATCGCGCCCCTTTTTCTCAGCGACCTGGATTTTTGTCGAATACCCGATTAGCTTTACATAACGGGGCGCACGTAGGCCACTTCCGTTACGTGATAGGATAACGTCGGTCCTTGAACGTGACATTGGTTGATTTCTAACGACGGCGTTTGAAGGAAATTGCATGTTACAACTTCTCCGTTCAATCTGTCTTTTAGGATTGACTTGTTGGAATCTACAGAATGCGATAAAACGTGGGGAAAAATTTATTACATTGTATTCGTCATTATAAAGCTTGAAAGTAAACTGCTTGAAGTATTATTTAATAGTGTAATATTATGAGTTTCTTAACTATTACGATTTGAACGTATCATAAAATACTATAAAATATCTTTTCGTGTTTTATAAGTAACGTTTATATACCTAATGTTTTTATTTTTCTTACTTATTGTTAGGCTGTTTCAAAGCTATTTCGATTTTGAAATAGCTTCTGTATAAGGCGCTCGTATAGATACAATCTTCGCAGATTTTTTTCACGAAAAAGTCAGGAAGATTTATACTAATTTAAAAAATAAACGTCTTAAACATTTGAAGATCAAAGTAATTCGATTTTTTACGATACATTATTGTGGATTTGTGTTGCCTTTATATCGTGCGGTATATTTTTACTTCCACGGAGAACAAGTAAGAGTGAGTCGCATGTAAGAAATTCCCAAAAAATCGCGGTCCGTACGTCACGTGCTGTAAGGACGTGACCGTAATCCACCGAGGTGGTCTTATCCCTGTAACTGTACCTGTCGACAGCGGTCCACCAACGATTGCCCAGCTACTATTAGCGATTTTCCCGTTAGGATAAATACGTGCCAGGCGCCACACAGGATCTCGGCGATTAACGGCCGATTAACCGTGGCGCGCGGTCGCGTCTTGAGATTTTATGGAAAATATCTGTCATGGAATTTATATCTCTCTTTTTTTCTTCTTTTTCTCTCGTTGACCGAATTGTGTTATTACTTGCACGCGGTTGTTAACGTGCGCTCGAATCGTCGGCACACTGCTCTCGTCTTGTTCTTCTCTAATCTATCTATTTTCCGTTTTCTTCTGCTTCCCCAAGTCTGACGATCCTTCGAACGACGGCGAATTCCTGCGGCGGTCGTAGCTTTCAAATTAGACACAGAATAGCGGAACTCTTATATGCGATCATATGTTATACGCGTACCGCTTCTTCTACGAAGTCTTGCATATACTAATCATTTCCCTCGCGCGCGAAAGTCCTTACGCGCGCCGCGGCGAAGTTTATCGCGATGCTTTTTCTTCACAAATGAACTCTCATTGGTGAATCCCGGATTCGCGCCGAGTTTATAAAAGTTATATTGGGGTCACACGTGCAATTATTCAGTCAATTACAAGGATTTCCTGGTTCATCTCGATTAACTGTTAATTGATGTCGGGGGAAGCAACCGGAAGCCGACCGCGAGGAGCGTAATATTGAAGACTCGCATTTATAATGAGTGTAATGCACGGCGAGTTCTTATACGAACAATTAAAAATTTTAGTCATTAACAAGCACATTCGTTCGTCCGTGTAATCTTGGAGAATCTTGTTCAGATAAAATTTAGGATTTATTCATTGAAATTTTGATATTGTTTTATAAAATATGAATTGTAGGATAGCAATGTTAAGGAAAGAAATGAATAATATAAAAACTTGCAGATATACCTCATTAATCTATATATATAAATAAAGTATCTTGTATACAACGTTTTTTTTATCATAATTAATGGAAATTAATTAATATTTTTAATCAGAGTTTTAATTAAGCCTTGTTTAAGTTTTCAAGACGCAAAACCTTTTTAAAACTCATTCATTCGTCCGCAATTGTACGTGCTTCACGACTACCTCGGCCGACCGATCAATCCCGCAGAATATCGCGGTCGACCTCAAGTCGTTACTTTTATCACGCCTCCGATCTACGACATTTGATCCATGATGTCGTCGCGGCGCGGGCGCGAGGCGGCTGATTCAACGCAAGGAAGGAGAGAAGGAGAAGACGAAGGGAACGCTGGTGTTGGATCGGTGGGTTTCCAAGAGGGTTGTGGACGGGGCAACGCGGCTCCGCGCGGCACTTGCAGGTGGTTACACGTCGCCGACACTCGCGGCACGGACTCAGATTCGCGTCGCTCGGTGCCGTTGTCGGTGGTGACGTCGCCGTCGTGGTGGTGCTGGTGCTGGCACTGGTGGTGGTGTTACGGTAGGTTATGCCTCGCATTCCTACCGAGGTCGACGAACCGAGACGAACCGCCTGTGCATGCCCGCCGCCGCGTTGCTCGCTTCTTGGCCACTGTCCGGCCTGCCTTGCCCTTTCCTTTCCCTTCCCGCCTCTCTCTCTCTCTTTCTCCTTCTCTTTTCCCTTTCTTTTCGTTCTTTCGTCTCATACCCACCGACGACTACGGCCATGGCCATGGCGAGCTTCGCGTACCCGCGACAGAGAAACACTTCCTCGTGCCGCTCCTCCCACACTTGCCAGGGCGTTCCCCACGTGCGACGGCGGGACACTTCCGTCTGTTTCTATCCCGCGACGCGAAATCAAGGTTCTCGTGCGTTACGCTTAATTGTCCGGCGACAGTCCGCCTTTAGGATCACCGGCAAAAGTCTAATTAAGGGATATGTCGCGTGAGACTGGGACTATGAAGAAAACGTGCACTCCTCCTGCGTCCGCTTTAATAAGCTATTCCGCGGCGTCCCTTTTAGATCTTCAGAAATTTTCTTACCACTTAAACAGTATAAGTAATTCGTAATTATAGTTTCATCTTTACATGCGACAATTTAGAATGCATTAAATTTTATTTGTTTAAGTGGCGATATCTCTGTCGTTTCACGATAGAGAGAATTTTTACTTGCAATTGCAAGCATGCAATATTATAAATGTAATTTTAAACATGTGAAAGTTGCTAGTTTAAATGGCCACTTTTCATTACTTTAATACGCGCGTATAATGGAAAAAGAAAGTCGACCTTGTTGCATCTTCTACTTTTCATATTTATCGTAAAAAGTTTTTTTTACGAAAATGTAACGAGTAATTGGCATTGTTCTTCTTTCTTGGCGATGCAACTGCTGCATATCCTTTTTTGTGTTTATTTTATATATTTACCAAACTTTTTGTGAAAACTTATTAATGGTTATATTCTCATCATTAATTGATCAATTGATCTTAGTCTCTCAATAATAATTTGTATTTTTCATATTTTTATATCTTTATTCTTATATTAATTATATATTATATTTTTTACGCATTTTTAGACTGTTCTTACATTACTGCATGTCTTTTACCGCGAAAATAAAGCATAAATTGCGAAACAAGATTTTTCAGAGTTAAAAACAAATTAATTTTAGGAATCTTATCTTCTTAAGTATTATTATACGATACGTTTCTAAAAGCGTCATTTGTAACCATTATTTGCACTTAATTATTTTAATTACGCGACGATTTTATAGTAGCGTTCTATGTGCCGTCATTCAGTTTGGTATACGGTTTCGACAATCCGATTCGCCCTTTTGTCGGCTCTCGGCCTCGACTCGATGCAATTAATTGGACGGCCAAAGGAACGATAAAAGGAAATGCCATTCCCTTTTCCGGACGGAACAAAGAGTTATCTAATGGAGTTCGCGCGCGAAAGAAGGAGCGAGAGTGAGAGAGAGAAAGAGAAAAAGAGCCTACGCGCTCTCCCGCCGCAGGCGGAGCGCAATAATTAATTCCGCACGATCGTTTCTCTCAATTGTTATCGGCGTCGGCCGTGGCCGGGTCTCTCTCGTTATTATTTATCGTTTTCATCGTGGTCCCTCGTATATGGTCTCGCCGTACGCGAATCGCAGCCAAGGACGCGGACGCGATAAAACGCGAATTACACGCGTAGAAATCGCCACGGCGATTTGTTTCTATTTATCCGGCATGTTTGTAGAGTGCGAGCGCAGGTACGATGTCGAATTACAGTTGATTGCTATCACTTGTTCGCGGTCGCGGCCCGGCGCCGCACCGACGCCCGCGCCGTAGAGGATGTGATGGGAGTTTTATTTATTGTTACGCGATAATTTATTATAGAATAAATAAGTACGTACGCACGTACAAATATGCGCGCAATGCGGGTATGCGAGAAAGTAAAATCTTCTTCACGCAGAATTGATCCGCGAGGTTAAGGGGGTGGGTCGAACACGGTCTTTTTTCCCTTCCTCTCGCGCGTTACAGGAGGAGGAATAATTTATCGCTGGGTGTGTGGTGTTTACCCGCTAATAAAATCGTGGAAGTTCAAGCGCAGATGAAGATAAACCGCGCGGTGCAAATGCGTGCGGCCTTGGCACTCGCGGGATTTAACTCCTCCTTGGGGTCTAAAGAGGGATGCGCGAAGTTACGTGAAATATTTCCTCGGCTAAATCACGGTTATCGGCGGCGGGACTTGAGAACATTATTACGCGTCTGTAAAAAGCGTCATTACAATCGATCTTGACCGCGCATAAGTCAGAAAACGCTTGGAAGCTTTGGCAACGGAGATAATTTCCGCGCTGGAAGATCGGAAAGTCCGATAATTGCGGGGGTGTACGAGTTAATCGTTCGAAGAGAATGGAAGAAGATAATTGTACTTATTTAGATGTTTAACCCTAGCTAAACAGGCACGATGCACGTAAGAAATTTGTCGCATTGTCATATTGAAAGAATATCATCCCGCTTATATAGAAATACAAAAGAGAAGAGAAAATAATCTTCTCCATGTTTATATGTATATATGCACAGTACCATGCGCATACTCCCGAACGTATATAGGAATACAAAGGATAAGAGAGTAACCTTTTTGCATTTCTATGCACGCTAATATTCTTTTGTCTATTATCTCTGTCCGCGTTCTCCGCGCGGGAAGATAATGAGCGGTCTGTACGTGCGCCCGTTTCGAATCAATGGCACCCTCGCGGTAAGTGACCGACATTCTCCTCTCTCGCTGCACGCTCCTCGCTCCTCGCGCACGTGCCGATGGCAGTAACCCCGGAGACAATGATATCCCCGACAATGGCACGACGACGAGCTCGTCGCCACATGTAAATGTAACCTTTTGTAAAAGCCCGCGCGGAGGATGCTTGCCGCGCTCCGCGCTGCGAGTGAAAGGTGCGCGACGGCCGCGCATCTCCTCGATTCCGCCGCGCGCGAACTCCGCAGCGGTATCTCCTCTTCTCTCCTCTGCGGATTAGGAAATGTCAGCAGCCAGCGGCTGTTTGCGAAAAGTAGCGTTTGCGAGGCGCTTCATCGTTGATTCGCGCGCGATAACAATGACGCAACGGAGAAAAATCTTACGATTCTCTCGGGTACCGGGCCGGTTGTGCGTCGTTATTCGTCTCGCAAATAGGTCGATGACATGTAAATTATATTGTTCGCGCAGAAACACGCACGGCTCGTGAAGATACGCCATTTAATCAAAGAGGTGCTTATTTATACTTTCACTTTGACTTTTATTGGCAGGGATAGGGTCAAAGTTGGAAGAAAATTTCCCATGCCACGGTTAGATATACGTCGGTATGCTAAATAATATTCGAAAATTAATTTATAATTTTGTCGAGTGAAATATCGTGCCGTCGATAAAGATCACGAAGAGAAACTTAGTATATTTTATTTCTCCGAGTGATGAATATGTGCATTGTATCACTTTGTTGCATTATAATTGATGCGCAAGGATAATATACGATAATACGTTATGAACATGCGAGATTGTATGAATAAATGGTTGATTCGCCTAAATACGCGCCAAAATGATAAATACTTTTCGGCAAGTTTAAGAAGGAATCGTCGGCGTAATGCGATTTTATAGGATCGGTAAAACGGGCACGGCTATTTTACTGGGCATCAAGAGAATTGTTTAAGCGTATTCGCGGCTTTGCGAATATAAGGTAGCCATATACCTACATCGCGCCGGAGGAGTCAAACAAAACAGGCATTATGTTACTGTCGCCATTTACCGCGCTCTCGCGAACAACCGAGCGCGGAGAATAACCTTCGATCCTCCCGCATCCTTCACCGTATTCCGCGAGGTGCGCAAGAGAGAGAATCCTCTTTCGATCTCTCCCAGCCTCTCGTTATGCAACGTGATTCTATTCGACGGCGGACCGTTAATTTAATTCGCGCTTTTCAGTTAATTAATACCAATTACGCGTATGTTGCGAGGGCCGACGCTTGTTCGCGAGCTAGCTGTATGTATCCCGACGAAGAACGAGCCCTTTTAATCCGCGTAAATGCTTAAGAGCTTCGGCGAGGCGTGCATTAACGCGCCGATAAATTAACGACAGACGTGGAATCGGTTGTACGATTAATGATTGCGGGTTAACGATTACGGTATCGCAAACTGCAAAATATTGGCCTAATGGGGCAATCACGTTAGTGGGAAATGTGCGTCGTGCAGTTCTAATTGCTATGGCGAGGTCAATTTTGAAATCAATATTTTACAAATTATATCAATATAAGATGGACTCTTAGCGTTTTAAATTTATTAAGCATTAAATATTTATTGCTTAAAATATATTAAAACTGTATAATCTGCAGGAAAGAGCTGAAATTTTATGAATTATATAGAAATGATAGAATTATATGAAAATAGGATATTCAAAATTTTTTAAAGGAAATAAAATATCGCATTGTGACTATATTTGATGTGAAGCTAATGACATTGATTGAATTAAAAAACCTGTTTTTTTAGTCTTTAATAATAATTATTTAATTAGTAAATTTATGAGAATTTTATTGAAACGACTCTCTTTACAATTTTGAAGTGCTATTCTAAATCTGGATTAGGAGAAATGCTGTAATAAGTGACTCAATCGATCACTGTTATAATTTTCTCGTAATCTCTGGCCAGCTTTCAGAACTTGTTGATTTATGTGGCGAGTTCGGTGAACGCGTTCATCATGTCCTGGTTATAACTGATATGTGTTACTTATGTCACGCATCAAGAATACGGTTCATATATTCTTCTTATAAGTTATTTCTCGAGTTGACTTACTTCATCCGTAATTTATATCTCACGGCACAAAGTGTACGACGAATCGAAAGATTTTCAAACCAGAAGCATGACATTTTTAAAATTATATTACCGAATTCTCGCGTCATTTTATCCATATGTGTGTGTATAAATTCGCTACATTAAAAAAAATTAAAAAGATGCAAAAATGTACGCACTATCTAATACTATTCCAGACACGGTCGCCGAGGAAGCAGTTAATAATTTGAAAGCCGACAGACGGTGGCGTGCACGATTATTCGCGTGACGTCGCGGCCGGAGCCGTGTCAGATTTTACGCGGCCCTGGGATAATTTGTTTAAAAGTCGTCCGTCTGGTTTCCGCCTCGGCAAGTGTAACGCAATCGTAATTCCCACCTGTAACATCGTGCAGGCCGCTGGATTTGCATGCGAGCGGACCGAGCTCCGAGCTGGTCGGTCGACGAATCCCCCCGGACAATTAATCGGACCGCCATGAGCTTAAAGGACTGTTATTTTGCGGCATGTAACCGCATTTAAATGAGGTTACGTGTCAGCGTGGCTGCTCAAGATCCCTTCCTTCTTGCACCGCGATAAGAGTCCTCGTTTTTTTCCTCTTTTCTCCGAGCGGCTTTTCTTTTCTTAATTCTCGAGCCATGGTCGATACCTCCCTTTCTCACTTTTTATCTCCGGTATTACTTGTCAGACGAAATTGCTCTTTCTACCTCTGCGCAATCTCCTCTTTCGGCGTTTATTTTATCGCAATTACTTCCATTGCGTGGTGTAGAGAACATATCACTTGTCATCTTAACGTAAAATAATTTATATCCTTTTAGCGTTGGCTAATTAATTTTGTGTGATACAGAAAGACAGACGTGAAAACCTTACCTGTAATATTTATCCTCTGTCTTCAATATATCGCAATTATCTAATTACATTGTCATTTACATAATAATTATCTAATTAAATTATTTAATAACGACACGACATTTCACCAATAATTTTTACATTGATTATAGTCTTTCTCGTCACCTCACTCTACTCTAATTTACTTTTTTCTATGTTCTATTTTACAACGCACGCTTTCTTTCTCTTTCTCACCTTCGCTCGCATGCCGTGAATATTTCGATCGCGCAGTTCTAACTCGTGCAGTCCATAATTTGTCTTTCACTAACAGAGAGATGAGAAAGCTCGTAATTCGTTTCTCGTCTTTTTCTCGCTCTTTCTTCCTCTCAGTCGCATTTGTCATGTTGTCTCCTTCAGCTTTTGCAGACCACCGTGACGTCGAATTTTATCGCACGGCCTTAATTACAGATTTCTGTGTCACGCAGTCGCGCGCGAAGATTTTTCGTGTTTACGCTTTTCATTACAAGTCGTTAAGAAGCGAAGTAAAAACAGCCGTTCTTCCTCCGATTTGTAGCCTTACTTTCTGACATGTATGATGAAATTGTTTGCCAAGTTAAACGTACGTGATATCAAGCGTTATTATTTTTCCTTTTGTATGTTTATCTGTGCAAAACTACAATCGCTAAGAATTTCTTACCTGTTCAATTAAAAAAAATTGAATTCAACTGGTATTCAAGATCGTCGGATGCGCGTACGTACATACAAATTGATACTCTTTGCCGACAGGAAAATTGCGTGCGATCGATATTTTTTGCCGGAAACTCTGCGATGATTTTCAGTTGATTGCGATCGTCTTCCTGCCACTTCCTGGTTTGCGCTTTTCCGTGCTCCGCGGGGCGCCTTCGATCGCCTTAGCCGCGAACCTTATTTAAGTAGCGCGTCGGAGGAATTTCAGGCTTACCTTTTTATTCTCTTCGGCAGTAGCCGTCGCGCTGTACGAAGAGGAATTCGCGTGCGAATTCCACGGGAATACACTCGCAGGGAGGAGCCGCCGCGGTCGGAAAACCGCGACGCACGGTCCGCCAGAAGATATGGGATGTTCTCGCCCGATATTAACTTTAACCCTTCATAAACCAGAATAGCTTCCGAGTAACATACCGTGCCGTCCGTATGTCTCGGCGCGAAATGTGATGTATGCCCGTGTTTAACCTTTAGCTGCTCGCTCGGAAGCTGACAGACTCCACATTTGTCCGACGTGTGCTATTACTTCCTTTTGTAGTTTTGATTTATTAAGAATTGCCTTGACGACTACGTGATTATTTGCGAGATTAAGACGTAAGTTGAGATGTAAGATTTAGATATTTTTGACGAATACGACAATGCAAATTTTTTTTCTAGCGGGAGAAAAGATAGAATTCCTTCGTGTGTAAATTTGATAACTGACTCCGATTGCAATGCGCGCAGTACGATCTGTATCTTAATTTAACTGTTGAGTAAGATATTTTATTAATGCCGGTCTTCTAGTATGAAAGCAAGAGAATTGGGCGATACAGAGTTAAGAAACCTGAGCAGCGACAATAAAACCTCTCGTAAAGGTCGAGCTTTGTTGCGGCGGAGTAGTAATGTATATCCCAGCGAAATTGTTACTCCGCTCCGAAGAGTAGAGATTCTTTTCATAAAAAAAAAACCGCGCACATAAGGAATATATTGCGTGGCGTTTTTACGTGGCTTGTTGCACAGTGAAGATACGTAGCGAGAGCAGTGATGAAGCTGGTTACGTATTTCGCAGAATGTATCACAACCAGAGTCGGATGAGAAAGAAGTTTATTCTCCGTTTAAACGAGTATTTTGCGCGAGCTGTGTTGCTTAGTTTGAAGCAGAGAAAGATTTTAATTTATTTACTTAATGAAAGCGTATCCCGTTATGACATGAATACGGCGTGAATGTTTCGCAGGCATTAGCAGCTTCGAGTATCCTGCTCGTTTGCCAAACAGCCGCTACGAGAAGATACAAATTATCGATGTATTATTTACGCATGAATTTCAAGAGTCCAAACAAAATGTTAAAGCGTTAATTTTTAAATTCTCACTATGTCCACCGTATGTTTATAGCGTAAAATCACCGTTTTCCTTTATTTATCGGAATATATTACGATATGAATGAGAATTCAATTATTATTCAGAAATGTACATGATTTTTTCCTTCATGTTGGAAATCGCATCGAATGTTAAAGACAAGAATAATTATCATCTATCGATTGCGCTTCGGGAATCCTCATACCTCGCGTAACGTGCAAACACGTCGGGCGAAGTCGGCTCGAATTTTCGTGGCGAAAGGTCATCTCGTTAGAGGACTCGTATCGCGGATCGTGCAATAATTTATTACGTAATCGCGGCTCCTCGTCGCCGTCTTCGTGATATTCTTACATCCGGGATCTCCGAGAGAGTTCTTTAGCTGCTTTAGCACGTGCGAACACGTTACGAGATTTGACGTAACGATCGAGAATCTTTCTTTCGTTCCTCCGTCAGTTCGAGGCGTAAAACAACTGATAGAGCAGATTAAAACTGTAAGCCGCACGGAAATCGGATATCCCTGTATTATTTTCCTGGCAACCGAGCGCGTGTTAGACGCGTATTCTTGTACGAATGAGTATTTGCTGACGTATATAAGATATAAATTATTATTATCGTGTTAATGACACATTTCTTCACGAATCTGGAATCGATTTTCCTTTCGTGAACATTTACGAGACGAAGTTATCAGGTTTACTGCAAGTCTTCGGTGTAAAATTTTAATTAACGAAGCAAGATTCTATTATTTACGAGAATCTGAAAAATTCAAGTGTAATTTCTCTTTATTTTTACATAACATAATAATATTACATGAATAATATTTTGAATATCTAAGGATGTTACTTTTGACACGATCTTCTGCATCTAATTTTTATCAGCAAATATAAATAGCGCATACTATATACGTCTTGGGCGATATCACTTAAAAAAAAAAAAAAATTAATTAGAGAAATGGTTTCACGATTCGCTAGGATACTTTCGCGATGACTCGGGCTTTTCTCTCTTGATTATCTGCGTGCGAGACCGGTGACATTTCTAGTTTTCGATTTATCAGCGATTTCGCGGAAGGACTTTCTTTTAACAGAACGAAGATAACCGGTATCGCGCCTATCGACCTACCGTTGCCGACGATACGCACGTCGTAGGAACGATAGCTCAACACGGCTTACATACTTTGCTACTTACTCCGGCGTCCTCCTGCGAAACATCCTGCCCCGATAAGGATCCCTCGTCTCTTTGGCATGCGCGTCGAACGGAGATAAGGCCACTTTTCACCGCCGTGGATTGTGGTCGCTAGTTCGCTGCTCGTTCCTAGGAACGTCGTAACTTAACGAAGCTAATGTACTCTCTCTTTCTTTCTCTTTTTCTTATTGCTATTTTTATTTTAATAGAGGAGGTGAAACTTTGCGACGACTCGAAACTCGAAGCGATTTTCTGTCGCGCTTTTCCTTTCTGCCAGTTCTTGATAATAGCTATATCATAACTCATCCTGACATTAGTTAAATAACAAACTTTTTAATTGCTATGGTTAGTACTTAATTTTGCTCTGATCAAGACATGCACGTCTTGCTATAACTCTAAAAATTGCTATAATTTTAAAAACTTTTCAAGAAAGTAGATATATTTTACAGTAGAGGTACACTGTTTTAGAATTTCGAATATGAAATACATAACAATCAAAATGAAAGAGTTTTACAACAATTTTTCGAAATGAAGACATATGTTTCTACGTATCTTGAATTGGTCGACTTAATTATTTTTTTTATTACTGATCTGCGAATCTTACTAGTTTTATTACTTTTTCGGGAATCTGTCGATTATACTCGATTATAAGATATGTTTTTCCTGTTTGACGGAGATCGTCGGAAGAAAATAATGTGTCTTTCCGGTCGGCATCGATTTTTCGCGTAAAGTATCAGTCGTAAAGTGACGTGGTAGGCGAGTGGTATCTCGCTATTACAAGCTCGTTACAATGACGAGTAATAATCGAGTCGTATAGCGTCGTCGTCGTCGTCGATCTGCGCGGAACGGTACACTTGACCGCTATCCGAGCTTTCTTTCTCTTTCCGTTGTGAACGTCGGATAACAGCATCGGGACTCGCGGTCGCAGATTGGCCGGCGGGATAAAGTCAAGAGACCGATGGAAGAAAAAATGATCGTGCACCAAGCGACGCGGATCTTCGGCACGTTCCTCCTCGCTTAATTATGCGATGATTTCCCCCACATGATAATTTATCGATGCAATAAGTACGTCGACCGCGGACGTAACATCGCGATCACGACGACGAGCGTTGATTTAGATTTAGATCATGATGGATCTCTTTTTTATTCCATTATCGAAACGATCGGGTTGGTTATGAGGAAGACACTGCAGGGGATAAGCTTTTTTGAAATTCTCCTCAAACCTTGTTCTATTTCGCATTTGCAATTCTTATACTTACATCGTAGTTTATTATCTTATTATGGAATACTCGTTTTCAAGCAACGTTATCCAAGTTATATCGCTGTAATTACATAATATGCGGTAATCGCAAACGGCGGCATTTTATTAAGAGTCTAACCTGTTCGATTTGGCCTCACAGAACGTGTCTTACGACTGGTGCGACGTTACGTTTACGGTTCTTCCAAAACGTGGTTGGCCGCTACTCGCGACAGAGCAATCGCGGCGGACTATGCAATCTGCATAAACGGTTTTAGCGGCCTCGACATCAGGAAACCGAGGGAATTTTATTCAATTAACGGTACCCTTACACCTCCTGTCGCTGAAAACGTTGCTTTTTAACACGCCTCCGCTTCGGTGCTCTACGTTATGGCGTGCGCGACTCGATTTTCTCACACCGTCAGGCCGGTCGTCGAAAAGAAAAAGAGAGAGAGAAAGAGAGGAAGATTTCTTTCCTTCGAAAGACGATAAAGAAGCGTCGGTAACGAGTCGGAGGCCTGTTTCGTATAGCGCGCGAAACGAGCTGATCGTAAATCCGGAGATATTAATCTAATTACGATAACCCCGAGACGATCGCCGTATACTCATTCCCAACAGCACGATAAATCCGGAGTTTCCTTACCACTCCCAGACATCTGTATTAATTGCAATGAGTCGCAGATATATACCGCGCGTGTACCAGGGATAAAATACCGTGAAAACCGGGGCGCAACCGTGAAAACTAAATCGCGTCAGCGATACGTTATTTCGATTTCTAATCCGCGTCTGGTGGAGATTTACGAGGAATGTTACGCTTTGCATGGATGAAATGATATAGAAACAGTATTCGAGATATCGTGTAATTCTTAGGAATAGAAATTTCATCGCGTTGAATATCATACCGGAGAAAACGCTAATAGCTTTTGCGTTTTTAGCAGAAATATTATTAAGGAATGAGAATATGAGAAGTTGAAGAATAGATTAAATGAGTTGAACGAAAAAAAAAATATTTTGAAACAAAATTAATTAGGCATTTTTAAAAACATAGAAGCTCAAGTTTCATTAGTTTGAATTACTGCTACTTTTTAACGAGATACTTGTGTATCAACGCCATGAATATTAATGTCTTACATTTTTACAATTTTTTATAATTTCTGTACAAACTTTAAGATTGCGCCGACAAAGTTAGCAAGTTGTTTTTCAATTTAATATTTACAGAATACCGCACATTGCTATAGCAATTTACTTATTTTCGTACAATTTTGAAATGATGTTGAATTATACATGGAATTATTTCCGATCGGAAAGAGAGCGAGTACTTTCCTTCCGTTATAAATCTGTAATTGGTATTGCGTCGTGGATAATCGCAATGGCCTCTCGCAGTCTCTTTCGCCCATGGCCGCGATTTGCAGGAAGCGGCCCGATCGCGGGCTATAGACGCAAGTTGCGCAAGTCAGCACCAGGAAGCTGTCGACGCCAGTCAGGGCCGTGATAGAGGCAGGGATAAATGTGTCTGTGCACGTATGTACCCTCGTTTTCCTTCGTGTGCTTTGGCCTTGTCACTAGTCGCCGGCCAGCTGGATTCCTCTCTGCATCCTGCTTCTTCTCCCGTCGCCGCTTCCTCGTCATCTTTCCTCTTGTAATGAGAATAGAGAGAAAGAGGAAGGAAGAGAGTGAGAGGCAGCGAAAGAGAAGTATATTCTAAGAAAAGGAAGGAAGAAGGAACGTTGAAGTCTACTCTGGGTTCTTCTATAAGCATTCACATCCACGTAGATTGTAGTATTATGAGATTGACTATAACGAAAAATTGACTTATTAGCTATGACAAAGTGCATTCCATATACTGTTACATATTACACTTTGTGCGAATATGTTTATCATTCCTTTTAACAGCATGTCTTTCAAATTCCGGAAAAGTTACCGTCCGCTCCTGGGCGTCGACGGATATCTAGATCTGCCGGGGCTCTGGCTGGGATTGCAGCAGTCCCGATGATTTGTTCGCCGACGGGGTTACTTTGGCGGGGCTCGACCCCTCTCCGTCGAGATTAGCATTGCCGCTTAGACTTTTTCAGCTTGGGAAAATACGGCCGCGCGATAAATAAGCGATTAAGCGATTCGCCCGTCCGCCCTGGCTCTCGGACGCTACGCCTCTCGTGCTAGTTTATTTAGATTCTACACGGTCTGGATAGTGCGAAACCTCGTACCGAACTAACGTCGTTCCCACGACCGCGATTATCCAACCCTTTCGCAAACAAAACCCGCCCGATTTTCGTGACTCGTTCTCGCGAAAAGTGGCTCGCTCCAAGAGAGGCTTATAGAGAAATTTATAATATCGAATATAATCGATGCCGAGTAAAACATGTCGGTTAAATAACATTAATGTCTTGGTTGCCATCTGAATCGTCGATGTCTGAAAAATCGTTCCGCTATAACCGATCGTTTCTGTAAGCGCATTACATTACAGCTATTTACGACACCGCGGTATTTTTTCAGCATGTGAATTTATTTCATATTTCTTCATTTATCATGATGATGTTTCAAACAAGATTAACTTATACGAGATCACAGCTCTGGTTTTTCTCATTTTACCCATCTCTGCGTGCGTGCGCGGAGACGTATAGCGTTTAACATTGTAGACCGCGTTATTTATAACGGTACAGTGTCACGAAGTTTATGGCAGGGTGCAAATTACGACGCGAAGTCTCTTTTTTTCTCTCCTCGTTCGATCGCCTTCGTTCCGGGCTCGTAAATCTGACGTATCGAGCGCAGATAAATTATGAAGTGACTGGAAGGTTAGTGCCACGTGGGTGGAAAGTCGCCTTGGCGAAATTCCGATTTGTGTTCACGTGGAGAAAAGCAGGAGAGAAAAAGGGAGAAAGAGAGATGGCTCGAGGATTTCTTCCGTTCGAGTTATAGAAATATAGGGCACTTGCTTTTTTCTCACGGTCGCGAGATCTCGCGTTTCAGGGCTGCTCCGTTTCGCGAATATTATACATGCACGTTTGTTGGCGTGTTTTTCGACGCAATTTGATTCGCCTTCAAGCATACGCCTTAGCCTCAAGTGAGATTTAGTTATGGTTAAAGTCTCGTACCTTGACTATTATTATGTGGGCAAAGATTAAACCGTAAGAAAGATTTATTTATTCAAATGGCATAGTTCGTAATTTTTATACATTATATTTTTTACTACATGTGATTTAAATTAAATATAAAAGCCTTTATAGTTACATTATTATATAAAAATTGCTTAACTGTTAAACATTCATATCAATTTATTACAAATTTTTTGAAACACAAATCAATCCAATTAATTTAATATGTTAAAAACGGAGGACTTATTTTATTTTATTTTAAGAAGTTTTAATAGTTTATTCTCATATAATTCTATAATTTCTATATAATTAACAAAGTCTCAGTTCTTCCCTACAATTTAGAAAATTTTTATTAATAGATATTTTTAAAGAGCTAATTGTCTATTCTTATACTGATAATTTATAAAATATTTCCATCATTGATTTCACCATAGATTTTGCTGTAGCATGGATTTAGAATTGTACGCATTATACATTTTCAGCGTGCCATTTGTCGTTGGATTTGTTTAAGAACGGGAACCAAACACCCCGATTACGATCGTATCGCGATTTAATCCAGGAATGCGAAGAAACGAACGGTAGTAGCATCGACGTTCGATTCTTCCTGCGGGCGTGGTCGGTCGTATGGTCGCGAGCTGACGAATTACCGCGGCGCATGGTTGGCAGAGCATGAAGGCAAAAATCAGCCGGGTTTCGTGTCGGGGCGAGACGTTCATCATCGTTCTCTCGCCTTGGGTGACTTCGCCGAGTACCCGGGTGCGCGCGAAAAGCGGTGACCCGCGACGTGCATCCTCGTCGTTTCGCTTGACATAAGCAGATTCGTATCTCTCTCTCTTTCATTTACAACGCAACCTGGAAACACAGCTGGCGCTGTATCTCGCACTTTGCGGAAACGTTCCTGCACGCTGTTGAACGTTGATCAACCAGCAATATCGATAGGATTGCGCCGACAGAATTATCTCTTTCTTTTTTCGTTTCGAGAAACATTATCGATCTTTCTCTTCTGTCTTAACACTTCCATTGTATTTAGGCGGGGCAGTGTAAACTATCACGTCAGTTGACAATGATCTCTTCGCTGGTACGTTAAAGTTAAAAGTTGAGCAGAGAAATGCGATAATGGTAATATTAATGAGAAGAGTGAAGCGCATTTCTCACGAAGAAAAAATGCACCGTTATTTCGATGCGCTAGATTCCTTATCTGAAGTCGTCACTCGTCGATGCGAATGCAGCGGTCACTTTCATCAAGGTCAGGTGAATTTCTCTTTTTCTCCCCGTGCAATTGCTGATAACGACAACGGGCCACGTAGAGCGAGTGATGTCGACCGAAACGATCGATCGTTTTTGCCACGGCTTATCGTCACGTCGCGCCGCCCGATGTACCAGAACTGATTTCTCCGCTTGAATATCCACTGAATCGCCGGAACCTTTCTCCCGCATTTATAAAAGAGGAACGACAGCTCGATGTCACGCGATTCGCGACGAATTACAAAATTAATATATATATATAGAATTATAATATTAACCTATATCTGCATGAAATCGTGAATATTTTTGTTCTCGTAAATTAGGCAAATTTTATACCGCGCTCGTCTCAGGTGGACGTCATTACGGTATCGCGTATTTGGGACACGCCAATTAGCTGGACAAACCACTCGAACAAACGATCGTTTTTCGTCGTGTTGGTTGACGATCGCGCACCTCGACTTTCACTCCGCCTACTATCACCGACATTATATACTTTCCCCGATACACCTGTCTAACGTCCGATAATTAAATGAGCTACGTGTTCGTCATATCACGCCGCCGGACATTGTTGACTCGTTTAATTGACAGCGACGCGGCCGCCGCGCCGTGCTGTCTAAATTACGACGGAAAGCTGTAACGAGATTTCGAGACGTGGTGGCGGCACTGATTGTACAGATCGTATCATGAGCATATAATTAAATGAGGCTTACTAATTGCGGGCCAAATAACTAGCTGATAACATTATCGTCAGCGACTAATAACTATGTTCGAATTAATAATTTTTGGCAGACGGGAGAATGTCGATTTGCACTTTATTGAAGTCTGTGGAACATGTAAAAATAGAAAAAAGAGTGTAAAATTTTGATTTTAAAAAGTTACAAAATTAAAATCGACTAATGATTTGAATGATATTTTTAATTAAGTAATTATTGATGAATGATTAATAGAAACTAGAAGTCTGTTTAGTGAAAAATGATTTCCGTTTATTTATGGTCACTTTCGGAACTATGTTGTCCGCGACAGGAACTCATTTCCAGTCAGTGAAATGAATTTATTTGCGCGAAAATATTAGTCACGCTATTGCGAGCATGATTCTTTATTATTACTAGTTAGTTTCGTTTCGAGTGGCTGAAGATTAAACGGCATTCCCGGAGAATGCTTCACAATCCAGATACTAAATCGTAACTTTGCCAAGCGTCGAAAAATGCATCGAAAAGCAGCGGTGCATCTGATCATAAATCATTTAATTAATCGATAATTATAAATTTCTTCAAATAAATCGTAGCGAAATAAATTTGGTATATAAAGATATCTAGAAAGTAATAACAATCATTGATTAAATCTAAAACGAAAATGTTTCAGGATCAATAAATTTTCTCTAAGATCGAGTGTACATACATTTCGCGGAAAAAATATAAAAAGAAGTATTCAACTAAGCTAATTACTAATAGCTTTAATTTATTTATATATCACAGTGACAGCTTTTCTAACTTAATTACAATTAAAAAATACAATGCGAATTTATGGATGGTTTCGCTGTCATTCCATATTGCTATACATGCGAGTATAGAAAGACAAAGAATGTCGAGGACACGGCGCACTACGAATCCTTAGAAAGGATCCGCTATATTTCTTTCCCGGCCGCGGTATATTCAGAGCGGGCGGAGTCGGGAAATAAGATCGGCCGAATCGCGGATTCCGTCGATAGGGGATCGCCAAGGGAATAAGCGTCGGGTCACGTTACCGTTGTGGTCGGGGATCAATGGTCGGTCCCTTCGGCAACCTCAGCAACGACGGTATCCGCATGTTAGGTAGCACGCTAGCACGCTAGCGGCCACGCCGACAGGGTCGTGAGTCGAAACACGAATAGCGAGCCGACGACGAAGATACCAAGTCCGATCGGTGGGTGACCAGGAAGTCGTAACTGGGAAATCGAGACATTCCGTACCGAATTATACACGGAGATCGTCACGAACACCCTGCAGCGTTCTGTTTTCTCAGATTAATGTGTTTATGCAGAGCATAAAAAATCATATCATCTTCTTCTCCTATACTTATTGGGAAAGAAAACTTGGAGATATTTGACAAATGCGTCTATCGTATGCGAGGCACGTTTTCTTTCAAATTTTTTATCTTCTTGATAGGTAAAGATATAGTCAACATAATAATTTTAAAGCGGATCGTAATAATTCTACGTAACCAATTATACGAGTTAATCCCTCGGACGCGCCGAAGGATTAACGCGCGCGAAGGTGAAGATGCAGCATGTAATAGCTCGCGATAAAATCAGGATTTAGAGCTCGATTGGTATAAACGCAGAAGATCCACACGTCGTTCGAAATCGCGATCTCGCGGATATGGATAGATATCGAGATACAGTGGCGGCGTTGTAAAATACAGCGCGAGAAATCGCAGATTCTTATGTTCGCGCAGCGAATATCCGAAGTCTGCTCGGCGAAGAGTATATATGATCTTCGTGACTGGCGTACTGATACGTTGGAAACATATCCAGCTTGCGATGAAAAATGTAAAACGCGCCTTTCTCGCAATAATCGCGTTTATTCTCATCGGTGGTTCTTAAGTAAAAGAGCACATTTTCTGTAATTTACATGAATATGCGCGTTCAGTGATTTGTCACTTTTTGGGTATTTTATTATAACATTGTATTATATAATATTTTAGGTAATATTTCTTATTTTTGAAATGATTTTATTAGGCCAATCCCGAAATTACTGCAATATCGGGTTGACCTGCGGCAAGGTCGGAGCAAGCCCCATACACTCGCCTTGGTTCAAAAATCAGTTTAATATTCTGAGTCCCCTATGGGGACTGTATCAGATATTAAGCTGATAAGAACAGATACTACACATTTGATCTTAGCTCAATGAGCCGAGAAGCGATGCTAGAAGGATATTTTTCACGCCTTATATACAGTTCTGTGTCGAATTTTACTTACGAGAAAGACACACCGCGTAGCGGTAAGCTAAGGAAGCACAAGAAGCATTCGGTTTCGATTGTCCCCCAACAGAGAGGCTCTAACCTCTCCTTTCTCAAGTTAGAGCACGTGGCTGGAGTGGAGCTACCAGCTTATACATATATTGGTATTGAAACGTTCATATATCTGTAAAAGAGTTTAATTCCAAGGTTAATCTGTTATTAAATAATTTTTACGTATTGTATCACGCTTGCTGCGACCCTGCCGCAGGTCAACCCGATATTGCAGGAATTTCGGGACTGGCTTAATAAATCATTCCAAAAATAAGAAATGTTATCTAAAATATTATAATACAATATTATAATAAATATTTTTGATTGGATATATTAAAACAATTTTGTACAAGTTTTTCAGTAGGACAGTTTTTTATATTGGCACGTGCACTTGGCGTCTTTTTTAATCTGTCGTTGTTAAATAATTTTCACGTATTGTAAATATCATATTGTAATTATTCTATAAAATATCTGCCTCTTAAGAATTTTTTTTATTATTATATCAGTCAATACGTTTGATATTTTATGTTGATTTTTTAAGTTTTTAACCAATTCTATCATTTATTAATTACTATAATATGATTCCCATTCTTCCTATTCAGAAGATATATTTCGACGATTTCTCGATTATATTGCAATATACAATTAATCATTTCACCGGACTTTAGGAACTTTAGTAACTGCTTCGGTTGATTGAAACTGGTCGAACCAGAAAGGCCCGAATCCGTAGGCGGTATTAACAACCGCCCGTAGAAACCAGGAGGATGCGGTAGGTCAGGATTATGCGGGTTCCTTGATGTACGAAATTACGACATGCTTTCTAAAAAATATTTTATGCTTTGTAAAGATCTTGAAGTTCTTTGAAAACAAGGCAAAATTTATGTGTATTTCGAGATATATTAGTCGTACTTTTGCAATTAGTTTGTGATGTGATAATAATACTTTTGATGATACGACGGGGCGTAGCGGTAATATTCAACAGATATGTTCTATAATAATTAAGTAATATTTGTGCTCAAGTAAAAAATAAAAACTATGATAATAGTCAGTTTTAAAGTCTCGTGAGAGTAAAATGATGTTTATTGATGTGGACAATATTGTAATCGAATATCCAAGTCCAGAGGCTAGACCCCGAGTCTATTGATACGTTTAAAAAAAAAACTATCGGTTCTTAGGGCACGCGTTGCAGGAAGAAGAGATTACGAGTACTAGCTAGGAGAGTTCCGTGCTTTCTCTCCGTCGTACTGTCTCAATCCTCTCGCGCATTGTGTGTTCGTGTCTCGCTCTTTCTTCTTCCTCTTCCTCCGTGAGAGATCTTCCCACGCACGTGCCGGAGTCTACGTACGGCTGGTCCACGGGGCCCCCTGGTGAATAATTACCAGATGAAGATACCGCCGCCTCGTGTAGGCTGATATCTGCTCTTCCTCGGCCGTCTTGTCCGGCGATTTTGCAACGGTACCTATGCGCCTATTCTGCATGGCGACGACGATGACGTTTTGTCCGTTCGCGGACAAAAGCAACATCACGCTTTTGTCCAGGATTTGGACTCGGCTGCGTCGCGCCGTAGCGTGGAAATCGGTCCTCGGTACCACATAAACCTAGATATTATGTACTCAAATGGCACGTTTTCGATACGTTCTCTGTGACGATTGCGTTTCCACGAGAATCAATGACAGCTATGTTTCCGTTACAGTTACGTCTTTCAAGGTTTCTTCTCTGAAATCTTATCGTTCACACATGAATGGCGCTATTTAGAAATTCAATAGGGCTATGCATTATGGTGAAAATAAAGTAAACTACGAAATTGATTTTAGTAGTTTTGCAAGGAAAATATATATTTTATTGTACCTCTTTTTCAGAAAAATTAGCATTAACATACAATTTTAAATTCATGAAGAAAAATTTTCTGCGCGAAACAAATAATATTAAAAACACCTTTTTTCTGGAAATACTAAGAGAAGGCTATTCCCGTGAATTTTGGCTCATTAGTTACGACAAAATTTATTTATATCGAGAAAAGAATCCAGAGAGAGAAAAATATTTATTAATTTTATTAGCCCGGTTATTCGTATGGATACTTATTAATTATTTTATTATTGTCTGTTAATTAATTCAAAACAATTAATTTTACACGAGTCTCATAAGTTAAGCGATTTTCTCTACTCGTATATTTTTCTGTTCACGAAGTTTCATTGTGAAACGGTGTTTTCTATGTCAATGCGTTTGCCTGCGGGACATCGTGCCCATCACTATGGTAGACAAGGAGGTTAATCGATATGGCCGGTATCGCATAACTGTGCATGCGGTCGGACGAAAACGTTACACGTTGTGTGCATTTGCATACAATCGTATAGCGTGTAAAGTTCTCGCTCTATAAACGTCGCGATTCTTTCGAAGTGCGCCCATCAAATTCGCGGCTGTTGCCACGTACGTATAACTAATCCCGAAGAGTATTTCCGTCGTGCAATGCGCGGTGAAAGCGACGGCTTTTATTAACCGCAAGGGATTTGCATGAAAACAATAATTAAGAGATACGTAGTGTGCGTTTATTTGAGAATAGGGAAATTTTTCTTGGAGAAATTTGAAGATGAAGTTTGTAAGATAAGCTCGAAACCGCATGTAAATTTGAACACGAAAGTGCGAAGGAGCATCTAAAAGCGTTCGGAGCAGCGCGATAAGTTTTTCGCGGCGTCTCGCTTGCAGCTCGTGGCAATGAAAGAGAAATCGTGACGATCCGCCGCTGCCGGCTGCTGCGCTCGTTGGCTGCGCTTTTTCTTTCTTTTCCCTCTCCGCCGACTTTGTTTCTAATTAACGGCTGCCGCGTGCTAATTGTCCAGCTGACGTAGCGGGAGGCCTCAGAGATTCTTTGAGGTGAATCAAAGGTTCAACCTTGAGTCGTGCGAAATTGTTTTCTCCCCGGCGTAGGATGCGCCTTTCTGCGTAAATTGCAAAACACTCCGTGGAAAGTTCTATCGGTGTTTTTCCTTTCGCTATCGCGATCTTGTTTCTTGTAAAATAATTACGGCAATTGTGATAATTATTTAAATAATAATAATCAGGTAGATTTAATTATATATTTTTAATTATAACGCGTGATTATAATTGTATATCACAAATGATTACTAGTAATAATTATGATTATTTGATTATATATAATTAATTATTTTATTTTATTCTAACGATGAAAATTACTAAAAATTCATGAATATTATATTAACCGTCGCTGCCTCGTAAAATCTAAATATTGAATTCTTAATTACAAACTGGAAAATATATATTACTTAACATTTTTTTATATAGTGAACCTTATAAATATTTCTTCTAACAGTCAATATCATTTTCTTGTTGCAGAGATGGCAGAGGAGGTGGTTCGTTCTTTACGACGACGGGGAGCTGACATATTCTGTGGACGAACACGTAAGTGAAGCTTGTAATCTGATATTGGGGGCAAATTTGTCAGATCAAATCCTGTTAACCGATTATTTATCTTTTCACCACGTGCGAGAAACCCTCTTTACCGTCACGAAATCCATTTATCGTGTTGATATGGATCCTTAATTCTTACCTCTTTTACTTTATACTTTTAATAATGCAATCTATGATAGAAAAATTCTATACTTTTTAAATCGCGTTTATCAAGTTTTTTATCTTACTGAACAATTCTAAATACTGAGAAGCATTTTTTATGGAAAATAATATTTTTAATTAACATCAGTTAGACAAAGTTTATGCACATCTGACATCTGCTTAGCAATTAAGCCGCGTTTTGTGAAATATCAAGCTAATTCTCCCGTTTGAAAAATCACTCTCATGGTATCGATACAAATGTATTGTTGGAGATGAACAAGAGAGAGTAAGAGAGAGAAAGAGGATTGAGTTGCAGCATTACATCACGGATAATGCAGGGGGAATAGTACGAAAATGTGGCAGGCGCATGAGTTCGAGTATCGCGAACTGTCGGAATTCGCGCGTTATGGCCAGGCAGTGAATCAAGATCTGAGAGGTGGCTTTCTCGGAGGCGCACTGCGTGCACGCGGCAGAGTGTACCGGGAGGTCGTAGCCGATTGTGTACACTACGGTGGCCTGCCGTGCACGCATCAGCCAGCCACTACCTACCGACATCGGCAACGTCTCGGCGCAGCGGCGTCTCGTACACACAGAAACATTCGTTGCTATAAATGACCCCGACACCGGTACATCTCGAGTTTCCGCTTCCTGGTGTCGATGCGGACGCGGAAATTCTTTCAACCCGTCAGAATTGATTTACGCACGAACGGGCGCCAGAATAGAATTCATTACTGTCCCTCAAGAACGTCGTTTGCTCGACGGCACAGCGTCTCAAAAGCGGATTCAGATTGACGGGACTGTGATCCCTCGATCGTAAATATATTTTTCCGTTCCTCTCAGTGATCGATACTCGACGATGTATAAAACTGTCGTAGCTTTTCTCCAATTTCCTTTGGGAGGTCTTTCTTCGGATTTTCTTTCTATATAGTGTAACAAAACTATTCTGATATAAGATAATAAATTTTGTAACAAATTTCTCTTTCTTTAAATAATTAGCGGTAGGAAGGAAATGCGACAGTCACGGCAGTTGTTCGTTTTTTAATATTTCAATTGATTTCGCGTTTATAGATCAGCCGGTACAGCATCTTGAGAAGCAGTTTCCACTTTTGATTAATGTGTAAACTTATCTCGTTCTTACTCGACGGCTCGCCGCCGTAAAATAGGAAAAAAAGCGCGGGGGGAAGGGGGTTATATATTGGATCCGCGCGCATAAATTGAACAGAATTGCCGTCAGCCTTGAAGTGTCCTTTACCCTTTATTTAAATCACTCCCGTGAAAGAGCGATTGTGGAGATGGCGCACGGGCGCGCACTAAGGTCTTTGTAGACGCTCATCATCCACTCCTCCCCGCGGCCGGCGTGCCCGCCTGGCCATCCTCGAACCCAGATTAATGATCCGGTCTGGAGGCTTAAGAGGGCCATTCGTTTCGAGAATAATCTCGGCCGAAAAATGCGAAAAAGATAATAACCGGTATACGCGGTGGACGCGACCGTGTGTCTACCCCCGGTGTGTGACTGCACCGAACAGAAGTCGTTCTGGTTGTCCTTGGCGCGGGAATGAGAAATTAGGCTAACGGGTCGAAATAAGTCAGTCGAGAGCAGCCCCGCGAGACACGCCGTATTTCCGTCGATACGAGTCATAATCTCGCGACGGCCCCGCCATGCCTTCGTCTCGTTATGTACGCGGTTCCCGAGTTCTCTCCCGAGGACGATCCACGACTCGTGGAAGACTTACTCTGGCCGCGAACCCCACGCCCGTAAATTAGATTCCCGGAACTTTGTAAGGAACAGTCGGAATGCTCGGACAAACAAGTATCTCGAGGTACTTATTGTAGAAAGTTTAGAGCTTTTGGTCTTACGGCTTATTTTAAATGGTCCTGGAACTGGAACCGTATTTTAATGTTGTTACAAGTGCTAGCTGCATTTTTTAAATCGATACGTGTATTAATTATGATGAACACGGTGAATAATTTAAAATTTGTTTCGACATTTGTTGCTTAATTTGTAAGCAAGCTAGTGACGTTTTGATTTAACTGTGCGTACATCAGGACATTTGTATCTCGAGAAGTCATATTTCTAAATTTGACAACGAGATTGTGGATTATTTTTTCGTTGCACTTCTCCCGCCGACGATTTCCAAGCGATCATCGGCGACCTTGTGGCGATTAAGAGATTGCGGCTAACATTCCGTGAATAATCGGCGGCGTGGCGACTCCGCCGTTGCATTTAGCAACGATACATCATCATCGGCCGACTATCGGCCGAAATTATAGCCGCCATTAATTTGCGACTCACGACTTGGCGGACTTGGTATCGCGCGCGTAGGGGTAGGGCCTTAGGGAGGAACGTAGCCGCGAACGAGCCCGACGATGGTCTTTTTCTGCCGATCTGTAATTTGTTCTGTCATGAATCGTCGGCGGCGGCGGCGGCGGCGCGGCGGTGCCCGGCGCGGTCGTGGGAGATCCCGCGGAAGACCGATTGCTTTCGAAACAAAGCCTGCTCTTACCTGTCTTCGGTGTACGGCCGACGAATGGGGCGCGCGAGTAAAACAGGCATTACGCCTCCATCCCGCGCGGAATTGAATCCGGGGAGAGCCCGACCACGCCGCGTCGCGGGGTTAAAAATAAATGGATGCTGCAGGTCTCTCCCTTCGGCAGAATAACCGGCGGTAATTGCCCTTAGGATAAGACCCCGTCGGCGGCAAATCAACAGGCCACGTAAATGAAGGAGTCGTATTCTTACTAAAGCCCGAGTTATCCCGACGCCGAATTACGCGTATCTCGTTCCCCCCGTCTGCGTCTCTCGCAGAAATTCTCACAGAAATCGAAGCGTGTGCCCCCGCGGATAAATAATTCTCTAATTCTCAGCGCCGCGACGGTGAGCGCGTTTTCGAGATCTAACTTTCGTTTCGCGGCCCGACGAAATTAAAAATAGATTTGTATCTCTCGCACGGCGCTCTGCACGCACGCACGCGGACGCGGTGTGCGTGACTTTTGAAACGAGCCGTTTATCCCCGCGAAATCGCCTCGGTAACGAGTAGCATTCCCGAGATGCTCTCTCGCGAGTCGCCGGCCGCTCTTATTTCGCCGGCCGGCCGGCCGGCCGTGTGGCTAATTCGTTTAATTACACCGACGTAAATCAGCCACTCTCTCGGTCGTAATCGGCTACAGCCATCGGATTCTCGAATTATTTCGCGAGCTGGACCGCCGATTCACCTTATCTTCTGCTATACGAAAGTGAAATGGACTTTCGCGGGGTACGGTCGACAGGGTGAGAGAGAGAGAGAGAGAATGAGGAGGGGGGAGTGGGAGAGGGAGGGAGAGGATTATTAATGGTGTATCTCAGGATCAGGATCGGAAGATCCAATTTTCTGATCGCCTCGGCGATCCCGTCCTTGGAAATCGACCGGGCGGCCGCGTGAAATAATTGAAACGATTTATTCCACGATTCACGTAAAGCCCGTTTCTAATCTCGGGACGCGATCTCGGGACGATCTGTTCCGCGGTGGTTTTCCATTGCTCGTCATTCATTGAATTTGCATAATTGCTTTCTGATGATATATACGGATAATCGTCGCCGCACCGCAGATGGAAGACTCGCGGAAACGTTTCCCCGAGGAGGAACGGCCTCCTCGATCAATTATCGATTATTACGGTCGCGCGGAGGATTCCTCCCGCGGAACGTCACGGGGAATTACTGTCGCGGTGTGTATTTGTCATTACGTTCGTTCGCGTCGCACAACCCGTCATCGCGCCGCCATTCATCACGGTAATTTGAATTTGTAAACGCGTGCCGGCGGTTTCTGTCGCTAATACTAAGCACGATTTCACGGCCTCGAACACGATCGTCTATGGCGCATTGCTATTCACTGTCATCGCTGCGCCTATTTGCCGCTTAATGATATCGTGCGTGTTTCTGCTATAGGTACGATTTCGAACCAATTAAAATATGCGTATCACGAACGGATGCGAGATACGTGAAAAGAGAAAATTTCTTCTTTCCCGCATGTCATCCTTTTTGGATACAATTACTTTAAGCGTTATATAAAAATTCATTTTATTGATGATTAAAATTATCCAGCCTCGTCTGACGATACATTAGAAATTGAAATGTCAAATAGCGCTGAATGACGTGACTTACCAGGAATTCTCATTGTCAGCGAACTAATCGTTAATTAACTGCAAAATCACTAATGAAACTTAAATGCTAAATATCCTTCTATTAAAATATACAACGGTAAAAATGGGCTTCATTAGCCGTTAATTTTTTTAGCAACTATATGTTCAATTGTATTCTAAGTATCGCGACGCGAGGCGCGGCGTATCCACCGACCTACTAATGATCACGATGACGATGATCGACGATGATCGAGGCGATGATGAAGCGGGTGACCCTCTTTCTACCGACGATGTATATTCCGAGCTAAATGCAAGTTAATCGGCTGACCCCAATTAAACGATAGCCATCGAGTAGGCTGGGCGAGACAACAGCTGTGTTATCGATAAATGTTAATGAACCGTGGTATCGTAATAATAGCGTCGTTATTATAGCGAGCGAGCCCTCATTAATTAAGGAAACCTTTGTTCCTCCACCCACGGCTCCGCGATTTTTGCGCGTCAACCGTTTCCGTTTAGAGGGGCCTCCTATTGTCTAAGTTCATAATTCGAATGACTAATTTCCTCAAAGGATCCAAGGATTAAAAAGAGACAGTAATGAGAATCTACATATTTTGAAGTTCATGTTTGCGCATTAAATATGATCGATTGATTCTTATCTCATGTTAAAATTTAATACCGATTAGTTATCATACTAGGAAAATCAAACTTTTAACCAGAGTTTCTCTATTTAGCGATAAATATAACATAAATTTATTATAAAATGTTATTTTTGTGATAGTTGTATACCTATATCTTGACAATATGATTTTTACAGCTTCTTTATTCTCTATAATTTTTTAATTAAAACATATAACAATCATCTTACTTCTCATAGATAAAAATGCATTTATTTAATTAAAATTGTAAAATCTTACCGAGAAATGTGAAATGCTTATACATAGAGATGGAGGAGAGAAAATACCATTACCTTTTAGTTAATTTATTAATCGGCAAATCATGTCATCTTACTTCGTCGGAATACAATCTCATTAATTCCTATTAATCGGGAGGATCCGGGGTTGGAAATTGAAGCCCGTATCCCGAGTGTATACCATGAGCGATCACACATGCACGACGTTTTAACGAAACAAATTGCGGTACGAGGGGATCCGTCTCGCTGCGACTACATCATCGCTGCGAGAGAGCTCTCCGGCAATCACGATCCGGCATCATCGGTCAGATCCGTTTGTTCATCTCGCGCTACGTCAAGCGCACACAACACACACGCAGTCTGATTATCCTTTCCGTCCTTTTGTTTCTTTTGCCCGATGCTGCGCTGCCGCCGCCGCCACCGCCGCCGCCGCCGCTGCTGTCGCTGCCGCTGTCGGCCCCGCGTACATTCGATATTAATACCGATACGCGTGTACGGATTTGCATGCTTGCGGGCTTTGCTCCACGAGCATGCACACATCGCGGCGCGCGGCTGGGCGCAATTGGATGCACATTCATGTACATATATATATATGCACATATGCGCGTTTAATCCGCGACTCGTTGTACGTCTTACGTAATGCTCGTCCGGTGTCAACCGTGCCTCGCGATAACGTTGAAGGAGACGAGGAAGTCGATGGGGGCAATGTACATTAAGAAGGAGCGAAGGAGCGAAGCGGAGGGAGAAAGTCCCGAGCCTGGATCCTGGATCCCGTACCGCGACGTTTTATCTCACGAGGAAGTCGTCGTTTAGGTCTCTCGCGAGGAGATATATGCGTGCACGTCGCGTTTAGGCTTTAAGGATATGTACACGGTGGTGTGTCTCGCGTATCGTAGATTATGACCGTCACGCGATCCCGACGTTTCGCCGCGACTTTGCTCACGCGCGGAAAATCTCCCGGACGAACGTGCTGCACGCCACCCTCCGACGAAGAGATGTTATCCTTTTAAATCCATTTATATTTATTGGAAATGTCTCGTAAATTTTTAAAGCTGAGAAAGATCAAAACAATTTTGTCAAGCTCCTATAAAGTATCTCGTTCTCGTCACGCGCGATACCATTTTCATTGAAATGTTATTAAACTAGATATCTATATTAATAGATAACTAAATTAAATTAGATATCTAATTTATCCAAATTTTATTATCTTTTCTGGGCCACTTTGCCATTAGTAACATATATTTTATCTTGTATTTCTTTGTCTTTTATAACAATTATAACAGCAAATATGTCGAAATAATCTCTGGGGTAAAATGTTTTGTTTTTTTAAGATTTGATTACTGTTATTATATACTTTTATATATCTTGAAGTTGAGTAGAAATGATTATCTTATTTTTGCTGGTAAAAATCAGCATTTTATGGTTAATGTAAATTCACGATGGGTTGCATCTCTCCACAATGTTGGGAAGCTGCGCCTGGGATTAATGATACCGTCAAAGATGAATGCGGGATTTCCATGGTTGAAATATACCTCGTGTATACAGACTGTCGTTTACCGTGCGACACGTATAAATTTTTAACGCGCGGGATTGCCTTCGTAAGTGAGTCCCAGGTGCTGTTCGGTGTATGATAATTTTGCATTATGATGTTCCTTGATAACAGTCATTTCCGCGTCCGCGCGATTTTGTTACGAGATTTAAGTTTTATTTTATTTATTTCATTCCCGAGATGTGAAATATATATCTAATTTTGTTTGACATTGAAAATGCAGCAATTGTTTACGCTTTTAAAAACTTCTAGACTAAATAAACGACGTGACAAAATTAATATATACGACAGGTTTAAAGATGACATTAATTTTCGACTTGAGTATATAAATTTTTATATGCTGTACAGTTATATCGCGATTAATTTTGACTTATGTAACGGGAATACATGATTGAACGAGATATTTTGAGTTTAATTTGCAACGACGGATACTTAAGACATTGTATTCTTTATTAATGATGGTATTAATCACACAATCAGCTGGAAACTACGCGGGCACACAATACGCGGTATCAATCTCCTTGAATTAATGGCATCAGTAGCCGACTGACGGGCGCTCCGAAAACAGTAAACACCGTGTATATACTTGCACCGAGCAACGATCTCGCGCGGCGTTTAGCAGCGTGGCCGGTTGTACAGGTAAAAGAAAAACGGAAAGAAGAAACGAACCAGAGACACGTGAAAAAGGATGAGGCGCCTGTCGTAGATCTTAATGGCGTTTCTTGGCGTGTCAGCGACGTAAATCAATCACGAAGAAAGAAGGAAGAGTCTCGGGGTCTCGGTAATAATGCTATGCGAATAAGAGATATACCGCGCAGCTTGAAGAGGAGCTTGCTTTTCAAACGCTGTAATACGCGGCAAGCAGCAAATCTACATTTTATTGCGATCTCTGTCATTTCTTCGTCATTTCTCCGAAGGTTATTTTTTACCGGCAATTTTATTACAATTTCTCGCAATCTACTCGCTGTGCAATCAACAGCGATCCCAGACGTTTTCGTTTCAAGATTCACGGAGAATAATTCACCGACTGTTTAAGGACTTGCCGCCTTGCTGCGAATTGCAGCGCAGCGGTATGATTCGGTATGCGTTTTCCATCTTGCGCCGTGTGCTACAAGTCTGAATGCAAACGTATAATATATTCACGAGGTAATATTTGCTTAATTAGCTCAAGGGAATGCTTAGGGCTTAGCCGGATGGTCCTTTGCGAAGACATTTACTCGGAGAAGGCAGAGGGTTCGTTCACATCCCGCGGAAGAGCAGCGACCGAGAGTGATCGACCCTCATCGGCCGATCGATCCCGTCGATAAATTCCGTCGCGCGGATTTTAATTTCGCATCGCGCAACATCGCAATCTCGATCTGATTATTTACGTATAGTTGGCGAAGGCCAGTAGTAATCCATTGTCAACTCTGTCATTCGTTTTTTGCAGTCAGAGAATATATCTACATATGCTTAAATTTATCTCGATATGATCACGTTAAGAATACATAAATAAAAGAAGAATCGACATAAATTAACAAGATAAGAAAAGATAGATGCATATATATATTGCTAAGTATAGCGTTGAATAATCTTCTGATTTTGCGGCAACTTTCGCAATTTTTTAGACCAGAGAGGCGGGATTCTGTAACTCCTTAACGACAGTTTCGGTATCGTTGCGCAGCTTTTTTACCAGATATAATACCTGCGCAACGATACCGAAACTGTCATTAAGAAGTTACAGAATCCCGCTACCAAGGTCTGATTTCTTCAGTGCGAAAGTGGCCGAAAGAGGAAGAGCGTCACGCTCGTGCGCACTTGATCGGCCGCGCTTGACGATATCGGGAGACTAACGATCCTGTCTCAGTGTGTTTACACCTGGCACCTGGCGCGGTACGTTCGCGCAATCTAATTCCCAGATCGCTATTCTGCTTGCCCTTCTAAGGCATGTCCATGCAACGGTGCTCGTCCCTTATAGCTATCTTCATCGCGCGGGCAAGCCGCCGAATCCATGAAAATGCGTTGGAATCTGAAGATCGAGCACGTGGTTGCCGAAGCTGACCTTGTTGGAGAGCCTCTCCCTTTCTCTCTTTCTCTCTCTCGTTCCCGATCATTCCGCACCGCTCGGCATCAGGTCTCGGTAGAGGCGTGGCGCACTTGGAATCGTCATCGTGTTACACGATCGGGGTTATAAAAATTCTAACGGTTGATAATGGCGCGCCCGCCATACGGAATTCCTTTTTTGAATTTCATAGATCTCACTAGGAACGATGCTATCCGGATATCGGCATTATCGTGCTCTACCGCGGTAACTTTGCGTTTTGACGCCAAGTACTTCACATCTTTGAAATACTTGAACAAACTTAAGCGAGGTCTCTGCGCCGAGACGAAGGAAAAGATTTATAACAATGCATGTCTGTAAGTACATGGATTTTAAAATACAGCTTGGTAGCGTTAATTAATACGAACGGGCAATTCAGGTCTGTATTGGCAGAGTTAGAAAATTAATTTAAGAGTACAACTCTGGATATAATCGAGATATAATTTGTGGAATTCATAGGAATTAAGAATAAAGTGGATAGATGATATATAAAATAACATAGTATGATAATACATGATATACAATATATAAAAACGCTTGCGAGCAAGGTATCGCGTATAATCGCGAGTACGCCGCCGCGGAACATGGTCTTTCGGGTCTGCCCGTATTCCTCTACCGTTACAGCGCATAAATCTTCGCGGACGCGTTACGGGATTAGAGTTTAGTAAATTCACACGAATATCCGGCAACGACGACGACGAATCGTCACGAACTACACCTCGACCCTCGTGGGCAAATCGGATGGTGGCCGTGTCGCCGGTCATTCGCTATGCGATATGAGCGTCGACTTTATAAATCCGGTAGAGATAACAGAGGCTGGGTACCGCTACCACGCAGATGTGGGCACCGCTATTACTGCCACTATTAACTGTTTAACCTGTTCCCTTTGATCGGATTCACGCAAGACCTATAGAACTTCGTGGCTTCAACTTGGATTGAACCAACGGTGTGTTTCACATCTCGTGACCGGTAACGTGTCACATTTTTAGTCTCGTCGCGCAATAAAAATATACGAAATATTCTGAGATTTTCGTATTTTCTTCTGTCTACAAAACAAATTTGCTACAAATCATTTTTTACTTACTATTTTTTTATGATTAGTAAAGCGACAACAGACTAGGTTTAAATTGCAAGAGATATTATAGTGTGAAAAATAAAAATTATTTATAAATTACAAGAAAATGGAATTTTGACGTTTTAAAAGCTTTATTGGAAGATTTTACAATCTCAAATAAATTGATGTAATTTCAAATGAATTTTGTATTACAGATATGTAATTTGAGAGTCAGATTCTAAAGTCAGTTGATCATGCTGAGCATATTACTGTATTATATATATTATATTTTTTTCTATCTCAAGATTGGCGGACCAAGTCTCGTCAATCTGTCAAGTTTCATGAAATAGGGCAGTCGTTTCTTGCTGCTTCTAAGACATACTCATCTCCGCCCGTCTGTCTATCGCCGCTATGCTTAACGGTCGGCCGGAACACGGAAGCTAAGATTTTACGGTTCAATGGAACGTAATCTAGAACGAACCGTGCCATGCGATCGCGCGACACGGTTCTGTTGAAATTAAACTTACGTTAGAGTCCGCGCGTTGCGATCGGGGTTGCACATTCGCGGTGTCAGTTGCAGTTACGCGCGAACAGTTAGTAGATGTAGTCTCTCGAACATAATATAAGTAAGAGACGTAAGTAGGTTGATAGAGATGTCTACTGCGCATTCTGCGAGAACAGTTCCATCGACGTTAGACGCGAGCAGTCGCGTGAGAAACAAAACGGATCCGCGTCACGTTTTTCTCTGGCGCGATAAGAGCACGGCATTATTAAGACCCGCGTAAAATGCAAAATAGGAGCGGTCGAAATTACAGCCTCGTAAAAGATATACTGAAAGTATTACATTCGCGATATTTGCTGCCGCTACTTCACGACGATCTCTCGACCCGCTAATCAATCCTTTTCGGGATAACATGAGAAGGATATATATCTATAAAATTCTACGAAACTTCGTGAAAAAAACTACGTTTATGAATAATATTCTTTTATAGTTCTTTTTTAAAGATACGGTTACGGCGGTTTCGTAATAAAATATAGCCTGCGTCCGACGCGGTTTTCAGACATTCCGCAGATAATAGGAGAAACTCGTCAGGACGTGAATTGAGACTCGGTCTATTATCGGTTTTATTTCCTCGGACAATAGCCGGCCCCGAATTTTTTCACCTAATACCCGCTTTTCGAGGGAAAAAGAGAGACGACACCGTTCGTTTCACCTCTCGCTTCGACGAGCGTATAGAAAAACTTATTGACGCCGATGCCGTGGGCCAGGCCATCGTCTGGACCATGTTATCCCGCGACGGGGCTGAAACTCATTTCGAAAATTCCTGAGGGAGAAGTATGTAATTATCTAGGAATAATGGACACCCTAAGCGGTCCGGGTAACTTTCGTCCGCACTTGAACCGCGCGCTTCGGTTCGAGCCGAGAGTTTCAACCGAAACGCCGGCGGATTTATTGTCCGTGCCGACAGCGGCGACGTATAAATTATCATTTTCTTTTCCGGCGCACACGGAGCGCTCTTCTCGCGTTATTGCTGATTACTCGTTACTCAAATCTGAGATAATCGAAAATCGCGCGATTGTACGCCAGTAGTTCACGATAACGAGATTTTTTGCACTTTCGAAAACGCGCATCTTCTGCGCGTCGAATCGCTTCGGTTTTATTTTAATTACGAATTTATTAATTAAGCTGTATGGGATAGAAGGCGTATAGTTGAAGACACAATAGAAAGAGTCGAGGATAAATTATAGGTTGAAGAACATAGTGCGAGATTTCGCCGACGATACACTGCGTTATTAATTGTTCGGTTAATTTCTCATTGGTAGTGAACCTACTATTATAGCACAATTTTTCATAGACGCTGAAGACACGATTTGCTTTGCGTGAAATTTACAAGCACGTGTTGCAGACTATAAGTAGATATACAGGATTGTTTCGAGGCTTTATATCATAATCAGGAATTGATTCTTGAAACAGAGTTAGATCGATAGTCTTGTACGAAATTATAATAAGTTTACCTACTCCGACATTGTAAGAAAGGCATAAACTTTTAAGAAGCAGTGAAGCGATGAACGAAATAGAAATAAAGGAAAATAAACGGAACGAAATACATCAGGCGCGTTTCTGAGAAGAAAAGATTGATATTATATAATCTCGTAATTCATTCGTCGCATTTTTAACGCGTCATTGCGGGGATCAGATTTCGAAGTTATAAACGGCAACACTCACCGTGCGAATTTCTCGCCTCGCGAAGACAGACGCGGGGCCCCCACGGGCCCTTAAACGGGCCGGACGTAAACAGCACCTCTCTGGAACTCCCCGATCTTGGACCCACGATTAGACGATTTATCGCTGGCAGAGAGTGCGCGCACATGAGAGATTGCCGAGGAATGAATTATGATTACTTCTTTTTCGGATGGCCCCGGCGGGGCTCCGTTAAGTGGAATCTAACGAAACGAATGCATAGAATGTGAGATTATTACATCGGTACCACATTTGCTTTTTTTTCTTTTTCTTTACTTCTTCCTCCTTCCGCAGGGTACCATCGACGCATGCTGATTAGATCGTCGGAATCTCGTTCAATCATCTCATCGATGGATATGAGGTAGCAAAAAGTATTAAAATGTAAGGACCGGTATGCCATAAATCCTCCTATCTCTCCATTATCTTCGCTCGCCCCGTTCGTTTGTGATTCGACTCGGCGTAATTTCACGATCGTCTTCGAAATAGCCTTCGATGTAAGTGCCTTACGAAAAATTCGAGCGAGACATCTTTTTCTCGCCGGAGGAGATCGATCTTCGATCGTTCTTTCCTGTTCGCTGCGCTCCTTTTGCCCTAGACATCCTGTTGTCTTATTGCTCCCGCTCGTTCGTGGCGCGCGACGTCAGGACGAGCGCGAAATAGACGCGCGCGAGGATAAGACGATCTTCGATCCGCTCGGGTGGGACAGGGTGTTAGCCGGCCGCAATTATCAGTAATGATAGCCCCGCCGGATCCCGTCCGCAACATTCTAGCAACGACAGTTATTCGCCGGCCATATCGATGGCCGGTCGCGCATGAACGAATGTACGTGACCCTACGTGATCATTGAATAGCTGGCGGATCCTGTAATTCCGTTACCTCTACTCTTTCTCTAGGTAGCTATCGGATGTGGCGGCAGCTGCTCGGAATCTCCAGTTTAACTGGAACTGTCGGAAACTCTATTTTCCAAAATATTGTTGCTTTAGCTTTTTTAAAACACTTTTTAATAAATTAGTGATCCCCTATCTTCCTCAAATTTTATCTATTTTCCAATTTCTAGCTGAAGATAGATTTATATTCGATGTTGTTTTTTTTTCCTAACAAACGTAGCATCTTAATAGAGAGAATTATACATAAAATTTACAAAAATATATAAGAATCTTAAAATATATTTTATTAGTATTTTACTAATTACGAGAATTATTTAGGATATAAATATTTATATTACTTATATTCGAATTTGCGTATCGTCTTTTCTACTCTTTTGGAAAGAAATGTTCTTCGAAGATAAGGCATTTTTATATTCGTTTCTTTTATCCTCGCGCGCGATTCATCTTCTATTTGATGGTCCGGCTTTTCTCTTAATTTTATTTGGCTGGTGTTTCTTTCTGCCTCTCCTTTTGGCTTCGTCTCTGGACCAGATGCTGCACGAAATCGTTTCGTGCTGGCGAGAGGTCCCATCTTGGTGCCCAAACGAGTTTTAAATTGCTCCGCCGAAGGTATTTGAATGCGAAAACATGCGACGATGCAAAATGGACCGCCTAAACGCACCTGTTCGCCCAGTTCCCCGATTCTAAGTTTTCTGCTTCGTCCTTGAAGCCTGATACGTTGTATCAGATTGTTATCGCTGCGCCATTAGTCTCTCAGGACTATTTACTACGAAGAGATCAGAACTGCCTGTATCTTGTGAAATAGAAAAAAATAGTAGATTAAAAGCTATATACTTTTTATAAGGATGAGTTCATCCGACGTTTTTGTGAGATCAGCATTTAATATTATATTTACGTACTTACCTCAGTAAATGTAAAACCAAAATATCTTGAACGTAAAAAATTGCATAATATCGATCAAGTACAAAATGAAATAACAATGAGAATTTAATTATATTAATTGCAAAGGAAAAATAATTTCATGTTGAGTGATATTTAATTTTGTACACGTGAAATTCTGTTTGATTTAAATCTTTTGCATAATAATAATAATATAGGATAACACCGTTAGATGAATTAGATATTTGAGAAATAATGTAGATTGTTTGAGAAATGGTACTAAAATCGCATAGTTTCTCGTCGCGAATAAGGAAGAAGGATTTCCGTACAAGGAGTTCCATGAAATCCACGGGATTCCACGAGGTCGTCTGGAATTCATACTTTCTACGAGGCGAGACTTAGGTCAGAAATTATGCGACAGGTGGTCGAGTGCAACGCGTGCAACGTTACGCGCCGTCTTAATCTGAGTTATGATCTTGCGTAAACCCGAACCTCCGAAGGCACCCGTCGGGTGCCTCCTCGACGAATTTTTACGACGGACGGTGTTCCACCTTGCCCTCTCGCCGTGTAAACTGTGTCCAAAATTGGAGTTTGGAAACGCTAACATTGATACTTCGCAATTGTGATGTTCATCGATACGTTTCTTTATGTCCAAACGTGTGTACACACTTCGGAAAAGTAGATATAGAATTATTTTTATGCGCGATGTTTCAAACTTTTCAGCATTGATTATGCTAAAAAGTATGGCGAATAATAAAATACAATTAAAAACGATTAAAATATTTTAAAGTATTAATAATAATATGATAAAAAATGGTTAAAGTATTTCTAAGTTTGACCGTGTCTATTAATTTTTGATTGCTTAGTTTGATTTAAAATATCACTCCGTATTTCTCGATTCAATAAAATTTTATTTTTATTTACTTATGTATAATTCTTCAGCAAATCGAGTATCACATTCTTAAATTAAGAAAAAATAATGTTTTTTAATCATGCACATATATTTATTTTTGAATTACTTGCAAACATTAATAACATGGAGCAGCATATAAAAATAAGCAGATATATAGAAATACTTATCGTACATATTGATTTAATACAGATCGACATTTGTTACGCGAACGCTCCCTTAACAGACTTATGGTTAATAGACTTATGCAAAAAGTGTTAAGAAGAAGCGCATTAAGCGCGCATCTGATGATGAAGAAGTCTGGCATCCATTTCACATCCTACTATGATTCTGGTCTCGCGGATCATGTGGAAATAGTCCTTCTATGATCCGAGCAATCGGACTGAGCGCGCCGCCGCGCCGCCTGAAAAAAGGATTCAATTTACCGGCTGTCCGGGTTGACGAGGATAAGCCAAGCGGAGGAGAAGATCCCGCGGTCTAAAGACTCGTATAGATTCGCTACTCCACGACGACTCTAGATCATCCTAGATAAGGGAGAGAGAAACACTCTTCGGAATAATGTTAGGCCTTTCGGTCCGCGGATGCGGGGGATATATATTCAAGCCGCTTTGTGTATGTCAGACACGGGCTGTCGGGTGTAGCGTCGCGAAACGGCCGATGTTCCCGACGAGTGCTTCGTGTTTCGTTGTTGGTAATTCATGTTCCGTCACGAGGAATCGGACAGAGACGGCCGCCTGCGATTTGTCTACTTATTTATTTAGTCTGTGGGGAGGAGGGGGTTGATCCAAATCGCCTGTTGAAACTCGTGGACGTATATGAATTGTGTTACGTCCGATATATATTTCACGGAGAGGTGGAATCACGGAGAATTATGCTTATTCTGCGAAGGTGATTATATTTTAGTATACATTTATAAGTTGTTAGTATTGTGATATAAAATTAGGGGTAAAAACAGTCCATTGCAAATTATCAAACGTAAAATAAACTTTATATTATAAATACAGAAGCATAAGATTATTGCATTGATTTATTTTTATGACATATGTCTTAAAACTACTAAAAAGAAATCAAAAGAATTGAATATACTAAAGATAGCGCTGTGGTAATTCAGCCTGCGCGTTCAGACAGCCCGAACTGTCGTGGTAACCTGCTATCTAGTAGCTCAATGGGGCAATCAAAGGTACAAATTGCATATCAGTGGGCATAGAAGGAGAATTCCCTTCGAGGAAGACTTAGTTTTTGTGCATCTGCCCACGGTCGATTTTTCATCGGGGTGAAGCACTCGAAGAGGACCACCTCTTATCCTCGAGTCCTTTGATCCTCGCTATCCACTACTAATGTGCCCAAAGGATGGCAGGCAGGAGAAGGATTCAGCATTCTTGGTTTCGCGAGGTACCGCGCCAAATTAGCAGTCCCTTTGTGCTGCCATTCGCTCGCTGTCAGCCGATGAATTCAGTTTGCCTTGGCCGTCGCGCACACAGGCACACGGGCACGCGTATGTACAGGGCTCTTTCCAAGGCGTGTATTTCAATCGGGATCCGTTCGTCGCTCTTCCCGGAAGGCGTCCTCGGGTTGATGTTGGGCGAGCAGCCGGGAAGGGACAGGAAAAATGAAGAGCATGCTGAGGAGCAAAGTAATTCGGGCCAATGTTCGCGACGTCAAACCCCGACGGCACTCTGCCCGGCGAAGCCTGTCTCGACCTTTCTCGCGGATTGTTATTAACCTTTAACGGTCCGATTTTGTGCCGTCCGATTTTGCGGCGCGGAGGTCGGCACTCGAAATTAATCCCCGTTTGTCACGTAGCGGTAAAAACTGTAGCGACATTTCCTGTCGCTGAATTTACTCGAGGCGAGGACTTGATTGAGGCGACGCGACGTGGCGAGATTTTTTTTTTTTTTTTGTCGATGCATCCATGAATTCAGCCAACGTAGATCGACGTCGTAATTTTTATAAACTTTCCTTTACTTGGGCGAACAGCATGGAAATAATTGGAAATAAATTTGTTGAAATTGGGAGCCGGCTTTCTATTAATAAATATAGAGGACTAGAAAGTGCGGAGATTAATAAGCGTCTTACTTTTATTCTTAGGAAGAGAAGTTTGAATCACTTAAATTCTCGTGCTACATTTCGCCATCGCCGGGGAATACGAAGCTGTGAAAGCGAATTGGAATATCGGGGATTCAGTTGTAGGACTGGAAAAACCCGAGAATTTCCACAAATCTTCACTGGTGATGGATAGCGCGGCTTAGACATTCCTCGCGACAAGATGTTTACTAAGACTCGTACATTCCGGAATATCGGAATGTAAGATTGCCCTGTGCGTAATGGCGCAGTCAAATGGGAGCTCGATCTGTACGGCTAGCCGAGATCATCCATATTTGCGCGGCTTTTGTACGGTACCCGATTGATCGCTCGATCACGCGTCCGATGCTTCGATTTATGGCCGCCTATTCATCACCCATAGAGATCCGGCAAGGATCTTGAAGGTTGTATAGAAGCTCCTAGCTTTAATACATCAGGCAAGAGCGTTTTATCGCCCGGACTCACAATTTAAAGCCCGGAATTTAGATGGTCTCTATTCCAAAAACTGGGTTTATTTTTTCGCTCGATTTAATTTTAAATCGTGAGGTCTGTTGTATTAGCTGCTTGCTCTCGCGATTGAATTAACTATATCAATTTTTTATGATAGTTTCTAATTAACTTTTGAGAAAATAAATTATTGGACTTTTTGGAAAAGAATCTTATGAATTTAGGACCCGACAATTTGCTTCCTGAAAAAAAATTGATTAAATTACGCGAACAAGAGAGACAGGCGCTAATTTAGCAGATTTAATTTTTACGTGGTCGGTTAGTACATAATCAACTATTCTAATAAGCCGGCCTAAGGGCCGTAAATGAAGGGTATAGGAACGAGCGCTTCGGATAAGTTGGAACGGCCGTGACTTCACGGTGAAGGAACAAGCCTGTCTGTATGTTAATATCGGCTTTAATCATGCTATCGTGAGCATAAATTACCGTTCGTCCCAGATTTATTCCGACTAGCAGCACGGCCGTTCAGTTTATGTCGCCCTTCGAGATTCCTCGTAATTTGTGCATGGTAGGAGCCGACTAGACGTTCGATTAACCACCGGCCGGGTCGAGAATTCCGGGGGAACATTAGGAGAGCGATTCCCCGCGTTCTTTCGCGTTATGACTTCTGTCGACCGTTAAAATTAACTGCAGCGGCCGATTGACTGTAATTATCGGCTCTCTAATCGAAATTGACTCTATGCTGAAATTATCGTTCGCGCTCAACAACATTATTCAGCGGGTAAATCCTCTCTCTTTCCCTCCCTCCGATAAATACGCGATGTCGGCCGATCGTATCTATCGAACGAGGATCGTTTAACATTTACGTTATGCGGTTATCGAAGGAAAAGGGGGAGGGAAGGTTCTTAATGAATTCTCACTATTTCTTTGATTATAACGGCGATGCCCGTTCGTTAAGTTATTGTTATTACATCAGTGACTCGAAAACGTTCGCATACTTAAAACGATAACTCGATTTTTTTCTCAATAACGACTTTTTTTTATTAAATTCCGCCACGTTGGGGAGATTTTTCATGATAAGCGTTCGCAGAATGCGCGTGTTTTGCGGATTTAATTAGTAATACCGAGCTTCTTTACAACTTCTGCGATTATTACGCAGAGAGGAGAGAACTGATAACGCACCGGGGCCTTGGTAATTGCGGATATTGAGAATACCTCCGCAGCACTTATCCCTCATACACGCGAACGGAACCGTTATCGGATTAGCAGCCCGGTTACGCCATTTTCCCACATCCTCCATTTATACGAGGTATAAATTCTCTATTCATGCACATCCTCTCTCTGTTTATACGACGTCAAGTGTTAAGTGCGCAACGAGCTCCGAAGTATGCAGAGTCGACCGGCGATTATGTAATTGCGTAATTGTGTAACGGTCGGGAAGCCTCAAGAATTCCTCATCGCACATACGCGAATTTTAATTACATTTTATGAACAGAAATAGTTGGGCTCTTTAGCATATAATGTAGAAACGAGAAGATAACGGATGGATTTCTAACAATAAGAAGATGATAGACAGATGTTTATGTTAATGATGAATTTTTACATTAATTACGTCTGTTATACTGTTACAAGAAAGCAAAATTATCACTGCTTTGTTATACGATCAAACTTTAACCATTTTCCGTGTATGCGTATTATGTAATAAGTTTTCACGATGTGTAATGTCGTTATGTGTCGTTATGTAGTTTGTTAGGCAAATCTAACGTCGTGTTAGTCAGGTGGACAATTGACACCATTGATTTTTCTTTTCATTGCATCTAATTAGATTAGAAGGCCACTGTACGTTTCGCTTCAAATTGATCAGCACGACTGGTGTTAATTGTGTTAACGAGCAGGTCTCTTGATCTTTATTATTAGAATACCCACTTGATCACGACATGTATATGTCTTTGTCATGTCTATCTTTTAACCCATCTCATCATAGTTATTTGTTATATGTATATTTAAAGCAAATTTGTTATAACTTAAATCTGTGTAATGTAAAAATTGCTATGAGATATATGTATATATGTGCGAGATTGGAAAATTAACGTCTTATTTAAAAAATATGGGATCTCTGAGTAAAATTACTTTAGTCAAGTACATCTGATTTTCTACGAAATTTCACGAAAATCGTTCACATGACGCGGCCTTTTCACACGAAACAACCTAATATTATCGTGCAAGTTAGTAATATCTATTCTTAGCACGGTTCGCGAGTTTGTACGATATTCCACTTCACTCGTATTACGCCCGTGTGTCGTCTGCGACCTTTTTGATCATAGAGTGTATCCTATAATCTCCACGCGGGCGACCAGTATCGCACCACGGTCCAGCGACTTCGCACGCATTCGCTATGCTATGTTGTCGGACTTCATTAAGAGGATCGTATAGCACTCCGTCCGAAGAAGGTCGAAAAAGAGAACGACGACGCGGGCGCGCTCGCACGTTTCGCATGTGCGAATGTGCAAAGGCAGGAAGAGGCAGAGAGAGACCTGCAGGAAGTTTGCCCGGTGTTGTATATCTTGTCATCCAATATTTTAGCACGGGTATTACGCGCAATTCCGCGTTAACCAGAGAGAACTGTGTACACTCCTTGAATTATTATTACGTATCAAAGTGCATTATTATACGTGGCGTGTCAAAATCCGTGATTTTTGTTCGAATTAAACGAATTGTAAATTAAATTTGTGCGTCTATATATAGAAACTATCGTTTCGCGCTATAAGAATGTAACAATGGACGAATGAATTATTTTAACGTGGAATCCGGCATGTTTCTCTCTGTTTCTCTCGTTGTTTATCGAGCACTAAAGTTCACAGGAAACTTTTAGTGAATAATGTGCGCATTGTGTATACATATATCCGTTGTTCTGGGTGGTCAGAATACTTCGGCGAGCTTAAGAAAAATTCTCGCGGACGCGTTACAGGCGCGCCCTTCCGTGCGACGATCGAACGAAACAACGAAGCGGGTGTATTGAAGTATTTACGGTCTCGTTGAGACAATGCTCACGCACCGCGAACCGTGTCCCCAACGTTGCTCCCTCAATTCTCTTCTCGCTGCCGCGACAGATGGAGAAAAAAATGGTCAGTGTTGCTTTCCAATCGCCATTCACGGAAATATATCGGCTCACAAATCTAAAGTATAGTCATTGTAGACATTAATGCCACTCGTATCTAAAAAATTGAATTTTTACATTTTATTTACGTAGGATCGGATTTTTGTATGAATTCTCAGAGCAATTAATTCATTTTTTTTTATAATTTAATGCGTTGAATGACAAAACGGATATTGGTTCAACGGCGAAACGCAGCGATTCCTTTCGATGTCGCTCCGCTTCCACAGAGAAAATGCTGGTAAGGTAAGACCGTTGGTGGAGCGCCTGGGGAAGAACCAGGAGGCCATTACCTAGTGTACCAACCATTCAACCGACCAAGCCCATTACCATTTATCCTGGTAGCCGCGTGCCGGAATCGGAATTCGTACTTTTGCGGGCCGAGCGAACCAAGCGAATTTATAATAACAAGGAACTCCTTGTTGCGCAGGCCATAATCGGTATCCCGGATTGCGGGGGACGCCAATCGTTCGTTGATAGATTGGAGGTGAATCTCGGTGAAAGCCGGACGGACGAATGAAATCGGAGATATCTGTTAATCTTAATTGACTGCCGTTGTTGTTTGCGACTTGCCAACGGCGACGACGAAACCGAAACTACCGGAACTGAACGTTCTGATACTCTTTCATAAATATCAAACTGAAAGTAATATTACGAAACATCATGAGATTTCCTGTACTTTAGAAAAATTTCATTAATTACGTTTTGACAATGATACGATCGACCGTGACGATCGTCGAACGTAATGCTTCCCATTTCTAGGGCAGGTTTCGAGTGCGCGAGATGAACGCTCCTAATCATTCCGTAAAATTGATAAACGGTGCACCGTGATCTATGGTCGTGCGCGATAGCAGGATACGTCTGTCCAGAAGAGAGAGCACGATGGCGACCGAGGCGGATCGGCGCTAGACAATTAGCAATGGGATCCGCTGCCGGTCGGCGGTTTCTTGCCGCTCTTTCCTTTTTCCTAGCGGGATTATTCGCCCTGCGATGCGGATAATCGCCGTTCGTGGACGGCTCTCCCTCTGGGCCGTCCGTCCATTCGCTCGTTCGTTTGTTCGTTCGAGAGCGAGCAATATTACTGCCAGGCACGCTACGAGGATAAGAAGAGAGAAGGAGAGGGAGAGAAAATACAGAGACGGAGAAAAAAAAAAGATCGGCGAAGAAAGCCGAAGAGCAGGATTTATTATGGGGATCGTATGTCCCGTAAGAGCAGCCGTGAAAGTGCACCGCGCCTGCAACCGAGAGAGCCGGTACCGCAGCCTCGCCTTTACGATTCCACCGCACTCGACATTCTGGCTGCTTCGTGCATATGATTAGTTAGCGGTAGATCATAGCCGCGTATGAATTATCGGCTAATCGCGCGCCACTGCCGGCGAATACATCTCTCTCCTTCTCTCTCTTTGGCCATGGAACGACTCTCGCGAGAGAGGTTCTTCGGCGAATAAAACGATCGCGCCAAAGAACGTGGTATCTTTCTCTTTCTCTTTCTCTCTCTCTCTCTCTCTTTCTCTCTTTCTCTCTCTTTTCTTTTAAAGTTCGCATTCCCGTAGTTATGAGATTACGACCTAACCGTGAAATACGTTTAGTCTCTTCGATCCGCTCCTGCTCTCCGCAAGTTATCCATTCTATCCGCTCGCGGATTCCGCACGATCGTCAATCAATCGAACAGTTGGAATTATCGTGGATTTGGATGGACCATTAATAAAAACGCTCTGACAGTAATGAGAAAAAAAGAATAAATTGTAAAACATCCAGGGTGGTTTTTTCTTCTTTTTTGGATTACGACGAACTTTCAGTAAAAAGATTGACACGGCATCGTTAAGACTTCGATCTTACGTAACTGCCGAGTTCGAACGTTATCCCGTAATTCACTCTGGTATCATGAACGACACGCTTCTTGCAACTTTCGTACCTGTCGATACGCCTCTTCTTACCCTCGCGTGGCTATCGTCGCTCATCAACGAGATTTCTGCGAGTGTATCCACGAGAAATCCAATCGCGTGGAATTTACGGAGCAAAAAGGCAGCGCGGGATCAGGTGGAATTTACGAGTATCATAATCGTTCGGTTATAGCGTACATCGCAGATCCGTGCGGATATTGCGAATGTTCAACTATATATTTCTCAGGATTTTTCTCCCCCAATTTCTTCTCTCGTTTTCTTTTCTATATAAACATAGAGGGATATTCTTGGGGATATTTTTTCATATGTCTTTAACATTTTTTTCTCAGAGGAAGTCAATTCTATAATAATTAATTTTGGATTACAAATTGTGGGATAAAATATGATACTTTTATTATTGTGTGGATAGATATGCTTTTCTTCACTTAATTTGTTCAAATTCTATTGTATTTACGCTTATGAGAGTATGCATGTATTCTGACTGAATAATATTTTTCTGTTTCAGGTAAGTTTCAATCCAACCTGTATTTCGATGTTTTTGCTTGGTTTAGCTGATACTATTTATGATTGGGGTAAGTGGAAATTATAAACGTGGATTCAAGTTACAGCGAAGTTGCAAAGATACGATAATAACTTTGCGTATATGTGTATATGTCACGAGACTTAGTTTATTCCGGTGTTAAGTGGTATCGATTTTTAAAGTCAACTTTAAAAGCCTACGTGTGTTTAATACATAAAAGAGAAATAAAAAAGGATAGACATAATAAATTAATATAAACGTGGGATAAATTGGGATGAAATGGGATACTCGATAAAACATTTTTGGCAAAACGTTAACGTTTTTAGATTTATAGGACGTAGATTGAATGAATACATACATTTTCTAATGTAAAATAATTAAAAAGGAATTTTCAGTATATTTGATCAATCTGTATTATCGAGAGAGAACGCGAATATTAATGATATACGAGAAACTTAATTTATTTCAAGGATATTACAAGAAGAAGAAAAATTACACAACACGATGACCTCATTAATGTAATTAGAGCATAATATAGAATTGAGTTTAACGAATTCTAGAAAATATTTATAAATAGAGTCCATTAACAGACATATACACTCGCATATTAGAGATAAGAATCCAACCGCAATCTTTGTAGAATGCGCCACGTGCAGTTATGAGAAATCATGAATTATGCATACTTCTGAAAATTATAATCATTCCTGCGTTCATTATATGACACCTGTTCCAACCGCAGAAGAGATTTTCTAGTACATATGATTGATCCTTGAGACATCATTGTGTGCGGCATTCCTTTCAGCTCTAGCCACACGTTCTAATTTGAGGAAGTGAGTGTTGCGGTCCTCGATAGAAAACATCTATCTTTTTGTCGTTCGCTTACTGGTTATGCGACATATTTTCCGCGACGTGTATTTCATGTTCGTGCTTTGCCACAGGTTGTATAAAGCGTGTAAAATGCGGTAATAGTAAAGGCTACTATTACCGTATTTTTATGTTCAACTAATATTCTTCGGGGGATAGCCGCCTGAAGTAAAATAAATAGTGTTGGCTAGACCATGCGCAATTTTAAAATACTTTGTGCCGAGAGCAATAGTCTGCCTACTACACCTGCAGACTAGAAAACTAGGAGGTGGAGCAATTAGTTATTATTAACCGCTAGTTATTTTTAATAACTAAAGAACACAATTTTTCTAATTCTTTCATAATTTTTCAACGAGAGTCAGGATAAGAGCGAAACAGTTAGAAGACGCAAGAAGCTCGGAGACCGAGCAGAATATTTCCCGTACCGTCCTCTCGAACACGGAAAAGACGCATCGCCTACGGTGCTTTTCGGCACGTAGCTTTGCGGTCGCGTCAAACACACTTCTGCATCTTTATTTTTGCAATCCCAACGTGCACGATACGATCGACGCGAGTAAAAACCATCCTTTACCAGCGTCTTTTGGCTCTCGCTGAAAGAGACATCAAGCGCTACATTTTTAAGGGACTTCATAGCCTTCGGAATGGCTTTTTTATTGCACTTCTTATTTAATGTGTTATATTTATTCTTTCTTGTCCAGAAAATAATCGCGGATACAAACGCTTGGCCATTGCCAAGCTAAATATTAACCGCGTTTTTATGATCATTCTATACAATTCTACAGTATTATAAAGTAATATCAACGCGTATTGAATTATTTTCTGTTCTTTTGTTTGAGGCACAAGTAGCGCATCTTGAAGATAATTTATTGTATTCGCAAGATTTTCGATATTTTTAATTTTTTCGACGAAAATAATTTCTGCTGGTACAATCGTAAGGCGTACAAAAGCAAGTAGACGATATATATTAAACTTCATCGCCTTATTATCATTACAATCACGATCGAAAACGTAAGGGTATACGTGTTGTCTTTATTGTCTTGCGAGCGAAATGAATTCAATATCGAGATCCATCCTAATGATAATCGGTAACTATGAGGAATGGTGTGATCCCCCGGGTATGACTCCATTACGAAAATTAATCGCTCCGCCGGAGCGGACGGTGCAAATCGTTTCAGTAATCAGTAATCACGAAGATGCGGCCGGTGTGCTTGTCCTCTCTTTAGGCCTTCGTTCCTTCTCTTTCTCTCTCTTATTTCCCTTTCCCGTATACGAAACCGTTCTTCGCTCTCCCTTTCGTTCTCCCTTCAAGAATACGCGTGTAGATCAGTGCCTCCCAACCTTTTTGTGCACGCAAGATTTTCTTGCGGGTGGTCCTTCAGAAGCGCATCTTGACCCGCCACGTCGAATTACGTGCAACGGTGCAATTTTTATTGGCAACTTTTATCGCTAATTTTTTATTCGTGCAGAAGCGTTCGTATTCGCTTAAATTAATTTTGTATATTACTTTTAATCAGCAAGGAATATAATTTTTTACTGTTCGATGAACAACGTCTAGTTTCTATAATATCTCAATTGTCAGTTGGATAGACTGCTCGATTTAGGGTTGTACAATGATTCTTTTTAATATTTGAGAAATTTATTAATTGGATGCAAATATATATTTGAAATTCACTGGAAAAAAATGTCGTCGCGCACGAAACAATTTGTTGGGAAGCACTGACTTGGATCTATTCTGGCGTTCGATTCGCGTGCTGGCATTATAATCGACGGCGATACTTTAACGATACTTTAACGATGCTTTAACGCACCATGTTTCCGATCGTTTCAGGACAGTGGGGGAAAGGGGATATTTATTACTCACTTTAATAGTCGGCCTTCTAAAATGTCACGAGCGCGATTATTGTGAAGCATAAAATTTGCATACCGTTTTATCGGGCAACATGCACGACCGATACGCATAGGTGAGAATTTTGCAGGTGGAATGGAGATTAATTGTCTGGCTAATGAGTTGATAGTTTGTTACGTGGGGACGTAATCACGCGCTGCGACGTAAAATTAATTGAACGGTGGCAAAAACGTGATCGAACCAAAGCACGCCAAGACGGCAAAAGAGATGAATGAAAGAAGGTAGAAGGAGGAAAGGGGGAACCGGACGAAGAAAAACGGGGAATGAGACTAACAAAAATCACGAGAAGACAGGACCTAAAGGAAAGCGCAATTATATGTTAAATGAAGCCGCTTTAAATTCAATTCTGAGTTACATGCTTCGCGATTCTTTAACTTAACTCGTCTTCTATTCTATCGACAACTCATTAATGTTAAATATTAACTATTTTTAATAAATAATGAATTAAAATTATTTAACAATGATAAAAACATCTGTTGTAGCTTTATATCGTCGAATAATTACATGATGCACATATGTAATGCAATTGAAATAACTATATATATATCTATGTTTCCGCGTATTTTCAGTAAACGTGTCAAGAAGCATTCTCTGTTACTGTCTTTACGCGCACGCCTACTAATATCTAACGAAAGCAAATTTAATTGGCCATATAAATAATTAATTTATTGTTATTTCTGCAATATACTTGATCCGCTCAGTCAAGGCCGCATTCGAGATCCGTGAACGATAACGATTATTAGCACGCGAGATGAAGTTCCTCGTCGTTCTCCGTCGTCGTACTTTTTGTCCCTGTCCTGTTCTTGTTTTATTCTTCACTTCGAAACGCGATCAACCTCGCCCTTCACAATCCAGCTCAATATACGCTAATTGGTGCGTTCGCCGCGTCGCGATATTTTACTGTCCGGCATTTAATATCTCGTTTGCCGACCATTCAGGCAACGACACGGCATCCGGACTGTTCGCCTTAAAACCGTGCTTTTATACATCGCACTTTCAGCAACTACGACGAAAAATTATGCTAGAGTGATTTTGGCGTGATTTTATTAATCTCTGAGACTCTTACTGCTTGTGAAGCTTTTAACTCTCGTATAAATGGGAATGATTATCTTTATATATATATGTTTACGTGTTAACAAAATTTATATTATTATATTTAAAGTTTACTTTAAAATTTATATATTTTTTACTTTTCCTTTAATTGCATGATTTAGCGGTAAAATACATATTGCTAAATACATAGTTTATTAAATAAAATTGGTAAATTTTATGATATATCGTTAATATATGTACGGTAAAATCTGCTATAAGCTATCTTCTAAGCAGAGATTTGTATAAATTATTTTTTATTTTATCGCTAAATATACGTCAATGCCTTCAATGATCTTTGATATCGCATGCTTATGATCGAACATTTATCAAAATCATCGTCGATTATTTCTATTTCGCTCGCATACATCAATCTTTGCCACACGCACGCGTGACTTTCCCTTATTATTTAATTTACCGCTAATTAAACGTAGCCGAAGCGGGAAATAGAAGGCACTGCCTGAAAATGGGTACGTTTACCCACCGCGTGGAGAGAAGGGCATTCCCCACAACTGCCGTGCCATGCCTCTCTCGCATGTTCGTGTTAACCCTTTAATTGATCGCCCGAGGCGAGCTTCTCTCTCCCTGCCGGCCGCGAAAAATCTCGATTCATTCCTGTTTTCTTTTACGACGCTCGTAATTCCCGCGTGGCTATTCCAAGTAAATTTTCATCCATGCGAATGCCAACAGTTCGAGCTAATAATAATAATTTCTAATTAAATCAAATCATATTTTGTGATAATATATTTGATGTTATATAAAACAAGACACTGTGCTTGTTGTTATATAAACGATGTTTCTCTAATAATTTGAATTCAAGAGAAGTGCTAAAATATAGGAAGTGTTCGCGATAAGAGACTTTTACGAAGCTCGATGAAATATTTCTCTTTTTGGGTTTCTTTTTTTTAAATTTCCGCCGAGTGTTCGCAATTTTCTGATATCGTACGTTTTATCCTTTCGCAGTTACGGTCTGCAGGATTTACGCGAAGAGCAGCGACGTTCATTGACTTCGTAATCTGCGCATTCGTAATCTCGAAGCGTCGCTTTATCTTCTCCGCTCATGATACGCACCGTCAGTTTTTCTCGCATAGCTCAGCGCGACGCGGCCGGTTTAAGGTTTGCACGACATTCGCGATTTTCGAGTTGGCGCGATTCTCTCACGCGCGAAAACAAAGACACGACTTCGCTATAGAGCATCGTGTGGATAAACCGGATAAACTATCCGACGAGCGGCGCGTCGTCGACTGGAAGTGAAGGAGTTTCCGGTTGGCTAAGTTGGCTGTTTAAAATTGGCCACCGGTTGTTGTGAAGTTACGTTCTACGATCGGCGACGTGAAGTCACTTAGCGCGAAGTAAAAGAGGCGAGAGCGCGAACGACGACGAGTCATCGCGCGAAGTGACAGGGTCCGCTGGACCGGAAAATTCTTCAACAACGGGCACCGAGGAATGTGAAGTACATAATTTCGATACGTCGTGAACATTCCGCTGAATCTTTCGTGCGAATTGTCGCGTCTTGTAATCTTGACACGTCTGCGAGATCAGCTAGACGTGGTCGCGAAGTGGAACGTTGATCTCGTTACTCGATAAAGCTCAAAATCTACAAATTGTTGATTTTTTACAATGGATTAGGGTTTCATATTTTTTAGAGAGAATAAAAGAATGGCTGATGCAAGGCATTTATGGCTCCCCGACTTGAAAAATGGTAAAAACATATGCGCAAACATATTTTCTCGGTATTCTCAATTTTTCTTATAAGTTTTATTTAAAGAATGCTGCTTATTTTCGTCATTTCTAGCAATAACGTTTGCCCTAACGCTCTCTTTCACTGGATTATCCTTCGCCAGCTTCGCCTCGACTGGCCGCGTACTTTATCGTCCGCGATCACGTCCCCTTATAGAGGCCGAGCCGCAGAATTCGCGCGACCGATTCTCCGCATACGAAATTGCCGGCGTCCCGCGAGTTCTCTCCACAGCAGAGGAAGAGTTCCGCGCGTTCGAGCGATTGCGGGGGGAATTGTTCGTGCTCGTTCCTCGGGCCGGACGGGAATAAAATCGCGAAAGAAGAGGCTGATTCTTCGGCGGGGCTGCGCGCGCGGGAAGGAAGATGCCCCTTCGCTTCCAGATCCCGCATTCGCGAGATCCTTCCTTCCCCTCGGCTTCTTCTTGCCGCTCTCGGCCGTTGTTGCTCGCTTTTGCAGCGACAGGATAAGTAAGGGTAACTACGTCTCAATAGCCTCCATCGTGGTAAACCGAGGAGCGCGACCTAATATGGGATTGCTTGCAACAACCATCACCATCGCCACCATCGCGGCAGCGTGCACCACCATCGAAGCGAACGAAGAGGAACGGCCACGGAGGGCGAGGACCGCGAGGAAGAGGCCAAGCGAAGGGAAGGACGCGCGGGGAAGGGGGAAAAGAGTACTGTAAATTATTATTGCCGCTAGTTTCTTGCTTGCAGCGTTGGGTAGTCTGCCTACTGCCACATCGTACGCGTTACTGCGCTACTTATCTTCGTACCCACCCGCGGCAAAAGTCTTCCTCCACCTTCTCCTTATCTTCCCCTTCGTATTCTTCTCCTTCGTCTTCCCCGTCGCGGCATCGTCGTTGCCGTTCGCGACCGACGATCGCCGTTCTTCCTGACTGCAAACGTTCCGGGACGTCGAAAGAAGTACTTTCGGTAAAAAGCGAACCTCTCGAACAGCCGTTGCACTCGCAATCCAAGTCCTTTTATTTGATTCCGTAATTCGCTTTTTTTTCGCCATCTGTCTTCGTTTATCGATAGTATAAGGAAGTCATAACTTGATATCATTAAAAACTAATTTTTTTGTCATATTTGCTATTTCAGTTAAAGTTGATTTATTTCCTTTATCATTTTGTTTCAAAAACAAAGCGAATAAATATTTTTTAAACCATGGCATATATATTCACAAGTTAAGTAAAAGTGTTAGTTCAAAGATAAACTTTAGTCATTCCTGATTTAATGACGAATCATACACATACAAATATATATGCGTGTTAAACTATTGCTGTTACAAGGCTAAGAAGTTACGCCATGCTTGTGTTTTTATTTGTTTAATTAAGAAAGAGAGGGTATTTTCTCTATTTTGAGGAAACTGCTTTTTGCGGATGTTTGTCCCTTCGTTAACTCGCGTAATGAATGCATCACTCACACAATAACGTAACGATGTCAAGAACGTTTTTTACGGTAGGACACAACTTGTCTTCATATTTGCTCCCGCGGCAAATATTTTGCCGTTTCTTGCTCGCGGTTCGTCGAACCCATTGTTCTCGTCCACGGGCGAGAAAGTCCGGGTCCGGGGAGACGACGGGAGGAATCTTGTAACGCTCGGTTATAGCCATTAATCTTCGGCCAAAGGAGCGTGTCTTTTCGTTTCGTCGCCTAATCGAAATGCCACGATGCTTGACATCGCCTTCATTGCAATACGCGAACGATATCGGAATTTATCCGGTCGATCGAAGGTCGTCGTCGCCGTCGCGGCCTATCGAAAAGCGGTGATCAACTGTAGAGTAAAGGCACGTTTAACGACAGGACGCGATTACGACACCTCCGTGCGACGACGATCGTTATCTTTACGAGCGGTAAAAGCGGCCGATGCACGATCGCAGATTCGCGGTGTGGCACGACACGACGCGCGACGCAAGATTCGTTCTCCAGCAGCAGGTGTTCGACGACCGCACAATTATCTAATATAGAAAATGAAATTTAAATATCTATCTAAAATAAAGATGAAATAAGAAATATTCCATCCGGTTACACGCGCGAATATATTTTTGCATTTTCTTCTGCTTTAAGATTATTTATAAATAAATCAATTTGTGAAAATCAAGTTTAAAAGCGTCAATAGAACATATCTGTATTAAAAAATCTTATGAATATGAAGAAGATAAAAGTAAGTTTTTTTTTTGCGATTGAGGAAATATATAATTTATTGTTATAAATTAGCTGGTTGCAAGTTTGATTGTTGTCTCGATAGAAATTCCAACGTGGATACGGCCCCGACCTGTAGCCCAGGGCGTTTTTGCGAACTGCGATATGGCAAGGGTGGGGGCGAATCACGCGGTCTGGAAAAGATATCTGGAACGGCAATTATGTTAATTGATGAGCGGCTCGTGTTCACTTGGCCGATCTTGGCGGTCGGCGCGAACGATAGGTATTTCTCTTCAACGCGCTCGCGCTCGCGGCGGCAAAAGTGCTGCACGCCGGAATTCCGCGTGTTACGGTAGCGATCATGCAGAATGTCGTTCACCAGATAGGTATTTACTCGAGATATAAGAGACGGCGATTGTTTGCACCTGTACGCGATGGAGAAAGGCGATCGCGAATGGTATTCTATGAAAAACTGGACAAGTCGCGTTTCCCTGAAATTATGTTGTATGTTCTTAATGTTTTGTAACGCTGCTGTTGCAAAGAGAAAGCAGTATATCTGCTTCAAATATTTACTCGAAATATATATGTATCATACTGCGCAAGAATGGTTAGAGTGAGAGAGAAAAAGAAGTTACTCATCTTGTTCTTGCGTAGTATGATTTCAATGCGGAAAACAAAGCCTCCGTAGTACGCAAGTCTAAACGTTATTAATTTTAATCATATTTAGCTAATCTTCATTATGACGCTTACGTAATTTCAACTAGCTTCATTGTGTTACACCATCGGTATCTACTCCTACTGATATGCCTTACACCCACTTATCTGTTCGTTTTGCCGTTATCGCCTTTCACCTTCTCCTTTACAGTACTCACTGCACGCTTCATCAATCCCCCGCTCGTGCCACAAGCCACAACGCGAATCCGTTACATTAGCAATCCATTTATACTTGATACGCGTTTTTCCTATTTTCGTATTGTCGCCATTTCAGGCAACTGTGATATCGTAATGATGAAGATTTGAAGGAAGTTACTTAACATTTCGCTATGCATATATTTCACGCGGTATGTACATTCGTAATTTGATCATGATCGGCCAGCAGTAATAATTTATCAAGTAATATAACCAAGAGAAATAATTATATAAAGAAATATGGAACTTGACAAGCGTTTCGTACTGTATGCCACGTTTCATAACGTTAATTTCGAGTAAATAAACTGTCTACTTGGTTAGATTAAGTCATAAATAACTATCTAATATCACATGGATATAAGATCTTTATGCGCACTAATATAATAATAATAATATTAATTAGTTCGAATAAGCATAAATATATTTTGATGTTGTAAAAATAAAACTTTAATATAATTCTAGATTCTAGATTATTTAAAAAATAATAATTAAAGTACATTTTATATTAAAATATAAAACAATAATAATTGCAATAAGAATAAAGAATTATATATCCTGTCGTTAATTTTTCACTCTAAATGAAGCTAATCGTGATAGTATTTTACAGTCACATTTATCGAACGTCGACTCGAATGACTCTCAGATTCTAATGACGTGTCGGATCGTTCGCGGAATAGAGCCGCGAAATGCTCAATGGCTCGTAAATTCGTCGGAATGACGCGAATCGTCAGCCGACAATCGGCCAGTAGCATGTTTTCATCGTGAATCGCCTCGTCGCCTTCGTCGTCGTTCGAGGACGACTCGTCGGAGCCGAGAGGCGAAAACACCTGCACAACAAGGACTCTTCTCTCCGCCGCCGGGTCATGACACGCGAGGAGTCCTCCGTTTTCACCATTACGCAATCGTGGATGATCGTTACCATCCTTCGCGAGGTAGCACCGTGAGCGTGGCAACGCCAGGCATCTTCTCTCTTCCTGATGGCCGACCCGGTCGAGCCAGCATCGGCACGGAGCAAATGTCGTGCGAATCGCGCCGCTTGTTTTCATCCTTCTCTTACGTGTTGCCGTTATTGCGTCACCCTTACGTTTGATGCAAGGCTCCGGGGGAAATCAGATCGGAAATATTCGACCGGGTGTTATTAACACTATACGACTGCCGCGGAGTAAGATCATAAATCGCATCTGTGTCTTTGGAAACGCGGTTGCGCTCGGGTATAATTAAAGGTTCCGCCTGTCTCGTCGAATTCGCATTATTGTTTAGTCGCAACGGCCGATCGGTTTATGTAACGAGCCGAGAAAATTATAAATTTTTTCCTTCTGAAACAGCTCGAAGAGATTTCTTTAGACAGGATGCAGGTTCGCCTTCATCGTGATGAGATTAAATCGAAGTTGCAGCGCCCGCAGGTAATTCGTTGATTAACCCGGCCACAATGAAGCGCCTCGTTGCGAAACTCAATATTAGCCCGCGATAAAAATCACGGCCTAATACGTGCGCGCACTTTCTAATAGCGGGGGCCTTTGTAAACCGGCACGTTGGACCGATCGTGCGCGAGTGACAAGTGAGGATAGGGTTAAATGTGAACGGCATTATCCCCTTCGGCCTTGGTGTAACCGCGATTAGGAAGAGCGCGAGCCGCGTAAGGTGAAGATCGCTTGTCATTAAGATTGATGGTGTTTCGCGCGTAATTTGAGAGATTCGTAAAAAGTCACACGTGCGCGCGCGCAGCATAACGTATGAATATTCTTTCTCGCTGCAATTACAGAAAAACGCGCGTAAAACCTGTTCCTGTAAATTGAATTAATGAATTTTTACGCGAAACGAATCGAGAGAGTTTATCAGAATTTACTTTAAAACTTATTTGCATAACGGTATATCAGTTTTATCTGAAGGAAAGAAATGGATCCGTCTGTGTTTATCGAGCGCACGCTGCGTTTTCTGCCTTTGCATTTAACAATTTTCCAATTAACGCGGCATGAAATTCAGTCCACACGCGTGGAATTATCAAAAGGTGAAATCTCGACCGCTCTGCATATTTTACTTCCTATCACGACCTTTGTAACAAAGTAAACGTTCTTACGCCGAGACAAACGGGGTGATTTCTTTTATCGCTCTTGAATATCTCGCAGGGTGTGTCTATGTCCGATCGTCTTTGATTTGCGTCGCATTATTGCACATAAATCGCGAGGGGAATAACTTGGCGAACCAAAGCGGAGTCGTCGACCGCGGGCCTGGCTTCGTGACGGTTTTCTCGGGCGAGCCAGGCTCAAGAATGGCAATGCGAAACGCAAGTTCTGGACGAGAGGAAAGAAAGCGAGGAAAGAAAGGTGGGCAGGCAGGAAGAAAAAGGCGAGAGAAAAAGAGCGAGAGAGGAAGAGAGGATGAGAGAGGATGAGAAAGAAGAGGAGCCCCGAAGCGGAGAGGGAAGGCGTGACAACGGCTGCACTTAGCATAACAATATTTACTACTAGAAGAAACTTAAGAGAACTTGAATATTCTATGCGGTGGCCTCGCCCAGGCCTTGCACAACCACTCGCGCGAGTCCCGCTCGCGGTCCCTCGGCTGTATAATTATGCACGAGGATGGGACAGCGTGAGTGTCCCGCTCGCGTATGTGTGTATAACGTGATGTGCGTGCACGATGCGCGCGTATGCGGGACTCGAGCTTCGTCGGAAAGAATGCGCGCGCGGTGCCGGGATTGAAGCTAATACGCGCTCTCTCGGGACAACGTGATTTTCACCTTCGACTTGGAACGCCGCCGCGCCGCAACACCGGAGCCGTTGATCGCGTGGCGCGCATCGGGGTTTTGAGTAATTACACGAGTACACGTCACATTCCCCGACTGCCAGTCGGGCTGTAGCCCGTTGAATCAGGGGCTCCTTTATGCAGATTTTTATGCGGCGGTCTCAATGTTGCGCTTTTAAAACACGTTATTGGATGATATTTCTGAACTCTCCGGAAGTTCTCCAATTATGTGCATCCTACCTGCGCAGAGGATGCACTCTCTCGTTCGAAAAGTGAAAACTGTTTGACTGATAATCGGAAATGTTGTTAAATTACGACAAATTGAAACAATGGCAGATGTGACAAATTTATGTTTCCCAGTAGCGCCAGAGGGAGGAATGCATCATCTAATCATTTCGCGTGTGCACGGAGAGTTGCCGAAGAAGGAGAATCATGTCTTAGAAACGTCAGTACGAAGTCTCGCGGCGACAAGACGAGAGATAACGCAATTTCGACGCCGCGACAAAGCGGCGAGTTTCGCGCCTGAAACCGCATCGCGCGAACGCGCGATGCGGGACAATTGAGTGAAAGGCGAATTGTGGTCGGCGGTATCATCATCGTATCCGCTCGCGCGGCGTGTTTGCGCTTGTCGTGCGTGAAAACGCGACGATGTCACGTTAAGAAGTATAGACGTCGTCGACGTCTCTCGCGGAGAATGGGAAATTGAGAAGCGTTATCTAGGAAAGCGGTAACGATCGAGTCGCGGGATAGGAGAGGAGCGGGCGGAGAAAGAGAAGGACATTTACACGTTTCGCTGCACGGCAGCTCGCGTTTGGTATCTATCTACTCTACTCGGCGGAGTGAAAGTTTTGTATGATCTCGAGATTGCTGTTGCTGCTGCTGCTGCTGCTGCGTCGTGGTCGTCGTCATCGTCGGAAAAATCGCACGCGCGTAAAAACTCACGTTCCGAGCGTAACTTTCCGCGTGAGCAAAAAGTCGCGCGCACGGCTATTTCGTCATGTACTTATGTGTATCGTGCGCGTCCTGTGCGCGTCTGTGCAATTCTCTTCTCTCAAGAAGTTAGTTTTAAAATATAATAATTATTATGTAAAATTTGATTTTGTATATATTATAATTTTTTTTAGCAGATAATATGTGTTGGTTATGTCATCGCGCTGTTTTCACAAAAATCTCGGTTTATTCTCTCGACGTAAACTGATACTGAAATAACAGCGTCGCAAATTGACAACGACGTGATTGATGGTTTCTCGAAGCTTTCCTTGCCATTATCGCGGAGCTCTCAATCCTAACCAGACAAGCGTACACTTTCATTTAGCGAAAGTAGCGAAAGGGTCAAGTATCGACTACTGTACGCGAACCAGTGGATTGAACCCTCTGTCCTTTCTAAATACGCGCGGGTGAAGGATGAGCGTTATTTACGTGAGATTATACGGCGGTCTACGTTACCGCGTCTACATATTTGTTTAATCACGTGTAATTGCAATTCGCTAATCTATCCGGCCGAACGCACTACCGGGATTTATAGCGGAAGTGTAACTGACTGCGATAGATCTATTCACCCTCGTGACGTTCACCGCCGTTCGCTTTCGCCGAACATATTCATCGACGGGAGTTGAATTGAATAGCGGAGCGATAAAATGACAGACCGCTAATTATCAATGCTCGCGTACAGTCGTAATTTACGTGTATACCGTCAACATCGTAAATCGCCATTATCCCGTGCACCTTACTTTCCTCCGGACCCCGCTTTAGACGCGTCGTAATTTCGCCGTTAGCGTTTTCATCACGCCCACACTCCCCGGCAACGAACTTTCAAATAGCTCAGTTTTGATAAGTGATTGTTATCGTCACGCATAATCTGCCGATGCGAGATTCGTGTCTGACAATATTGCAGATTCGTGAAGCGTGGGAAGAAATAACCGTGTAATCATTAGCAATAAATAAGGCAAATAATCGGAGCTAATCAGCTGGAATGTTCCGATAGCGTGAATTTATGCCCGTCCGCATGCTGCTCCAGTAAACCCGTTCGCATATATCCGAGGTAACGCTGCCAAACGATCTCTAACGCAAATTATTTATTATCACCGTCGTCCGCTATCACCTATTACACATTGTCATTTATTACGACAGAGAAACGCCAACTTTCTTACATCACTTGTTTATTTAACATTTTTTGTATTATGTAAACGAACGAATAATATCAATCTTTATTACGCAGAGGTATGTGCATATCGAGTCTATATTATTATGCTGACATTTTCATTCAACTTATCGTTGTCTAATATCGCAAGAATCCGATCGTGGAAGCATTAATTATACCGTCAGGATCGACGGCGGGTTTTTGCCGAAACCCGGAAAATCGATCGCCGCTAACGCCCGGTTTCCGGTCCGTTCGGTATACCATATCTTCGCTTTGACTCGCGACGTGAATTCCAAGCGGAATCCGAGTTGGCCGCGGGCCGCGACGGGTCGCTTTCTCCTGCCGCCACCGCCGCCGTCTCGTTTACCGCCTCTCGCTTATCTAAACGCGGGACGCTTTATGATTCCTTCATTATCGGAGTACAAATTATAATCCGCAAATAGCGTCTGGCGTTTATAGCGCCGCTGCGCCAAACGCGCATATACCCGTATTCACGAGCCGAGGCGAGCTTCTCTCGTCGTGAATGCGAATACAATGCACTCGCCGTCCCACGCCATGTGGCGTGTGCGCTCTCTAAACACGTGTCCGCAGAAACGATCGTGTATAACGTGTCTGAGGAATCTAATTTATTAGCACGGCGCTCTCGGACTCTTGACTCAGTGTACTCGATCGAACGAAAAAAAAAAAAAGAAGACAGAGAGAGAGAGAGAGAGAAAGAGGAAAGAGCAAGGGTGGTGGAGAAAACGCCTAGACAATCGACGAGGAATTAAAATAACCGACCGTTCGGTTTCGTGGGCGTAATTGCCGCGACATGTACCGGGCACGATTGCAAATCGACAGGCCGTTCTTCGAGAATACGCGAGCAAGTTTGTCCGCGGGAAGAAAGCGAGGCGACGGATACCGTACTTTATTAACACATTAAGCACTACATAAATTTCTCTCGGTTAACTTTGCGAAAGTCTAAATAACGGTATACAATAGCCAGTAGGCCCATTCTGCAGCGAGAAAAGCATTTTAAGCTTCATACCTGAAGTAACTTATAAGAAATTTTAATATTTTATTAACAGAGTTACAAATCGACAATTCGTATACGTAAGTTTTCTCGCATGTACGAAGAACATAATCTTCCACGTGACAGCAATAATCTGTACGAATGTTAGAATAATTTATGAATCACGATACAAAAAGTATGTCGCGTTCGCGCGAGAAGAGGAAGATCGACGCGTCGCATCGCGGCGTTTTATGTTGTCTCCTCGAGCGATAATTCGCGCGACAACTCAGTTGAGCGCCCCGTAAGAAAGACGCAAACCACGCCCGCCCTCCCTCCGGACACTCGGCATTTGCAATTCAGATGCGCGCGAATCCGAATATGCTAAGGAAGGTCGCGGTGGTGGGTACGTGTCTATCACGATGAGAATTATAGATAGCGAAATTCATTAGGCACGGTCCGAGTGATCAGCCGGCCCCGCCGTGATCTTCCAGCCGGCCGGATCGTGAAATTTCAATTGACGTGCTTTAAGTGCAGATTACACGATAACGCGTTATCCGTTCTACGAGGTGACCGCAAAGGCTTCCCCGCGGTATATTTCGATATCAAAAAGAGAATATCAATCTCTCGGCACGACGCGAAAGAAAAGCGACATGTGTCTTAACATCCTTTAATATCGTGTCATACAATTTTATTACACGCCCAGAGAGATCACCTGTTCGTAAATAATTTATAAACTAACGACGATTGAAATCCGTTGAAAATTTATTCACGTCCATCTCACTGCTCGCTGTGTCCGGAATTAATCACTTAGTTTTTTATTGCTATAAAATAAAACGCTCACGAGAGATTCGGAGATATTTGGGCGATTAAATATTCTATTTTGAAGGAAATTTTATGCGAGGAGTTTTGCAAATTATATGCGTTACGGGAATCACGCTTCGGACTTTCCGTGTTTTTAATTTGATGATGCGCCGCGCGGCGTCGTGTTTCACGTACGAGATTCTGTGCATGCGAATGCACGGAAACGTGAGCGTGAGAGATGCGGTGCGTCGAAGGAACAATGCTCGGCCTACGCGCTGCTTTTGACACATGATCTCTAAACACGTCACTATCGTAGGAGTCCACAACGAATCCGTACGAAGTACACGTCGGTGGATAATTCTCCGTATAGAGCTTTATTTTATCCCTTAAGCGATGAGTAGGTGAAAACGTGCAGGTGTCGGAAATTTGCGCGTCTCATCTTGCGAATTATGATTATATGAAATATTCCATCTGAAATATTTTCTCACACATAAAATGAAATATTATATATACTTTATTTTATGTAGGAAAAAATATATATTTTAGACGGAATATTATTTTAGACACATATATGTTTCGACTATAATAAAAATATTTCTTACAAATATGTTATATTTTATTCAAGATTAACATCTAACAAACAGCAGAATTTAAAATGAATTCGACGACTTCTATTTCGAGAGAAGATGGTCGCCGCAGTGGGAATCGGCATTTTACGCAATTTAATTGCGATTTATCTACGGAAACGTCGCAGACTATCGCGGATGTAATTAGCGCCGACGACGATGTAATTAACTCGCCTGTCGTTAATGCGCTAGCGCGATATCGTCTCGCGTTCGCTTGAAGCACCCTCGAACTTCGCAGCGATTAATAATTTAGTAACATCGGTCGAATGTCTCGGAGAATGACGTCTCCTCCGTGTCGTAAAACGAGCAGCGGGGGTCCGTCTCGGATTTTCTTCGCAATCACTTTTCCACCTTTTAATATGACATCATAATCTACGGTAAAAGTCGAGAAGCGTCGTTTAATTACCGAACAAGACATCAACGATAAAAGATAAACCGCGGAATCTTTAAGTAATACATATATTTTTTATAAGACGTTTACAATTTATATTGCGATATCTATATTTATCCAAGAGGATATAGTTATCCTTCGAATAGCTCAACGAGAATTACGTAGCCCATTACGTTAATTGTGTGAGGTTTGAATGATTTATAAGCGGGATGTCGGATGTAATCTCGGCCGGAAATCGGAGCGGATTTCCGAAATACATGAGCGGCCGATAGCCGTATTGTTTGCCGTCTCTGAAGGAATTTAAAATGCGATCGATAAGCATCGGCCATTTACGCGGCTCGCTCGGGCGTGAAATCAACTTCTGCACCGCACTCGGCTAGGCATGAAGTGTTTGCACATACCCGCGCTTTCTTGGATGTAAAGAGATACGGTGACGCAATTAACTCCTTCCACGGAAGCCTCGCGCAAAAGGAGACCCTTTTAATTTCCTATTAAAATATTATTTGCGCGTGCAAGGTGAAACATTAATTCGTTGACACACTGATAATCGGGAATACTTAATAGCTACGTTACTCTCGCTTTCTGATTGAAGTATCAACCGATATGTCTCAGGCTTTTGAGTATTTCGTACACAACGTATAATTTATTAATTATGCGATAATTAATAAATACCTTAGTGTATTAGGTATAATATATACGAAACATGAGAACACACAGTATCGTATTGCAGCGCAGTCGATATAATTACGTGGTTTACAAAAATGTTTGAAAATTTTTAATATTTGCGAATACTTGAATAATATACGCATTTAAATTCTTTATTCTTTCGTCTTTCCTATATTCTTGAAAATAGTTTATAGCTCGAGAGTTGCTACAAGATAAATTGCCGTAATTTGTCTGATGTCTGGTTTATACGTTAATTGCTCGTTTTTTTTCAAATATCATAATCGTAGATGGAACGATTAAGTACAATCCCCGTTCGGATTGAGAGAACTCGCAATCCGACGATCGGCTCCACAACTCCGGTTACCGCAATTCCCCGTTCGCTTAGCGATCGATCATCGATAAATATCGCCTTACTTCATCACGTCGGTTCATTGGTCATGTAACGGCGTACAAATATTGAAATTTACGATTCGTGCATGCTGGCACGTGGTCCTGCGTGCTCGTATATTCCGGACACGTGTACACGTCGGCGCGTGATCGCGCGTAGTGCCCCGCCATTAATTTATTTACGAGTCCGAGCGAGCATTTGCCGCGCGGAATTGTTTGTAAAATCGTTCTGTCCGAGATACATAATGTAACGTGTAACTGGCCGATCGCACGTGAACGAACGGAAAGTCGATATTTTCATCTTTTTATTGCATATATATATTGTCCGTATGTGAAAGAAATTGTCATGACTTTGCATAAATTTCACGATATTGTTATTAAGCATTACAGGTCTTTATAAGTCTTATAAGCAATTCACCTGACACACGTGCATATGCAGACACAAAAATACTTAATGAATGGAAAATATGATTGGTCAAGCGAAGGATTAAGATATATAAAGGCACGCACGTTGGCTTCCAAATGTTTCGCAATATTTATATCATTCGGATGCCGTACGATTTCGAATATTGCCAGTCATTGTATCTGCATGCATTAACTTTAACCTAACGTGTGCGAATGCAATACCTGTTGCCTCGATCGAAAGTATTGCCTTCGCATCAAAGTATCCGTGAAAATTCTCGCCGATATGACCTATTAAGAATTTAAGTGTTGTTGCATTTTACACCTTGCGGTATGTACGCTATTGCAATCATGTGTGCGACTGCGTGAGAAAATTAAGCGAGGCTTGAGAAATATTTGCGATTTTGTAATGCGATTGCACGTTACGCGATATATTTCCACCTGACAATTCTTTCATCTACATCGGGGATCAACGCGTTAATACGCCATCAGACATAACGTCTAAGTGATCTTTGTGCGTTCCAACGGGACATATCTATCGTATCATGCCTAATGAGTCTCTTATAATTTATACCGCCTTTTTGCTGTACCAGCGTAATCATTCCACGGCATGCGAAAGCAATTAGAAAAAATTGGCGTGAAAGGGAAAAGCTTAATGGGGTTGTCTTGCGTGCATTGTGAATTATATATTTACATTGTAACGGACGCTAGTCGCGTGTCGACGACCTCGTGTCGCCGTTCGGCTACGACGTTCTTGTTCGCGGAGCAAAGACTCTAATGCGATACGCCTAATTAGTTTAGAAGCAGCGGACGGTTTATTATCCCGAGATGTTCTAATAAGCGCTCCCCTTCTTTATAACTCGCCGCGATATCCGATGATATAAACGGAACGGAGAAGTTTCGCTCGTTATTACCCGAAGAATTATTTCAGGATTATCCAGCGTCTTAAAAATCAGTCAACCGTTTCCTCGTTATAGATATTAAAATTGAAGTTTATTTAGACATAAATATATTCTAAAAGCTTTGCTGGCTATGATGTAAGAATTATTCTGCAGGGAATAAGCAATGTGTCCGTCGGGTATATCTTTTAATATTCGCCAGTTTCAAAATTATCGTTGTTCTTCTCATATCGCGTCATCTTTCACGCTGTCTCGAAACTTAAAAGCGTTGCTGGGACCATTACATACGCTGTACCGGCGCAATCATACATTCGCATAAAACATGAGATGTCATTTGTTCGAAACACGATCGTGCCCGAGTAGAGGCCGGCGTACGTAATCGACGATTTACCGATACACAGTTATACAAGGCATTGTACGAGAGAGAGAGACGCGAGAGACGTGCGCTTACGCTTGTCATTTGCCCAAAAGAAGTCCGCGCTCAACGAATTGGCCGGAGGAAAAATCACTCGACGTGTAAGGCACTGTAAGATATTAATTAAAGCACGTAACGGTATAAATTACAACACATAGCGATATGTTCCTCTGTCTTTCTCTCCCTCTCTTTTTCTCTCTCTCTGATAAATGCGACATCGAAAAATCACACGAGTCGATTATTACGTCAGTCCCACCGACGCTGAAAAAAGGGCCCATCGACGTTCATCGTCGTCGTTGCATAAATAATGAAACGTGATGTAACGCGTTTCAGAGTATCTTTATTCGAACGTGTGGATTATCCACGTGATCTTTTGTTACTTGGTACACGTTCCCATACGTGAAGTACCTTCGAGATTTCCAGGAGCATCCATTTTCCAGTTTTCCTATTTCTTTCGAGTCTTGTTTTTTTTAAACGAAGTTTTGAAATGGTCTGCGCTCGAACGATCGAATTTTCTTTTTTTCTTCGCAGATTCGCGCGTTCTTTTCTCAACGCGCACGCGATCTCGTCTCGGGTGCAACGATCTCGCAGCATCGTTCAGAAATGCGATTTAAACTGCGGCGGGTCATACGTCGGTACATATACATATATGTATAGGCCAGGCTTCTCTACTCTCGGCCGCACGGCTACTCGTTAAAATACACCTGATTACCGAACATTACCGTGCCGAGGGGGTAATGATCGCTGCACTTGCACGTAATAGAAATTGCTCCGGCCGGCGAGAGCGAGAAGAGCGGTTCACGTGTCGGTAATTGTTTGTATCTTCACTAGCTGATATTCGTTCGTCGCCAAAATTTTCCAGAATTGCGCTAGCAGAAAACGCAGAGACATTCCAGCACAGCTAGTGTTAAAAATAAACAAAGACTTGAGACTTTATCTCTTTTTTATCGATCATTTTTGATCATTTTGATTGGAACCATGATTATCGCAAACAGAAATTAGTGCGATCTAATAGTAGCTGACAATTTCTTTGAGTTTCTTCGTGAATGGCTGCAAGAAACTGAGAAAAGAATTGTTCTCGAAAATTGCGTAAAAAGTGGAGTAACACCCACTTAATTTCTTTTATGTACGTTACGGTGAGAATACGAAATCGTTCTAATGATAGTATTACAAATTACGCCAAGTACTTTGCGTCACAAACGATTAAGATAATTCAACTCCTATTTTTCTCTTATCGCCCTACACCGCGCTATCGATCGTTATTGGTTCATCGCAATGAGCGATCCGCTTGACTTTCATGCACTTATACGATCACGCGTTGCCCGTTACCCGCGCGGCTAAAGTAGTCATTAAAACACGTCTTATTACCGAGCATTACCCCGCCGAAGAGGGTAACGATCGCTACGCTCGCGTATAATACAAATGGCCTGAACTATGTGAGAAACGCGCACTTTTCTCTCGCGTGTCAGAGATTGCGGTTTCGTGTAGTTTGCTCTTTCATTTCGACTGTATAGCCTCCACACATATCGCCTCCGCGAATCGCTTCGCGTCGATGATCCCGAGATACATTAATGGCAGCTGAAGTACAATCAATCCGGCATTATTGCATATTTCAGATATTCTCCCGCATGTGAGTATCTCTCGACTTCGAGGAGGTTCGTACGAAACATATTTGCTCGTACGGCTTCACACGCGCGGTTATTTAACTCACGATGCTAAAGTGCGCTGTTAGCGAGAGAACTATTCGATTATGGCTGAGAGAATAACTGGTTCCCCCTCTCTTCCACCAGACTAAATCATTGCACGGGCGAGATCGCGTATGTCGTGCAATGTCAATTAGCTTAATGTCGACGGCGGATAGTTAATGCGGTACAATTATCGATCGTTCCTAGTTTACCCCGGGATTAGAAGCAAGAGCACGTAAATCCGCGTTCGGAAAAAAAATCCCATCAAGCTGCGAATTCGTCTTTTTTTTTCGACGAGCCAGTTCCATTCTGGAGCGCGCCGCGTTCAGCCGCGCGCTCTCCGCTCCGGTAGTTAATTTCGCGATTGAGATTACGTGTTGCTCTCATCCCTTCCCTCCCCTCCCGGTCACTCCGGCTAAGTAGAGAAGTTATAACCGATGTCAAAATTAAATGCCCCGCCCTGTATCGATGTGCGTATATATATACGGCGCAGTCGCTCGCGATTGCAACACGCCCAGCACGCGAGAGCAACCAGGAAACGTACATACGCATCGTACATGCATATACAGATGCAGGTACACGCATATGTCCATATGCGAGCGTCGCATACGTGTATCGCATGTGGTTACCCATCATACATAACGTATTTATGTAGCCACGTAGTACGTGTGTACCGCTTGAGCAACAAGCCGGTACCTCTCGAGCTCTCGCATCGCGCACCGTCCGGTATATCGCATATTGGACATCGCTGGCATTCCATCACATATATACATAACGTACGAATATACCTGCCGCGTATGCGTGCCTCCATAAAGAAAGAGCTACGCCCGTAATATTTTAATCGGCCGCGTTTCGTTGACCTCTGACAACCGGACGAGAGCGACGACATTCGAATGCTGATGGGGACAGGTGGATTAGCATTTTTAGACCAAGGATATGTCCTACGTGCTACGGGACAGCTCCTCCTCTAGCGGTAGCGCAATTTTTTTTCGTATTGTACGATGTTTATAATGATGATGCAATTTATTTCGCTATTCGACGGTATTATCTTGATTTTTTACGAATACGTCAAACGCGTTCTTTTGGAAAGAAGCGGGATACTAATGACATAGAGGGGAGACAAAGAGAGATCGCGGGTAGAATGTCGGTACAAACGATCGGGGGGTATCGTAATCGCAAACGTCCTGGCGCACACGTGTGCTCGGGATAGGCTTTCTTCGATCTGCTTTTGCCGATCTACATCCGGCCGGGGCAATGAAAACCTTTAACGGCCGACGTTTATCAACCACGCCGACGGTGAAAGAGAGAAAGAGAGCGAAGGCTAGAACCACTCTCGATCGTTCGCTCGTTAAAGCCGCGACGAAACGATCGGAATCCCTCGAAGTCGTGGGCCTTACGACGGTGCCTCCGAGGCCGCACCGCGGCACCGCTTGGAATTGCGCGCGCTTGCACGCACGTGCGCTTCTCTTCCGCGGTTCGCGCGCGCGTGCGTGTGCCTATAATTGTGAACAGGTGCCGCATTAATCTTACGGTCGCCGTAACCCATTTTCTTCGTACTGCCGCGATATAATAATGAAATAACGGAGGGAGGATACCAAAGACGGCGAAAGAACTATATCGTGCTGCGACAAAATCGGTTGCTAACAGGTTTTTGAAAGAAAGCGAATTCTGTTGGTTTTGAGAAGAGGTGAAATTGCAAAAGTCGATTCTTCCGATCGCCTCACAATTTTTTCGCCTTTGTGACCAGATGAAATTGCAGAAGTAGCTTTATTGATTAATTTACGCCAATTTTTCCTTGCCTGTAAATTCTTTAATCAATTTAAAGAGAAGAGAACCAACAGTAATTTTGACACGCTGTACCCTCTGGATAATATTTCTGGATAGAAACAAATTTTTCACGATTTATGTATGAACAAAGATACCACAGTATCTTTATCATACATCATATTCAATAATCAATGTAAATCTTTATTTTTACTTTGTACGTGGTTTATCGTAATATTTTTTAATGTCAGTCCGATTATACATAGTTTCACGTATTACAAAAAGTAAAATGATAAGAGAAGGAAGTACACAAAAAGAATTCATTTCGCCGAGCGATTCTGCGTTTAATTAACGTCGTTCGATTGCATCGGGCGGAAATGCCGTCTATCGGGACGAATGATTAGCGATATTACGATGTTATTGCGATAGGGTATCCCGCATGTTGCGGCGGTGCGCGTTATGTAACGAGACTCGTAAGTCTACGCTCACGAGCAATTCCGGATGTCGGCCTGATGACCAATCCGCGATGTGATTGAGTCTCTCGCGTGCGTCATATCTATTGCTGAACGGTGATCTCTTATTCCTATTATCATTACGAGTTTCGATTCGCAATCGCAGCCGCACGGTTCATCAACGACTTAAGCGCAAGGAGAATACAGGATTTATGGTAATATCGGAAAGTATCGATTACATGCATTAACATGATGGAGAGAGAAAGCTGGTTACACGGTATTATATCCCGGGCTCTTAGATTGCACGATATGTGTCGGCGTGTCTCAGAAAGGCGATCGGATTTTGTGTATCAAATACAAACCGCATGATTTACAAGCTTATCGCACGGCTATGTGATACCTCATCATAATCTTTATGGTTATTTTAAATATATTAAACAATACAGAAGTGAGGGGGAGGAAGGAAATTATCCACAAGTAATAATAAATTTTTATTTGTGAATATTATTATCTCAAGAGATTTGATAGCTCATTGTGTATATGGAAATTCTTTAATTCTACAGAATATTACAAAAAGTGTTGTTTCATATTGAGATTTTTGAATGTTGGGACGCGAAGAACGAAATATTGTGAAACATAATAGCTGAGAGCTGTAGGGAAGAAACCGAGCCGCGATACTTGCCCAGCTTGTGTCGCCGACACGACACGCAACACGTACATACGCGCGCGGGGATTGTGGTAACAAAATGTATGAAATCAATTCCCTTAGATTCCGAGGCATTGGGTACGGCGCACCGCGGCCACGGGCACCGGATGTTGCGTTATGACCGACCATAAGCGAAGCAATTACGGATGTCCGTTACGCTTACGATTGTTTATGATCCAGATCCAGATCTAGATCTATCTGTATTTATATGCGGGGAAACTTCTTATGCACGGCGTTTTGCTGCTGCTGCTGCTGCGGCTAAAGATTCTGACGCCCGACTCCTGGTGGTCGCAGTACTTACCGTCGAGAAAGGTCGCAAGAGTGTAAAACCATAAAAGCCTCCGCGAGCCGGCAATTGGAAATATCTCTCTCTTTCAGTGATATATTATAGAATATATTCTAGGATAATCTTAAGCTGCAGCGGGGCACGTATAATTTTATAGCAACATGTTAAAAAGAAGTCTCTGAAGTGTCGAAAAAATAAGCTAATAAACTAACGGGAATTAATTAACAAACTAACGTAAAGTGTTGAACAATCCCTTGAATGCGAAACGATCATACTGGACAGTTTGTTTATACGCGGCTGGAATCAGGGCTGCGACACGTTCTTCTGATGGTTTATCGACATTGTTCGAGAATTTGTTGGCTCGAGGAGCCTCTCGAGCAACGTAATCACTTGATTCAGCGTCGTCGTACCGGGGTCCCAGTGCAATAATTCATAAGATCCTTTCCCCTCGCGGCGACCTTCGCCATTCCGCGAGATCGAATCGAATCTCTCAAGGGACCTTCGATCTCCGCGACGGGATCGATTCCTCGATCCCGTTATACTCCTCTCGTACCCCTAAGGGGAAGTCATCCTCGCGGAATGTATCGGGTATGCGCGAGCGAGGAGGCGACATTATATATGTTGTGCGTGTGTGTACGTGTATCCTCGCGAGTGCCGGCGAGTGTGTGCAGGTCGCGTGCACTACGCTCCACCTTGAAGATGATCTCAAAGGTTAACGACGTTCCACGCTTCGAACAGACCTCTCCCTGGAAAAGGTGACCAGCCAGTCTTCCCGTGATGATCGACCTCCTTCGATCATCTCGTCCGCGCAGATTGTGAAGAAGACGAATCGATAAGCGAGATTGACAGGGAATGATCGTCGAATCTACGCGGATATCTTTATAAGGCGTTGATATTTTCATGTGTTACGCGTTACGTGTTATACGTGTGCTCATCAACACAGAATAATCGCGATTCAATGGACGTTGTGTAATTATTACACAAATAGGAGGAATTTCTTGTAATAACGATGATCCTCTTATTTACATATCTATTACTTGAAAATTCCTTTACATTTTTACATCGGCTATTTATCTTTAGCTGCATTTTATGATGCTGGAATGTCACACTGTGATATTGCTTTCGGTGATTTAAATAGAAAGAGCAACAATAAATTCTTATCTTATATATATGCTAATTTATTTAGATAATTTAAATCGAATTTCTTTCTCACACATAAATATATAGTACACGCTTGAAGATAATCTCTATATCATTTAATTTGTTCATTTATCTGATCGTCTCTTAATACATTCGACCAATCCTTCTTCCATTATTTTCATGGTGTAAAAATAAATCTATCGAGCGAGAAAAGTAATATTTTGAGCCATTATCATAACGACGTTAATCACAGTCGCTATTTATTGACGCGATCAATAAAGTAATTCCGGATTTTGGAATCTCATCAGAAGACTTCGAGAAAAAAAACGGGTTTCTACCGTCGTGTCTACTTAATTATAGTTATGTAGTTGACTAATATTTCGACATTAGTACGTTCCGTTCGAGCGCGTGGGTGTCGGTCGCGCATTTATTTCATAATCCCCGGACGGTGGCACCATTATTACCGGGGAACGTTATTAACTTAGGCACCTTACGGCACCTCTCTACCCGAGTCGTGCATTAATCTCCCCGCCGCGGAGATAAGCGAATGTTCGTGTCACTTTGAACGATTATCGCCATACTATTTGCTTCCCGAGTAAATCTTTAAACGTGGCATTAGCGCGACGCTCGTGATAGAATCGTCAGACGCGATACATCTGCTCCCCCCGCACTTTCGTATATGCATAGATCCATTTGTTGTTATGCTCTGAAACGTATTCATCAAGCGTCACAAATGCACGTGGAATTGCTTAAAGTGGATAATAATGTACAAAGATAAGAAGTGAGGATATTCGATGCGATACGCGACTTACGTGGTGAGATTTTAATGGTACCAGACGTAAGATACTGATGATTACTCGAACTTCTAATTATTCCTGATGCCCCGTCTATTGTACGGACACGTGAATTGATACCTAATATAACTGAAGCTTATATTAATACTCACTTTTACTCAATATCTTATTTACGTTTCGCTCAGTATCTTGTTTCTCTTGATTTAAAAGCGTTGCTCGGATAATCGACAACAAGTGTATTGCTATCGATTTATCTGTACATTTATCTGCGCGGAGACGTAGTCGCAGATTATACTAATGGAACATAAACATATGTGCATGTTGCAACGAGGAGAACAGAAAGGCTGTGACTCAAGGACAATATTACGCGTTTCATTCAATTCATGGAGCGGAAAGAATAGCAATACCGGTCCGACATTCCGAGTGAGATTACTCAGAGCGATCGAGTTTACGCGCATTGTCGCTACTCGTTTTGACTAAACGTTTCGATGCGATCGAAACGCGCCGGAAGAGGAACAGGCGAACGCAAGAGAAACTGCTGCTATGGGCTACCTCGTGCTCGCCGGCCGGCCGCGGCGAGAGCTTAACAGGCAGAACTATCGTGCGGGACCTCCGTTCTCGTATTCTTTCTTCCTTTCAGCTGTCTCTCTCTTCGCCACCCCTCGTCGCTCTCGAATTAGTCAGAGGGGTATTTTAATCGAGGCGGCGCGGCGGCGGTTAATGCCGACCTTCCGCGGCCTCCGCGCCGCCCGGTAATGAAAGCAGCCACCGCGCGGCCGGTCGGCCACGTTAATGGCCGCAATTTGTAACCGGGGCGAGGTCAATTAATAAAGACATCAGGTCATTAATTTAATTGCGAGTGCTGCATCGCGCCGCTCGTCGCCGCGAGACTCGCCATCGAGGGAGAACGTACGTATGTACGTACGTATGTATTCTCCCCTCCTTCCTTCGTTCTTTCTTCCCTGCGTCATCTCTCCTTATCTTCTCCTTTGCGTCTCGGACGACGATTTATTAACCTGCACTGTAATTCATTAATTGCGAAATTCCTTCGTCGCGCGCGTATACAAAAGGTCGCAGCTATTAAAGGTCCACGCGAGGTCGACGACGAGCTGTGCCGATCGCCGCGGGTCGAATTATCGCTTTATCTCGACGAAAACGTGTACGACGCTAAGTGATCGGTCGATCCATCGGAGATGATGAGAGAGAGACGGCTTATTCTTCTGTGAAAATTACAGTGCGAGCTACGACGAGGTTTAGACGTCGCCGTCGCGTCGACCCGTGAGAGCATCGACTTTTCAGTCAGATCGGGGTTGCTTCGATCAGATAGTAATATTTTTGAGTGAAGTCTGTGTGAATACTTCGGGAAATAGGTATCCCAGACAAGAAAGCATCGCGGATTACCACCTACCGAGCTGAGCTCGATTGATGGATAGATGTTAATGCGATCCGGGACACGTCGCCTTAAGCGGCCGAGGAATAATGACAGATATCTATAACGGACATAAAAAAAGGATATTGCAATAACAGCATGTAAACCAAATAGCATCAGACCAATAAGCATTATATCACGTTAATGTATCGCTCAAATTGAATATATTAAACATTTGTTACATGTTACACAACAGGCTAAATAATCCTTTGAATTTTGTTGTCTAGATTGAACAATATAATATCTAGCCTTGTTCTCGCCTGACACGATTCTACATTATTACATTTTATTTAATGACAATGTGCTTGGATGAGATCTACTCTACAATAATGAATATTTTATTCTGCGTAATAATCGCACAAAAATTGCACAAAAATCGCTAATTTTCGAAAATCATCTCGTTTTAGAGAAAAAGAGAATGACATCTTCAGAATGGAAACTTTCTTCAATAAATCTGTATTATATGCTTGTCGCGTGAGGCGCTACCACGTGTCCTTTTATGTTCTCGCTATATTTATAATTCTACACAAAAGCAGGGATTCCGCCTCAGTCGCAGCTCAAACAGCAGTCTCAAATAAATGAACTATTGGTATATACCGCTAATCAAAGTCGCTCGAGACGAGATCAAAGCGAGACCTCAATCTACAGGCACAATAAATCGGTCGTTAAGGATAGAAAGCTTCCATTCTTCCTCTCCCACCCGGAATACCCGACTTGCGTTCCGCGGTACTCCCTCGGGCACGCGGAGAGTATTCAAGACACTGTCCGGCTTTGTTATCGGCGTTTGCGAGTTTCAATTGCGAATCATGGTACATAATCAACGCGCGCGCGGCGACTCGCCGAGCTATTAGCTATAGGTGCCTTTCACGGCGCGGCGCGTCGACCACCGTTCGCGTTTCGCTCGTCTCGTCTCTTGTGTAAATCAGCCGGATATTGACGAGCGGAAGAGAAACAATGAGACAGAGAGATATTGTGAGAGGATTATCCTGCATTATCGAGATACTTGGTCGAGCTAACTAACGGTCGCGATTACCTTCTTTCAACGGTCGACGCCGGAGCTGTCGGTCTCTCCTCTCTATCAACGGTATATTCCTTCCCTTCAACACCCGTTTTCTCCCGCTATCTCGAGATTCTCCTTTTTTCTTTTCTCTCCTCCTTTTCTTCGGCGCGACTATCCGGGTTTCTCTCCGACCCTACTGCGCGTCCTTCTTGCCGGTAATCATCGAGAAATTGTATTCCTGTTGATGACTGGCGGGTGATTACACGGCGGTCGGCCGTGCGCGCGAGTTTGCGGATCACCCATACGACAGCTAATTGAAAGCGGACGTGAATCGGCACGGACGGACAATCCCGCCGCCAGCTGATCGTAGATAGTCTTGCTCCGCTGATTCTCCGCCTTTAGGATGTTCCTTTAAACGATCGCTGTTCCTATTTTCCCGACGGCGAGTCAATCTTTTCCTTTTCGCGAGCTTCCAATTTTTTTTTCCAGACGGGAAAAGTGACGGTGGTTCTTGTTTTTAGTGCGATTGTGATAAATACGTGAAGTACACATCGTGAGATAATTAAAATCGCCTTTCACGGTTCGTTATTTATTATGCTTGATATTATATCAAAGATCGCAGATATATGTTTTCATTACACTCTTAAAATCGTAAAAAGAAGATATTAATTTATATTTATTGTACACTAAAAAACTTATTTCCGAACTATCTTAAATCCATATTTCTGGAAGATGGAATTTACGTGCTATTTATAACAGAGCTCATATTTTTTTTTAAACATAGATTTTAGAGGATCTAGGAATAAACTTTTTATTTATTGATTATAAATGCGTGATTATCATTTTCTATTAAGTAAACAAAATTCAGAATCAGTTAGTCACATCGAATATTCAATTTTGCAATAAGGATTATCTCTCTCGGCTCTTCCTTACGTCTGACAAACGCGTACTTCCTGCCTTACGAGCTTCAGTTTCAGGATTTCTTCGAAGAGGAATAGCGAGTTTTCTCTCAGACGCCTATACAGAATGCGCAACGCATCGTGCGTTGATATGCACGGAATATAAGATCCACCTCACGCATTCTCACGCATTCCGTCACGTCGTTGGGGAAGGAATCGCCGTGAGGAAAGTCCGACGGTATTTCTAATCACTTTTCCAGCCTCTGCTCTTTGTGAGCCTGCAATCCTCCTTGAGAGAATTACAACGACCATCGCGTTTTTCCTTTCAACTTGATGTCGCCCAATGAGACGCGCGTATACCCGTCATCTCTGACGGAAATTGGGTTTCGATGACGATCATAAAAACACCGGGATTGAAAATGAGAATGTTTTACACCTTCGAAGGTATCGAGTTTACAGTCGCATAGCTGTACCCGGCTCGTATATTTTACTCGGCGTAATTTTATGCGAGAGATTAATGAGACTTTAATTGTGCGTAATCAGTATTGCGACGCGCGTAATGACCGCCATTAGATTACTTCGCCAACAGCGGCGGGACAATTATATATTTTTAGCTCCTTAACGCCCCGATGTTACCGGATGCCGTTGGCTTACCCGCGCGGTCTGATAACTTCCAGTTTTATCGATCCTCCTGTGTTCGTGATGCGAGCCACTGCCGCGATACACAGCCGGTGAGACCTGTTTCCCGCCGATGAAAAGTTACCGGATCGTTTCGCGTGCCCCCGACGACGAGGAGACCCCTGTTGATTTTCCAGATGAGACTAGTCTCCGGGGGGACCACAGCCAGAGGGCTGGCTGGGCACGCCGAGAATAACCACGCGAACATCAGCGGCGGACAAATTAATGCTTCGAGGTATGCCCGTCGCACTTTCCGGATGGAGCAATTAACGAGGCTTCGACAATTATAAACGTATAAATACTTTCTTACGCGGATTAAACACGCACGCGCGTATTGGTCGGCCCGATATTCCAATAAAGACTTTTGCCGTCCGACGAGTTTTCGACGGGAGGATATTGAGAGAGAGAGAGAGAGAGAGAGAGAGAGAGAGAGAGAGAGAGAGAGAGAGAGAGAGATCTTCGGAACGGAATTACGAAGTCATATAAAAGTGATAGCGGGCTCTACCTACGGCGAGGAGCGGTGGGAAAACGCACGAGAGCTTAACTAAACAAGAAACTTTATTTTTAGTCGTCATTCTGTTATAGCTATCCACTCTTGGTTTTTTAATATGATAATAACTTGGCTCGCTTATGAGACGTGATCATCACATGATCATATTTTAATTATAGTTTAATTATAGTTTAATAATGACTATGACATCGTCATAGCTAAATAAGAATTTTTTCATAGCCAAATAAAGATTCGGTATTCGTATTCCGGTCTTCAAAATAAGATGTAAGACTTAGCGCGCGATGGATTTCTTCCGAGCTTGTCGTCGGCTATCCATATTCCGAAATCACGTCGCCGGCACTCCGATATGTCGCCTGCGGGTGCCCTGTCTACTCCTCGAGCGATAGGAGGAAGCAATGACGGCGGAAACGGGGAACGAGGCGCCATGAATGCCACTTAGAGAATTATTAACGACCCGGCGATGCTTAGCGCTCGGCTGATGCTTTCAGGCGATTCGAAATTCCTATCTTGGGACGTCTTTAACGACTGTCACGCCGAGATTTATGCCAGGGTCCTCAGGTCCGCGGCCGGTGCTCAAAGTCGTCGAAGCGAGTGGGCGGGCGTTGTCCGCGCGAACTCCTCGCGTGGGACATCCACGACGTGGGACATCCACGCGGGGTCGACGCCGCGGCGCGTAAGGGTTACCCAGCTGCTGAAAGTCCCGCGCGAAGACGTTCATCTCCCTTGCGTTGGTAGGCGGATTTAGGTAGTAATAGCCGTCCATGTTTAATTAATATGAATACGCGCGCTCGGGCGGTTTCGCTTGTGCGGCTGCCAGCCGTTCGATTATTCTCACGTCGCTGGCATCCGCTCGATAATCCTATCAAATGCTTCTTATTGAATTGCTGTCGGAGGGTTTCTTAATTGACGCTCCGTACCTTTATACGACTGAATATTTAAAATTGTATTCTTGTAGGAAAGATTATTTTTTCAAACTTCATAGGCCATTAAAGAAAAATTAAATAATTGAATGAAACTTCGTCAATTCAATTTAACATTCGAGAAATCTTTAAATACTACTTCTTCACATACACATTTGTATATATCTTTTATTTTATATTTTTTCGGCCACAAAAAGTTATTTATTAAAAGGTAAAGTCTTTTTTATATTCTCTAGATTATGGATGCACGTCAATTAATTGTACAATTGCAAAATATGTAGAGTAAAACAAAGTAGAGGTACACAAAAAAGAAAGAGGGTGCTATGTAGATAAAAGAAGTAAATTGAAAAAGGTGTCGTAGAAAATAAAGAGAGGCGCGACAACGCGTGCTTTACACGAGTTCTTTACGCGGATTTTATCTCCTCCGGTACACTGGCAAGACTGCAACCAGGTTACGAAAGACCCAGGTAACCAGCGGGGAGCAGGTTTCGTGGATCACGGACCAGGACCACCTGTTTTATTTTCGCTGTGCGTGTTTTCTTACCGCGTTTTTTGCGTCATCCGCTTCTCCCTTTAAGTCTTTTCTTTACATTTTATTACCACCTTTCGATCGATCGTAAACCAATACCAATTTTACCGCGTTATTCCATAATCAATATTTTCAATGTTTTCGCGCTTTTCTGGAGAAAAATATACGAGGGGTATACGTGATGTCAGAAAGTGGTGTCTTCGCTTTTTTTTTCGCTGGAGAATCTTGCCTGTAACATTCGATGGAATTGAAAGAAAAACTGATTTCACACAAATTAAAATTAATTACATATCAAATGTATAATCGGTATATATTACGTAAAATATTTGTCGCAACCCCATTTATTTTAATTATATTAATAGCCAATAGTCCAATATATTCTCTGTAATAATTTTTGCAATAATACAATCTAAAAATCTTATGATATACAGAATTACAGTGATGATACCATGATACATTTATTTTCTCTCTTATTAAACGGAGGAAGTAAAAGGGCCGACCCACTTCTTTCCAATAAACAAAAACCGAGAGGAGGGCGGTCTTGTATACGTAAGGCCTGACATAGGCCCGTGATGTATCGCCCGGTTGGACGCATCCTTTCGTCCGTATCCGAGCATAATCCGAGGGCATATGGAAGCGGTGCTGCCTTAAAGACTCGTGCCGCGATGCGGGCTTAATGCGTCACGGATTTTCTTTTTAGACTTGTTCGTTCTGCGCGCCGAATGTGTAACCGCCTTACGTATTTCGGCCTTAAACCCGAAATGCGTGCACGACCCGAAAAATATTCCTAATTTTTTACCTTCATTTTTGTGCCTGTGCATTAGCACAGCGTCACTGCGTTTGCATGCCGTGTTTTATTCTATCAGAATCAGTTGCAAGACAGTTGCAATATTCTGTAAACTATCGTTTCTTGACAATTTATTATTCAAAGCGTTGATCATATATGCTTCAACAGCAATATTGTCATGTTATCCACGAACGTCGAACTTTGCCGGTTGAATGGATTATTATTGTTCCGAGAGATTTCGCAAAGCGTTGCGTTTACATTGGCCTCATAGATATTTATCCGCAGAAGTCTTTCACATTTCGCTGCCATACAGGCGGCAAATATGTGGGAGCAGCACCGTGTCTAATATCCTCGGATTTTCTCTGGCATTCGTTCTTCGCGCGTCACGTCCCTTTCTCGCAATAACCACGCTCTATCCCGAGTTCTTTGATCTTTGCTTGAAATGCAAGCGTTGCAGGGATGCTGTGAGATGTGTTTGCAAGAAGGATGCACTCCTTTACACGATACAGTTACATTCAGATGGATTCCCAGAAGGAAAAGGAGGATTTACGATTAAAATAAGTCGCTTTTTTTATGTAGTAAAATTTTATAGAATAATTTTCTGTTAAAATATAAAGTTTTCCTTTTTGCAAAATATGTAATACGATGATATAAATATAATTTTTTGACCGGAAAAATTATATTCGCCGTTCTTTAAAAAAGATTAAGAAAATACTGAGAATGTTCGAATTCAATTTAAGCATTATCTGAGTTTCTACAGGAGTAGGTTATAGCTTCGAAAGTAATTAATTAACGTTTAGATTTATTACTTTCTTGCCAAGGATGGAGAAAACATATACACATAATTTCTTACGCTCAGTCTTTCAAAAGTTTCTGTGTATTTTACGCAACTGCGAATGTACATACGCACATTCGTGTAATACACCGCATTAATGCAACCTATTTAATGTTGCGTATCGGGTAATATAATAAGTAAATAGAAGAATAAGAATAACAGAGATCATGCCGGCGTAAAAGATACCAGATGGTGTTAAAATACAGCGAATCTCCTATAACTATGTAGGTTGCTTTCGCAGGATAAAGCTTCACGTTACAAAGCGTGAGACGCCGACGAAACATGGGGAAGAGACAAAAAAAATTACGGGAGGGCTATTAATAATGTTTTAATTATTTTCATCGTCGCACCGTCGCGAACTTCTCGCGTTCATAAATTTTTTTCTTCGTCGTTCTCGTGCGCACTCGTGCCCTCTCTCATCCCCCGCGATTAATTATGCGGGCTACAAGGAGGGATTTTTCATATGTAAATTTTTGCATTATCCCGACGCGAACGGCGAGAGGCGGGTGGGAGACCGTAAGAGGAGAATATATGTGTATAGGCGTGCAAAACGCCGAGAGAAGACGCGCGCTGCGCAAATGAACCTCCTCGCGTTTCAAGAATAATGTCGCTGCTCGCGCGCGAGAAAAATTGCTGGGCGGGCGGCACTTTGAATTTATACGTGTTGCTTCGCATATATATACTCGACGTTACGAATCCCTTCGTCTTTCGTAAACGAGCATTTTTAGGAAGAACGTAATCGCCGCAATCGAATCCTTCGTGATTAAATTCTAATTTCTGATAAGTGAATACATTTATGTAGTATTTTTCTGCAATATACGACATACGTGGCATAAAATATCGTTCAGCGATGGCGTTTTCGAACGCACACATGTCGAATAAAATTTCAATCGTTTCAATACGATGGCTTTTGCTAATAATTGAATTTCTGTCCCGAAGTTGGTGCCCAACGATAATGATATTATTACCGGCATTGTCGCGAAGAATTGCTCATTCCCTTTTTTTTATCGCCCAATTTATTAACCAAAAATTGGTCATTAATCTTTACTGACCGTTTCGCACAGGAATTACTCGACCTCCGGCATGAAAGCGATCTCTCCGATGCAGGCAGTTATGCTCATTCTTGAAAAGTATCTACGGTTGGATTGTGGTGACATTCCCGGGTGCACTTTGCACGGCGCAAAGTGCCCGCGGCACTCGCAAATGGTGTGCTTTGACCAGCGTGCGACTCGCGCCGATTTCTCGTCCCCCGTCCTGCTCCCCGCGATGTCTCGTTCCCTCTTGCTCCCCCTCAAATTGACGGCAATTGCGCGATCACCGATGAAACTCACTTTCGTTTTACGAGGAGCGAAGTGCCTCGCTGGAATCAGCAATAATAGACGTTATTTTTACCTTCCACGGACTGCAACTTTTACGGCCGGGGGAGAGATGGGGAGAATAGTCGGCTGTGCGACCGGTCGATTACGCTATTGCGCTGAAATGATACGTTTCCGGTAAAGTGAGTCCGATGTAAGCCAGCCAACCGAATGCGGGTGTGCATGTATAATTCTGTAAAACGGCCGTTCGCAAAAGAAAAAAAATTGAGCGCCATAAAAATGAGGGCCACGCGGCTGCAGTGCACGCTGTGAAAAGATTATTATCATTATCTCTATTTATTATAATTATTCGGTCCTTTTCCTTTTAATAGCGACAAGCACACACCGCGACCGATATAGTAATTATCACCGCATACATATTTTCGCGTACACGGATAGACACGCGTGTGTTTACGGTGTCCACGATGTCGGGCGTTTCGTTTGACATCGACTTTTGCATAACAACCGCGACATTTACGTGTGAGAACGCATGACTAGAGATCCACGATAATTTGACGTTCCATTAAGTTAACTCGTCGTAATTTCGCGTATAAAGTAGAACGCTCGTGTTTGTCGGTCTCATATCAGGTGTTCCTCCTCTTATCATTGCAGCCAGAAACGGTGCCTCAGGCGAGGATCGACATGACCCGCGTTCTGGAGGTGGCCGCAGCCGAGGACGTCACCGGGCATCCTTACAGCCTCGCCGTGACTTCGCCGGAGGGTGTGACCTTCGTCAAAGGGACGTGTCGCGAAGAGACCAGGTGGTGGACGGACGTTCTCCAGGTGTATTCGCGAAATAAGGTTGGTCTAACTTATATAATATTCGCGTCTATTACTTTTTCATATTTCATTTATGTCATCTACCTAATTAATTCTAGGATATTTTTTTTTTATGATTGAGATAAATCATAAGCGTATAATTAATATTAAAATTGCTGTCGCAAAGCTGTTATAAATAAAAATTAAACGGTTTATTTCTTTTTTTTAAAGATATTCTTCGGGTAATTGCAATAATAAAATGCATCGGGAACTGTTGTAACGAAAGGTGTAATCAAATTTCTGCGTCGAATTACGAGGGAAATATCGATTCGAGAAAACGGCTCGATTGCCGAGCGGAGAAAGCCGTGCGTTTGAATGCTTAATGTACACTTGCGAATGTAGAATCGCGTCTTACGTGTATCATTAGAGAATTTAATTTTCTGTCGATTACGGAGGATACGCAGCGGCGGCGGGACTCCATATATCGATACCGTATTACGTCTCTCGCAAAGAGTGTTGCGCGAGAGAACGGAGTCACGCAAACGGGTAAGAAAACGCAACCGTCGGCTGATTGCTGGTGCCCTCGCATAATCATTACGTGCCATGCATCCTTTCTCGCGTCACGCTTGTTACGCGTGCAAGAATGATTCCCCCGCTCGCGATGTATTTTCGCGTCGCGGCGTCGGCGGGATGCGGGATTAGCTCCGATAGGGTTTCAGTGTGTTACCCAGAAATCTAACGCGAGAGAGAATATCGCGATTATTTCAATGCGAATGCTTATTACGGAACGTATTGAAATCGTGTTAAATGATTGAAGATTTACTTTCTTTCGCATTTCTTACAGTGCTCTCTAGAGTATATATGCAAATCATAAGCTTTAAAAAATGTATTATCTATACTTTCTAATTAAATCGTGAATAAAATCAATTTATGAATTAATTCGCGAAAATTATTAGTCAACATCCACGCTACTTCGTGGACGATGCCGGCGACGAAAATGTCTTTATTGTCTTTCGTTACATAAAAGAGGCCGTTGTACGTGGGATTAGCGACGATGTAGGACAGAATGCGACGTAAAAAAATGCGTCGTCGAGTTCATAAACGGGCGCTTTCGCGTGATGAAGCGGTTATTGAGTGCAATTGCGCCGGTCGGCGCTTGAAAGGCCTTGAAACGAACAAAAAAAAAATAACGTAAGCGACAGTGAAACTGCCGACGTTGCCTCGCATAATCGCCACACGCTGACCGATGCGCGTACCGCGGCGCGCGCTCATTACGCCGACAATAACGCCAGTAGTGCGCGAGTGTCACTGCTGGGACCGCGTCTCTCGCGGGGTTGTCAGTCGAGTCGATTGGCCATTTCCTGCGATTCATCCGTCTTTTCGCGATCTCTCCAAAGGAGGTTCCCTCCCCCTCTCCCCGTTTTCTCTTTTCACTCGTCGCTTAACGCCGCGTCGGGGAGTCTCGCAAAAAGAGCGCCTATTATTCAGCCGAACGACCGAAAGCGCTTGGTGACAAATAGAGAGTGCACCGTTTCACTCGCTGCTATGCGATCACCGTCGAAGCCCGTGCCGGGGACGTGAGAACGATCGTTTCTAGTTCGTAAAAGCTGCCTTACAAGTAACTCCATTAATTACGTGCGTGTTCTTAACACGTCACGTTACAAGTTAGATACTTACGGCCTTTTAAATTCTTTATATACATATACTGACGTCTCATCGTATTGGAAAACTTGTTCAGAGCATGATATCCACATTTCTGTTCATATTTCGCTTATTAGCAGCCATAAGTTCGTTAATTGGCAAGATATGTAAAGCAAGATACGTGAGATTGGCGAACGAGCTGAAAAAAAAAAGTGATTTTTGCAGCTTCGTCGTTCCATTCGCCATGGCCAGTGCCACGAGGCAGCCGTAAATTTATGACATTTCACGCGTGTTGCAAATTGTTGCGGCCGTAAAACAACCGCTGCTAAAGCGAAACATGTTTATCCAATCTCTGCTTGTCAACGATTTCAAGTTTACAACGGCGTGTCGAGCGTTATACGGTGTTTGTATACCGCGTGTTGTATATGTGTTTGTTACGTAACTTACAAGTCGGCGAGCGAGCCGAGAAGAAATTCGGATCGGGTCCGCGTCGACGGTCCTCCCAGTGCGAGCAATTGTCTAGCCACTCTAGGCCTCTCTCTCGATTTACGAAATTGTAGGCCGAGGTGTCCATTCGCGAACTTTCCAATAAATCAGCCCCGTTGTAAATCGAGCCGCTCAAAAGCTTTCATTCGTTACATCGCTCGGAGTTTTATGACAACACCGCGAATCGCTCGGCCACGTGTTACGCAAGAAATGATCGATCGGCAAGCAGAAATATCTCTCTTCGTTTGCCGCTTCTGGTACAAAACGCGAAACAATTACCGCATCGTTGCACACACCGATCATATCGACGAGATTATTTCACCGAAAGATAGATTTCACGGCAGATATTTTTTATTTGAAGTACACGCAACGTCCAAAAATTCATCCCAAAGTAGGTCTCACGAGTTACGACATATCGACGTTTCGATTAATGTTCTTCTTTTTATATTTCTCTCTTGCTGTGCGCATATATTCTTATTTAAATTAACTGTATAAATTAATTAACGGAAAGATATACTTGCGAGAGGAAAATATTTTCTGATTTAAATTGCCGGGACGTATAAATAAATATTCTGAAACATGCAAATACAACACTTTGCATATCCGATATTTTGTAAATTATTGCTCCTGAAGTATGTGTTACAACGCGTAGGTTGAAGTTCGTAAAGTTGTAATTTTCAGACAAAAAGCATTCTCCTTCGGTACATCCGAGGGTTCCCCCTCTCTCTCTCTCTCTCTCTCTCTTTCTCGCTGGCGCAATAGCTTGATAATTATCTCTTCAAAACAGAATGAAGTATTCCTTGCGCCCGCGGGTTTCGCGTCAGCTACCAATCGATCAATCGTCCTCGCGCGAATCGTTTAGGATCTCATCGTAGACTCGCATTGTTCATATGGAGATTACACGTACGTCAATTCCGTTACGCAAGCAATGATCGATCGGCAAATGGCTACACCTCGTTGTCGCGGACCCGCGCTGGCTGGTGTAAACGAACGATTACGTTACGAGGCCAAGGCGAGACGCAATATACTTATGTGCCGCGCGGCGACATTTAACGCGGGTGAACGTGGAGGGAACGTTACTCCCGCGTTATTTTCCACGTTTTTTTTACTCATTCCTCCCCATTCTCCGTTGTCCTTCGAACCGCCACGCTGTCTATGCAAAGGAGGCTTGCTTTGCATCTCGAGACTATTGGCGAAGTCAACTTATTAGCAATCATCGCAACTTCTTTCACAACTGAAAATATAGAACGGTGTTTGAAGACAATATATTACTTACGTTAGAAACATTAAACTATTAATGAATGAATAGATAATAATTTTATACTCGTTATTATTAGAATTGATAATGCGACTGTGGATATATCTTGTGATTTATGCGTTAAATTAAAATTCGATTAAGCGTGCCCCGAGAAATACATCCGTTCGCGGATCGCGCAGTGTTCTCACGATTATGGGCGCGGATGAACATAATCGTGCGATTATTCGCGGGTCGCTTTTCAGATCGCGCGTATCCCCGTCGCAATCGATTATCCGGCTGTGTATTGTTACAGCGACGGAACGCTCGAGAGTTTTAACAATAGACCTTGGGTAAACTCACTTCTGCAATGCGCTTCACGGTGTGCCCATTTTATGGTTTTCAGGGTCGGCACAAACGAAATGCAACCTTTCCCGGCGGGCAGACGACGATCCTACAAGTTACGCCGACGATTCGAAGTGAGTGCCTACTTACTTGTGTGCTATGTAAATTTTATAGTATTTATAATAATCACAGACATTTCCCGCGCCGGTGCTTAACACGGTGACGGTGTAATCACTATATCTCATATAGTCTTTTCGCGGTATTGCATAGACATAGTCTTTACTCAAACAATTTGACGTAACGAGGGGTAACGTACGACAGTTCAGCCGGCGTGATGAATATCGCATGGAAACGCGTGTGACGGAGATGAATACAAATAACAGGAAGACAACTAGCGCGAGGAAGAAGGAAAATATCTTCTTCATGATGTGCGGCTATTATTATACCGCTGTCACCTCGTTATCCTCAGTTTCTAGAACGAAGTTCTCGTTATCCCTAATTGAATTGCATTTATTTTAATTACCCACGACGAAAATTACGGCGATTAACTCGAGTTGAGTCGCGTATCGTCCAAGATAATGATCCTTTTAATCTCTCTTACAAGTTTATTACAATGTATAAATCTCTTTTACACTGAAGTTTCCAAGTTTCGATACCACTGTTTCTCTCCTAAGAAAGGATATACTTCTTTGTCTTATTTGTAGAGATCTTGCATTCCGTTGTCTCTGTTCTTATCCGCTCGTCTGAGCTTTTACAAAAGATAGCATTTGAAACTTGTTCGCCAGGTAACACGCCAAATCCACCGCGACCGCGCTTCAATAGCTGCCGATCGGAGCCGCGCGGCACCGCGTGGATTCCGGAGACCGGCGGCGGAACGTCGGATCTGTGCTCCTCCGTTTTCTCGTCCACGCCGTCCTTGGTGACGACCAGCGTCATTACCGCCACCAGCAGCAGCGTGCTGACCAACGGCAACACGGAGAGCATCTCCGAGATCAGGAACAATCTGTCGCCTCTGCGCGCCCTCGAGAACGGCTCCGCCGGAAATTATCTGACCGCGGTGACGTCGACCACGTCGTCGTCGTTGAACGGCAACGTCTCCAGTACGGCCTACTCGACTTCCTCGACCGCCGTTTCCACGGCGACGACGACGACGGCGAGCAGCATCGTCTCGTTGACCGATAAGCCGCCTATGATCCCCAACGACGCGAGATCGACGAGCTATCGAGATCAACCTGCTAGCAGCGCGTCACCGCCGACTCGGGACAAGCTCCGCGCCGAAGACAAGGCCAGGCGCAGGATGAGTCAGCAGGGCGAGCGGACAGGCGGCATTATCGGCGACGCGGCCGGCCCAGCCTCCGGCGAGAAACTAGGTCGGTATATTAAATGAGGCACAATCTCTCCCTATTGATGCGGCGACTCCTACGGACGATACCGTCATCCGTACTCTGACATCTCTCTGACTCTGATTACACAGGACATCTGTATGCCTGATGTCTTTATGTATCTGCCTTATATCTTTGCAATATGGAGCATAAGATTGTGTTCTCTGTTCGCATTTACGTAATCAAACCGAGAAATTAAGCCATGGACTATATTAGTGACGATTCTTAAATGTTAAGTCGCTTGTGACATTCTTTCCATCACCTCGCGATACATTGAACTAAATATTCTTTAACATAATTATTTAATAAACAGCTAGAATTCTAATGATAAGAAATTATTATTGTCTTATTTGGGATGATTTATCACCGACTATGTTAGAATTAGAAATTGTATGTGGATAATCGACAAAAACAATTTACGAAGAATGTGATTTCATTTCGAAACACATGTGAAAGTCACATTAGAAGTCATAACTCTCAGGAGGTTCGTCTCACCTTGTCACGATTCACGTCGAAAGTTTTTCTTGCTCTTAATAGATGGATAAAACTAGTTTATGTGCGGATGGAAACTAGGACGCTGCCACTTTGCGTTTTACATTCTCAATGACGATGATTTGCAGTCCGCGGAAGAAACGACTGACGACTGACATATTAAGTCAGAGCTGACTTATTTTTATTCGATGTAATTGATACCGCAAACGTAGCAGTTAGTGTGAAAACGTTGCTAGACTTTACATAGCTATGTTAATGAAATTAAATCTTCTTTAGAGGAGAAAAATAATATTTATAATTGATATTAGAACGAATTATATGAGTTAATAACAAAATTATAACAACGAATACATTCTATTCTAATAATATTACTGAGGAAAGTTCTCCACTCACGATATAAGAATTACGGCCGGCGATATGTTATAAAAAATCGTACTGCCGTTTTTCGGTATTACAGGATTTTCAACATTAGGTTCTCGTCCGTGCGTTTTTCTCTCGAAAGCCCCCGGCAGAGTATCAGAATCCCGTACCTGGCGTTACACGTTGCGTAATTGCATGCGTGCAATCTCGAAGGAAATCTATGGTCGCTCGGCCGCGCTGTGCTGCGCTGCACCGCGCGATCCGTAGATTTCATTTAGATCGACGCCAAACGAACGACGGGATACTTTAGAAACTGCTTCGCGAAAAATCAGGATGAAGGCACGCGAAAACAGTCGAACGATCTCTCTAACGATTTCCAATGAACGTGGATTATTGAAACGCGTCTGTCTTATCGGAGTACCGAAATCACTCGCGAGATTGAACCGCAGATCGCCGATTAGCCTTGGTCGGTTTAAGGTGGTTGTGAGGAGAATCAGAAATGTTAAGAATTGCATAAAATTTAATACATAAGCGTCTTTTATAAATAAGGCATATGAATTATTCTCAAAAACTAACCGATAAAAAAACCCTTATTTACATGCTGACATTATTTATAAAAGAGCTCGTGTTTTAAATTTTATAAAATTCTTAACATTTCTGATTCTCCTTACAGCCTTTTTAGTCCGACGAAAGATTCCGATGCGGAATTTATTCACGAGAAATCGTCATTTATTAGCAAAACCGTGATTCTCTCACGAAGGTTTAAGCAAATTTATATTTATTTTAATATCGTTCACTGCTAATTTAATTTTATAGAGAGTCCCGTTTGATATAATTGAATTTTTAACCGACTTATATATTTTAATCTGTCAATAATTCAATTTATTCTCTAGATGAAACAGTAACGTCTTTTTTATGACGAGAGATAGCCATTAATATATAATGACGTGGTTGATTTTGACATACCGCTAAGATAAACGAGAAGTAAAGCGCGCGCACAAGACGGTCTTTCGCTTGTTGCGGCATCATATTGGCTAGAAAGTTATTAATTAGTCGGCAGTCAATTAATGCGGAGTAGTCGTTTACCCGTGCCAACGAGCGCCCATGTCGGGCGAACGGGGCGCTTAAGCAGAAAAGAAATTAATTAGTTAACTTGCCGACGCGGCGACGCGACGTAGCGAAACGAATATTCGATAACTACGAGCGCAGAAAGCCGACTTAACGGTTTTGCCTCGTGCGGTGGTCTTTTGGGTTCCCCTCTCATCGGCATTCTAAATATCATAATTATAATTATACTGTCCTGGGGTACGCCGTTAGGCTCGTGAACAGATCGAAATTATAGAGAATAAATAAGTAGATAGATGGACCAGATAAATTCGTTAACATTACATTGCGATGTTGCGTGATGCAGAAATGTAGGAAAGTATATGTATATTGTGCAGACGACGATGCGTGCCGGAGGATACTTTTGGAGCACGAACGGGAGAGAGAGGGAAAGCTACGAGATATAGCAGCTTCGTTAACGCAGCCGCGAGTGAGAAGAATTAAGCCAAGAACTTCGGAGCCAACGAGGGACGTCGTGGATGCGGTCAATGCGGCTCATCAGGATAAACTTGTACGTAAAGATACGAAAAACTATTATTGGCCGCTAATTGTACCTCGCACATCGGCAGAATAACAATTACTCACTATTCTTTAAAGCACATTTATTAGATATTTACGGGAATATATCTGATTCGATTTATTTAATCATGCAATTAAGCTTTTGTGAGAGATAAAAATACGACGTTATATATAGCAAATTATTGACACTGATTGACTGACACTGATTAATTGAATGAATAATTTTTATTGTATAGAAGATTATTGGTATTGATTTTAATTGATTAAAATAGTATAAAATAAGATACATTATGATACGCATTTCACGTACAGATCAGAGGCGATCCCGACGGCTGCGGCCTAGATATTTCCGGCATCAGGTATTCACCTACTTCCGAGTTGAGAGTCGATCTGCCGGCAGAGGACTTGCTGAACATCAAGAAGGGCTGGTTGATGAAGCAAGGCTTGAACAAGGTGCGTCTCGCATATTCGATAGCGAGAGGAGTCCCATAAATCTCGCTTAATAAAATTATTTTTTTTTCCCCATTTTTAGGAATGGAACAAACATTGGTTTGTTCTGAGGGGTTGCGGACTGATGTACTATAGGGATCCCTGTGCGGAGGACAAGGGCATTATGGATGGCGTTATAGACCTCAATACTGTCACCGCAGTCACGCCGCTTCAGGTCGCACGAAATTACGGATTCCAGACTGTCGTGAGTATTCGTAATTATGATATCGCGTTTGCGTGAGAGAGAAGCGTTCGTGTTTCCCGGAGAGTAGCCCCTTTTGCAAAGCAATTTGCTTAATTACAGCTTCTTAATTACGCGATAATATTGTTTTATTTTAAATTAAAGTCTAGCGACTCTCTATGATCTAGCGTGACCCACTTTTCTCACTGGAAAAGTTCAAAGTAGAGAAAATTGAATGTATATTAATTTAAAGAATTTGGAAAAGTTTATCTTAAAGTCAGGAGAATTAGATTCGCATATCTCTCTCTCTCTCTCTTTTTAGAAAAATTTTTAAATACAATTTTTGTATAATAAACGAGACGTGAAAAGATGAAAAATAGTCAGAAGTATTAAAAGATATATTATTGGCAACTTCAACTTAAGCCAGTTGAGATAGATACGTTTGTTCGAATTAGAAGATCCGAATTAGCTTCCGCATTTAGAATAGGAGCGTCCAGGAGAAAATGCTAACTCAATTTCACGGTAGAATAAATCGGGAGCTTCTTGTTCACACTATTGATTGTTGGCAGCGGTCGCGTTTCTCGCTCGAGATGAAGCCTATGTGGTTGCATGATATTTCTTTCATGCTTATGACTCCTTCGTGCGACGCGTACTAACTACTTTGGCTTACGACGCAGGCCTGGGACGACAGAGGTAGCACGGTGCTGTCCGCGGTGACAGCTGGTATTAGGTCCAGTTGGATGTCGGCCATCAGAAGAGCGGCCAATCTGCCTGATCCTGATAGTAACGTGGATTCTCTTACCGTCTGCCCGGATACTCAGCAAGAGACGAATCCGCAGTCACCTACTACGTGAGTATAATTACACAATTGTTTAGCAAACAATTTTTTTATTTAAAAAGTGCATATATAAAGCTTAAAAAGAGTTATACATATAATATATTATATTGCAGTATATCTTTTGCAAGATAGAGAAATTTTTCCAAGAGATAATTAATTACATTTTTAAGAACGCATATTATTGTTTTATAGATCCATTACGGATCGTGAAAGAGACTCTGTCGTTCCATCGACATCCATCACGCCCAGATCGGTTCTGTTCTCGTCTGACGAAGAGTATAGAACCGCTTCCGAGGGTGGACGAAGAGAGTCCGGCGACTGGTCGGAGATGCCGGTGTCGCCGCCGTTGGTGAGGAACGACGATTGGCCTATGACGTTGAAGGGTTCCGGCTGGTCGGATGCGGCAAACCACGAGTGGTCGGAGTTACCACCGTCGCCGCCGTTAACGAGAACCGCGTTGTCGAGGGTGAAAGCTCGGTCTAGATCGAGTTCCAGATCGAGAGTCTACAAGAGAAGTCGAAGTTCTCCACCGAGCTCGCGAAGAAGCACTCTGGACAGCGTGAGATCAGAAGATCTGATGATGGCTTGCTGCGAACTCGGCGAGGACGAGGAGCAGAACAATGGCCATCTGCAGAACAACAGCTGCCTCTCGAGTACCAACGACAGCCCTCTTATCGTTGAGCTTTTGGAGAATCAAGTGTCGCTGTTGCGCGATCAATTAGATCAGAATCAGTCCCATCCGAGTACGTTACTAGTCATTGTCGAGCGTCAGGAGAACGAAATCGAAAGTTTGAAATCGCAGCTGAATGCGGCGCGAAACGACATCGCGAGTGCAGAGAAGGAGCTGTCTAGGCTCCGACAGCAGAAAGCGGAGGCGTCCATCAGGGAGAAACAAGTGGAAGAATTGTTGAATACGATACAGAGGACGGAGCAGCAGAGGAATAAGGATCTGGACGATTTGGAGAAGATGAAGAAGGTGTACAACAGGGAAAAAGAAGTCTTGGAATGTAAATTACTTGAAACAGAGGCTATTCTGAGAGAGACGACGGAGAGATGTGAGATGCTTACTAACGAATTGACGTCGAATCATCGAAACGTCGAGCATCTACAGGCGGAAACAGCAGCTATCAGTGACAGATTGTCTCAAGGTATGTATATATTTTGTTTATGATGAAACACACAATTTATATTTTAACAAAGTTTAAATAATGTTTGACTGATAATGCATTATTCCTTAAATTAGGTATCGAGGAAAATGAACGACTTTATAACAGAGTAAGGGAATTGGAGGAAAAGAATGGACTCTCAGCTTCGAGAGAACGTGGACGAAGCTTCGATTCGCTTAGCGACTTGACCAATATTGAGTTGGATTTAGATTTGACTGCGTTGGACAAGGAAAGGTAAATGCGCATTGTAAAACATAAGAAATATATTGCAAGTGTAATAGTCAAATACAGTACTAATCGTGTAAAATGTGATATTTTTATTGCAGAGTCATGGAGGAATACGATGAGTTGCGAAGCCGTTTCGAGAAGGCTGTCATGGAGATTCGAGCCATGAGGAAAGAACTACGAGAAGCTCATGCGACACAAGATGTTTTGGAATTAGAAATCTTTGCGCATAAGCAGGACGCAGCTAATGCCAGCGAGACAAATCAAGCACAGATTCAGTTAATGGCGGCGAGAATCCAGGACTTAACCAACAAGTTAGCCGCTAGCGAAAAGCAAATTAGAACGCTGAAGCAAAAGCTGACAAAAGCTGAGAGCAGAGATAAGAGAAGATCACTCTCTCTTAAAGGAAGAGAATCTTTTCAGATCTCTCAGGAGGTGGAGGACAAACTGTTGGATCTAGAAAATAAAATATGTGCTATAGAGAGAGGCAAAAGCATCAGCGCTCCTGTTTCGGCTGGCAGCAGCTCAAAGGAGTCGAGTCCTAATCTGAAAAAAGAGAAGAGGAGAGAAAGTAAGAATCTAGATCGAGCTAGACTGCGAAGAAAATCTTTAGACAGCGCGACGAGTTCTGAACCAATGAAAGTGTTGATTAGACTCAGTACTCTGGAAACAAAAGTGGCGAGCGTTGCTGAGACCATGGTCAGTGACGCAGAAAAAGACTCCAGTGAGTGTAGCGAAATTAGCGGGTCCTCCGAAATATCGTTAGAGGTCATGGCAAGGTTGAAGAAATTAGAGAGAGTAGTGTCAAAGTCGAAAAGACGATTGGAAAAATGTCTCGGCTCGACGCAAGCGGAGGATAAGGCCGAAAAATGTTTGCGCGAGGTGAATGAAATATTAGACTCGTGCTTAGAATGTAAGAAGAACCAGGCTAGCGCTCAAATCACCGAGTCAGTAGGAGTAATGGTATCTAGGCTAGAAACTATACTTAAGGACAAACTGAGCGAACTCACGAAGAGACGGCAGTTGCTGGCGCAGGAAGGCCGCTTGGACGAGAGGGAGAAGATGAGACTCGTCGCCGAGAGGATAGCCTTCGAGTCTGTGATCCTGCGGCAGATAAAATGCGCGCTGAATCGTACAACGGACAGAAGTGCCGTTCTGAGTGAATTGGTCGAAACTAGTCAGCTTGCCTCAAGCTTAAAACGTAAGATTCACGGAACTAAGCCCAAAACGTACCAAAAAACGAATTACATTCAGTATCTCACTAAAGTGTTAGCGAGTAAGTTAGTACTGATAGGACACGCCTCTGTATCGACGGAAACCCCGAAGGAGATTAGTGCCGCTCGCAGCGAAAGTCTTAACTTTTTGCTGCAGAAGCAGCGGGAGATCAACGAGATCATGCGGAAGTACAAGGACGCGAAGTTGCGACAGCTCGCGGAATCTCTGGCCGCCGAGACGTTGAGTATGTCCGAGCAGGAGGACCTCGCAGGCAAACAGATCAGTGGCTCGAACAAGAAACTACTTGAGGATAGACGTATTCGCGAGGCATGGGCTTTAGCGCAGGAGACCGTGAGCAAGGAACTCGTGCAGGCAGAAGTGTCTCATGTTATCATGCGTTATGGACAATTGTACGAGCAAAACGTCACCTCGATCACGGATATTTGCCTCAGCTTTGATAACGCGGACAATATTAAGCTAGAATCGTGGGTAGACGCAGCGCAAGCGAGATTACGCCAAGAGATGGAGGTCTCCATACATGAGCTGTCGGAGGCTTACGAGGATTGCTTGCGTACGATGAAGAAGAACAAGTTGACAACGCCCGATTCTAAGCACGAATCCCGCCAACTGCTCACAGACTACGCCGACGTAATTGCGCACAAGGCTTTAATAGATTCCAGAATCGCCCTTCTTCAGGAAACCACTCGGCAATCATCTACGACATTGTCTGGCGAGACTTTCGTATCTAGTCTTATCCGAAACGAAGAGATCCTTTCCTGTTTGGCAAACGACGAAGGATATGATCTTCAAAATAATCCGATTCTCGACGCGGAATATAGTTACCTTTACCAGCGATTGACTAAGGAATGCGATGATAGGATATCCGGAAGAAGAGAGTCGAAAGAGCAACTCAAGAACGTTAGTCAGTCATTGTTTCACTTGGAAGAGAATCTAGCTGAGCTCAGCAAATGTATAAGAGATAAAACAGGCATGAAAATCGACAGTATCGTTTGGCCCAAGTCGACGAGCAGCGTCGCGGATTGGTCTAGCGTATGCGAGAAATGCTTGCATTTACGACAACAGATAAGGAAGCTGAGCGATTATATGAACAACGTGTCGTGTCAGACGTGCAATCAACTGCAGGAAACTATTCAAAAGATAACTAACGAACATAATCAGGAATTAGAGACGCTCAAGCGCAATCAGGAGAGAGATTTGATGGATATCAAGGGCGAATTGGACAACCAGCGGCAATCTCTGACGACACAGTACGAGCATGAGGCGGCCAGTTTACGCGAGAGAGCCAGGAAACTGGAGCATCGTCTCAACGCGATGGATTCCGAGCATTCGGCTCACGTGAACGAGTTGAGAGCTGCTTATCAGAGATCGATAAGCGCCGAATTGGACACCGACGCCGAGACGCGAAAGCGATACAAGGAGGAGATTAAGCAGCTACGCGCGTTATGCGAAAAAGGTTTGTTGGCTATGGAGAACTCGCACAGGCGCATCATCGCCGAGATGGAGGAGAAACATCGGCAGGAACTGGAGAACCTCAGGGTGGAAAAGGAACAGGCGCTCTCCGAAGAGACACAGGCGACTCTGGCTGCATTAGATGCCATGAGGAAAGCGCACGAACACGAAGTGCAGAAGGAGATCGCCAAATTCAAGCAAGAATTCATCAAGCAGATGCAGGCGCGCGAGGACATTGGCGTGCTGCACAAAGAACATGAGTATGCGAGGATTTTAATTCGATATTCATCGAGTTAAATTGATGTAGATTTGTAGATATTATAAATGCATGTCTTTTCTTTCGTGCAGGGAGGAAATGGAGGAGATCAAGCAAGAGATTCTTTCTCTGTCTGCAAAGTATTCGTCCAAGTGCGTGGAGTCGGCCGCGTTGGAGGAGAAAGTGGGCAATCTGTCCAAGCAACTCGCCCAGGCGCAACAGCACATCATGCAACTGGACGCGAGGAACAAGCAGTTGCGAGCGCATCTAGTATTGGAGACGAACGACAGCAGTATCAACGACACTATACATATTCTAAGAGGTAGGGACAACGAGCTCGCCGAACCGAGGGAAGAGATGCATCGACTGCAACAACAATTTAAGGTACGGCTGTCCCTCGGCTGGAAGTTTATCGTTTTAGAAAAAAAGAGTAGATGTGGTTAACAACATGTACACTACTAAATTGATTAACTCTGCTGCAATTACATATTACGGTGTTTCACCTAGTGAGCTTGTCGCGCTTTAACGAAATTCCGACCATATTTAGTATCTTAATCGCTCAAATAAAAAACTATGCGCTTTTCATTAACGACCGCCTCATCGTTTTCACTCGTTCTCGAACTTGTACATCGCCCTGTAAATAATGTAATGTTAGATCGTCCGACGATTCGATGAGTCGCAAATATCACAACTGATGTAATTGTTAACGGACAGTTGAAGCGATTTGATTAGCGTTTAACCCGTCCCTCCCGCTCGCCCATCAGCCGCATTGACGCATATTTTCGATATTTCACTAACAGCATGGGGACACCCTTCGTGAATCGCCCGGCGTGCCGTCGAAAGCCGCCCTGTCGCTAGACTACTCGCCCGCCTACTCGCCACAACGCCTCAGAGGTAATCAGGGTGGCGGCGAACAAAAATTAACGTGCGAACGGAGTACGAAAGGAGCGAGCTCCTTATCCAGCGCGTTGCAAAAACAGTCTCTGTTGACGGATCGGCCTCAGAGCGCATTCTCGTACAGACTCGAGCGCGTAAAGTCCGTCTCGTTGCCGTACTCGAGTAGTTTGGCCAGGCCGGCGAGTAGTGCCGGTGTTTCCGGCTCGCACGTTGACGGGAAAGAGCCGCCGGCGAGTTTAGGGCAAAAGGAGCGTAACGGCAACCTGGGCACGTCGTTATGGGACAGCTTGAGACCGAGGAGCGGCCTGCCTCATCAGTATCAAGGTACAGAAGAGAGATGAAGGAGAGAAGGAAAGGGAGAAAAATCGACGGTGATGGAATGTATTGTCGGTCGACAGCGGGAGAGTCCACGGTGCTTTTGTAAAATATTACTGCGTAATCACTGACGTAATTGTGGTTTTACTGTCGATGATGTCGTTGTTACTTTATGATTGGTACTGGTTGAAGATTTTTACTCGAAATTATTTTTCGCATACGCAACCGAAAATGTTGCGTTCTTAAATTAAAAGCGTTTCTTAATATAACGCCAGAAAAACGGGAAAAATTGCGAGTATCAGATAAGGTTTCTGTCTTTAATTGTTATTACCTTGTGGAGAGAGAGTATGAGATTAACACGTGCTTTGGAAATTAACAGCTCTATTAACACTGTTAAAATATTGCTGACTGATATGAAGACTGTGAGCATATTATTTTAAGCGGGCTTTACACGACCAATATTATTAATGCAATAATATTGTGTCAATAATATTAATGTAGATATGATATTGTAGACATTAATTAATCAGTATTGCATAATATAGATGTAATTACGTGAATATGTAGAGGCCGCTTAATTATGCATATATAACTGTGCAATATTTACCGAGGAATGTGACGTTTTTTAACTTCTGTGAAGAACTTATCCTTATTGCATGTATATACGAATGAGTTTTAAGCCTTTCCTCTTTATTATGACTATATTGTTAATTATTGTATAAATTTCCATGAGAATAATCGACAAAATTGGCGGTCTCCTAATCTTAATTAAGTTATTTATGAATTACTGACAACTAACGTCAAAAGCGTGCCTATTGTCTGATATCAATTGCATACGATGCATTATGCAATGCTTGTCTAACGCTGATTATTTGCTAACATTAATTGTGTACGGGTCCACTGATGTGCAATATACAAAATAACTTTGCCTTACCGTGGGTGTAACACGCTATAAATGTCTAATTTATAATAAATATATAAATTAGCCACGTATCGTATATAATATGTGCTAAAGATGTGCAGGTGATGTACAAACTACGTTGATGTGACGGTTGTCAAATGAAAATATATTTACATATCAGAATTTTCACAAAGAACTTTATATCGGCATTAATTAGCCCAGTTCAAAGTATGCATACATTTTTCTTTAACGTGACTGAGAAAAATGACACTCATCACTATATCATATATGGATCTAGTCACTGGCACATCTCCAACTGAGAATATCGCAATATGCATTAATGTAACCATAACAATAATAGAATTTGAGAAATCAGCCTAAATTAATTTAAATTAAAATTTAGTTTTCTATTATCTTAGAATATTCGCAAAGGATATATATATATATATATATACACATATATTTTTTCCAAATAAAATGTATGTTGTATATATCTTTGCATTGGTTTTTATAGTAGTTTTTATATAATTACGTATATATACATACGTACAATAATACATATATATTCTAAAAGCGATGCAAAGATCTAAATTAAATAGATTTAGAGAAGATGTAATAAATCTGAGATGCATGTAACAAATTCCTTTTACGATTCTACGATAATCAAAAGTATCTGAAGTAAAAGCATTAGCGGCTGATAATTCATATTTAATAATTTACAGTTTTAATCGTGAATTTAATTCTCACTTTTGTAACGCGACACAATAACTGATGCTGTCTATATGTGAAAGACGTTTACGGATACGTAACGATATGCATTGAGCGTAACAATATTTCGACAACTGTTTGACATGTAAGGTGGCACAACAACAGAGATGCGAGTCGGCAGCGGCACTGGCACCCAACGGTGGCAGGAGACCAAGCAGAATGAAAAGCACCAGCACTCGCAGGCATACACCCTCCGTGCCAACGCTCGTCACACATCCCGCCTCACCCCGGAACCCGCAGCTCTCTCCGTTGCAGGTCCGTTTGTCTCCTTCGTTCGCTTTATTGAGTGTCACTTAATATGTGCTACCTGCTTTCATGTCTATCGCATTTTATCACGATGTGTACGATATTCGTATGTCTGCTTTAGTTCTCGTGTCACATGTAAAGTTGTACATTTATCATTTTTGTTCACAATTCATGGATGCCTCGAGACGCTTTATAATTGTGCAGGATAATGACGCTTGAAGAGTTCTGTTTGTATATTCATTCTGTTTGTTTATACATTATAGAGTTGATGAGGTCTCCAGCAATGAGGTGGTCCAGCAGAAGTTGTCGCAGTCTACCTCCGACACCCACACCGAGTTACCATCATCCACTTCACCCTCCTCTACCCGCCGTGGGCATGGTCGCCGAGAGGAAGAAACGTTTTGAGCTCTGATTTTTTTTTTTTTTTTTATTTCATTTGATTAATAACTAGATAATACGTGTACGTACACAGAAATGGTCAAAACGATTATACATTTGATGTATTTAAAATTATTTGACAGACAAAATTTAAGCAACCTGGATAATGGGATCACCATTTATGATATCGAAATAAAAGAGGAAATACCGTTCTGTGCTTCTTCTTTCGGAAACTCGAAGACTGAAAGTATTTTGATATACATATAATGGAACCATAAATAATTTTAAAACGCTCCACGAGACACAGACCATTCGGATAATACCATATCTGTGTGATCCGCGTGAACACGAATTACAATTTCACCACTGCCATACGAGAATCGCGTGAGGCTTGGATGATTTTTGATGGACCAAAGTCGAAATACCGATCGCGCTCGTCGTGAATATTGAACATGTTTATTAAGTAAACATGATTCAATAGCCGAAACGAGTCCCGATTACTAGAAGAGGAAGGATTGTACAATCCTTCTTCTTCCATGATGTGAAAATTCATAATGTCAAGAATTCATCGCGGGTCTATCGATCGCGATAGGTCATTTTTGACAGAATTTTTCCCGAGAAATTTTTCTAAGCGTATTTACTCGCGTGTCACGCTCCCCTTTTGCGGGCGACCGTTCTTTGATATGCATTTAGACTTTGATAAGGGGGTTTTTTACCGTTAGTTGCGAGCAGGTCTTTTGCTACAATTGACTTTTCGCGAATGTCGCGATTTTGGAATACATATTTCGGGGGCATTATTTACCGCAAAACGCTGTGCGCAAAATTCTTCACGATGTACTGTTTGGTGCTAAAAAGCGTGTGTGTTAAGGAAATGTATTACGAATCATGTATACAATCGTCGTGATAGCTTATTATAATGTAGCGTAGAACTGTGTCTCGATGTAAAAATATATAGGACCAAGGATAAATATTTATTAAGTTTCCACAATCTTCTTGAAATTCGCATCGGCTCAATGTACTCGATAAATGAAATTTACGCTTTGATCTTTCACGTTAAACAAATCCTACTCTACGGTTATTATTAAAGGAAATAATATTTTTTAAGTGTATTAACGTTGAAATACGAATGATTAAATGTTTAACATCATTGGATTTTCGTAATTCTGATTTGTATTTGTTGAGTATATTCGTCAAGTTAAACGGCAGATTCCATTTTATATGCTGGTTAAATTTGATTCTATATTTGCGTATATGTCTATCCTCTCTTAGAGGGGATCCCGTTAAGTTTGTTATCTTTAAGACACGAATATTTTATATGAATTATGCACTTCTGATTATTACAGAGAAGATATTTCTGATACTATTAGGTTGGATGGTTATAAAAGGAAAAAAAAGAGAGAATTAAATTTTAGTTTGTTAATCGAGAACGAAGATATCATTTTACGCTTGTTTCTCGCTCTTGTTATGTATAGATATTGCACGTAATACGGCGATATGGTATTGCACTGTGTATTATCGCATCTTCTCATTATGTAAATGTTTTCAGATTGCGATCATTTGATGTTAATACTGTATAGTTTATGACGTTTTATTAAGGATCAATAAAATATAGACGATTAATTCCTCCCTTTCCCCACAATCTCCCATATATTGTGTGTATGGATTGTTTATATGCTACTATTGTATTTTATATTATACATATATTATACTGCGATTCGTTCCAGTGATTCGCTCGATATTAAAACGATAGTGGATGTTAAAAACTTTTCGATTGTCCCTTATGTAGAATAATTACTCAGGATTGTTTAACATTTATAATATATTACGATTATGCTATTGTATTTGTATGATAATTTATATATAACGTTTGAAATAAAATACCGTAACCATGAACACATTTATCTAGCAACAATAATTATTATTTAATAATTAAGTGCCTTTTTGTATACCCATCTGCGGGTGTATCAGTATGTTTCTGTTTTTTTTCCTGAAATGCACATTACAATACCGAAAATCTTTTCTTAAATACGCGAGCATAATTAAAATAGACAAATTTACGAAAATCCAAATGGAGAGATTTGAAACACATAATTTTCGAGGAACATCTTTTTCCAACAACGCCTTGTAATTATTGATGGTAAGTATGCATTTTTGCAAAAGATTTGACAATGAACAACTTTAATATGCCATTGAATAATACACTTACGAGGTAAATGGCTTGTAAGGATATACATATACTGACATGCAACGTTATAACACTTTACGATTCTCGTGAAATATCTTCATTTTAATAATGTTGTTAAAACTTAGCTTGCATTTATGTACAGGATTCAAAGATAAAAAGTTATGAAATGCCAAGCAGGAAAGCGTGGCTTCGTATATGTACATCGATGCACAATATACTAGACAATTTTTGAAAAATATCTTTAATTTATCAACGTTATATGAACAAAATATCAAACAACAATGTTAATATAAAGTTATAAATAATTTAAGATACAAGAAAACGACGTCACAACAATAAAGAAGGTTGTACGATATTCGACAGATCTCAAGCAGAAATGTATATTTCATTCCATTTACTAATTTAACAAATTAACTAATAACTAAATACATCTCACTTTTACACAAAAAACAAACGTATGATCTCAATACGTTCTATGGTACGCTGCTAATTAACGAGAAAACAATAGCGACAAGTGCCGTCGGCTCAGGCACCGTTTAGCGGAAAGGTTACAAGCTCTCAAATGTAACGAACGACAAGAACCTCGAGAAATACGAAAGTTTATTTTAACATTGTTATGTGTACGTTAATGCAAATCATGCTCTCTCAAACGAGATTTGACAATAAAGAGTTTCAAAATGCTGTTACATATACGTTTTACATTTCAGTATGCGAAACTTTCTGCCGCATTTTGCGTTTGCATAAATTATTTAAAAGAACATAATTAATAACTGTATTAATAATTAGATTAATAGAATACTGTAATCTAAAATAATACTTAAAAAATAGCAAGAATTTAATTATGCATCAGTAGAGACGTTAGAAGATAATAAAAGTTATAATAGAAGAATTAAAAATTCGGATGATAAAGTAGGCGAAACTCAGGTTTCGGACCGCAAAATGTCGGAAATTTACTCCTGATATATCAGGAAAGCATGAGCGAGGAGGTTGCAGAAGGTATTCCGCGGGTGTTTTGAAATGCTAAATGCGCTGAACGACACTGGATCATATCTCGAAAAATAAATTCATTTTAACATTAATTGTTATGTATCCGTTGATGCAAATCATGCTCTCTCAAAAGAGATTTGACAATAAAGAGTTTTAAAATGCTGTTGCATACGTTTTACATTTCAGTATGCGAAACTTTCTGCCGCATTTTGCGTTTGCATAAATTATTCAAAAGAACATAATTAATACCTATATTAATAATTAGATTAATAGAATACTGTAATCTAAAATAATAATTAAAAAATAGCAAGGATTTAATTATGCATCAGTAGAGACGTTAGAAGACAATAATAGTTAATAGAAAAATTAATTCGGATGATAAAGTAGGCGAAACTCAGGTTTCGGACCGCGAAATCTCGGAAATTTACTCCTGATATATCAGGAAAGCATGTTGAGCGAGGAGGTTGTCCGGATTGCAGGAGGTATTCCGCGGGTGTTTTGAAATGCGAAATGCGCTGAACGACACTGGGTCATATCTCGAGAAATAAATTCATTTTAACATTGTTATGTAAGTAACCGTTGATGCAAATCATGCTCTCTCAAACGAGATTTGACAGTAAAGAGTTTTAAAATGCTGTTACATATGCGTTTTACATTTCAGTATGCGAAACTTTCTGCCGCATTTTGCGTTCGCATAAATTATTCAAAAGAACATAATTAATAACTATTAACATAATTAATAATTAATAACTATATTAATAATTAGATTAATAGAATACTATAAACTAAAATAATAATTAAAAAATAGCAAAAATTTATATTTATGCATCAGTGGAGAACGTTAGAAGACAATAATAGTTAATAGAAAAATTAATTCGGATGATAAAGTAGGCGAAACTCAGGTTTCGGACCGCGAAATCTCGGAAATTTACTCCTGATATATCAGGAAAGCATGAGAGCGAGGAGGTTGTCCGGATTGCAGTAGGTAGTCCGCGGGTGTTTTGAAATGCTAAATGCGCTGAACGACACTGGGTCATATCTCGAGAAATAAATTCATTTTAACATTGTTATGTATGTTTTAATGCGAGGCATGCTCTCTCGAATGTGATTAGACGATAAATAATTATAAAATGCTGTTGCATAATGCTAGCCAAAGAGAAAAAGGTAGCTGCGAATAGTCACGGGCGGCGTTGGACGATAAATTCGGAGATCCAAAATACGATACGTGAGACCAACTAAATCTTGAGAAATACGTTAATTTTAACATTGTTATGTGTCCTTTAATGCGAATTAGGCTCTCTTGAATAAGATTAAACGATAAAGAGTTATAGAAAGCTGTTGCATAATGCTAACCAGTGAGAGAGAGGTATAGCGCGAATGCCGACGGGCGGCGTTGGACGATAAATTCGGAGATCCGAAATATCACACGCGACACCAAATAAATCTCGAAAAATACGTTTATTTTAATATTGTTATGTGTCCTTTAATACGAAGCATACTCTCTCGAACAATATTAGACGATAAAGAATTCTAGAATGCTGTTGCATAATGCTATCTAGCCAACGAGAAAGAGGCTAAGCGGCGAATGCTGCTCAGTGAGAGTCGGAGCTCCGAAATACCACATGCGACACCAAATAAATCTCGAGAAATACGTTTATTTTAATATTATTATGTATTCTTTAATACGAGGCATGCTCTCTCGAATGTGATTAGACGATAAATAATTATAAAATGCTGTTGCATAATGCTAGCCAACGAGAAAAAGGTAGCTGTGAATGCCGACGGGCGGCGTTGTTGACGACAAAGTCGGAGCTTCGAAATACGATAACTAACTAAATGATTCTCGAGAAATACGTTTATTTCAATATTGTTATGTGTCCGTTAATGCAAATCATGCTCTCTCAAACGAGATTTAACAATAAAGAGTTTTAAAATGCTGTTGCATACGTTTTACATTTCAGTACTTATGCGAAACTGTCTGCCGCATTTTGCGTTTGCATAAATTATTCAAAAAAACATAATTAATAACTATATTAATAATTAAATTAATAGAATACTGTAATCTAAAATAATAATTAAAAAGTAGCAAGAATTTAATTATGCATTAGTTAGAGACGTTAGAAGACAATAAAAGTTAATAGAAAAATTAACTCGGATGATAAAGTAGGCGAAACTCAGGTTTCGCACCGCGAAAACTCGGAAATTTACTCCTGATATATCAGGAAAGCATGTTGAGCGAGGAGGTTGTCCGGATTGCAGGAGGTATTCCGCGGGTGTTTTGAAATGCGAAATGCGCTGAACGACACTGGGTCATATCTCGAAAAATATATTCATTTTAACATTGTTATGTATGTTTTAATGCGAGACTTGCTCTCTCAGATGTAATTAGACGATAAAGAGTTTTAGAATGTAGTTGCATAATGTTAGATAACAAGAAAAAGGTAGCTGCGAATACCGACGAGCTAATACTAACGTTGATATGTTCTTTGATATAAGACATATAACTTTCTTGAAAAGAATTAAACGATAAAAGTTTTGGAATGTATTGTAAAAAGGCGAGGAGAATCGAATCATTAAGACAAAGATATTTCTCAAGAATCGTTGATTGTCGCCCGTCGCCTTTCTGATTTCCATCCTTTTCGTCGTTCGCCATTTTGTAACAGCACTTTAAAACTTTTTATCACCTAATGTTATTCGAGAAAGCATGTCTCCCATTAAAGAACCCTTAAACATATTGGTCATTATAGATTAATACAATATTACAATCTTAAATTATAATTTAAAAAACAGCGAGAATTTAATTATGCATCAGTAGAGATGCTAGAAGATGATAAAAGTTAATAAAAGAATTAATTTAAATGATAAGATAGGCGAAACTTAGGTTTCGCACCGCGAAATCTCGGAAATTTACTCCTGATATATCAGGAAAGCATGAGAGCGAGGAGGTTGTCCGAATTGCAGTAGGTATTCCGCGGGTGTTTTGAAATGCGAAATGCGCTGAACGACACTGGGTCATATCTCGAGAAATATATTCATTTTAACATTGTTATGTATGTTTTAATGCGAGACTTGCTCTCTCAGATGTAATTAGACGATAAAGAGTTTTAGAATGCAGTTGCATAATGTTAGACAACAAGAAAAAGGTAGCTGCGAATACCGACGAGCTAATACTAACGTTGATATGTTCTTTGATATAAGACATATAACTTTCTTGAAAAGAATTAAACGATAAAAGTTTTAGAATGTATTGTAAAAAGGCGAGGAGAATCGAATCATTAAGACAAAGATATTTCTCAAGAATCGTTGATTGTCGCCCGTCGCCTTTCTGATTTCCATCCTTTTCGTCGTTCGCCATTTTGTAACAGCACTTTAAAACTTTTTATCACCTAATGTTATTCGAGAAAACATATCTCGCATTAAAGAACCCTTAAACATATTGGTCATTAGATTAATACAATATTACAATCTTAAATTTTAATTCAAAAAACAGCGAGAATTTAATTATGCATCCATAGAGATGCTAGAAGATGATAAAAGTTAATAAAAGAATTAATTTAGATGATAAGATAGGCGAAACTCAGGTTTCGCACCGCGAAATCTCGGAAATTTACTCCTGATATATCAGGAAAGCATGAGAGCGAGGAGGTTGTCCGGATTGCAGTAGGTATTCCGCGGGTGTTTTGAAATGCGAAATGCGCTAAACGACACTGGGTCATATCTCGAGAAATATATTCATTTTATTGTTATGTATGTTTTAATGCGAGGCATGCTCTATCGAATGTGATTAGACGATAAATAATTATAAAATGCTGTTGCATAATGCTAGCCAAAGAGAAAAAGGTAGCTGCGAATGCTCACGGGCGGCGTTGGACGATAAATTCGGAGCTCCGAAATGCCACACGCGACATCAAATAAATCTCGAGAAATACGTTTATTTTTATATTATTATGTATTCTTTAATACGAGGCATAGTCTCTCGAATGTGATTAGACGATAAATAATTATAAAATGCTGTTGCATAATGCTAGCCAGCGAGAAAGAGGTAGAGGCGAATGCCGACGGGCGGCCTTGGACGACAAATTCAGTACTCCGAAATATCACACGCGACACCAAATAAATCTCGAGAAATACGTTTATTCTAACATTATTATGTGTCCTTTAATGCGAATTAGGCTCTCTTGAATAAGATTAAACGATAAAGAGTTATAGAAAGCTGTTGCATAATACTAGCCAATGAGAGAGAGATAGCTGCGAATGCCGACGGGCGGCCTTGGACGACAAATTCAGTACTCCGAAATATCACACGCGACACCAAATAAATCTCGAGAAATACGTTTATTCTAACATTATTATGTGTCCTTTAATGCGAATTAGGCTCTCTCGAATAAGATTAAACGATAAAGAGTTATAGAAAGCTGTTGCATAATGCTAGCCACTGAGAGAGAGGTAGCGCGAATGCCGACGGGCGGCGTATGGACGATAAATTCGGAGATCCGAAATACGATACGTGAGACCAACTAAATCTTGAGAAATACGTTCGTTTTAACATTGTTATGTGTCCTTTAATGCGAGGCATGCTCTCTCGAATGTGATTAGACGATAAATAATTATAAAATGTTGTTTACATATTATTAGTTAATGAGAAAAAATAGAAGCTGGCGTATGCCTTTGCTCGGCGGAACGTAAGCTCTGAAATGCGACGAACAATTGCAGGACATATTTCTAGAAATACATTTATTTTAACGTTGTTATGTGTTCTTTAATGCAAATTAAGGTGTCTCGAACAAGATTCAACGATAAAGAGTTATAGAATACTGAACATAATTCGCGTTGAAGATATAAACGTTTAATGAAAATGATGAATGCGGCGAGGCGCGCGATTCTTATTTGGCGAGCTCGCGCTTTATTGCTTTAATAAACTAAAGTACATACGTGCGAGTAATACACGTGAGTAATACCAAGGGGGCCAAGTATAAAGTACAAAGTCTTTCTTTAATCATTTTTTTATCATTTACGGTTGATGGAGATATAAGCGTTTTAAGAAAGTCGGAAATAATTTGGCGTCCGATCTTTACGGCACGCGCGTGCTTTATCATGTTAAATAAACGGAAGGACGTAATTGTTAGTAATAAAATCGAGATATTCCAATAGCGCAGAGTATAAACTAAACAGTCCTTTTTCAATCATCTCTATATCTTCGGTGGTTGCTTAGATATTTTGCGATAAACGATAGAAAGAACTTTTTTTCTCGCGCCAAGTCAGCAACTCATGGCCTTTTGACCCTACTTGAGCGGCGGGCGGTTGTCATGACGTCACGAGCAGCTGTACATTATTGATCCACTTTTTGGCCTTGACCTAGATCACCGAGTCCGGGAATGCCGGCGCGCGGCATCAACGTCTATCGTAAATATTTTGATGTTTTTGCTGATTTTTAAAGGTTTATTTTAAGTAGCGAATGGCCTGTTTCCAAAGCAGCGTCGTTTACGCTGTCACAGCTTCCTCCTTAATGTGAGATGTATTATTGATGATATTGCAATCACATAGATGTCATACATCCATGCATTAGCGCTAATTACAAAATAAATAATTGTCGATAATAAAAGTGAACAGTTCTGATAGAGTAGAGCACGATCTAAAAAGTGCTTTTTGAATCATCTTTCTATTGCGTTTGCGGTTGCCGAGATATAAACGTTTAATGAAAATGATGAATGGCGAGGCGCACGATTCTTTTGGCCAGCTCGCGCTTTATTGCTTTAATAAACGAAAGTAATACATTGTGAGTAATACCAATAGGGCAAAGTATAAAGTATAAAGTCTTCCTTTAATCATCTTTCTATCATTTACGGTTGCCGAGATATAAAAGAGTTTTATGAAAGTCAGAAATCATTGAAGCTCTGAAATGCGACGAATGACACCGGTTAAATCTCGAGAGATATATTTTTATTCTAACATTCTTATGTGTTCTATAACGCAAATTATGCTCTCTTGAATAAAATTACACGATAAAGAGTTTATTGTATTTCGGAGTTTTCTACCTTTCCGACATTCGCATTTATCTCTCTCTCTCTCTCGTTAGCTATAGCATTATGCAACAGGTTTCTATAACTCTTTATCGTTTAATCTTATTCGAGAGAGCCTAATTCGCATTAAAGGACACATAACAATGTTAGAATAAACGTATTTCTCGAGATTTATTTGGTGTCGCGTGTGATATTTCGGAACTCCGAATTTGTCGTCCAACGCCGCCCGTCGGCATTCGCAGCTACTTTTTTCTCTTTGGCTAGTATTATGCAACAGCATTTTATAATTATTTATCGCCTAATCACATTCAAGAGAGCATGCCTCGCATTAAAGAATACATAACAATATTAAAATAAACGTATTTCTCGCGATTCATTTAGTTATCGTATTTCAGAACTCCGACTTTGTCGTCCCACGCCGCCCGTCGGCATTCGCCTCTACCTCTTTCTCGCTGGCTAGCATTATGCAACAGCATTTTATAATTATTTATCGTCTAATCACATTCGAGAGACTATGCCTCGTATTAAAGAATACATAATAATATAAAAATAAACGTATTTCTCAAGATTTAGTTGGTCTCACGTATCGTATTTCGGATCTCCGAATTTATCGTCCAACGCCGCCCGTCGGCATTCGCCTCTATATACCTCTTTCTCGCTGGCTAGCATTATGCAACAACATTTTATAATTATTTATCGTCTAATCACATTCGAGAGAGCATGCTTCGTATTAAAGAATACATAAGAATATAAAAATAAACGTATTTCTCGAGATTTATTTGATGTCGCGTGTGGCATTTCGGAGCTCCGAATTTGTCACCCAATGCCGCCCGTCGGCATTCGCGGCTACTTTTTTCTTGTTATCTAACATTATGCAGCAACATTTTGAAACTCTTTAGCGTCTAATTACATTCGAGAGAGCATGCCTCGCATTAAAGGACACATAACAATGTTAAAATTAACGTATTTCTCAAGATTTAGTTGGTCTCATGTATCGTATTTCGGATCTCCGAATTTATCGTCCAACGCCGCCCGTCGGCATTCGCCTCTATACCTCTTTCTCGCTGGCTAGCATTATGCAACAACATTTTATAATTATTTATCGTCTAATCACATTCGAGAGAGTATGCCTTGTAATAAAGAATACATAATAATATTAAAATAAACGTATTTCTCGAGATTTATTTGGTATCGCGTGTGGCATTTCGGAGCTCCGAATTTGTCACCCAACGCCGCCCGTCGGCATTCGCGGCTACCTTTTTCTTGTTATCTAACATTATGCAGCAACATTTTGAAACTCTTTAGCGTCTAATTACATCTGAGAGAGCAAGTCTCGCATTAAAACATACATAACAATGTTAAAATGAATATATTTCTCGAGATATGACCCAGTGTCGTTCAGCGCATTTCGGAGCTCCTACAACCTTTCCGCTGAGCCGGCCGAGCACGCGAGCACTGCATTAATTCGTATAATAGTTTTAGTTATTCATACATAGTATGTACATATATAAAAAAGTAATTAATAAAAACGTTATTAATTTAACAAACAATAGATATTAATATTAAATTATTATTAAGTAATAACGAGAAATATATCGTGCATTCGTTTGGCGCTTGAAAGATCATAAAAATTATGAAAAGAATTTTAGGTTAATGAGGAAAGCGAGAATCTCGAGTTTGGAGTCGTCTGTAATTCCTGAGAAATCGCTCCTGTTACGCGGGAAGCATGTTGAGCGAGGAGGTTTTAGTAGAGGTATTCGAGCAACGGCACGCCTACTCCCACTATTACCCATCGCCATCGGAACGGCGCGCCGGGCGCGCGACGAGGATGCCCAGCCTACGGCCAATCAGAGCGCTGGCAGGTGTGCATAGGAGGGGCAGTAGGCTCCCGCGTTCTGACCAATAGCAGCGTGATTACGAGAAGGCAACGTGGGGTGGCAAGACCCGCGCTTAGAATACCTCCGTCAACCTCCTTGCTCATCCTGCTTTCCTGATATATCAGGAGTAAATTTCCGAGATTTTGCGGTGCAAAACCTGAGTTTCGCCTACTTTATCATCCGAATTAATTTTTCTATTAACTATTATTGTCTTCTAACGTCTCCACTGATGCATAATTAAATTCTTGCTATTTTTTAATTATTATTTTAGATTATGGAATTCTATTAATCTAAGTATTATAGTTATTAATTATTATGTTAATAGTTATTAATTATGTAATTTTGAATAATTTATGCGAATACAAAATGCGGCAGAAAGTTTCGCATACTGAAATGTAAAACGTATATGTAACAGCATTTTGAAACTTTTTATTGTCAAATCTCGTTTGAGAGAGCATGATTTGCATTAACGGACACATAAATGAATGACAATATTAGAATAAACGTATTTCTCGAGATTTATTTGGTGTTGCGTGTGGTATTTCGGATCTTCGAATTTCTCGTCCAACGCCGTCCGTCGGCATTCGCGGCTATCTTTTTCTTGTTATCTAACATTATGCAGCAACATTTTGAAACTCTTTAGTGTCTAATTATATCTGAGAGAGCAAGTCTCGCATTAAAACATACACAACAATGTTAAAATGAATATATTTCTCGAGATATGACCCAGTGTCGTTCAGCGCATTTCGCATTTCAAAACACCCGCGGAATACCTACTGCAATCCGGACAACCTCCTCGCTCTCATGCTTTCCTGATATATCAGGAGTAAATTTCCGAGATTTCGCGGTGCGAAACCTGAGTTTCGCCTATCTTATCATCTAAATTAATTCTTTTATTAACTTTTATCATCTTCTAGCATCTCTACGGATGCGTAATTAAATTCTCGCTGTTTTTTAAATTATAATTTAAGATTGTAATATTGTATTAATCTAATGACCAATATGTTTAAGGGATCTTTAATGCGAGACATGCTTTCTCGAATAACATTAGGTGATAAAAAGTTTTAAAGTGCTGTTACAAAATGGCGAACGACGAAAAGGATGGAAATCAGAAAGGCGACGGACGACAATCAACGATTCTTGAGAAATATCTTTGTCTTAATGATTCAATTCTCCTCGCCTTTTTACAATACATTCTAAAACTTTTATCGTTTAATTCTTTTCAAGAAAGTTATATGTCTTATATCAAAGAACATATCAACGTTAGTATTATACTCGTCGGTATTCGCAGCTACCTTTTTCTTGTTGTCTAACATTATGCAACTGCATTCTAAAACTCTTTATCGTCTAATTACATCTGAAAGAGCAAGTCTCGCATTAAAACATACATAACAATGTTAAAATGAATATATTTCTCGAGATATGACCCAGTGTCGTTCAGCGCATTTCGCATTTCAAAACACCCGCGGAATACCTCCTGCAATCCGGACAACCTCCTCGCTCTCATGCTTTCCTGATATATCAGGAGTAAATTTCCGAGATTTCGCGGTCCGAAACCTGAGTTTCGCCTACTTTATCATCCGAATTAATTTTTCTATTTACTATAATTTCCTATTTATTTACTATTTAATTTACTATTAAATTACTTATTTACTATTAAAATATTTATTGTCTTCTAACGTCTCTACTGATGCATAATTAAATCCTTGCTATTTTTTAATTATTATTTTAGATTACAGTATTTTATTAATCTAATTATTAATATAGGTATTAATTATGTTCTTTTGAATAATTTATGCAAACGCAAAATGCGGCAGAAAGTTTCGCATACTGAAATGTAAAACGTATGCAACAGCATTTTAAAACTCTTTATTGTCAAATCTCTTTTGAGAGAGCATGATTTGCATCAACGGATACATAACAATGTTAAAATGAATTTATTTCTCGAGATATGACCCATTGTCGTTCAGCGCATTTAGCATTTCAAAACACCCGCGGAATACCTTCTGCAACCTCCTCGCTCTCATGCTTTCCTGATATATCAGGAGTAAATTTCCGACATTTCGCGGTCCGAAACCTGAGTTTCGCCTACTTTATCATCCAAATTTTAATTCTTCTATTATATAACTTTTATTATCTTCTAACGTCTCTACTGATGCATAATTAAATTCTTTTTAAGTATTATTTTAGATTACAGTATTCTATTAATCTAATTATTAATATAGTTATTAATTATGTTCTTTTAAATAATTTATGCAAACGCAAAATGCGGCAGAAAGTTTCGCATACTGAAATGTAAAACGTATGCAACAGCATTTTAAAACTCTTTATTGTCAAATCTCGTTTGAGAGAGCATGATTTGCATTAACGGACACATAACAATGTTACAATAAACTTTCGTATTTCTCGAGATTCTTGTCGTTCGTCACATTTGAGAGCTAATATAATAATTTTTCCGCTAAACGGTGCCCGACTCGACGGCACTTATCGCTTTTTGTGTAAAAGTGAGATGTATTTAATTTATTAGTTAATTTGTTAAATTAGTAAAGGGAATAAAATATATGTACATATACATTTCTGCTTGAGATCTGTCGAATTTCTAATCTTCTGTGCTGTGTCAATATGTGTGCTATTTCTTTCTCGTTGTCCTAAATTATAGCATCATTCTAATATTGTTTGTTGTCGACTAATTTGTTAAAATACATAAGAAATAACATCATGTAAAGAGTCATTAAAAGATTATCACTATATATATATTGTTATAATATTACTTTTTAGGTTCGTAAAATTTACTTTTTTTGTGTAGTGTGTAATACTTAATATTCCAGCGTTGTGTTGAATGTTTTGCGGAAATTCATAAAATAATGACATTTTTTTTGCAAAGTTGCAGCTTGTTCGGTCAATATACAAAATTTTAGTTTTGTCGCTCATTATTTTATGTTATTCTAATATTATTTATTGTCAGATTTCATGTAACGGAGGCATTAATAAATGTAAAATAATTTATTTACTTTGTTTAAAGAAGTAGATCTTTTGAAAATTATCTTTTTTAGGTCATTTTGTTAGACTCATTTGATCATTTACAGTCACAGTGATTATTCCGTCATCGTGTTCCAATGTGGTTGCAATTTTTAAAAATTATATTTTAAATCCGTATTAGGTTTTCCTTATTTCGTACTTAGATACATAAAAAAGAACGCGTGTACAAATCTGAAGTCATTAATATTACGAAAATTTTGAAAAAGCAAGTCCTCGTTAAGTGGGCATGAACTAATTTGGACGATATTTTCGTAATTTTCGTGGTATTTATGTATATATATAACGCAACGCCTGGATCTCTAGTTAAAATATCTATCAAATCTAAATCTAACTAAGCTTTTAATAAGACTTTGAACACGATGACGAACCTTGAATCTTTGCACAATTGTTTGGATATGAAGGTAGGAAAGAAGAACGCGTTGATTTATTTGAAAAATATTTAATAATAAACATTGACAATATACAGAGAAAATACGCCATAAGAAGTCGCTATGGGATTAATAAGAACCTAACAACTGGTCCAGACTTACAAAATATCATCAAATCAGACAATGATAAAGGTGTCACGTGTCACACCTTATATTCCTATCAATATTTCGCAAATAAAGTTCATCGAGTTGACCATATATTCCTGCTCTCTTATACCTCTTTTCTTTTTTTATTCTTTTACCGATTTCCATTAATTTCTCTTGCGAGCTCGCTATTGCGCTAAACTCTCGGCCCTCACAAATCACTTATGCGCGGTACGAGGAGGAAATCCGCAAGGAGACACAGAGATATCAACGGCGTTTCTCTTTGTGGATTTCTTTTTTTTTTTTACATCTGCGAGAGAAGCGGAAAAAACAGGTGGCAATTTTATTTTAGCTGTTTCAGTTTTCTCAGCGATCCGAACGTCACTGGGCATTTTTCCTTCATTTGTCATTTTGTTTTCGGGCTACCTTGTAATAACGATTAATTAATTTCGTGCTCTTGATTTCACCAATTTGTGGAGAAGGGGTACGAGTTTCTCGCTCATCCGTCACGCACGCACGCACACACAGCACACGTTACACACGCACGCATCATGTCTCATATATAGATACATTAAACTTTACACGCACGCGTTACTAGAAATATCATTAATAATAACGTCCTAATGTCATGGAACATCCTTCATTAATTTTTCTTGCAATAATTCGAAAAGAATAGCACGACGCTGCCGTGTCCGCTCGAGACAGTTTTCGCTTTAGGACACACGTCGATCAAATTATACGTTCATTCTCGTGTCGATCCTACAATCGTACGACAAGAGGGAGATCCCCCGGCAGCGCCCTGCTCAAATACCTAGGATATGTTGCTTGTAAGATGTGTCATTATGTAGTCATGTATTCATCTAGATTCATTTAAAAATCCCTTTACGGTATTTATCATTAATTAATTATACGTATAATGTACGGTGCGTATCATTGAGTTATGTTACATTGCGCGATTCCACTAGCTCTGGGTCTCATCATCGAGGGTAAAAATCAATCGTCTATAGAGTTGTAAATTCAGGCTCGAGACCCTCGTTTGCCATCCGGCGCTAATTTATCAGGATAGAAGAGATCCTTTTTGCACTTCGTTCTAATCCGTATTTTAAAAGATGTCACGAATCTCTTTCATGGATTATTTAAAATATGAATCGGTTTGCAGAAACGAGCTCTTTAATCCGGAAAGGAAGGTACGCTCGACGAAGATCGAAGACTAAAGTGACGGTAGAGAGGAATTTTCGGAACATGGAGATACGTAAACGTGCGGAAATTTGGCAGAAGTCGTTAAACTTTCTCGTAAATTATATTATCATCTAGATATGTCGCGTTCTTTGTAGACAACGTTTTTAACAGCCGAAAGAATTTCCCATTAATTCTCTTACAATTCCTATTTCCCAATAGAAAGCAAATTAGTTTAATTAAGAAATAAAATTCATGAACGAGACATTCTTTCATTGTCGAAAAGGAGAAACGAAGAACACCGGAGAGATGTGAGGGAGGGAGGAGGCGGGGGGGGGGGGAGAAAGAAAGAGCTGATCTAGCCTCTAGATTCTATGAACATCTTGTACGATAGGCCTGCTCGCAACGGTAACGCGCATAAAGAAAGGGAGAATCGAGGAAAGGAAGTTGTGCATTCGTGACGAAGATGGGACGCGACGAAAAATCGCGGGGGGAAAAAAAGTGTCTCGCGCGGCTCTCCCGTCTTGCTAATTTGAGCTTGACTTATTACGCTAGCCACTAATAGTAATAGCCTATCGATAAAGGTCTCGATTACGAGTAAGTATAAATTGTAATTACAGTGTACAATATACAGGGAGATAAACCTCGCAGAATCTTTCTCGTGTGCTTGCTCTCACTCGCGGTAAGTGCGTCTGCGAAAAATCTCTATTTCCAAACGTATTCGTTCGATTTCTTTTTTTTCCTCCGAACGCACGTTTCGCACGACTCTACAACCGTCACATCATTCACGTACGACGAGTACATCACGTCCCGCGACAAAATCCGTCCTAGTTTTACGTATTTACTGCGCAATCAGTTAATTAGTCTACGTTCATTAATTTAACGTTACGAGAATCATGAGTATGTCTGAGTGGTTTCTTCTGCTTGCTTGTTTAGAGTACTTTCTAAATTAGTGCGTTTCCTCGGCACGCTCCTCCACGATCTTTGTGCTCGAAAAATCTATGTTGATCTATGTACATGTACACGACGTTCGCGAGAGAGAAAAAAAAAAGAGAATTGTCGTCCTGCCTCGAGCGCTCCCGAGGTCCTAGAGCTTAGCCTAATCCTAGTTGAAGATTAGATTAAAACGTAACGACGGCCAAACTACCTGCCGTACTTTCTAAAACATCTTTGTCATATTTGGCTATTTCACACTTCTTATATTCTTGCTCTTCCCTTCTGTCTTCTTTCTACTGTTTACTCTCCGCACTTCAGTCGCATCAGTTCGCATACACGGTCTCCTTATTCCTGTCGTACGCAACGTATCGTGGCGCAACATATCTTATCCTTTTACGTATAATATATACGATAAATCCTCGCTTAACTATTAATTTAACAGATATATCACTCATTCGACTCAGTGTGCGTACCATTTTTTCCTTTTTACGTTACTCTCAAAGAGAGCATCGTTTACTTTCTGTATAGAGCGCACCGGTATATCAGGAAGCAGTGTCACAAGAAAAAAAATCTAGTGACCGAGAACGCCGATTTGAATAGAAACCGAAATTGACGGCGATTTATAGTAAGGACAACCATCTACGAATAAACTAATGATCCAAGAATGAAAAATATATTTATATAAAAAGTCATGTGCGTTCAGCAAAGAATTTCCATAAAACCTTAAATGTAAATACAAAAATTATATTTTAATATCAAGATACACAAAGTCGATCGTACTTCGCAACTAAAAAGGACGAAAAGGGAAACGTTACTTAATACAAAGTATCTATCCGTATCGGCGTTTCCGATTACTCGATGTATTTCGTTACAATTGGATCGGCATTTAGCTGAACCTAATCATCCTTTGTGACGAGAAGACGAGTTCGTTTTACAGGCACGCGCGCGCGTCACTTCGACATCGAGGAACCGAAACGACCTGCTGAGTATGCAACGTTTACGCTAAAGAGTTGTTCGCACAATATTGCTTATTGCCGGTTAATAGCGGTCCCGACTTAGCATAACGGGCAGAGCCTCGTGCGTTTGCGATGCGCCTTACAAGATCAATCACGCCAAGAGACGCATTCTACAACTTCGTTTACGTACTATTACTACATTCTTGTTCATTGGCGTCAAGATTCTGCGCTTAGCGATTACGAGGTGGACTCTGCTTAACGTTTATTATAGTAAAAAAAAAAGAAATTGTCATGTCTGTTCAGTCGCTTAACTAAATAAATAAGTGGTACACACTGGATAAAGAGGGGGCACGGGGGGAATCGCGGTGACGAACTCAATGTCGGATTCTTCTCAGAGAAAAGAGGGAAGAGGCGTTGATGAGACAATATGACCGTATTCTGCTCCAATACATAACTCGCCGCTCTATTTATGGTTACATGCGTGAAAAGATGTGATAAATTGCTGCGCGGAAATTTTCGAACTATTAATAATTTTATGGAATTAAATATGCGGGTCTCAAATTCAAGTTTCATAGAATTAAAATTGAAATGAATTTCTACAAAATCGATCCTTTAAAAATTGTTATTAAATACAAAATGTATCGATATTTGATGTCTCGGCAAAGTCATAAAGATAATTAGACTGAAATAGTTTGAAATTTTGCCAATTGCGTTTGGAAATACTTTTAATTTAGCTTAAATGTAAGCGAATGGAGCGTGCAAAATGAGAATTCAGGGTCGAGACGCTGATCGAATTTTTCGAAGGTAAATGAAGATCAAAAGTGCGTCAATCGCAGTGCAAGAATCGATTTGATTAGACCCTGCGTAATTAGAATCCGGCATACTGTTTCAGAGGTCTGTTTCTTGTCCATGTCTTCTTCCGTTTTTTGCTACTTTTCTATGTTTACTGAGAACAGAGTTTTGGTTCGTAAACCTACGCACACACACACGCGCGCGCAAAAGCGCATACACACACATATTTGGCATAGAAACCCTACCGGTCACGTGGATGCCTTTATTTCTTTCTAGGTCGTTTTTTTTCTGTTTTCTTTTTAACTAGCTACCTAAAGACCTCGCTTTCTCGGATCACCTCGTGTCGATTCGTGTCGACTGAAATCGTCAATGCCTCGCTGCCATAGCAGAGAGAAGTTACATCTTGTACCATAGCAAAATATTACGTGTCATTTTGTGGTGGTTATTCATTCAGTAGTAATCGCGCGTTTGCTCATCTTAATTCCATCATCCAAATAAATGTGCGTAAAATTGTCCTATAATATTTGTGCGAAATGTTTAGGGCTTCTTCGATTCAGCAGCCTCCTCAAATTATTAACATCTATCAGCTAATTTAGACACTATGAATGCAAATTGTAATGTGCAACGTTGACTTAAGCGGAAATAATTACAAATGTACAGCTATATTACAAGTATTTCGGTAAATGGGCAAACGTGCATGAATCATGTATCGTATCAGACGTAATATCACAACACATTAATGCGTTTTATAAAAATTATTAACAACAGAGAGAGAAAGAAATATAACGTTACTACTATATTATGTTATATTTAATTTAGTGACTCGTGAAACTTTTCGCAAGATTAAAACGCTTGGAATCATATCAAATGTGTCGTCAAGAATATGTGGCAAATATAGAAAAATGTGATGGTGTTATCGGAAATTATTTTGTGCGATAAAATTCGAAAGTGCGAGAAGCATTGCCATTAATTTTATTTCAATTTCAATATTCGAAATTCAGTTCAATTTGCTCAGACCGATTGATCGGATGGAAACGGAGTCAGGTAGAAAGTCTCTCCCCTGCGAATAGCTGCTGGCAGGGGAGCGACTTAGAGGCGACTTAGAAGCGACTTCCGGCCGAACACGACTCGACACTTCGGATGCGCCGACCTCAACGCTGCCGCTACGTTTACAGATCGATTTTTCTCGCCCACTTCAGTCGCCGTTCATATATTTTCGAAGGTACTATTTGAAGATTTGACGGTGTTTCGCTAGTTTATGTTAACAGCAGTTACGTTCCGATTTCGGGCGATTTCGGTGTCGAGGGTGTCGAGAACGGTTTCGTGTCTTCATGAGTCGCAAAGTTGGGAGTAAAACCGGCGAATCAGCATGCGTGGGTTCAGGCTCGTCGTCTCGTGGGTGATCTCGATGATGGCAAATAAATGACGGTGATGATTGTGTCGACTTGTGTCTGGTCATGTTCTGCTGAGTATAACTTGGAAGGCTCTCGCGCTCTGCTATCAACGATCCATTTAGTATGGCGTGAACCTGTTGTAGCCACCTCTGTATACTGTTGCCTGTAAGGATAAAAATTCATGAGATACAATTTCGGCGTGGTACACACAGCGAAAAATAACGCGTCGTAGAAAAATCCGTCGCGACGCATTCAGTGTTAAACGCGAGCGTTTGTTTCGAGAACTGAAAAATTTGCGAAGACGAAGGCCAAATAGGTTTTAAATTACGGCCACGACATCACGACGTAACACGGGACTTTCTACTCATAAACTAACGAGATCGAGCTAAAAAAAAAATTTAATTATCGCCACGTTAAATTGAGTTTGTCGGAAATGATTAAACTACCCTACGGAGCGCGGCGCGCACTCATCTCGTTCGGTCATTCCCCGTCATTTACACAATACGTTACGGTTCGCGTTCGCCGAGCAAACTGAGACCGGCGGTCTCCGAATAGGTAGTCGCGTTTGAGGATAAATGCGCGCGATGGGAGCACGAGCCATTAACTTTCGCCGCGACACAGTTCCCGTAAGTTGAAAATGCTCGGCATTAATAATTCATATGTGAGTGAAACGCGCCGAGGTGGTCTTTTCCTAGCGCCTGTTATTTATTGCGTAATAACGGGGTGCTTCATTCTCCTCCCATACGGTAGCGGGGCACGCGCGAGGAGGAAGGGCGGTAGATCTATGCGCGCGATTTAACGGCACTATCGTTAAATGAAATCGTAAAAATACACTCCGCAATCGAAGTTCCTCTCCTTCTTACCCCGTAACCCGCCACAGGTCCGATGCCATGTCCGAGGTAGGGATCGGCGTATTCACGCCCGTAGCTGGAAGAACAATAAAGAGTCGATTGTTAATACCGTGAGCTTCTCGTTCAACTCGAACGATTTTCATACATTGCATATCCTTCCGATCTTCCCCGCGCTGTATTTCGCGAGGAAGATCGGAAGAGGAAATTGAATAAAACATGGGAAGCGCGCCGGAAGCGCGATGTATGGAACGCGTTAGATATGAAATCGATTCTAAAATACTCATATTTTTTTTGTACTTGATATTTCCTCTGTTGGATACCGACGCGAAGTACATTTAAGCGCGTTTTAAGATTTCTCGGAGGATGTGTCTGGACTATCGGGACGGGTCTGGATTTCGGGAACGTATCTGCGACTCCTAAGAGGTCGTCCGCGACGTCGGGATTTGCTGCAAGGAACGGACTTTTCGTGTTATAATTCTGTTAATAATTGATATAATTCTCCTTCTTCGGAGAATTGACATTTTATATATATATGAGGCTGAAAGGGGAATGAGGAAAGCGTGGAGGTTGCTGGCAAATATAAAGGAGGATGGCGAACATCATTAAGGATAGTGGGATGAAGGTAATTCATTGCGATGTTCAATACGTGATATATACCTCGACCTCACTCTCGTAATGGGGTCGAGCCGATGACTTCAAAGCGTCCACCAATCTATACACGTGTATATCTGCGTGTCGGTATGAGATCTGCATACTGACCACAGCTATGATGGGAGAATCATGGCTCCTCATATCGATAACGAAGACGATATGCGTCATAATTCCGAATGTGCTGAGCGAGGATTGTTACGAAAATGAGCTCGGAGTGTACTAGTTATCAAAAAGTGTGAATATTCCGCGTGATCCCTAATAATGATGATAAATTCTAATTTATTAAGTTGTCATGTATTTTTTAAGAATGCAAAGATCAGTTATCATATATTTCTCAAAATGTATTTTATACGATTCTTGCTTTAATATATCAATTTAAATGTACGTATTATAATTGAGAAATATTACAATAATACGACGAACATTAAACAGTGTCTCAAATATAATATAGTGATATAGACGCTAAATAAGAGATATAAATCATTCGTACAAAATAAATGAAGCGCCATTTCAAAGGAAAAACCTGGAGATCTCACGAGAAAAGCGTGCTCGCGAAGAAAAGTCGCAAAGCTTCCTCTCTTCAACAATAAGAGAAATAAAAGGAACGAGTTCGAAAAGTTTTCTTCTCTTCGCGGAGATCTATGCTTCTTTCGGCATCGCACGAGCTTATTTCTAAATTTGCCAAGCCATATTTAATCAATTCAGAATCATTTTAATTTAATTTTGCACGTACTTCGTGCCAACTGATTTTTCTATTAAATAAGATCAGTGGCGGATGAATAATTCAATATTAAAAGTTACACATTCTCGTTAAAAAACTGACTCGAGTTTTGTTAAATAAAATCCGCGGACGGAAACTGGCTCGCTAAATCTGGGATGCCCTATATATCGAATGGCAGTGAAGGAGAGGGAAAGAGGAAGAGAGAGAGAGAGAAAATCCTGGAGGATTCGTGGTGAGTGAGAGTACATACACGGGGGTTTCACGGGTGAAAATGTGGTACACTTACCCCGCGACTGCGGCATATCCTGCGACCGGTTGTGCCGCAGCTGCAGCTGCGCCGTATGCGCGCGCAGCCACCGCCGTGTAGGTTGCTGCAGCTGCGTAGGTAGCTTGCTGTGCCGTTGATAGTGGTGTCTTCAACAACGGTGATGCTGCGGCTGCCGCTGCAGCGGCCTGAAACAACAATCATGACCCGCCATGCAAGGCTCAAGCAAGCTCGAAGACAGACAGAGAGGATGATCTCAGCGAGAAACGATACTAATATACGATCGTTCTTATAGAGGCTCGTGTCGTTGCACACAGAAAACGTAGCTCTAGATCCGTGGCTCTAACTTCGCGGAAAATATGACAATTGCGGCTGGAAAAGTGGCACGGAACAGCGGGAGAATGTTAATACTCAATTATACAGCCATTATCAATAAAACTGCACAGTTACTTCTACAAGTATTCAATAAAATCAAACAGAAACTTCAAATGAATGTGCACTTTTTTCCAATCGTAGCCTCAATTGATCGATGTGACAGTCTACTTGATGCGAAAGAAATATACAGAGTTTTAATTAAAAACGATTTAAATGTCAGATATTAATTAATAATATAATAATAATTAATAAAACACAACTGTGAATGACACATCAGCATGTGTAATTTTGCTATACAATAGAAAAAATACTTTAAAAGCTTTAAAAAACAGGATTACTTCATTTTAACGTTAGCGGGATCACTTTCTAAAATATTTTTTGCAACTATGCAACATTACACATGTTTTGTAGTTTTTTTTCAGATCTTGTTACATCTTTAATAATATTAATATCTCAAAATTTGTCTCGAGATAAGTCAATTTTCAAAATAAATAGAACGTGTTATTGTCTGTTTGCTAACGTTTTCTATGTACAATTACTACGTGAAACGCATCAGTGTTGTTCGTTGCGACATCGATAGAACAGCGAGATGCAACAGCCGAGTGACATTTTCAGGCTTGAATATATAGAAAAAAAATACTGTCGAAAACCTTTGCATCGCATTTTTCTCGCTGTTTTAAAAATGTCAGTGCGATGGGTATTCAAACATTTCGAGCATATAACTAACTGTGACACTCGAAGCTGTATTTTATACAAGCTCCGAGGGGGATATTTTATTTACAAGGAACACATGATCTGGTCGAAACTGATGATATTTAATTTATTTATGAAACCAAGCGACTATATTATCGAATGAAATTTCGCGATAATGCAAACATTCCACTTTCTAATTATGAGTCCTAAGATAAACAGAGAAACGTATTAAAAATAAAGATTCTATATCGTTTACTAATCTCGAAACTATTTTTCGTACACATTAAAATGACGAATGAGAGAAAAGTGTATTTTGGAAACTTTTTCGACACGGATACTCTTTTTGTTCCATATTAAATAAACGTCAATGAAACGAATGAACGGAGAGATGTAAAAATGTCATGCAACATGAAGATTCATGAAAGTAGCCACGGTGCAAGATAAAAGGAAAACTACAATATATACGAAATAGAAAAGAATTAGGATGACGAATCGTCGGTCTTCTTCTTTTTTCCAAACTCGACGCAGGCCTGGTCGATGGAAAAGAATTTCCAAGTGTCTCGAAAAGTGATCTTGAAAACACTTTTGCCTAAGTAATACAAAGTGGAACGGAGTTGTTTCAACAATACCATAGAAACCTTAGAAATAAGCAAGAAAGAAAATTCTCAATATGATACAATAAATAATTGCTTGGATCTCTCTAGAGTGTTGACCGTGTGTTGAAGTTATTGTGCTCCAGGCAGTAAGTAAACTCACTTAAGTGAATCTCAAAAGGGCCGTCCATGGTTAGGTACGACGCAGTTGGAAATAACTACGGATGTTTAAATAGCGAATCCCATAAGTGTTTACACGCAGCATCGAAATCTCGCTCGATGTACCAGGGAGATTTATGCCCGTTGAAGATAGGGCTGTTGAGCGCGCCACTCATTGGCGCCGGAATGATGGCGAGAGACCTATGCGCATGCATCTAGGATGCGCAATCCGATATACGTCAATGTATGCGTATTCCATTACGCGACAACGTAACACGCGCGCGCTCAGATGCTTGCGATTTCCATGACATTTCCATTTCGCGCGTTTGACCTAAACTCGAATGCAGTTTGCTCAAACGTCGTGTCAAGAGTGCTCCGTGAAAGCCCGGGGATTAAGTTCCCCGTTTTAAACCCGATTGTTAAACCACATATCGTTAATTTATTGTAGAATTATACGATAATCTTGCGTAATTGTAGAAGATGCGTTATAAATAGTACAATATCGTAATTATAGCATATTATAGGAATTAGTAATAAATAGTTAACAGAACAATCACAATTTTACATCTTACATAAATGATGACTTTTGTTTTTCCATAGAATTTACTTAAAACTTATGTAGCCGAATATTTCACGATAAAAATTAAGATTGAATAGTAAAATTAATCAAAAATCGCCGCGTGGATAAATTTGCCAACAAATCTGTATTCCACGTAAATTGCTGATATGTTATGTACAATTTAATATTAGCTATTTGATGAAACTTCACTTAAATATTAAATAGATGAATTATCATTTCATTACCTCAATATTAACACAAAGACCGACAATACAAAAGGAATATTATAGCACTGCCACTCATAATTTCGAAACGTCAAGCATTATTTTACCGTCCGCACTGATCAATATAGTTATTTCATAATTAATAAAAGGAAAGCAATGTGTATTGCAGAAATTCTCTGAATACTAAATCTGCAGGTTGTTCGCAGTTATGAAGGAATGTCATATTCTGAGCGTTGTCCATCGTGCGCCGCTAATCAGATAGGATTCGTTATTGTTTAATGGAAGAAATCGTATGAAAAAGAATCCAACAATACTGAAACGTCCACCTACAATTCGTTTACAAGTTCTGTACAAAATTTGAAATCGAGTTTTACCGAGTAAAAATATTAAAGCATTAATTAGCATTAATTAGCATTCAATTAATCTATAAAATTAAAAATTTTCAAGTTTTAAAATATTAACTTGAGGTTTGATAGCTAAAACTAATAGCTAAATACTTTAGCAGATATTTGAAAATTGAAAAGTTTGAAAAGTGATATGACTTTTACTGAGAAGACATTTTTCTTGGATCAAAGAATCTAGACGAAAGAGTAGAATATTCTGCGTGCAGTGCGCAACGAGTTAATAAAGCAGACGGAAAATAAAATTTTCGCACAGAGTCGCCCGTAATTCCGCAAGAACGACAGTGTTATCGAGCGTTCAATAAATTTTGACATCGCAGCGAATAACGGGCTGGAAGCAGCGATTTGCAGCGCGAATTGGCTTGGCCGGCTCGCGTATCGCGACGAAAACACGATTTGGTCGGCGCCAGAAACTTTCGGCGGTCAGGAACGAGTTGTTATTCGACATTTTGTCACGAAAAAAGACAGCGAGGGGGGTAGGTGGGGCAACGCGGCGAGCGAGCTGTTTTGCCACCGGGAAGAAAACAGGACGACGAGTATTGAAAAGCGCAGCGAGAGGCGCCAAATTACTCCGCGGATTTTCTCGGACGAAATTTCGTTCTCAAACTGTTCAAAATACGTGGTGGCTTCGTCAAAGGAGCGGCGCGACGGACGTGTGGTCCTCCTACGATGATTCGATCCTACCGCGGCGAGAATTATGTAAGTCCTTCCAAGCGTGTACGATCACAATGATTCGATGAAATATCGTCGGAAACAAGGGGACAATAATTTCTCGCGAATTCAATTTCCGGAGGCAACCGACCGGAAGTGTCGAGATCGCGGCAAAAAACGGTCTTGTCACGTGCGAAATCACCGTGGTGATTATAGCTTTTTATCTCGCAGTTATATACGTCGATTCAGCGCCTCGTTGTGGTCGGACTCGCGAGGAGTACTTTTTCTTCGCGTCGCGTCACGTCCATTCTCGCGCTTCGTACTTTCCGCCCTAGTCCGAGGTGGCCTGTTAAACGGCGTAACCGCAGACTCGAAACCTCTATTTACATTGTGGTACAGGTGAAACGCTTAACAATTAAATCCTAACGGTGACGGAGGTCGTGGAAAGTAAGCTTTGCTTAGCGCTTGGATGCACGAAAGGTAACGTCTGGTAATGCAAAGAGAATATAATTGTGTAATCCGCTTTGTTATCAATTTTAGAATTTTCCAACAGAAGAACAGTAAATATGTTATTCACACATTGTTTTGTTTTAACATTATTAAAAATGTTATTCAGTGATGATTGCTATCTTTTATTATCAATAAAATTTGTAGCGACGTTGACTCTAACATCTTTACTTTCTCGCGCGTATTAGCGAACATTTCACGTTGTAATAATAAAAACTGCAATTCTGAGCGTCTAATCGATTTTAATAATTGAAGACTACAGCAGTTACGAAAGAAGGAGAGAACGGTATGTTTTCTTTCGAGCTACTTGGATTCTCCATCTCTTCGCTCTTCTTCTTTCTTTATATACCTTTTATTAGCGTTAAGATATATATTAATAAGAAAGAGCTAAAAGTCTAATTTTTATTTGCGACTACAAAAATATCCGGTGAATAACAAGAAGGTAAGAATATCTTTTGCCAATTACAGTATACAAATACACGGTCTATTTATACACATATGTTACTCGCTGATTGAAACGTCTCTGCAAGTCCAACGAGCCCTTAATTAAGGGCTAACTAACGAAAAGACTTTTGAAATATTTCGCGGGTATGGCATTCAATTCCCTTAAAAAAGGAACAAAAGTAAAAAAAAAAACTAATGGGTGAACTAATTATTATCGGACCAAAGTTAAATAAGCTGAACACTTAGCGAACTTTCCACGATTTCCAAAGCTGATCTTGAGTCTTGATGTTGTTTAATCGCTCTATACATTGAATTGCTACTCATGAAAATATTAACTGTATTTGTTCGTATTTTTATAAACGTAGAACAATCTACATTATACTTGACGTGATAAAATGGAGAAGTAAAATTATAATTGTAAGAGAAAATTAAATTTCTACGAAATTGAAAGTTATAGAATACAATTATTACCACAAGTCTTTCTTTTTTTTAAATCTGGCGGACTATAATCATAATTCTATGAAGATTACTATATATTTAAGATACGCGCGACAAGCTGTCATATTTCTATATACACCCCATTTCATATAAATTATTCATATGTTTTTCCTATATAAAGATCTAAAACACTTAAAATTTAAATTTTACGATGACTGTCTTAAAAGAAGAGAAAATGCCGAAAATTTATATAAATACCTAGAATATATGGACCGATTTTGCGTTATGCCGTTGACATTTAACATACGAATATCCTCGCGCAGATCTGGCCAGGATGAATCCGTCAGTCGTTAAATGACAAGCGTTCCTCTATGACGTTGATTTACGGCGGTCTCTCGACAAAGTCGAAGAAGAGCTTGGCAATTGGGCCGACTCTGTTACGCGGGCGGGTCGTAAATTCTCGTACGAACGGTGGCTTTTGCCACCGACGAAAACACGCGGCTGACGGAGCCTTGCTGGCCGTCGAATTCACAGATTGAGAGTCCGTCCAAATTAGCCGCGAAAAATTCTCAACGCGCACGCCTGAACAATTTATGACCGAGCTCGTTTGAAGACACCGTTTACGCTTTCCGATCACGAATTTTCACTGGACGCGAAAATCCCATTTTCCCGTTGGCGCCAATTAACGCCTCGTTAATCGCTCTTGATTATTGTTTACGTGCACACACGGTACTGAGCTTATTTTTACACTCACAACCTCAGCGAGGAACGATTTATTCAACATTGATTTTTGTTTGACAAACAATTTGTAGCGACAAAAGAGTAATAATTGCAATTCTGTAAATTGTTCTGTAAACAGTATGTTGAATTTTATCGTTCGCAAATAAAAATAAAAAATTTATTTAGTTATTTCTCTACAAATATAGGGCCCAATAATAGTTTTATATTATTTTAACATCGTTGCTTTACTCCTCTAAGGTTGAAATTTCTCTTGGAATTTGCGCGAGAATTCTTGGCGCGAAAGACGCTTCAATATTTCGATATATTCATAATAAATTTCTTTACAGGAGACATGAAAATTCTTGTAGCAATATATTTTGACGCTACGACGTTCATAACAAGGCATTTGCGCAATAATGCCATAATATCGGAAGACTTTTGAGATGTCTGCCAGTGATGCTCTCGTAAAGTAGTTATTCGTGTGTATAATGCATCCAACAAAATGGTCATTGCTCAGTGATTCATAACTACAAAACGATCTTCGCTTTGATATCTAGCTGCTTGTGTACATTTACGATTGTGATATACGTGTCATTTGCTTAGGTTTTATAGACATTTTTATAGACATATTTTCGGTGTAAGACAATCTCCCTTAGAATGATTGATTAACCGAACTCGATTACGTCATGTCGATCTTCAGAATAAGTTCTAATTACGTAGTTAAAGCTCATTCCGTTGATACGGCAATGTAATAAAATACTGATCGTGAATATTTTCCCCCATAATTGAAGTATTCTTTCAAAAATACGAATCTTCGATCGTACTTAAAGTCCCTAATTTAAGGCTAAATATTCAAGATCCCTGACTTTCGTAGTTAATTAATTGTCAAGAAATACTTTCACTGTGATGTGTTTAACTTCGCTACAACACCATGTAATTAAAGTACAAATCATGGCTACCGTCTACCTTAGCGTAGCTCTAATCACACGAAACCTGATGCCTACGTCATTTGTCTACCGCATAATACTAAGCTCCCTCAAAATTGAGGAACTCCAAACGACACACTTAATTGCGTGCATTTATCACAAAATGTTTGCTCCACTTGTATATAGGCTTCCTACGACGTATTTCTAGATCTGTGCTGACGCATGCTCTACTGACTGAAAAAGGCGACATTACATGCTGTCTTCACGCTAATATATCAATCGAGGATCACAGAAAAGAAAGAAAAAAAAAACGCAACATGGTCGGAGGAGAAAAACCTCGTCAGCTGAAACACTCTTCTACAGCTCCCCTAAACCTTCCACCGGAGGAAAAGTTACAGCGAGATTTTCATGGAAGGGACTATTCTTTTTTTCTTTTTTTTTTATATAGCAAAGAGCGGATTGAGAACACGTTTAACTAAGTAGTCGCCGACAATCGGTGAGTACTTCAATCTTGCGAACAAACGGAAACGTAAAAAGAACATAGAAAAAACTGACTGAATAAAACAGACTGAAGAAGTAAAAGAGAGAAAGAAGGATGTGTATAGATAAAACAGACGAAGAAGACGAGAGAAGAACAGGCGGACCCTTAATTCCTACCTCCAGGGCGGGCGCTTTAGCCTGAAACACAAACGGCAAACCTGAAAAGAAATTCCGGAAGGATACCGGACGGCGAAAAACTCAAGCTCGAGTTTTTACACGAGGGAATTAAGTCCTCGCTTTTAAGCCCACCCTCCCGTTTCCGACGCAAAAGTCTGTGTACAATCGACGCATGTTAACGTTATCCTTATCGAACGATATTTTTTTCTCTCGCGATTACGTATATATCGTCGATTAATAATCATCCCTTTAAACAGCTAAAGATGATGGGAGAAGAATGTAAAAGGGGAGAAACGGAGACAAAGACGACGCGAAGGTGCACGATGAAGATGCATTTAGGCAAACAAGATGCAACAAGATGCCGCATTGAGAGATGGCAGAGTATTCTCATATAAATGAAAAATGAGTTTCATCTCAAGATAGTACGTCTTAAGAAAATCGCAAATCCGATAGTTAATATACATGATAATATAGTACACTCAAAATGTTTAATATTAAAAAATACAGCTTTTAAAATCTGTTGTTCTCCTTTTTCTTTCTTGTTGAAAATTTCACTTAGGAAGATTATTTCTATTAATATATGTTAAAAAACAACTATGTTAATTAATAAAAACATCTAGCAGACATTACTTCTTATATTGTGCTATAGCGTTTTCGCAAAATTGAAATCTTAAACTTAACTTTATCGATTCATTCAGAATTTTTTGAATTTTTACTAAATTAAATTTCTCATTAAGAAGAATTTCTAATTAGTAATGCGATTAGAGTCAAGAGAATAGAAACGCTATTCGTTATCAACAGTAGTCTGTTATAGTTGTGGCTGTTGAAACTCGACATTTTTCGACGAAAAGTTAATTTCAAAGAGAACGTCAACAAAACGGTCGAATGCAAAATCCATTCACGCGGGAATGGTGTCGGAGAGACAGCATCATCGGGACAGAAATAATCATCTCGACAGTTAGCTAGTGCTCGTTTTTTTTCGATTAATCCTGCCGTCGGATGCATCGGGATTTTTACATGAATGAAGTGAAAGAGAAAGAAAAAAAGAGGAAGAGAACGAAAGAGACAGGCGAAAAATGAGATACAATGAGAATGGCGAATAGTCGGGACAATGTAGAACGCGAGATAGGGATGGCGTAATTGTTATCGGTTTCTCTCTCGGCGTTCTCTCGTATGTGCAAGCCTGGCAAAATGTGTGTCAACTAACGTCAGCTGTTGCTTGAGGCCATTCCAGCTAAACGGGTCCACCCAAGAGATTATGGACTTTAGTCAAAATCTCTGCGCTCATGTGTCTCGTCTTACAGATACTGCGCATTCCGCTTCCGGTGCACGTGCGAATAAGCGTTTCCCGTTTGCTCTTTCGAGCGGGGGCTACGTTTACTGTCGAGAATATTTAGGGCTTGCAAAATGGCGGTTAACATCGTAACGACTACGACATTACGAGACATTACAGTGCTTTGAATACTATACACGATTATTGGTACAGTTATATGAAAAATGTTCTACCAATGAGTTTAATTTTGATGATGTTTATTTTCAGTCAGTCTATTTCAAGGAAATACAAAGAGATATATTTTTAATATGTAATAAAAAAATTTCGATGTTTGAAGGTAACTTTTAGTATATTTAATCATGTAGAATTAGACAAATTCGCTAACAAATTCTTTTATTTTACATATCATTGAAACGTCGGCAAAAAAAATTAGTGAAAGAAATCTATCAGTAAAGTTTTATTGAATCATAATCGGAACACTGCAAGCTTGCGTCGAACGCTTTGTATCGATTCCATCGGCGGAGATGGTCCGTCGATTGCCCGGTTAATTATGTCCGCTCGATGTCCGCGTAGCGCAATATAATGAAAACGCGTCAACGTTCGCGAGGGTTTGTTTTCCGATTAATAGCCGATTATCAGTCGGCAATCGCGACGTGATTGCTTATCGCGCCGTTTCTATTTAACCGCGCGCGCGTTTCACTGTATTCTTCGATTTAATTAAAAACTCATTCGAGTATATCTCGTGTCTCGGTAGCCGCAGATATCTCTCTTTCTTTCCCTCTCTCTGCGGTCGCGTGCACCAGAAGCGGAGAATAATCGTTCGCGGGAATCAACAGAAATGAAAAAATATCTCACCTGCAACCTGTAGTTGGGATCCTGCGTCGCTGCGTGAGCCGCAAGGAAGGGGTCGTAGTAAACACTGTAAAAAATAAAAATTATCAATGAGTACGAACGGCTTTATCCGCTTGTTCGCCATTGCGCCCGTAGGGATTACCGAATTTCGAATTTTACGATTTTCTCTGTGAAGTGTAATTAACGTTGCAACCGCGCGTCCAATTTTTCTTTAAAAGGATTCAATACCTTTTATTTATAAATATCTCCATTGACAAAAAAAAACAATGTATTTTGCAAATTCGATGGTCTCGATATTTTGCGTGTATGAAGTATTCATAAAGACTTTAATATTGAATACAATAGGGACATTCGGTTAAAAGCTGTCACTACAAAGAATCTTTAATCTTTTGATTCAATAATGCACAGTGCTCGTTTAATAGACGTCGCGTATTAAACATTGCGTTCGGTCGGGAATAAAATTGGAAATTTATTTCTGGGATACGATAATCCCCGCTTTGCAGAATAATGGAGAACGGCAGAGGCGATAAACTTTGTCTTCCGCGACTACGCGACAACGCGAAGTTTGTTTTATGCGCGAAGATCATAAATTATGCCGAGGAAAAGGTTGATTGCTTTATATTGCATCCGCACAGAGGCATTTGCAATGGAATTAGTTTTATGAGTAGTTCGCTCCCATTATTATATCCTCGTTGGAGGAGATCGTTGTTAAAAGTCTATTTAACTTGAATAAGTAATAATCTTGTTTTAAAAGACCCGGAGAAGAAAAGCTCGTTGACTTTGTGGGATGTGAATTCGCTCTTCGTTTTGACTGAAGACTGTCAGGAATGAAAAAAGTTGCGGAACGAAGTAGGGAGATTAGAGACAAATGTAATAGATGCGAAAACACACAAATAAATATATCCGCGACTAAGAGTTGTTTTTGTCCATATCGACACGTTTTCATCAAAATCGAACCAAATTTTTATCCCTGGTCTCTCCTACTTATCACGCGATATATTATACGGGATATTTTGTAAAATGCGAGAATAAGTTCAGGAGTGAGTTCACGTACCGATAAAAAATCGCATATAAATGTTCATTCTCTCCGACTTTGTTTAGTATCCTTCACAGTTCGATACTAATACTCTTCTTGATATACAGAAAATATAAATATATAATCGAAAATGGTGTATTACTGGACTATGTATGAATAGTGTCTGATAAATGGGGATTGGTTTAGAATAAAATAAACACGTATATATATTTTGCCTTGTCAATATTGAATTCGGAAAACAAATATATTACTTCTATGTTATTTAAATTTTCGTTAGTATGATCAAGTTTATCGACACCATTTTGCTACGCTATCATTATATCGTTGCGAATATAAAGTATCACGGAATCATATACGTCGGAAATAGAAATGTGTTTTTGTAAAAAGAACGGATTGATTTTCAAAATATCCCGAAGATACTTACAAACAGACGGTACGATATTCGAGGTCGATGAGACAGTATATGTAAATAGCTATAAACCCTGCAGTTCCGAGTTTTATGCCAAAAATGACTGAAACTCAAAGAAACGACCGTAAACAAGTTAAGTAGGACAAATGTGTTTATACTTGAACTTTCTTTCAACCGTTTCTATTATTTCTCTATACGCAAAAAACTCACTCTCGAAATTATTCGAATATTTTACGAAGTACACTTTACATTTATGTGAAAAAAAAAAACCCGTTAACGTTCTGTGTAGCGATGTGCGCGAATTCAAGATAAAACACGATGTCATTTCTTTCTCTATAATCTGTTTCACGTTAATAATTTGGATTTATAAATGAAACGACACGGGCGTTAAATTAAAATGCATAACTATATAGATATTGGGTTTGACAAATCCGATTTCGTGGCCGGGGCCATGCATCGATGTAACAGGCTTCGAAGATTGATTTTCGTCCATATTCAAATTTTTCATTCCTGCCAACGCCATGTCCAATTCCGTAACGTTAAAATGAACGAACGATTGACGGTTCGAACGCGAATGCTTGCGCCTAAAAATCCGGAATGATAAAAAGTTAAAAAAAAAAAAGAATAAAAAAGATAAAGTGTCTATATCCTACGATTTTTGATTTTCAATAGAAAAAAACGTGCGCGATCACCGCGACATGATAATCCGCGCTGATCCGACAGTCGCGTTTTAATCTTTTAATCGGTCAAAGCGCAGTTCCATGGAATCGAATCTCTTTTTTCCTGTCTGACCCTTTGATCGTCCTCGCGGGGAAGCAATCAAGCGTCCCCCGTTTTCCCGCTCGTTCTAAGTCTCCGTTTAGAGAGAAACGAACGAACCGCGGGCGTTTCTCTCGCAAATTATAATTCGCACTGTGCGCAGAGTTATACGGGAGCGTTTGTGCGGGAGGTATAGGTTTGGGATGGTAGACGTGCAGTGCAGACGCAGTGAGATTGACAGGCAAAGCCTTAACGAGCGGCGCGTGCAAACTCATTGCAGCGAGTAATTTTCCCGATCGTATATTCGATATCACTCGATAATCTTCAACGCGCGATAAAGTGATGTAGTGTATACTCGACGATACTCCCGTACCCCAGTTCGCGATACAGTTTAAATGACCGTTGGCGAGTCATTAAAGTTGTTTACATCATTAATATTTATGAGAAATGAAATTTTTAATACGCAGCTAACTTGAGAAAGGATAAAAAGAGAATTTGATCGCTGATAAATCATTTATCGAAAACATAATTTGTACTTGAAAAGAAAGATCCTTCGATCAGATTAGATCTAGACAAGTTTATATATTATATATTGAATCAAAGATAAATAATGTAATTAGACCGAAAACATCACGATTTAACGTTTAAACTCATCACGAATTAAACTTTATTGCATGGAAGAACTGGCATATAAATCACGCTAACTACGTAAGTACTGATCGTTAAGAAGAAAAAAGGCTATCGCGAAAAAGTCTTCCGAAACTTCAGCGACGCACGCACCTCTTCCACACCCCGGCTACGTAAATTAATTATCGTCGTTACACCACACGTCCGTTTTTATCGCTCGACGGAACCCTCGCAGAAGTTTCGCAACTTCGCGAAAGTATTTTCGAGGTGCGCTCTTAATTACTCGCTGCAAGAGAAATTTCACCAAGAAAAAGAATATATACAAAGGATACGAAACAAGCGTCAAAACACAGATATATATACATATAAACAGATGTATATACATATAAAAGACATTCTTTTAAGATGGCTGCATGGGTCTTGATCGCGTAGAGGTATTCCCGTAGAGATACGTAGCATTTGTCGATATTTTATTTAAAAAAAAGCACAGAGTAGAACACAAATTCGATAGAATAGCACAGTTTCTAACCCCGTTTCACGTTTCCGAAACGTGCAATATCACATCGATTGCATCTCGTGGTATCTCTCGTCAATTTACGATCGTCTTAAATTACTGTGAAATGCCACGTGCATGATCCAATTTAATTTAAGACGCCGTTAGAGAACGCTTGACAGAGTACTCTCTCCAAGTACGGGAAATACCTCCGTCCGGTTGGACGCTGGTTAGACGCAACCTGATCTGGACCGATACTTACGCCTGTGCGAAGGGATGCAGGGCCGTGGCCGCAGCTGCTAGTGGCCCTGGATTCCTGGCCAATGCCAGAGCGGCCGCGCTGGTTGGGAAAGTCGCCCTCGCCGCTCCTACTCGGCCGCGTTGTATGGCGACTCCTCTAAGTGCCGCAGCTGCAACAACACACACGCGACACGCGCGCGCACATGCACAATTACACAAGGTCGCCTACCTTGGGGACTTACGTTGCTATCGACCACTCCGACCAGGACTCCAGGTTGCTCCTCGAGGAACCGCGGCGCACATCGACAGCCGGCGAGACGAGGTTCGCGGCTTGATTTGATACCCGGTTACGAGACTTAGGGATCGATATTCCGCCTGGGAATTAGCTCGTTTCGCTGTCGCGAGGGAATTTACCGAGTAAAAAATTTATAGAGTACCTAGAAATTTTTTATTCGCTGATGAGTCAGCACGTTCGGCAAACTCGTACAAGCGCAATATTGATTTAAGGTCGTTTGACTGAGTTTCTCCCTTTCCATCTGGGATATCGCACTCTCATCTTGTCAAATTTCGATAAGTTTTTAAATAAATTTTTCTAATCAATTCTTCTTTACAGAAAATTAATAAAAACTTGGTATTTGTTATCACTTAAATGTTTTAAATAATTAACATAATTAATTAAATAACAAATTTAGTTATCTAGAAAATAAAACTTTCGTATTGATTTATGTACTTTTACAATTTAAAGTTGAAAAGTTTGCCCATATCGATGAAAATTTTATGATGAGGTGCATAATAAAAAAAGGAAAGGATTATTAACTGTAATTGGAGTAAAAGATCCTTCTTATTAATGTGTGTACAATAGGGGTGATGCGAAAAACAAGCACGATTCATTGTCAAACGCATCTGACCCTGCCAGTACAGAGGAAGCTTACGAGAGAAAACCGCCTTCTAAGAGAAGCTGCGGCAAGAGCAGGAAATTTTGTTCTTCCTATCAAAGATTGGCTTTGGAGAATTGCGCCCGAGAAGTAAATACGAACATCGGAGAAAACACCGGAGAACCTTGCGCGGCGTAAGAACAGAGAGTGTGGCGGAGCGAAGGGAACTTCGAAGAACCAAAAATAGAAAAGTTTGCTTCCTCCGCTTCGCTTGCATTTGACACTCGGGAATGGCTCGAAAGGAAAGAAATGGCTACAGAACTTCGCGAAACGGAATCTACTCCGGAGAAACTGCTGCTGCTCCTTTACTGCTAGATCAATTTTTCGGCGCATTTTATCATCGATCTGCTCGCGATGGGTCGCTACACAATTTCTTTTGGTGGATAACGTATAGGAGAACGATTTTCGCGAAGGTGGCAATCGGAATTCGCATGTTTCGAAGCGAAGCTCATACGAGCGATTTGAGATCCTCAAAGCTTCGACGAAAGCGACGCTATAGAAGTTGCGTCTATCACACTTCGATAAAAATTGAGATTTCGTGAATCTACTAAAATGAAATAAGAGAAAGAGCATAAAAAAGCTCGAAGAATGGGACGCCAAATGTAGGATATTCCGCGAAACTGATCGACTTGTTTCTCAGTTGGTCTCGTCTACAAAGGTTTTCGAAGAGAATATTTTTCCGATGGAATTGAATAGACGACGACGTAAATGTCGCGACTCGATCCATCCACATTGTGGAGCAGCTGCCGGTTGCATGATCGACGCCGATCTTCGTAAGGGGAAGGAAGACCGTGCGCGGATGCGCGGGAAGCTGACGATGCACAACAGTGACTGCTGGGCTTTCTCGCCAAGCGGTGATATATTTCAAATTCGTGGCAGTGAGATTCACTCGGTGAATTTCGACGAAATTATATAACCAGTTCATGTATTTTTCTGGAGGAGGCAGAAAGTAATCGAGATTTTAAATTGCAAAATTTACGATAAAGAATTAGACGCGGAAGATGACAGGAAAAACGTACGAGATATAATTATGTTCCTTGATTCGAGATAATTTACAAGATGAAAATATGATACTTTCGTTACTTTTGCATTGAAAAATAATTCTCTAAATTAGAGAAGAGATATGAAAAGAATTAGAACAAAGACTGTAATGTTGCTAGGCTGAACTATGAGTATCATTAGATACGGATATCAATCTGCCAGAAAGTAAATGATTTATCGGTCTATTATATGACGAATTATATTTCTGAGATATTTCTTAATTTATGTTTTGTGCGTTGATAGATGATGTGATCGGAAGAATCATATAGGTAGCCCTGATGGATGGATAGTGACTTTAATGAATAGCCGTTGTATTGACGGGAACGACAAATGACGTTGAGTTATCGACATATCTGACAAGAAAAAAAAATGTTGGGAAAACAAACTCGGCAATGGGAAGAATACTTTCCATCTCCGGCTAGTCCAAGATGGAGCAATAAAAACTGACGATTTCTGCCTACCTTTTCATTGGCACCAAGTCATCTCGTTCGGATCGGCTGCTGATGGAGCGATTTAACAAGTGCTTTCTCATTTATATACACGGTTTGCATCGAAAAATTCACCTTGAAGAGAATAAAGTTTGTTAAAAAAATGAATTTCATTTCGATTCTTTTTGATAAATAAGATGCAGCAAAAATTTTTGTATTACAATCTATTTTTATCTATTCATTGTATACTGATCTTATGTGTATTTAGAATATAGATATATGTATAATGAAATCCATATCAAATAGCTGAGCTAAAATTCGTCACTTACAATTAGAAAGTTGAATTGTGAATCACGAATAAAATGTGTTACGTAAAATTATTTTGTATATATTTTTTAATGAATAGGATGATCGTGAAAATGTACATCTCTTCAAAGTGCTGACAATCCAAATTATACCGAAGGTATAATAAACATATGCATTGTTGTTAGACTAGTGGGTTCATTTATACGAGCAGCACATCAACAGCATCCTCAACAGACAACTACCTACTGTGCAGGTAACGCGCGTGATGTTAGCGCAAATTCAAACGCAAGTTAACGATCAACGACGGGGGTTGGTTAATGGGTCGGCTCGATCGCCGGTTATCTAAAGGCAGGTCAAGAACAAGAGCGTGATGCATAAATAGCAGGCACATTCCAAAAAGAGGAGAGTGGTTTGTGTGTGGGGTGGCCGATGTTACAATCACGAACTCCACTTTCCTAGGCTCGCGTGATCTGTGGCACGGAAATGCAGTAATCAACGTTGCCGGCGTATAAATACGTCCATTTTATGGATTCTATTCATATCTTCTTCTATTACTAAAATACGGTTTTTAGATCGCGTCTACAAAATTGACAAATTCCTTAACTAATGGAGAAAAATATTTATTTTTAAGTTCCTCATGAACTTCTCTGATAGTATATTGTGTCCATTCTTCTACGTCAAATTTCTGAAAATATCGAGGTAGAACATCACTGTCATTTTATTCTGACCAATGTGAGACAATAATTTGTCGCACTTCGCTTTCAAAATCCATATTTCACTTTAAATCAAAATAAGCGGGCGACATATTTTTAAAAAAAGAATGTTCGTACATGACACTCTGACATTTCAGGAATGCAATACACGCGACGATTGCAATACACGACCATTCGATTCATCCTGAACACGAGTTTAAAAGCCACCCATGCCGAACGATCGCTGTCTTCGGCCAAATTTTACGAGTGCGCGTGACATGCCAATTAGCGGCTATTAATTAGTCGACTGCGCACGCGGTGGCAGATCGCCCGACACGCCGCGCCGGCACGGAGAAATTCCGAATTTATGGAAAATACAATTCGGCGATAACGCAGCCCGGCGAAAAGCGGAAAGATTACATTCTCGAATAATGAAAAAGTTAAATACGCCATCGTCATCGATTCAATTCAGCCTACCTCTTATTTGAAATCATACGTTGCGTCCATGCAATCAAATATAATTCTCGCGATAACGAAAGTTTCCCGTTAAACCGTGGCGTTAAAACCGTGCATTGTAAATTCCGTGCACTACTGTTGCAAACAAATGGACTTTTCATCGCGCAAGTTTAATCGGAAACCAATGAGCTTACGGATTAAATATTAACCCTTCAGCTAACCGTAACCTAGAATGTTTCCATCTCGTACGTATTTCGATCCATATTGTACATCTGCGCGCATGATCGTAAATAGGTAAATAAAAATTATTACACAAAATAAAAGAAATACATTTTTCGCGACTTGACAGGCTTACACAATTCTTTTAGATACATTATTTCTTAACTTTTAAAAAAAAACGACTCAATGTTTTCTCGAGAACTAATGATTTGCTATCAATTTTATCACTTATTAAATTCTCATTTTAAAATTTAGTTATAAAAGACATTAGTAGAAGTCCATGCGATTATTTCCGGCCACAGATCGCAATCGCCGCCTGAAACGAGAGCTCCTTAAACAACCGATCGAGTTTGACTAATTAGGTGGAAAACATCGATGTATATATATGCGTGCCCTAAGGAAAGAAACGATTGTATATACAATATACACATGTATAATAGAGGAAGGAAGGAACAATATTGTATTTTCGTCCAACTAGCATCAATGCAACAACCATGGCGGAGCATTCGGGTGGTGGTTTTGCGGTTCGTGCACAAGTGAATATTCAAAGGGTTTCTTTGCACTCTGTGTGCTACACTGTCGATACGAGTACACCGAGAAGAGGAAAGGTGACAATATTAATTATCAAGTAGTAAAAAAAAGAGATACAGTGAACACACGAGAGGGTGCGGAAAGAGGGGAGAAGGGTGGACGAGGGATACGGGGGGATGGTCGTTCGTCAGACACACGCTCGCGGTCGTTCGATACTAAATTTATGATATCGGTTTTTCGCGGCGATTTGCCAGAGAGATCGCGAAATTCCGCAACACGCGGAAAACCGTGGCAGAATATATCACAGCGGTATTACGCACGATATGATAAGAATAACACGCGTAAAATATAGTGTCCCACGATGAATTCACGGTAATGAGTGAACCGGCGCGAATCGAAAAACGGCGCATTACCGTACACCGGTATTGCGTAAATAAATCGCGGATATTTCGCGATTCGCCGCGGCTCATAATGGACTTATAATGAAGTCAATCTCCCCGGGGAAAAATATTCCGATCATTAAAAATGAAACGTCGGCCGCAGCGCGATTAACTCCCTGATGCACTTCGGGAGTCATAATTGACCAATATGTGATTTCTTCGCACCCATTCAACCTCGCGCGTACCTAATGCTCCGATGCCTCCGTTTAACAAAACTTTAAAGTTATATACCTATTATTGCATGGGAATACTTGATAATTTGTTAAAACAATTCTTTAAAACGTAATATTTTAAAACGTATAGCGGAAAACCGGATGCGAAGCTTGTACGTAAAGATCTTGAAGATTACATTGGACGGGAATTTTTGCCCAGCGTGACCTAATTAAAAAAACTAGCTTAATTACATTAAAACGAGCGGAAGGAAAGAACCGATTGCGTGGTCTCCGAACGACAAATGGAAAAAGAAAACGAGCACACTTTTGAAGATTGCATACAGATTTAAACAATTTAATAATCGCGCACGACGATAAAAAGCTTTCGGTGTCTTGCACATTTATCAAGAGCGACTTTCGGCAATCTTGAAAAAATGCAAGAACCGAGCGCGTTTTACCGCGATGCGAGACCTCTCAAATTGTCCAAATCCGTTTTGTTCAAGCACCATCTTTTGTTTCGCGATGAGACGCGCACAACGAAGAGGGTGAGGCTGATTAGGGGTTGATCGGGGGGTAGTTTGAGGTGTTTATGCGTATCGTTTTGAACGTATGTGACAACACGTTTGTCTCGGTGGCGCGTATATGTGGGTAGGATCCTTAATTCAATCCGTACCTCCGTCTCGCCGCCGCCCTGGGTGCAAGGACGAGCGGTGCAGCTGCAGGCGATGGGGTCACCGCGGCCGCGGCGACCGCTGCAGCTGTAGCCGCCGATGGCGCCGCCGCTCCTAGCCAGCTCCACGGCATGGCCGGCAACCTGTATCCTGTTTTTGTCAGAGATTATTAGTGTTCCGTTATCGCTCCCGTGATCGCGCAATGGCGGGAGCGCAGTCTTAATCCACCCCTCGCTCGCGAAACTACGGAAAGCCGCGTCACGTCCGGCAGCGGTTGAGCACCCATGCAATCAGATTAATAATTAATAAACGACAGCGTGGTTACCGGGGTCGCTCGAGAAATGTGGTCTTGCGTTACATAAAAAATAAGAGAGAAATTCTTTTTTTTTTTAAACAAGTATTTCCCTCTAGATTCCTTTAGCTTAACGGTGTTGGAATTTAAACATTCGTAAAAGTGCAGCCTCAAGACATAGGGGACCGACTTGCTAAATAATCACGCTATTAGTAATTTAAACTGAACTGTCGTTATTTGCGTGACTGCCGAACATGTCGCAGCTGCCCTGTCGAGAGAGTGGATTAAAGCCTCAGAATTCTGAGACTCACGGAACGCATTTTCAAAAATTATCAACGCTATGTTTTCATTACAACGATATTTAATGAACGTCAGAACCATTGTTGTGTTAATTTCAACGTTCCGTAAATAATTGGCGAGTTAATTCGATGCGGTTCAGACGGTCGTAAAATATCGTTGTCAATTAAAATTACGAGTAACGTTGCGCAAAGAAACGATTCAGTTAAACTAGTTATTTCATTAACAATTTTGTTAATTTTACGTTAAAATTATTTTGCACTGAAGCGTTTGTCTACGCAATAAATATTTCGCAAGTAAATCACAAATATGAGTATCTTATCCTATTAATAATTGAGAGCGGATAATGGCATTTTCGGTGTCAGTTAGCGAGTTCTTTTTACATTATTTTGCTGCCGCTATAAATGATAATTATATCTGTGTATATTTCTAACGAAAATATTCCGTTAGTCTATTTTGTATACTAATACGGGACATAAAAATAAAATTTATTATAGGAAGGATTGTCTGCAAACAAAAGTGTTTCTTTTCACCGTCTACAAATTATCACGTAATTTATATTTACGTAAATTTGAGTTGACGAGTTGAAACAAATAAAATATGTGTACGTAATGATTGTGTACAATTTTGCTTGTGATTTAAATGGTTCAATTTGAATCCAAATTCTTTCTCTCTCTTTCTCTCTTTCTTTCCCATTTAACAGACTCGTAATAAAACCACTCGATATTATTGGAAATTCCGAACAAATGGACATAAAAATGATAATTAATGCGATAGCCGCGTGTATATGCGTATTGCGAATCGGATGTTACATAGTTACGTGCCCTTCAAAGTGCCGCTCGGGACACGCGATTTAATGTAATATCGATCTCTTTAAATGTAATTATTAGTCGATCGCGTAATAGTAACATCATTACCGAAATTACCTTGAATTACGCCAACTAGGCAATCGAAAAATACTCGTGCGAGCATTTATTTCCGGCGTCGACGCGTTAATGTAATGCAAATATAATGAGAAAAAACTTGCGCAATAAATTTCGCTAGTCTTCGAGGTAAAAGTTGCGCAATAGGAAGATATTAATTATGCGTTTCGTTGACTTTAATTTTAATTTTTAACTAGTTAATTAACACAATCCCGACGCGGGGCTCTTGTAAAACAGATCCTAATGCTACACAGACGAACGACAACGTACGATCAGGCAAAGAGGATTAATTCCACCATGACGAACAAGATGAAATTTTATGCAAAGCTTGCGGACTGACTCGTTAAAGCGAACGCATCGGGCGGATTTATTGCGTTCTCGAAAGTTTCTAACTTTTCTGAAGCTTCGTTAAATCGTAACGGCGCGCTGCGCTGCGAGAGGACGCAAAAGGGCCCGCGAGAAAACTGTACGACGAGATTTGATTGTGGTCGGCGGATCATCCGACGCGATGTCTCTCCACGCGTTAAATCGGAAACGGATTAATTTTATCGCGAAATCGCGCGTACAGATCGAAAGCGCGAGAGCGGCCTCTCGACCTGTGCCTCATCAGAATTTGATGCTTCTCGATATGGATTTATTAAGTTTCATTGTATTCGCGCCTGATTGTTAATTCGACGAATCGAACAATCGGCTCGTTCAAGCCTCTCTGGTCGCGAAACCCTTCATCACACTGCGAACGATTTACGACTGTAATTAGAAAACCTTTTAACTGTATTTTACATTGCGATATTGTTACGTCGATCGATTTAGAATAATGGCACCCGATTAAATAATTAGCGCGCAGTAAAAATTCATATCGGGTAAAAAATTAATTGACACAAAATTATGAAAAATCGAAATAAATTTTACGTTTTAACATTTATTACGATAAAATATGTGTATGCTGGTGTATGGTGTATCATATCAATTTAAATCGTATATCTTTTTAATACTTTGATAATAATTTAAGATTAATAAATCTTAGAGCAATAACCAATATTTAATATATTTAACTATATTTAAGTAAAAATTTGTTATATTCTTAATATATATATATATATATATATAAAAAGACAGATATATATATATATAAAAAGACAGAAATGTAAATTATCGCGAATTCTCTCGTGTTGTTGATAAAGTTCAGTTGTACGCAGTATTGTTAATTATCGCTCATTTTTCATGGTAGTTTATTTGCTAAACGACCGCGGCCTGTATATTTAGCCCAGTATGCACAAACGAAATATTAATTACGATATTTACTCACTGATTTATTACCAATCAACGCCGCGCCAGTCGTGCGTAATTGCATATTTGATGTCCAATATAATTTTACACACCGCGCACTTTGCTCCGGGCGTACATATACACTTTTTTTTTCAATTCTGCAAATGTCAACTAAAAATCTAACAATCGTATACCGCCATATCGATACGAAATATACCTGTTACGGTATATATCACTCGCGTGTTCCATAAAAATATTAAAATATTCAAACTGTAAACCGCACGATCACGAAATATCGCGAGATATACCCTTCAATTTCACGACATAAAAAAAACAATGTTGCAAAAAACCATTTGCAAAATATCAACATGCGTAATCGTAAACGCAAACAAGATTTACCTATTTTTATTGTGATTATATTACTTCGTAGAGCACGTAATACTGATATTACACAAAATTCCGAAGTCTCTACGTAAAAGAATTTGTACGAAGAGGCTCATATATTCTCGAGAGACACAAGAGGGCACACTTGCATGATATAATTAAGACGATGGGAGAGCTGGCTGACTGATGCGTAGCACTAAATTTAACGAGAGAGAGAAAAGGGGGCGTCGAGGGAAATATGCATAGAAAAAAATTACCGTCGAGATTTTATAATTTCTTCGATGGTGCCCGAGATTCTCTTTATGTCTGTGTGCGAGTGTGTGTGAGTGTGTGTATTTTGAAATAATTATTCACAAAAACCACCGAGTCAATTTTGTAATTCCCGATGTACAGATTGACACTCGTCCTGTTCGACTTTAAATCCGAAGATTTGCAATAATATATAAAGCGCGTCGAACGCGTGACAAAACGAGGAGTAATTTTACCATCGCGAGTAATATATTTTTACGCAACGATTACCGCGGTACATGTTCTACTTTATCACGTTTTTGTACTTGATGTACTTGTTTCATGTAAATTCTGGCGAGCATTTGGCCGTGCCGACGCGTGTGTATTAAATGGAAAAATGGCAAAACTCCGAGAAAACCGGAACGAACTTTACGGACTTGCGCGTAAACTAATTATCCCCTCTTTCCGTCCTCGTTTAATTAATTCCGGCCGCGAGAGTATGACGAATCGGATAAATTAGGATTGAATGAATAAAAACGGATAAATTCCGAATGAACCGTTTCTTTAATTAAACGAACCCGGGAAAAGGAGAGATCTGGCGGAAACGGAGTTTGGATCACTTAAAATTCTTAATTGAAAATTTAATTGCACCGGAAGAATTAATAGTAAGATAATTATTGATATGCGGCAAAATATAACGTGCAAAATTTCCGACTGACAATAGCTTTCAACGAAAATGCAATTCGGAAATCAGATTAACACGTTGGTCGAAGGAATGAACGTAATCAAATCGAATTGTATATTTTCCAATTTCACACGCGACATAAACACGGGAGTAATATTTTTGCCGCTCCGTACGTCGTATCGTATGCTTGTCAATTATTACGCGATAACTTTTCATCGCGCACCATTTTCAGCGCAATTACCCGATAATGAGAATATTGGAAAAGGAACTTTTATCAAAGTGTTACAGTGTGAAACTTCGTTATTGCGCATCTAGGCCACCTGGCCTCATCGAAATTATTTTTGATATCAACAACGATACTTTTATCACGTTCCCCATCATAATTGCCAATTATATGTTATCACTTATCTATTTGATTTTGTGTCATCTTCTCGTATTGAAATTCGTAATATCAATTTTCAACTCTTCTAAACATGTAGAACGTGAGGATCCTGTAAAATCCACGCGAGTCACTGTCCCTTAAATTCCGAATAATATATCTGGCTGTCTAGCATTCGGCGATTTCACGCGTATACGTTATTTACGCGTGGGATTTTATCCCAGCCTGACCTTATCGTTCGTACATACCGGTAACTCGAGGAAAAATTCCAACAGAGAGAAAAACTTTGTTTTTCGAGATCACCGAGTCGCGCCAAAAAATTTGCTTCGAATGTCTCGCGTTTGACCCCGTTGTGCGCAGCTCGCCACTTTTTCGAGACATCGATAGTATTTAAAGATGTCTCGAAAAAGCGCGGCGAGCCCCGTGTACAGCAAGGTCAAACATTTAAACATTCAAAGAAAGGTGAATTTTTTAAAGCAGCTTGACCTCGGTATTATCGTGTCCTGTGCGAAATTATTGACCATGTGTTATTTTCGGAATGTAACGTTCTCTCAACTCGAATATTACAAATTGAATGCCATCCGGGACGGCGCGGCGCGACGCGACGCGACGTTGCGTTATCGTATGGCGGCGAACGCGTTAAAAGAAAAACAATCCGTAGAGATTCGGCTTATGCGGGAGATCAACGGGCGCATTTACGCGGATACGCCGAGAGTCGTCGGCGGTGCTGTGAGTAATTAATATGATTGAATCCTGGGGGAGAAGGGGGTGCAGCTCGTGCAGCTTTGAGGCTTTCGTTTCGCGGCCGGTGACGCGCGCGCGGAGAGAGAGAGAGAGAGAGAGAAAGAGCAGGAGAGGGTGACTCGGGGAGCACGAGGGCGTCGGAGGGTGCGGTGAGGGTTGCTGGCAGGGTTGCTACGAGCGATCAATAAATGCCGCTGCCAGCATCCACCCCTGGACCCACGTCTCTCTCACGTGTCGTCGTCTCCCTCTCGCTCCCTTTCCATCTCCTTCTCTGTCCGTCCTCTATCGCCCTCTTCCTTCCCGTCCTCCCTCTCTCGCACACTTTTGCACGACGCGCCTCGAAGCTCTTTCCATCGCTCGCGAGGTACAACTCGCTAGTCGATACAACGAGAGAAAAAGAGGGTTCGAGTTTACCTATGTATTTTCCCCGAGTGAAAGCTGTACACAATCGCCTCGCGAGAGAGCCACCGGCGACGGTTGGCTCGCAGTCATGGAATGACAGATACGACGGCCGAAAAACGTTTGCGCGGCGTTGTATCCGCGTTTAGGAAACGATGTCGCCGTGAGGAAGAGAGCCGCGCGATGCTCGATTGATTTTCTCGCTAAGAGGCGGCGAGAGGGAGCCCATTTTTGCGCCGACACGTGAGAAATTGAAGGGTTTGCTGCGAGAACAAGGGACAAGCGCTCATCATTTGTAAGACCCTTTAAACACACGTAATCGTATCTAAATGACATATTTAAAAATTATGGATCTACCACCTTCTCACATTGAATTCTGTACCCTCGATTTTGATATGTTAAAGAAAAAAAATTGAGATAGAGAGAGATGAAGAATGAAGAGTAAGATCTTGATCCAATCTCTCGATCTGAAAGACTAATAAATTATGCGAAGGAATGGAATATTAGATTTTGTCTAGGATTAAGCGGGAAACGCGGATCGAGGATGTGGGTGTTTGAGATTATTCGACGACTCTGAAAGTGACGGCTCGCCTCGCGTGCGAGGCGAGCAACTGAATCAACTCGCTCGCCTTTTCCACGTAGCGCGTTCGAGTCGTAAATCACGAGTACTTAAGGCGTAATTAAGGCGCATTAACTTTACAAAGTGGGCGATGCGAGCATCAAGATCGAAGATCTCCTCTGTGCGCTCTAGATCGCTTCGCGAAGATTAAGATGTTTGAATTGTCTGAGTTGATGATTCGTTTTGCTCGTTTTATTCGGCAAATTACGAGGCTTCGTCGTGTCGAGTGCTTTCAAAACAATGCATCGAAAAGAGTTTTCATTAATTCGTAATAACGTAGGTTTGTAATATCGTAGAAGGAAGTATTACGGCGATAAAATCGAATTAAAAGAGAGCGAATGAATATGAAGACAAAACGTTAAAATATTAAACTTCAAGTTGCCTCAATATAAGTTTGCAATTTTTACAGTGTTAATAATCAACAAAGTTTAGTAATCGGTGAAGAAATATATTTCGCGTTAAATTATCGATTTTCAATACATTGTTGTACGTGCAATACGCGATTGCGTTGTTACAATACATGTAACAATTGTTTCGTGAATAATAAACATCGTTACCGGACTGAAGAAATATCGTCGACGTAATGACCTCTCTCGTGAAGTTTATTAAACTCGGGAAGAAGAATAGCGGCGGATATTAAAGCGTACGTCACGTTAAGCGTCTCGCAAATAAATCTGCCAATAAGTCATTACAAATTCTGGAAATGACCGGTCACGAAAGGTGGTGGCGAGGTACAGACCGACTTTCATGTCTTTCTCGTAGAAACGTCAAGGATGAGAAAACGGAAAAGATGCAGGCATCGACATATCCGGCCGGGGGACAGGGGAAATAGGAGAGGTATGAGATGGACGAAGTGAATAATAGAACGTGAAAGAAACAGAAGTAAAGAACATACACGGAAAGAGGTGTGAATGCAGCCGTGGCAGGCTGAAAAGTCAGTCAAATGCACTAGAACCACAGTCGCATAACCCAACGAGTAAAGCAACAGTGATTAAGGTGTGGTGTTTACATAACGTATTTCTCTTGGCAAATTACTTGGAATTCAAATCAACGCTCACAGGACTAACGACGTTAGCAAACTACCGCGACCCGTTGAGAGCGCACGACAAACCTTCGGTGTGTTCGAGACACCCGTTACGTTCAACCCCTCTCGTTCGGGGCATTCGGTTCTGAAACGTAGAGGGTGATCCGACAAAACTGGCGTTTACTAAAAATGCCAAATCTAAATACGAGATTCTACACATTGACATAAAATTAAATTAAATACGCGAAATTAGAAATGTGATACGTCATGAAAGTTGAAGTTAAACGATAAAATCTTTATGATAAAATCATTCCTGATTATTCCGCATACCGAGAATATGTTTATCGTTAAAAGGAAAAAAATCGAATTGCTGTTATATACAATTGCCACTACGATATCACATCAAAATTATTAATTAAATAACGACTCGAGAACCGGCCCGATTGGCAATTCGACGATTGAAGTGAAGAAAAAGCTCGCTCTAATTCCACGAGCTTCACAATTCCTTAAAATCTTCCGCGTTTTGCTCTCTCTCTCTCTCTCTCTCTCTCTGTCGCGCGCGCGTTATCGATCCGAGCTCGCGCTCGCACACAGGCGAAGGGTCCTCTCTCTCTCTCTCTCTCCCGAGGGTCAAAAAGTTTCTTCGCCATAACCCAAGGCTTGCAATGAAAATCGTTGCCTCCGCGACGGAAACAACCAAAGTTCCTGAAGCGGTGGGATGAAGGCGCATTCTCGGCATCGAGGTATGCAGGTTACAATATATACGTGTTCTTTGCTACACAGATAGACTCGATCGCAAGGCTCCAAATCGGCCTCGACTCGTGTGCCGATCTCGCTTTGAGATATATGATTCCATGCACTAAGAGATATTATTCGTTCCAGAAGTATATAACAATAACGATTACGGTCTCCGAACGAAAGCCATTCAAAGATACTTCCGAGCAAATGGTGTGAGTGAGTAATATACGCCAAAAAAGGAGATGCAGAGATTAGTATATATATATGTATATATATATGTATAAACGTGAGCTCTTTTCTACTTTTCACATCTCGCAAAGAAATCGCTATCTACGGGACACGATCATATAGTGATTCAACACTGTTCCCAATGCCGATACAGGGATGGATGCGTCTTCGATGTGTTTTCGCGACTTCGATAACGACTCCGCGCGACGTGGTATGCTTTTCTTTCTATCGAGCCACCCCGTAGTGACCGAGTGCCGACAAAACTAATCCGTCCATCTAAAATTGCTTTCACCGTGCCCGAGAGCTTTACTTTCTTCGAGAGTTTTTGCGAACAATTACCATCGGGAGATTCCCAGTTGTGACGATAGTTCTCGAGGGATGAAGCGACGGCTTTCCTTTAATAATCGCACACGTTAGTGGTTCTCAAACCGCGCTTTTCTCGCGTCTGAATTAATAACACGAAAAATAAAATATAATTTTGAAAAATTGTCGTTCCAAGTCCGTTTAATAAAGAGATATTTTGTTGAACTTTAATAAATAATCATAAGAATATTCGAATTATATAAAATAAATGGAATGTAGAAAAATTTATTGAAATCTTAAATGGGATTAAATAGGATTCAATTACTAGTACTATTCATTATCTCGCGATATAATTTTCCAGAGCGTAAATGCGAAATGAGATTTCTGTCGGGTCATTTTATTCTGTCTCAGACGTGCTACTTTATTATTCTTAACATTATAATTGTAATACGGCTTTATTATTCCAGACTATTAGAGACAGTTAAGCTCCAACGATTCGTCGATGATTGCCGAAGGTAAGGATTGGGGCGACAACGATTCAATAAAATTTAACTGCGCGAGGGATGGTATTTCTTGTTACGTATATTTCTCGCGTCGAGCAGTATAATGATAAAAACTTAAAGTATGAGAACCACGGGATTGTTTCACTTAACGGAAAACGTTAACGCGTGCGATATTACGGGGGAATAACAGAAACGTTTCGGCGTTGATTGACGTTCGCGAAAGCCTGAGAAAATACTGTAATGGCTGCTTCCGTGTAGCTACGGTGGCTTAATAATAATTTAGTTAGACGATAAAAGAGCCCCTCCCTCCCCCCCCCCTGATAAACACGTGGGGCATTTTACGACCACGACTATCGTTCATCGAGAACACGAGATTGACTGGATCGGATCCTCTTTTTTTTTTCTCGACAACGACGACAACGACGACGACGACGGAGTCGTCTATCTTCTCGCCGAGTTTTCTTTATCCAAAAAAACAAAGCGCACTTCCGCTTGCGGTCCACTACTAAAACTGCTGGCGGTGCTTGCACGCTCAGAGGTAACTAATTAAGGCTACGCACTGACGACTAATTAGTGGATGCCAGGCTAAACAATCAGTAAGAAAGGTGAACGTTGTGTATACGATCGGGCTGTTTCTAAACAATGCTCCCTACTTTTTTAGTGGCAAATAGTGATTCATGAGAATTGTTTTAAAGAAAGATATTTTTCAAAGAGAAAGAATCGAAAGAGCTAAATATAAAATTTAATTTCAATATTCCTATAATTTAGTTTCATTTGGAAAATAAGTTGATTTATTTATAAAATAAGAGCTTAGCATCATCTTCTAAAAAATCTAAAATTATTTTCAATTCAAAAACATTACATTATTTTAAAAATTTATTTTTTCGCTAATTCAATTTTTTATACTAATTAAAAAAACAAACGATCTTTTTGCTCGACTTCTAAACTTTTGTTTAGAAGGTATTGATCACGTTATATAATTATCAATTATAATATCGTGAGGAGATGCAATTATTCAGAAACGCCCTGCATATTACGTATTTGTGTGCCTGCTGAAATAATGTCGACGACGACGACACTCGCACGATTCTTTCGTATCGTGTGCGATCACTCGCGAGTATCTATTCGGATCTAGTTAACGAGAACGTTGTCCCGCCGAGAATTTCGCGGACAAGCACCGATGTAACGCGATTATCGGATTCACTCGCGAAGGAAAGAAATGGCGAGCGACGTGGCCGACACGATCGGCGATTAATCAAACGAAGGACGGTATACCAGAATTAATTAGTTACCACTAAGTCAAAGGCGGCATTTGTTCGAGCATGCAGCAACCTTCGCCCGTTCAAAAAATTATTTGTCATGTCTCTCGCCAACTAACACACCGTGCCACGATCCATTAACATTAATCAATGACAATTAATAAACAGTTCCAAAAAATAATAATAATAATCATAGTAAGAAGAGTAATAAGTATTACAGACTGTGCCGCCATGGCAGCCCGTACGTGAAGTAGTGACAGAGAACTAACAAAAAAAAAAGGAAGGAAAGAGAAGATATCGAAAGAAATTGCATCGAAAAAGAGAAAAAGTAAACGAAACAAGTGAGAGACGAACATGCTTTCTCGTGTCTGTTGTGTTGGTTCTTGCTCATTATTTCTGTCACACGCGATTATCCTCGCGGAGATTCTTGTTAGCTTGTGCAATATGCATCCTGATTTAAACGATTATATGTGAGAATAGAGAGACGAAAGAACGCACGAGAAAGACAAAAAAGAAAGAAAGAAGAAAAAGAGAAGAGACGGAGAAAAAAGTGAGAGAGAAAAAAAATAAATTAGAAAACACGATACTGAAAGTCGCTTTCACAAACTACTTCGCAGCTTTGTAATGTATACGTTATGAGTGCACATATGTTGTTAATCGTACGATACTGCCAGGACGGATTATCATACGTGTGAAATTACAATATAATAAATATGTGTCCGCGTGCATATAGCGCTAACGTTTTACTGCGAAGAACACATATGCACGCGGATACATACGGCATATCGGTATAGATATATATATATCAATATATATATGTAATGTATATATATATATATTCACAGGTGAATCTCATATGAAGGCAAGCCAAGGCCACGACATGAGACGTGCAAATTAAAAAAGGTAATAATATTAAAAAAGAAGCAAGTAAAAAATTCTCTCCCAAAACCGCTCCAACCACAACCAAGCACAACCACAGGCAAGATACGGGCCTTTATGTCAACGAGACAGTCATCAACCAGTGAATGTGGCGCATTACCGTGATTATTATATGTAATAGTAACAATTTAAAAAAAAAAATATCTATATATATAATGTATGTATATATATACGTATGAGGTATACGAAAGGCGGGTTAAATCGACGATAGGGAGGGACATGTAAAAGAGAGGGGAAGGGGCATGTGGAGCCGGTTTCAGCGGACTCGATCGGGTAATTCGATTAACTGATCCTCGTTAGCGATTCCCCTCCCCCCCAGCTTCCGTTCGCGCTACGGTCATAGTCGTGAACGCGAACGTGAAGGGGAGTCGTTTCGCAGTTAACCGAGGTTAACGCTAATCGACGTCGAGTGCATTTGGTGTTCGTGGAAACTAGGGCTTCGAGGAGGAGGACTCGCAGGACTCGACGGGGAGGAACGAGGCGGGGGAGGGGGGGAACTATTAAGTGGAGGAAGAGACGAGTCGACGGTGTGTCCCGATTAATTGAACTGGCGGTGTGAGTGAATCAGTATAAATACGTATAGAGAGGACATACACGCAAAACAAGCGCGGCGACGATGCCGAAGGGGGGCCGGGGGTGTGGATTAATCGATTAATCTTGCATTTCGGGACACGAGAGTTTTTTTAAGGCGGCCTAGGCGGGCAGCCGGCACGAGACTGTGAAGCGACCAAAAGTGTGTGCCAAAAGAGGATTGTTAATGATCATTATATACGACATACTCTCGCAAGTCAATCATACGGAATTATTATGTACGTAACGTAAGTACCTCATGCTTTTACCACTGGACAGATATAGAGCCCTAAAGATTAAAAGCTACCAGGCGAGACTTTCGTATCGTATCTCGGAGATATACTTTGGGAGTTGTGGGATGTCTCTCCGAGATTTCGCGACGCGCCTCTTTTCCTCCGACACCTAGCGTTTGCATCCGAAATTCGCCAAAGTTCAATTTCGCATATGCATTATGTGTAATACATTTTCCTCTTCTCCCACTAATTCCAATCATATATATATATTATTTCCATCTCTTCCTTCTTTTCTAAGAAATCGGTCTATATATTACTCAGTGTACATTTTTACACAGAGAGATCGCGCTAATACGTTTAATTTAATATGACAGATTGTTCCTTCTTCTTTCTCGTAAAAGAAGTAAAAACGAAGACGCCGGGCTGAGAAAAGAAGCGCGTCCAAATAGATTCATCCATCACACCCCATCCGGGTGTCGCGCAGATTCTATTCATTTCGCAATCCTTGCACATTTCGTGCCTACATCGTCTCATCGTTGTTGTTACTTGCTACACTCGTTCGATCCCGCTCTTTTTAACTCTCTTTTTTTTTGTTCATTTTTGCTTTTTGTAGGAAGGGAGCCGTACCTTTCGGAAATCGTATTCGTGAGCCTCTTATTCGATTATCGCTCGTGTCTTCAGTCTATCTCCAAGGAGTCCTTTTCTTCGGATGGCATCGTTCTTCCATAAAAGTCCTCTTTGGCCTTTCGCATTGCGACACGAACAGTTGTTCGACTGCTCTCTTCCTGATGTCCTGCCGTCGTTCCTGGTTCTTTCGTGCCGTTGAAGTGTCACAGGACGTTTCAGTCGCAAAAGCACTCGTGATTATGTTTTACAGCGTTTTCGCAGAGATGGATTCCGTCAAAGTCGAGCCATATGTTTTCCAGAATATTTAATATATTTTTGTTATAATTGTATTTTGGAAATTTTGAAAATTTTGATAAAAAAGACTTTCAGTTTCGAGTCCTTCCACTTTCGCTTTTACGAGCGAAAAGCCCTGCGCGATTTTATGTGCTCTTTTTAACGCCCCGTGGATCGCCGTCGTGTGTTCAACCAATGTAAGCGTAATCTCAAAATAAAAAGCCTACAGCATGCATCATCAAAATCGTCGTCGTCGGTACAAAGTAAGTTTTCGGGAATTATAAATGTTAACAAAATTCGAAGCCGATTCCTGACTTCGCAATTTCGCGAGTTAATCAAATTCACGTAACCGCGCGATTCCGAGAGCGTTGTCTTTGCAGATTCAGTGATTCAAGTTTGGAATTACGCGATTTATCTTCAAGTTCACGCATAATGGTCGGACGCCGCGTCGCGAAAGCAATAAAATCTTGCATGTCGAGAAAAGCGAATCTTTTTCTTACCCGGCAGCAATATCAATTTTCCTCGCACGTCCCCGACGCGACCACGATAGCGCGACTGAAGTGAAAGAATTCTGACACGAAGGTAAAATTGGAGAAAGGAACGGACCGGGGCAACGGGGAGGAAGAAGACAGGAGTGCCGGGAGAAAAACGTAGAAAAGCGGTATGAGATGGAATGAAAATTGTTAGGGGGCGCGGAATGCTTCGGGAACTGCGAAGCAGAGTAGTAATATCGCCGCGAGAAATGCGAGGTTGTGGGATAGATGAAAAGACAAGAGAGGTGAGCGGTCCAGGAAGAGAGGAAGGCCCTCGACTTCCGGATCTCTCTTCGGACGCGCGAGAACTCGCTCTTTTCCGCGTGTCTTTTTCTTCATCCCATCGCTAAACTGTCGCCCACGGTTGTGCGGTCGAGCGTAACTCGTAAGGGCAAATTTCGAGAAGAATTTTTGAGGAAAAAGAAAAACAAAGAATCTTTTTTTCAAGGCTAACGCGTAGATTTGCTCCGCGTACGAGAGGGTAAAGCATGTGACTTAAATACTTTCGCGTGACTTGGAGAACAGATTTGCAAAGATTATACCGAACGACGACGTTTCGATGAATAGACGGAGAACAGAGCGCGTCGACGAAAATATCTCGACTATATACTCACGGCGGAAAGTTCAACGGCGGAATACTTCCGCGAGAAGACCGAGGAGAGAAGTGTGCGAAATGAACACATCGACGGAGCGATCGCATAGTTAAACAGGAAGAGAGAATTAGAGAAGAAGGCAGATATAGTCATAATGGACTAAATTCGTTTGCTTCGTTTGCCACCTTTTCGGTACTTCTTTAAAAGAATCCATTAATTTTGAAATGAGACTATTTGGCAAGCTCAAGTTAATTATTCTTCTCATATGATGTTATCACCTTATATAATTCTATGCAAAAAAATGGTGCTAAAATTTCAAGGTAATCCTTTAAAAGTTTAAATGACTCGTATCTGCAAATTTCCTGTTCTTCTTCGATGAATGATACATACATGCATGAACGTGCAATCGTGAGAATCGGTTTTCGATTGACCCGTTTCGATGTACAGAAAGTAAAAATTCCTCTTTATTGACTGAGATGTGACAAATCGGTCCGCTTGTACGTCACAGATTTCTTTCGACAAGAACAAGCTCCTGTATCGATTAACGATTTGCTTCGTTACTGCTCGTTTTGCTCCAAGTTTCGATAATACAGCTTGTCTTCTCACGACATTAATAAATTCTATTTTGCATAATTAAAGTAATTTTAACTACATAAAAGATAACAAAATATTTTTAAACCGTGTCGTTATGTAAAATAAAGATGAAAGCACACGCGTGCCTCATATTTTATTTATACCCATGCATCAGAATTTTTTGAAAATCAATATTTTAATTTTTAACTAAATTTTCAATTTTCTGCAAAAGCGAACCTTTATCAAATTTTGGAACAAAACTGAACATTATCGATACTGATCGATATAGAAATATTCATGTTTATTTCACATATAAAATTTGTGCTGGTCTTGTAGAAAATAATGATTTCCTCTTTACATTTGTCACGTTTTCGTTCTCGTTTTATATGTTCCCGTTTAACTTATTCATTTTCATTGTCACTTTCCTCGTCCGATTTTGTGGATTCTAATCTTCTGTGTCTACAAATACCTCCATGCTCACTTTTCGTAGAACACTTAATCGTCCACACACAAACACTTATTTGACGATTAACTATGTAGTCTAATCGCTATGCAACTAACGCTGTGTATCTTAATCTATTAAAAAGTATCTGAGTAAGCCTACTTTCTACGTTTGAAAAGTGGGGTATTATGGCACACGATTGATCGATGGATCAGTAAAAGGCGGGATAAATCACGATCGCGTCGTTTATATACGGGTTATTTTTATAACGAATTACCCCAGTTTACTCGTCTGGCAAGTAATCGATGTCACGATCTTTGGAATGTCGGTTTAACCCTGCAATAGAGTACAGTCATGCGGTTGCGTAATACTGTTCTACGTTCCCGTGGATCCTGCAAGTGCGTTTCAACGCTAAGCTCGGCAGCGAGCGATCCCTCGCCAAGTGTAAAATCACATTATATAAAAATAGACAGTGGAATGAACGCGACTGGTGCGGGTGAGTTAGAACCCACTTGCAGAACCACGTGATTCTACGTTATTTTATCTAATCGGCACTTATAAAAATGCAGTCGTATCTCTTCTGTCCTATGTGAAAACGTATATAATCTACGTACACTAATTACACGAAATATCTAAAATAAAAATCACTTAATCACAATCAATACCCTGTTTTTTTTTTTTGGTACGGTAACCTATACTTATGTTCTACAAGCATTACTCTTTATTACTTTGATAATCGACGACAAAATCGTCGAATTTCGCGAAGATAATAAACGAACGAGGTAAATGATGTAAAAAAAATTAAAATTTTCCAGTCTCAATCGTAAATTCGTAGATATACGTATTAAAAAAATTATTTATCCTTAAAACTCTATTACCCTGTATTCATTTCGTTAAATCTAATATATAAGTTATTCCGAAATTATCGAGTAATTTACCTGCCACTTGACTTTACGAAACGCGTTTGCATATACATTTGTACCAAACTATGAGCAAAATATAGCAAATCCGTCGTATTAATATATTCGATTTAAAAAAAGCGAAAAAAAAAGTTTCGCGATATGTTACCGTCTGCTATTTTGGCAGACTGAAACAGTCGTACATTCAGATAATGGAAATACCATTCGAGTCGGTAAATATATAATCAAAGGTAGAAACGCGCCGATGTTAAATCCCATTTTACAAAAGCGATATATCCATATATTTCAATAGATTTTCCCTGTATAGAAAATTCTTTTCCGTTTGTAAAAAAAAATCAGTAAAATAAAAATACCTTGAATAAATAAAATCGTATTTTCAATTTCCATCTTTTGTGCGATAAAATTTGGCGTGTGAGAGATATAATAACGCGATGGTAAAAGCATCAGAAGTCCGCGAATTCGCGATCACGTTCTCACTGCGAGAAGTGCCAGAATTATGATGCGGAAACAACGCGACGCCTCGTTCCAGATTCTTGCCCGGAATCACGACTGCCGATTCTTAAATCAATCGCCTCGCTAATCTGAAGTTCATGCGCACGTGGCATTCTATATGAGATCGAAAATCGTAGTTCGCGAACGTTTTCGTGACGATTAACTGCTTCCGAGCTCTGAACGCCATTTTATGCGGAGAGCAATGCGCATCGTAAAACAGTGCGAGAAAAATGCGATTCGATATGAACTATTAATAACACAGCGCTTTCTAATAATCCGCGACATTACAATAAATAATCGTAACGGAATATTAGATAGCATTTTTGCCTTAATATTCGTTAATCGTAAATTGTTCTTACGTAATGTAGCACCTCATCATCGTGTTATTTTTATCTCGACTCTCTCTTTCTCCTTTTTTTCTGTTTTATACAACGCATTTTCCTCCGCACGAGCGCAAAAGCTGTTATTTCTTGTAGCTTTCTCACCGCGTAGAAGTAGAACGGGCGATGATAAGATAGGAGGACTTCGCTTCGGCTCGACAGGGAAACAACAAAAGAAAAATTGGTTGTGTGAGAGAAACTTAGGAGGGGCTGAGCATGGTATATCTCTCCTGCTGGACGATAGAGAAAAGGCAAGTACAATAAAAAAAAGATATATATATGTATATATAGCAGGAGAGACAGTCTTTAATCCCGAACTGGCTGAACGACGAGCAATTAGTTGTAGGTAAATAAATATTCTGGACCACCCACCTTGCTTCTGCTGGGATCATCGAGAACCCTATAAAGAAAGAGACGCGAGAGATCCCGTTTTCGCGCGCTCAGCAGCGAGAATTCTGCCGAGCGCCCATTTGGGGCCAGCGTTAGACCTGTGTCACACAAGATCCATCACGATCACCGGAAACGATACACGAGAGCATCACGCGTTGTTACGTGTCGCTCTCACGAGGAGACGCGGCTCGAATGAACGGAGACGACGGGAAATTGTACGAGATTTTCTGAGCCCGTATTTTTGGGAAAAAAAAAAACTATCGCCACACGAAAGCCTCCTTATGTGATGTAATTGACTGTCATCAACAATTGATTAGCATTGTTTATAAATGTCTATTGTTACTTGTCTGAGGCTTAATTAAATAAATTCAGATTCACTGAAAGAATAATTTAATTGTATTGTATATAATCTGCGAAGAAATGACCGATTAGGATTAGATTCGCAGATCTGATTATTATATGATCAATAATATCCTCACGCGAAGAATCATTCCGTCGACTCTATTCATTCGAACGGCGCGTCTCTACTAAAATCGCGATATAGGAACTATTCCTCCGATCGGAATGTATCGACGTGAACGAAAAAAAAGAAAGAAAAAAACCAAGGGACCTTCGTCCCTTCTCTGTGTGGCTATATACGTGACTATTCGTTTTTTGGCTTGGTCGTGGTGTGTGGCGGCTGTTGGAAAGACTTTTAAATAAATACGTTATCTCGAGAATGTTTCTCTCGCGCGATACTGAAGTGATACTGATGTTCCGCGCGCTCGCAACAAGACGAGGAGCGCGGGAGCCCGTCATTGTCATCATTGTCGTTGCCTGACTGGTCGTTGCCTTCAGGAGAAGCCGTGACAGTTCTCACGGATCTCGAAGTAGAGATTCAGCAGTGCCGGCTCCGGCACGTCATGGAAGCACCTACCCTCGGGCCACTGTACGCACACTGTAACAGATAAAAAAACAGACGGATCTTTACATCTGGTATTCCTCCAATAACAACTAAAAAAAAAAAGCAATCACGCGGAGAATTTTACCCCGCGGTTAATACAGCGTTTTGTAATTCATTACGCGAGAACCTTTACTGATAAAGCCACCGCATTTGTCGCACGACCGGCGAAGATAATTAATGGAGTATTTAGCGGTGTTCGCAATTACCTGACGTAACACGGTAACGGAACGTATATAGGGCAGATGGTTATTTGAATTAAGCCGAAAATACCCTGTCACCGTTAATAGTTTGCCAGTTTAAGAACGTGGTTTATATCGATGCGCAATATATTTCACCGTAAAGAAAAATAATACAATCGATATAGTATAATTTCGCGCGCGACCTCGTTAGGATCTAAATTATTATGTAACTATCTCGTTTACTTAAACAAGAACTGTTATTACATTCTGAATTATTGTGTGACTATCTCATTTCCTTTAAAAACAGAATTGTGTGAACTTAATGATACAGCGTGTAAAGTTTGTAAAAGAAATTTGCTCAATTAATATCAATTTGAATTAATATCAAATTACGCAAGGTAATTTTGTGCGAACAACTATCCCCTATAGTAGCTGTGATTAAAACGCTCGTTCTTATTCTCCACAAAGCTACACTAATAATCGCTGGGCGTGGTTGATTGATTGCCACTAGGTTTTTAGGGTTGCGCCACAAGCTCATTCTTCCCACGAGCGTAAATTCCTTGTGAAATTCTTTCCCCGGGGAGAAGATTTCTCCGTGGTAAATTACCCGTATGGTTAAAATGAGAAAAAGAGCGATATCCACATTAATGTCAAAAAAGAGGTGGAAGGAAGTTTAAATAAATTCTGAGACAGAGTAAAATCGATCAATCTTAAATTTTGCTGTTTCATTAACAAAAACACACACAGTAACATTTGTTAATGTAACAGATTAATAAATATTCTGTTACATTAACAATTGTATTTGAGCAACTATATTCGTATAGAAATAACGTATCTCTTTTTACGCGAAATATTGATTTCGTCACGACAGCATAAATTTACTATTGTATTACGGAACGATACATTTTTAAAACCAAGTCTTCGTGATAAACGATGAATACTTAATACGGATAGAAAATGGATTTTATATCTCCGAAGAGGTAACCAGTCTCTTTTTGCGTAATTGGCCGCGGGAATTATGTAACAAGAAGATTGGTTCTATCGAGAATGGCCGCGAACTATCGACGGCGCACTCCTCGTCTTATAAAACTCGAGATTGCAATTTTCTTTCTCGAGACGCGGTGCGGGTGCGCTGCACGCTTCGATTTTGTTCCCGGGAGATGAATAAGGCGGGGACGAGTGAAGTTTGATGCCGAGCGCGTGATTTATGGGGCACTTTTTTTCCAAGATTATGCGCATAAAGATGCTTTAAAATCAAATCAGTTTTTACGGAACACGGAAAAATATGCGCCTGCACGAATCGCAAAATTTCCACTTTCATAATGTCCTATAATAACGCTCGTTGATGAGAGGCGAGATCACGCGAGAATTTACGAGTTTTACCGGCGTGTTCGTTCGTGTTCTACGCGCATCAATTATAAGGTATTTTGATTGAAATCCATTTGCAATTAATTGGTAACTTAATGCCTTCGTACAATAAATTGCGAAGCGGCTCGGTATCTCAGTACACGGTGTATCAGAGAAATCAATAACTATTCATTATTGTATCTGATGAACAAACAAATAAAACAATGTATTTCCGACTCAATGCAGAGTGTGCCAAGTGTGAGAGGTGTTTGAGTTGGCTAATATAATAATAGCGCATAAAACATCTCGCGCAATCATAGCTTTAATTTCGTCCTTCTCTAATTTTTACACACGAGCTTTCAGAACATTGCATTACCACGATCGGTCCAGCGATCGGTCGCAGCAGCGCATTAATGACATGTGATCTATGTGCGCGTAATGGGGCGCGATTTCGCATACGCCCAGCGTCCATGGCTCTGACGGACGTGAATACCAGCGGCGGGATTGATCGCGCGATTGCGTGCCACGCGGCTGTATCTCTGGCAAAGCAGTAATGAAACGGAAGGTGGCGAATTACTCGCCCTTCGCCCTTGCCCCTCTCCCGCCCCGACTACGATTCCCAACGGGGTAGGTCGGCCCGGTATCGCGTCGGGGATGACCCGTAAACGGGATCCCGGATGCGGTCACTCGGGTGTCCTAGCGCGAGCGTGCATATCTCGCGTCGGGATTTAACCCCGATTTTTGTTTCAGTTTCGACGAAGCACGCGCCGATGTAACGCGATAAAAGCGGAAACGAGCAATCGGGATGGCGGATCCCTGATAACGACTCGCCTTCGGAGGCACAATAACGAGGCGGGCACGTAAAACGCTTAATTGCCGAGGTTGATGCGCACCTAAAATCGTGAAATCCAAATTTGCGTGAATTTCAACGATTGAATTTTATTTCATAAAATAAAAGCCATTTGCGTAATGGTAAATTTCGTAACTTAACTATATTTCACGTAGGCGTTTAGATTATAATCGTGGGAGTTGTAAATATAAAACTTGCACTTTTATTTTTAATAAAAAACGCGCTGTCCTTGATTAAAATTTTGCAAAATATTTTATATTTTATGCTATTAAATCTAACTTGCATACTACACTCTTTGAAATAAAAATTTGTTTAATCATGATAAAATATTTTAACATATTTACGGAGCGAACTTCTGTTAAAATAATTCTAATTACGCTCATATGTATTACATTAGACTTAGAAAATACAATGTTTAATTTTATAAGAACATAACCTGTGAGAAATTAATTGAAATTGAAATGCAAAGTTTCTGAGAAAATATTGTTGCGCAAGCGACATAATATATTCCAACCAAATGAAAAAAGAAATAGATAAAACATTGTTCTTTTAAATTCAAACATAAATCTTATTATGTGTTATTTTGCCGCCGGAAATTATTTCTTCTTTGATTTCGCATATAAATGGTGCGGCAGAGTTCATCATTGTACGAGAAAATACAGAGAAGATAAGTATAATAAAAATGAAAATGTAGCACGAGAGGTAAAAGCTAAAAATAGAGATAAACACATATTAAATATCTCTTGCATAATAATTTCAATACTGTGAAATGGCTTCATCGAAGTCTCACATAAATACAATTTAATTGCAGCAAATGGTGAAAGAAATTGGACTGTATAGAATAATAAAAGAAAAATGTCAAAAAAATTCTTTCTCTCTCGGCTATGCTAATTTTAGGAATTATTCAGTGTATATATATTTAGATAGTGTTTACGCAAAGAATTCAACAATGCAGAAAATAGGTAGCTTCGTCTTGCAACAGGCACGTTCGTTTACTCACGCTCGTATGCTTACCGCACCGTTGGGTGCCTGCTCATTTATATGTACGTAGCTACTTGGAGCAAAGGTGTAATTGCATTTTGCGGAATGGCTGTTGCGAAGAAATCTACAACTTCGCCCTATCTCCGTACCGGTTTTCGGCGACATTCGCACACATGTACGCATATAATGCGATTTCCCTTGATATTTCGGTATATCGGGTCAGAGCGCATCTTTAGACATGACGCGAGACCCGTGAAAATAGACGCGTACCGTCGCTCTTCCGTCATACTCCTCTACAAGGCCCGATTTCTTCGTAACCCGCCCGGATTTATTTATCGAGCACGGTCGCGGCGGACAATAGTGCACGCTTTGCATAAAACTTATAGGATCTCGCGAAACCGGCGTATCGAAAATATATCATGCAAATATTACGCAAACACGTTATGCGGTGGCGCGTGAAATTCCGCCCCCGTCCACAACCGCCCGGTTCCCCTTTTGTACGCTTTTCGTCCGTTCCGCGAATTTCTCGCGCGAAAATGCTGGCGCGCATATAAAACACGTTGTAATTCCATTAAACCCCGCTTCCGGTATTAACCGCCGGTACGGCCATGGCGGCCTGGCTCCGCGATGGGAATAAAAATAAAATTTTTTTAATAAAATGAAGCTTCCCGCCGACCACCGACCGAACTTTTTCGTTCCACTTCTCGCGCTTATTTCTTGCCGATGAATTGGCGAATTGCGCCGAGCATCGGGAAAACGAGAACGCAAGGAAGCGAACGGAAAAGTTTTGGAAAAAAGTGCGCGACCCTGCAGTCGCGAAATAATTGCGAGTGATTCTTTTTTTTCCCTTTCTTTTCGACGGAAATGTTCTTCGTTTTAACGATACCGCCGCTTTGTAAGTACCGTCACAGCTGTAAATCAGATTGTAAAAAGTGTGCGATGTTAGGTTATAATAATCCAATTATTAAACGAGAAAAAAGAGAGAACGAGAATCTTCTATCTTTAAAGAATGAAAATTTTTTCAGCACCAAATATCTTATATTTCTTATTGGAAGAAAGTAGAACAATATGATAAAGAGGAAAAAAATATTACAAAAATTGTATCGCGAACGCTAAGGTGTTGACATAATAATAGAAACAATGCGGAAAAGGAAAGAAAAAAAAGAGAGACACGCAATTTCGAAGAAGACGATTTTAGAAGGAAAAGGTTCGCGGGGAAACAAAGTAAAAGCTAACCGAAGGTAAAGTTTCTTACCGCGGAAGTGAGATACAATATTACGTGCGATATCTTGATGCGTTGCACATTCGTTGCAGCGTGCTTTTTCTCGCCGCGGAAAGGAGTAAGCGAAGGCGAAGGGCAGAGCGCGGTACGTTCAGAAGAAAAAAAGAGAAGCGTGTAACGCGATTTAAGAGAAACGAGAGAAAGAACGAAGGGTGAGCGCCACGCGAGCGCGAGCAAATGTATGCATGCCACGCGGCGGGGCGTTATTTACGCGACAATTAATGAGCAGCGAGACTTTGCGTAAATTATGGACATCACGTACCGTGAGTACCGGGTGTTCTCACGAAAGCGGCGAGCGGAAGCGCCGTGAAACGCGAGCTGCTGCCAAACGGCGACGGGGAGAAGATAAAGCACAGCAGGGTAAAAATGTCGTGATCCTAAATATTCGCGACGTTTCGTATCATCGAAAAAGTTTCGCCGCTGCCGTTACGATTACGCTACTGCAAATAAAAATGTTAACTCGTTGCTTGGCGCGGTAAAATGCGTTAAAATAGTAAAACCCGGAACACACCGGATGTAATCATAACGTAGTGCACATCCAGAGAAACGAGCGTTTTACATTTAAAATTAATTTTTAAACAAAACGCATTTTTTTATTAAAAATTTCAATTGTCATAAAATTAAATCTTTGCTGCGTTTAATGTAGTTCCAGAGACGAATTATTTCAGGCGGACATTAAACTTGTCGAACACCGGTAAATTTGGTACCGAGTTAAGAGGATTGAGAGGACCGTGGCATCGTTGCTGAAGAAAAAGTGGGACGAACGGGGGCAAGTATGCAATTTTTATGACTCAGCTTCTGTAAATCCTGTCGATCCGGGATATATATAAGGGTGGAAAAACATGTACCAGGGGTGGAAAAGCTAGTCGGCGGGGTCGCGCGGCGAAACTTGTTCGGGCTCCTTTCAACGTTATTTACACACGTGGCGTATTACGCGGTGAGGGGTGAGGTATGGGAACAAGAAAGAGCCCACATGGCCGGAGGTGAAATAAATTTGCGGTTTTGCACTTGCGAAAACAACGTGCTCGGTACATCGCACAGGTTTAATAACTAGAAACAGCTAACCAAAGATATACAGTACTGGTTAAAATTGCCGCTTCACGTCTCAGAACGATATAGAAATAATCTTGAGATGACGCGGCTATTCACGTTACACTATCAGGATAGAGAAACTTGGATCGGTTCTAAAAGTTACTAATTGCTAAAATATTCACAAATTTCTTTTTACGTCAGCAGGGCAGAAATAACTTATTTTTGAAGGCATGTGGTGCCCGAGCGAAAATTATAATGACTATATAATAAAGCGGATTACGGGAGCTATATTTGTCACCCAATAAATTTCTCTATAATTAGAGACGTGTTCTACTTTTACAATGGGGTCGATTCGAGACTGCACGCGTACAATTATGTAATTGTAGACCGTAACATATGTCAACCATTTTTAAATGGTTACCACAAACGCGGAAAATTAATGCAATATATTACATAAATTATACCGCGTGTAAACTAAATAGATCGAATTAAATGTGTTTACATATATCGAGTTACACCGGGGATCGTGCCATACTAATTCCTGTTTCTCTTAAACAAAAACGAGAATAGCATAATGAGAAATCTAATCGCACACACTCTATTCATCTACATCAACTCTAAGATCTGCATAATTATTTTCTTTTTAATATTATCAACATCTGAAAGTGCGCGGTAAAAGTTCATGGAATAAAATTTAAATGTCGCATTTATCATTTATCTCACGTCTCGAACTTTCTACTCGTAGAAGTGCGAGGAATAAGAAAGATTCGTGCAGAGCTCTTTAGAGCGATTAACATTTCTCATCACGCTTAGTGACTTCTCTATTCTTCTTGAATTTAATCACGATGCCTCGCAGCTAAAAAATTCAACAAAGTTACCTTATTACATTTTCACCGATTAAAAGTTAGATGCAAACATTTGAAAAATGTCAAGGCACCGCATTTGTGACAACGCTGCGACGCCGCGGCTATATACTGTTGCGATATTGTCAAACGCGAGAGATCTGTCACGAGGCGCGGGGTGTCTCGGCCATTCCACTCCATCGAGAATCGACAGTTGTCGAATCGGTTATTAGAGGCGTCGCAACCACGCGCGCACCTGTACGCGCCAAATGGCCCGAATTGATCTTAACGTCTCTCCGAGCGCGCCCCGAGGGCGCGAGCCTTAGCATTCCGATAATTGCATGTCGCGTGCGTGGGCACAGGATTAAACCTTGCACACACAAGCCGTCACTCGATAGGACGTTGCCACGACGTGGGCGAGAATCAATTCAGTCGCTGGACACGAAGTCCTGTTGATTTGATCGCAATTAAGCCAGGCGAACGCATTGCAACTGCGATATCAAACGCGCAGCGGCCTTATATGTTACATTGAAACTGATAAACTGCAATATGACATGGCACGAATGTTTTGCCGTAATTTTTATTTTAAACAAATTCCTAATCGAATTATTTAAAGAGATTAATTATAAGAAATAACGACGATCTTGATGACGTTGAGATGTCTATTTAAGAAATTTAAGCAAGAAGAATCTAACGATAAATTAAAAGAGAATGTCTGTTGAAGCTAATTGCACACAACTTACATTTTAGAAATTAAAAAAAAAATTAAAAAACGCATGAGAAAAATAAAGTTACAAAGTAGTTAATTCGTTGTTTGAGAACTGTTCTGTTCGCGTTTGATTCGAAATCATGTTATAGATGCGGTTATAATTGGAGGTGCCGATCGACGCCGACGTCATTCGGCGTCCTTTGTGGACTCGAGAACCCGCTGACCAGAATTATATTCACGTTAGGAAACACTTGGCAACGCGCGTCCAATCGTTATTACTAGTGCCAATTATTTATAACATCGAAGTCGTGCCGCTTCGACCCGCGATGTAGAGGTCAACGTAAATCTCGGTTAATCTTCTTAAAGATTCATACGTAATACATAGAAGAGTTGTGAAGAAGATAATAAAGATCAGTCGTCTAACAAAAAGTTGTAAATACTTATTATCAATGTCATTTATTATTAAAGTTTTACTGTCGTTTTTTACGATGTATTATTTTCTCATTTCTTGGTATTATCTCCTTTGTGTTAAAATATTCCTTAATTCATAACGTTATATATAAACTTTTTAATCAGTCATAAACAGATGTCTAGAGTTCTGTTTTAACTTTATTGTACAATGCTTTAGCGCATTCGGTACTTGACAATTAATTACTTTTGTTAACTAATCACTTTGTGAAACCCATGTAATTTTACAAATATCCCATAAGTATAGTTTTAGAGAATTTTGCAAAGCTTTTAGGTATTAACTGTGACCTAGAGATATCTGGCAGACTGAAGGACTTCATAGTGTAATCAGCGGAGAGCCTATTTGAGCAGTAACCGGTTACGTAATACCACATATTTGCAACGTGTTCTCTTCGCAGCTGGTGGTCCGTCAGATAATCCGGATTAAGCCGCAATTTAAATCGGGCCGTACGACCGGACCGAGGTTAGATTTAGTTTAAAATCCAGTTCTCTGGCATTACGCGTGTCGCGCTCATAATGGACGTGAGCACAGTACAAAATATGTCTAATTTAACGAAATTATTTTGCACGACATGTTTATTAAAGAGTCAGCCCGAATTCTATAAATTTCTTTTACAAACGTGAATAATTAATTATTTAAATTCCATTATTGATTCGGAGCGAAGAGTAAGTTGTTTTCTACAATGTTTTGTTCGATAAATAAAACATTGTAGAAAGCAGCTTACTCTTTTTACGCTCAAGATTTTCTATGCAAATGTGTACATACATTTTTCCGATACTGAATTTGAATTTTAGATTCACATAGCTAAACCAAATATTCTTGAAACGAAAAATATATATAGAACATATGTGTAAGTGTATATGTGTAACCATGTAGAATATTTTTGTTCGCCTACATTGAGCAAATTTCCCATTGCGATGCACGGAAGAGAAGTGTAAAAGAAAATCGCAGAATTTAAAACGCCCTGCGAAGCTTTCCTTCGTCTTATTCCGTAATAAGGGAAGACTTTTGCATCTTTACATCGACGAAGTCGGCGAATGTATTATAGAAAATGTATATTTCTCGCGCAATATTCTTCGGGAAAATACGCTCGACGTTTGTACAGCATAGATCGTGTATGATAGAAATGATATACGAGCTATATTTTTTTATTATTTCATACGATAGACCGCCGGCCCCCGTGTGCGAGCAATACGCGCGATCGGCTATTTCACGATTCGCTTTCAAAAGCACGGTCGTATTTTTCTAACGAGAGCTTCAGCTACGTTCCGTAAAACTTCAATTTCACGCATCAAATACCCGCAAGCATAATTCACATCAATACTATATAATCTGAATATAATCTCACGTTAAGATAGCTTTCATTTTATTCAAGCGATGCAGAATTTTTCGGTTATTAAACTTAACTGCAAGAAAAGTGATTTTAAGTTCTAATCAAATTATATCTACTCAGATTTACGACTCTTCTTCGCAAAATATTTCTACTCCCAATATTTTTACCAATATATAACTCGGTAATATGACGCAGGATGCCCTATATACGATGTTTAAGCTTAAGGTTCTCTAATGGAACCTTGTCATAGCTTGGGGCATTTAAGTTATATCAAGCGACTCGGAAGAAAGCTCCGAGGAGCAAAAGTTACGGGAAGATAAAAGTAATAAGAAAGTTTCGGCCCACTTACCGTTCGGCACCGTCGGCGGTTTTTTCGTCTGTACCCTCGCTGTTGCGTTGTTCACCTGTCGAATTAAGAAGAAGCAGGTATTAGAATAACCGAATTTTTTCCAAACTATAAGAGATTTCCAACTAACATCGCCCATCTTCAGGATCCGCGCGTAGCCACTTTATATACCGAAAAATTATTAAAAATCCTTAAAAAAAGAATCTTTGGATGAGAGTCTCTATATACATGAAATACGAAAAAACTTTGGAAAATTGCCATCCATCAGCGACCAATTAAATTCAAAAAGTCCGAAACAATAACACGATTTGATTAAAGTTAATTATCGGCGGGAAAACTATGTGGAGGAGCTTCCATTGAAATACTCACGAACGTTGCAATAATTATCCCATTAATGGAACAAATCACGGTCGCGTAAAAGCGATGTTAAGTCATAGAAAATACGCCTGAGTTGAATAAAATGTGAGAAACTTTGGCAATTTCACGGGGCCGCGCGCGCGGATCCTGTAATCAAATATGCATTGTTCGATGCGGAATCGGATTTGCAGAGCGCAATTTGCAGCTCTGCGGCTCTGACTTTATTCATCGTGAAATTGTGATTTTGGTTCAAAATGCGATAATCATACATATTCCTGCATCGAACAAGCGAATTATGAGTAATGTTTAATAAAAGATTAAAAATTATGTAGGCGATTGCACGTTATTTTCCTCTGATTGCTTTTCTTTAACGCGACCCGTTTCAATTATATTCACGTATCAAATTCGACGAATGGTGATCATTGTTTCACGCTATATTGGTTACATAAATTGCGTATGTCGTATGTTGTATGTACGTACACAACGATAGGTGCTTAAAACGTGCAAACGCTACACAAATTTTCACTTGAATTGGGAAATTTTTTCTGCCATTCAATTTTGGCCTTTGATACGTAAATTTGCAATCAAGCATGTATCAAACAAATCAATTTATCAATTTAAAAAATAATTCAGGAATTGTGACTTTGACGAAACGTACATTAAAAAAAAAAAAAAAATTGTTATCAAATTCACGTATCAATTATAATATAACTATTTCAAAATACGTCCGAATTCAAGGAATATTATCTTAACATTAATAAACATATAGATAACAATATATAAAAATCTCTTTTCAAAGCAAAAGAGAATTTTCTCTTTTACAGTTTCTAACTTCCAAAATAAAGAAAAAATATTGTTCGATGTATATGATAAATTGAACGAGAAACTTGAAATAAATAGTTTCTCCGCACAAACGTATTCGAATGATAAATGTACATCAGATATATTTTACACGTTATATATATTTTTGGAATTGGATTGAAACCTATCACAACTTTATTTTCAGAGAACAGAAAGATACCATTTACTAAATTTGGCGTTGGCATTATTTCAGAAGTTAGAAACTGCAAAATTCTTCGCGGTCGACGAATTTAACGCTCTAGTGACGATCGACGATATATTATCCGACAATGCCTGGCATTATGTAACTTACGTTTATTTGTCGCTTTCTAATAAGCATTACAATGTTGCATACGATTGGCGTATCGATCCGTGAGCTAAATATCGACAATAAAACGATTTTAGTCGCACCGCGTACCGTAACTAATACAACGGCAGCGTACAATACACGCTTAAATAGCGTGCGAACAATTCTCGCGTTTAATCTCGTCGACTCGCAAAGAGAGCTTTACATGCGCGTCAATTGTTGAGAGAGGAAGAGAGAGAGAGAGCAGAGCGAAGGAGCACGACGACGTGGTTAAATAAAAGTCAAACATGTCGAAGGGCGCAACTAATTTGTTTTATTATGCGCTTTACGGATATCAGTTTCGCGGGACAGTTTAATGAAAGTAATAAAAAAAAGAAACCGATTGCTCTTTCGCATCTGTCGGGTTTCCTCCGCCCTCTCTCTCTTTCTCTCTCTTTACTTCCCAACGTAACCGAGAAAACAATGGCACAAGCCTTCCGTCGATTTCCGATTATTTCAATTTCGCTCAAGTACCTTCGCGTCTGGCAAAAAGAGACAAGTTTCCGGGTGGATCGCGACTTGTTTCTCGTTCTTTATCGAACGCTTCGCTTACCATGGGTTCTTCTGCTTTGCTTTTTGTATCCTCCACCTACCTATCTAACAACCAGCCGTCCGCCTTCTCGTTTTCCTGTCCCACTTTGCGCCCACTTCAGCGGGGATACTATCGAGACACAAAGGATCTGCGATATCATACCGTACGGTACGGCATCGCGACGTTTCTACGTTTGAAGCGTGGTACGAAAACGTATGTCGATCCAGCACAAATGTTTCCCGACAGCCGTGGCCAAATAACATTCGGTTGATCTTTGAATTTCTTAGCGATATACCTTATTTACTCGGACAATTTTCCATCGTAAGTAAAATAAAATTTTGCTATTTATGAAGATTTAATTATTATAACAAATAAGTATTTTAATAACGTCAAAATAAATAAGTTAGAGTATATATTTTTTAGAATACATATAAAAATAAAAGTTGTAATAATTACTTGTTCAGCATAATATGTGTAATAAAATTTATGAGATGTGTTAATATTATTCGTCAATCAAATTTTTGTGTCAATCTATCTGTTCTTTCTAAATGACCCCATCATAACTTCGCTTCTTGAAAGACCTTCCACGAAACGTAATTTTCCTGCGCGATCGTAATCGAGAGGTAACGGTGAATTAAAATTATCTATCGCGCCTCCTTCTCGAATTCGCGGTAGTCAAAACGCATCTTGAGCGTTCGTGTATTGACTCTCACGAGGATTGCGAGTTACGGAGTTTATTCAGGCCAATCACGCCCGGCCTGGCGCGGTGCATCGTCGAGCAATTTGCATTTTACGATCTTGTTTCCGGTAACGAAGGTTTGGTAGTTACCGTACATCTCGCGTCACAGGTAGAGCATGGCTAAACGAACATTATTGGGAAGTTGAGGCTGAACGGTAGAGTCGGATGAAGATACAAAAGTTTTCGCGCTACGTAACGCGGTGTCCTCATCATTCATTCAGAGTAGAAAATTCCAAAAATAATACGTGATAAAAATTGTAAAATATTTAAGTTATTGTTATAGTTACAGATTTTTTTTTAACCTATATCAATCCATAAAAATGTCCAAAAAATGCATCTGAATTTTCTATGTAAATTTTTTTTTAATTTAGTTTTTGCCAGCGTCTAGTTTACCACTGTGCACGATGCTGCAAAACGTAACGTTGCAAAAATCGCGTTCGACTACACTTTAACGAACAAACAAATAAGCGAAGCACGAACCGACGGAAATGTTCGAATCGCGTGAATCGATTCACGTCGATAATAAACAAGCGTGACGACGCGTAAGCCACCTTGTTTCTGTCAAACAATTGCGGCACGCTGGCGAATTTTTGTTTGCGCGTGTCGCGCGCTCGCGAATCAGTGTATTGCATTCAACAGAGTTCAGTCGATGGAAAGTACCGCGAATGATGTATAACCCGAGTCAACCGATTGTTTTGCAAATTATACCTGCTGATATTAATGATACCAAGCTGACACCAACGGGCAATTTAAATTTTGGGTGTTATCACTTGTATTCCTTTATGCGCACTTTGGCAAAACGCTATATAATATTGTTGATCCGAAACGGATTGTAACAATAATGCGAGACAATAAAATAAAATCGCGGTTAAATAATTTTTCTGATATTGCCTCGAAACGCAGATATAAATTGCGAGATTCGAATTATTGTTTAGCGATCATAAAATGGGCCAATATTTCTGTTGAGCTATTATTTTTAATAACGCGGTTAATTCTGGCGCATTAAGCTCGATTCAATTGAGGCCGAGAATAGACATATACGTATACACACGTATATAAGCGCATCGAATAAAATTCAGCGATCGAGATAAAAGTATAAAAGATCGATATCTCCATATATCACATTCTCGCCCTTGGTGGATCTTATCGGCGTACACCGAGGAAGGTTCTAAAGAGACAGTCACGGTCTTACGTGACTTTATTGATTCGGCAAGGAAAAAATTATGGATGCAGGCCACTGAATAACATGCAAACGACAGGATTGCAGCGAAAAAGTGCATCGACGGCCTTGTTATGCCACTATCTGTATAGCGTGAAGTATACCGCCTAAAATTATACGTAAATCAATATTACAGGTTTTTCCCCAGAACGTTCTCTGGTCAACGTTATCACATATTTAATCTCAAGTGCTGCTTTATGTTCACATTATGTGCAATTTTTACAGTAGAAGACTATAAAACTGTGAGTTACGCAAGCATATTTAACATTAAGTGGCGATAACAATAAATTGCAATACTATCTCAGCAACAATTATTGTAACAGTAATTATAATCGCTAATTAAACTTGCGCAATAACGTGTGCAACGAAAACATATTTCTTGATAATAATAGGATAATGCAAGAAAGAGATTTATTCTTTGGATAAATATTTCTTTTCAAAATTTTTAAGAAAAAAAAAAAGACATCTCTCCTAGCTTAATGAAATACCATTTACTTCTATCCCGCATAATACCACCATCGAACGGTGCAATTGGCTACGGGCGGCAGACCGATGAAGGCAAAATGGTCGCATTAATCAAGACCCGTACAAGGACGATCGGCATTCGAAGGATTTAACAATCGACGCGATTCTCGCCGGCAACTCCTGCCCGGAGAATCTACGTTTCCCGAGCACTTATCTTGTTCCTAGGGGTCACGGGGGAAGGGGGGAGGTTCGAGAGAGAGAAGGCTCGATCCGGACTTAGGAGTTACCTTCGAGGCCGGGCGGCCAGTCGAATAAGCGAAATGGCACTTTGGAAATTTCGAGCAGCCTCGCTTGTTCGCTTTCGACGAGCGGACATCTGCATAAATTTGACTTGCTAAGGCCGAAAACTCGACCAGCGGCAGACTGCGGGGCTAACCGTTCGAGGGGGTGGCATAGGGTAAAGTAACCTGTCGTTAATACCGGAAGCGATGTACGTAACCTATGACCACCCGACGTCGTCGCTTCTATACCGGGTCGTGTTGGGATCGTGCGGCGAAAATGTACGAGGTAATCGAAGTCCTACTTCTCTCCCGCTTCCCATCCCTCTATTGGTCATCTTGCTTGCTTACTAACCCGATACCCGTGCTACACCCGTGACCCTAATGGAGGAGAACTGGCTCCTTCACCGTGCTTGGTCATTCGCGTTATCAGCTGAAGACTTTCCCGCCGCCGACGTCTTTTAATCCCGCTTGCAATCTTCTAATCCGTTACGGGACTCTCACGAGTATTTTCCGAGCTGCTACTTGCTTGCGCAGCATTTTAACTGGGTACATGACGCACTTTGCAGGATTATGCGAAAAATATACGGATATTTAAGATTTCTCCTTGTTTCAAAAAATACGATTCGAATTTTACCTTCGAGATGGATTTTTGCAGTGATGAAGAAACAGACGCGAAGAATAAAATAATTTATAATTGCAGTTGGATGGATATTGTTGCAAAACTGTAAGCTCCTACATCAAATATAACGGAAAGAGAAAGATGGGTTCTTCTTTATATTGCTTAAACATGCGGCGCGATTATAATTTCAAGAAATTCGTTACGTTGTTTATACACAGTCTCTTCCTTTAGGTCTTCATCGCGGTTGAATTTTCAATGAGTTATAAAATGGTGGTCGTGGAAACGCTCCTTTCCAATTCTGTTCACGGAACCTTGTATGAATTTTTCATGCGCGATTTAATCGCCGATTCGTCGATCTGCCTTTGCTAGTGCTATGTTTGCACGTTACTGCGAAAAGGATCGTACCCTCCGGCATCGTCGTCGTCGTCGTTGTCGTCGTCGTCGTCGTTGTGGTCGTCGTTGACCTAGAATGTCGACTACTCCTTTGCATCTTCAGGAAGAGCTTTTTCCGACCCCTTACCGTCGTTTCGCCAAGGCCAAGCTCGTTATATCACATTCATGTCGCGCGTGCAGCAACCATAATTTTCGATCTTTCACAACGTCGATGTGTGCATGAGCTCTTCGAGTCTTAAAAATGTTCATCTTGCCTTCCGTATCGTTCATCGCGCGATCGTAAGCGCAAAAAATTCGACACGGATGATATAATTCACAAGGATACTGTAAATGTTATCCCTTTGCGTAAGTGATCCATTTATTTTTCTTGGTTATGTAAATTGTAGTACATACATAATGTTCACGTGAAAGCATTATTTGACGATTATGTCGGAGTAATTCTGCTTGTTCATCTCATTACTTATATATTCAAATTTATTTCACTTTAGATACGCGCGGGAAACGTTCTAAAATTCCTCGCACATTTGGTACGTTACGGTACGTTTGTTTATTCGTCCTCCGCTCGCCGTACCTCTTTTTATACCTCGCCTGTCTATTTTAGATCGTCTTACGGCGGTATTAGCATCGTCATTATCCCCTGCGCGGCTTCGACCCGGAATGCCAGCTTCGTGCGTTAAGAGCAGGAGCGCTTTTCTTTCGACGATACTTCTTGCCGTTTTCTCTCTTACCGGGTTCTTGCTCGTTAATCTGCATTCTTCGCCTACCTAGGTGGGTCGACGTAATTTCAGGCTTCCGCAGCCTCTGTGTCATTTGTCATGGCGCGCAATAAATCGCGTTGGATTATGCATTCGAGGCTGTTCCTTAGCTGAACTGCCATAAGCACTTATCAACCGCTCGATCGACTCGCTCAAATGTTCTGTGTGGATTTTCCGCTACACGCGACGCTTTTTGCCCGCTATCGACGGATCTACTCGAGTTTTTTATCAGAGACAAATGCTCGGGTGATATCTCGACAGACAGGAACGTAGAGACAAGAAGGTTCATCATCATAATCTCAACTCGCTATCCACTAGTGCAGTAAAATGCAAAAGGTCGAAGATAAATGAACGCCATATACTTGTCGACCATGATAAAATCAAAAATTCATAACAGTAGACGGAGAGAGAGAGAGAAAATTTCATCGCGTTTAATCGAAGAGTATATCCTCCCTACGTGCTCGGTTTTCCAAAACACTTCAATTCCAACGCGATTATGAAAGATCGGAAGTTATTGTGAGGTATCTCAACTCAATCTAACTCAATCTCGTGAAGATTGTAGCTCGCTCATGAAGAAGCTCTTATCCGGAAACTGAGAGAAGAACAAAAAGAAGAAAACAGAAAAAAAGTCTGACGCAAGGCAAGGACGAAGGCAGTCGAGCCTTCAAAGATGTAGCGAATCAACGCGCGGAACAATGCGGAGCGACGATTACAAAGGACGTTCATTAAGATAATGAGCCATTGAATGTGATATCCGCTGATTGTCGCGAGCATCTGCCCCTTGTTATAAAAGCGTTACGGCGAGCTGCTTTAAACTGGTCTGCAAATAGCATCAATTTTCTGCGAGTATCTCCTCTCGTTCGATACTCTTCGATTATCAAAAGCCCTGTCTTTTACAGTACGTTTCCGCCTGGAAGTTGCGTCTTCGACCTCTTGTTACGAGCGGAAGAGGCAAGAGACGAAGATAGCGAACGGGGGCAACGAAAAAGACCGCGAAATCGATAGATGAACTCGATGCGACGCGAAGCGCGCGTGTCCAACGACAAGAAGTTCCGTCGCGTGTTAGAAATTAATAACGAGCAAGCAAAAGTCCGCTTTACTCGGGAAATAATATTCTCTCTCTTTGTTCCGTAATACTCGTCGGCTGCAGCAAGCCGCGCGTACTTCCGCGTATCTTCCCATATGAATTATGCTTCCGGCGAATTTGTGCTTCGGAGTTACGCTCGGGGAATTTGTAGACGCGAAGCAACATTCGCATTAGTGTTCGTTAATATTTATTATCATTATCGTAGACACTTGGTATTAGACGTGGGTGTATTATACCGATAATAATGTACGTATAATAATTTTCTCCCGTATCTAAAATTTCTATATTCATAAATTTCTTCGATTAATTCTCCTTGTATTTCGGCACTTTGACGTTTTCCATCGATTTTATAAGAATGCATCAATGATGAACGCCGCGAATAAATACATCGATAAACGACGCTAAATTTCACCAGTTTGTCTCCTGCTCGTCGAAGAGCGCGTTAAATTGTGCGTTAAATGCGAATATGCGTAGCGCGCTGCCGCTTGCTGATCCGTAAAAAAGCAATCTCCGCTAAATTACGCTTATTATAGCGAAAAAAACGCGAAATCGCACATCTAATCGATCTCGCAATCAACGCTCGATATTGGAACTTCCGTTTCACTCGGGGGTCTAATTTCTAAAGTCGCTGAATCGAATTAGTGTCCGGAATTATTTAAAGCTTGAGAGAGATCCGGACATTAAAAAGTTGCGCCGGCAATTAAAAAGTCTCTCAGAGGAGATTAACTAATAAAGTGCCGTTCTCCCTCAAAAGACGTTGCGAGAGATTTGCAAAAGGCTAATTGTGCGTCCCCTTAAATCTCTCTGCCCTCCTCCTCTCGCAAATTGTTACAATAAATACATCGGTCCCCCCGTGAATTTCGGAGAAATTTCTGCCGGACGTCGCGGAATTTTTATTCCGTATCTTTTTGGAACTCCGCTGGCTTGAAATTAATGTGAAAAACCGGAAAAAAGGCGCGGTCTCTAATTTAAGATCGCTCCCTAATCTTTTCCGCAATTAAAGTGCTACGCCACGTTCGTGAGAAAATTACGCGTAAAAGAATTCTCGTTAGAGCTCGTTCTTTTTACTATTCCCTGCCATCTCGTTATTCCTGGCGTTTCAGCGTCCACGCCTCTTTTTTAACCTCTTGCTCTACGACGGCTCTTAGAAAATTCAACAAAGGGCCTGAGTGCTTAGCGCTCGAGTGAAACGGGTCAAACGTCACACAAGAGTGATGACGTACAAGATATAATCGTTTTAAAACCACTCTCGCGTTTTAATTGGCAACGGTGCAAGGATCTTTCGTACCTGCATAGTTTTCTCTTCACGAAAAACTCGATCGTAAGGTACAAATAAAATGCAAATTGCTCGCGGAAGAAACGTCATTATTGCGCCATTATAACGTGTAATTAGCGCGATGTTTTCCGATTGTCTCGATTGCCACTTGCGAAAGTACTTGAGCTTTTGTTTTGGTGAGTTCTACATCCTTACACATCTACACAGTTTACGCTAGTATTATATACTCTAAACGTATTATATGTTTATTAGTTACATCATAAATATCGCAAGTAGGATTTTATTTTAGGAAAAAGCGCTACGCGTGTGCCGGTCAAAAAAGAAAAAAAAACTCTTTGTAATTAAAAAAAATTGACGATTAAGAAATAAAATTCGAATGACGAAGTATTTACAACAATTGCGTTCTGCTTTCAAATTTTAAAATATCTCTTTGTGCTGCAGAAACACAATTTAATAAAAATTATGTAACTCTTGTCCAAACAATTCTTCTATTTTCTTTTTTGAAATGAATACTTCGTCACTACGGAGTGTAGGAGTACACTCCGATAAAGGTCTGACAAAAAAGCCGTTAAAAATTTCATTCACATATGCTAAAATGCAAAACGAGTGTGAAAAAGTAATCGAAAAGAAAATAAGGGGGGAAAAAAACAAAAAGCTTAATCTACCAGTGAAAATCGACCATGGCACGGTTCTCGTGTATCACGTGAGAGAGCGGGCAGTGCGAGTTGTAATTTTTTATCATACACATATGAGTCCGGTCTTTGCTTTGCCGGTAAACGATTTCCGCTGCGATGGATTTCCTTACCTTTTCGGACACTTAGCGAGGTCCTTTTTCAGTGGCCCCCTCAGTGTCCCACGATCAGCGTTTGCCCGATCGATCGATCCTATCGCATCGACCATCTGTTCTCTTTCTTTCTTTCTCTTTCGCTCGCTCTCTCAGATTTTTCAATCGACTATTCAGTACGCGAGTCTTTCGCTCGCTCTTTTCTACCGTTTTACTCGCTCTTTCTCTCGCGCAGAAGCTCTCTATAGAACAACAGGAGATCTGCGTGAGACACGACCGTATTTTACAATTGTCTTTCGTTTTGTACCGCTTTTGTGCTTTTGGTTACTCTCTTTTCCCATGGTAACCGAACCCAACACAACAGCCGGATTATCCAACCAGCGGATTTTCCAGCTCCTTTGTATGCGGTTCGTTTACTCGTCGTTCGACGACTATCGCGTTGTTTCGAGCGCGTCCACCCCTTCAACTTCGTTCACTTTGCATCCGGGGTGCCGCCAACGCGGATCTTACCTTTTCTCGTTTAACAAGACTGATCTTACAACAGGGATGATGGTACTAACAGCGCGGATTTGTAGCTGGCGCTTAAAATATGACAGCTTGATGTGACAGTTCTGAATCCGCGCTGGCAAGCAACCCTGATGCGTCTCTTTTTATTCGCTTTGAGTATTACCAAGATTCTCGAGGCGGAAGGATCGGCAACAACTTCTGTCATACGGTTTTCGAAATCTGTGACATTTTAGACTTAAAGATATATATTCGTCTCGTGAAATTCCCGTTTGAAAATTCGCGTTATTTTATAAAACTATCGCGAGCCATAGAATTCCATTGGTGCAGTAAATCGACGAGTCGCAGAAACGTCGGGCTTTCAAGCTTTAATTGAGCCATTAAAGTCGCAATAAGACGGCCTGCCTGATCAAACGGACGGTATTATCGAACCGGAAAAAATCCGAAGGATCCGAAGGAGTAATCACTGGCCGTGATTCAAGAATATAATCCTATTACGTCCGAAAAGCAATATAATGACGACGGAAGAAGACGCGCTATCTTATCGGATGCGATTTCTTTGACAGTAATCTCGAATGTAAAAAAAAAATAGCAATGAATCTTCTCGTCAGCTATACCAAGTTTTATAGAATGAATTATCAGTGCAGTGAAGTAAATATATTTTCACGTAAAATATATAATCGAAAGATTTCCTCCGTTTGCGCGCATTTGCGTAATATTAAACGATATATTTCGAAGACGCGGTTGCTAGCTAAATGAAGCTAAAGCGTTGGTTTACGCGATGCGTACGAGCCCGACAAGCTGCTCCAGCCACCATGAGAAGATAATTAATCGAGTTGTTCAATTAGGTTGAACCGTTATTGTTTCATATCAGCATCAACGCAGTAGGTGCTGCGGTCGTCGCGTGGTCGGCCGAGAGCTATAAAAACTGCACGCGACAATAAAAAACCCTATTACCGTATTACTAAAATATCTGAAGATTTTCAGCAAGAGCGAAATTATTTTACTGCACATAGATAGCTATTACTATTAGTCGTTAATTATATATGTTTTATAGTTCAGAATTCTGCATGGCATGTCTGTGTGAAAAGAATGTAATCAAAATGAAGAAAGCGAATGAATACAATTGTCAACCAATTGATTTACCGATTTAAATTTACGCAGTTATTTATTAATTTATGAAATTGTTTATGTCATTACGATATATTTCTACTTTATATGGATGTTGTATGTCATACATATAAAGTAGTATGAAAATTTGAAGTATTATTTTGACAAAATTGTTGCCATATCCGATCGCCTCGTTTACCTTCGGTCGATCCGACGGTGCTTATCAAAATCAACTACCGTACGGGATTTACAGTTACTTCGACAACGCAAAGATAATCTCTGAGCTCGAGACACATTGATAAAAGGTGAAGTTATATACGATTTCTCGCATGAGCGCACGTGTGCAACTGAATGGATTAAGGCCATACCGCAACAGAGAAACAACGAGAGAGAAGAGAGAAAAAAAAAAGAAAAGGCGAATAAATACGCGAATACAATATGAGCAAAATCCATCCGGCGAACGGATCATCGCGCGTTTGATCGAGACGAGGAGGACTTTCTCCCGCGTACCGATTTTCACCGACGGAGTGGCCGACCAATCGGGAAAGAGAATTTGTGGATCACTCGAGACCCTCGAGCAGATATCGAGCCTCGCCAATCGGCGGCGGCTCGCGTGCCACTCGTGGATCTACGAGTGGCCATCAGTCAGATTGATCCAGGCCACGAGAGAAATCTCTTTCTCTCGAGCCCCTGCGATCCGAGATCGTCCTCTCTGTCCTCCTCTCCTCTCCCTCTCTCTTTCTTTCTCTACCTCTATCCGTTCTCGAGCCCGTGAAATTAACTCACGTCTTGTTAATTATTGCGATATAGTTAACTATCCCTTTTTCTTTTTAAAGAACGCTCCGTCGAATCGCAATGTAGACTGTCGATAGCTCAAATCGTAGCCGTATCTCGTAAAACGGTCGCGTCTACGATTGCGTCGTCAGCCTGACGTCTCTTTCGATCGCATAGCGATTTATTCTAGTCTCTTACAATTAGATCAACGGCCTTCGCGTCGCGAATGTCCATCTCTCTTCGACATCAATATTATTATGTTCCAGAATGCAAATAGCGTTCGCAATAAATAGAGATATTTCATCGACATCAGGATTAACAATGATCCTTCGCTTATCGTTAATGACCAATTAATTTGCCTATGAATATTATAGTCGCAATGGACACAGAAGATGAACACTCGGGACTCGAAGTGCACGACTTAAAGCTATCAGGCGACCACTGTTACTCGACGTAAAATCACGGAAACGTGTACTTAGAGAGATGGATTTATGAATCCGTCGCGTAATCGAATGAGTCGAGCTTTACATCGTGGTCGCCGTTTCACATCACGAGTGCGCGCATTCCGAAGAGGAATGCGCCCACTCGGGACTTTCCTGAAAGAAAAAAGATTACATCTATTCGTAATGGAGATTAATGGCGATGTATATATATATGTATGTATATATATATATATATATATAGATATATATATATATAAGTATAAGAAAGTTCATGCACACCTCAATCTTTCTGCCCTCAACCACGGTGCCGTGTAGCCTCTCACGTGCCCGGTCCGCGTCAGCACTATTTGCGAATGTTACAAAACCGAATCCCTGCATGCAAGGACAGACAAAACAACATGCATTAAACTCAACTTACAGACTGCCAGCGCTCCGCAAAAAGCCGACTGGCTGGGCCGACATTTCGTCTTCGCACGCGTGTGCACATGTAGCACGCGCGCGCGTATATATATATACTCATTTACGTACATATAATATATGTACACACTAGAGGGGGTAGGGGGCGAGGGCGAGGGACGGGAAAGGGTGCACATATGTATGGGGGATTCTACGAAGAGGATCGTCGGAACGCGACGTCGGGGATGTGAAAAAAAGCAGCCCCCGTCTCTCGCGCTACGACGATTTCATTCGTTTAATGTGGTAAAGAGCGCGGCGCGCGCGTTACCGTCGATTTCATTATATTTTACTGTGGTATTACATTTATCAAAGTTCTGAGAATTTTTCTTGAAATTAATGCGAAAAAATTCAAATTAGAGATCCGTATTGTCACGTCAAAAGATACAAATATGTATAGATTCGTCGCGTTTAACTGTGAATTATGCGAGATATTTCTCCTTGACCATTTAGTTTCTCTTTCCGATCTCCGAGTGAATTTTCGAGACGCGTATCGTCGTGAAAACGGAGTATCGAGTAGAAGATCGATCCCGTTCTCATTGAGGACTAGGCGAAAGACGCAGAAAACTCGATTCTTCCGTTCCGCCGCGGGCAACACCGGCCAGCTCTTTTGTGCTCCTCTCTTCCTCTTTGAACCCTTCCATCACCCTCAGCCCTACCGACGTTCCTCTTCCGAGTCAGTCCTATTTATTTCTTTGACGCACAATAGTCGTCTCCCTCTCCGACCGTTTTATGTATCGCGCGAGACACGCTAATTAATTCCCGAGGCTCCCTCGAGACGCGACGAAGCGACAGAGAGGCTTTCGTGGGTATTCCGTTTTTTGTTATTTTCCGTCGATCTCGCGCTCCTTTTATTCGCAAAAGCTAAAACAAATAACTATCCATCCTTTTATTCATATCCTGTAATCCGCGCTTCATTATTTCAAGACAAAACTCTAAGAACCCGCGCGTTTAATATGTTGTCCAGAAACAAAAATCGAAAGTTTCTGGTATAAAATGACCGAAAGAAAATCAAATCGACTTTAGAGACTTAATCAGCAATCACTAACAAGTTAAATGTCATCACATAAAAGTATTTGAAACGTTCAATCGCGTAATAACATATAGTTGCCTGGATCTTGCCATAAAATTATGCGTGTATAAATTAATGAATTAATGTACTGATTAACGATCTGCGTAACGTTGATGTCTCGATCTTAACGAAAATTGCAATTGACGACGAGATGTTGAAGAACGAGGTTCTTACTTTTTCGGGCCAAGAGCTTGAAAGGGTTGAGAGTCAATTTTAGAATGTCGAAGCAATCGCGGCGACATTCGCACGTCAAGTTCTTTATTATTTCAGGGAATTAGGGGCACTTTTTCGAAATGTCGACGACCAGGGGGTCTGCGAGCGCCTCATACTGCTTACGGAGACGCACCAAACAACGTGCAACAAATAAGTAAATATAAAAATCATGGTAAGAAATCATGGTCATGGTCACATTAATCATCTCATCATATCATATCATATCGTATCATGTCATATCACGGTCATCGTCATATCATTAAAGACTCTTGCTTGTATTGAGAGGTGCGTGTACGAAAAAAAAACAGAAATTAAACAAAGTTGACAGGAAGGGGACAAGTAAGAGGAAACGTGGAAGACAGGAAGAGCGTGGAGCGTGTCGTGTGTGCGAGTGTTTCGTGTGTAAGTATACGCGCATGTGGATTTTCCCCGTCGACGCTGAGAAGCGATAAAGGACGACGGGAAATCGAGCGGGAGGCGTAAAAAAGATTAGAATCGTGATCGTTGTCGGGAAGGAGGCGAGCCCCTCCCTCTTTCTCGATCCGAAATATACGCGGCGATATCGCGCGGCGTATATGAATGGAGGAACTTCCTCGAGAGAGAGATCGATATACATGGCACGCTCTCACGCATCGCGATTGCACGCTATCTCGCGTCGCGGAGAACGCGAGTTCCGCGCGAAGGAAGAGCACGATCGATTGCGCTGCCACGGGGTGTCCGCTCATTTCGAGCACAGTCAAGTTCCCCCCCCCCCCCGAGCCACCGTAGATATCGCCCCGCGATAACCCGCTGTCGACTGAGTTGAACGTTATCAGAGCGTAAGTTCTCTTTCCCTTTCGCATTCATGAAGTTGCCAGAATAATACCGAAGACGCGAGTGCACGTCGACCGTCATCGTGACCTTGTTATTAACTTTCGCAATACCCAAAGGCCGATATAGAAGGCCGTTACGTTGTAGAACTGAATAAATTGAAGTATTATTATTAACCGAAGATCAAATAAAATTTCATCAAGAAACTGATAATTGAGCACATGATTTAACTTTATATAGTACCAAACCCCTCTTTTTGAGACAATTATCGTTTTAAAAAGAAATTAATTTTAGAAAATTTACAAGTGACAGATATTATTAAAGAACCATTGAAATGCCTTCTAACTTCCTACTAATTTATAGTATTTATACCCATAAAAAAATAGTTCTTTACCTGGAAGTAACACGTGGAAATATGTGAATGACTTCCTAAGACTTTCAGAAATCCGTATAAATACATGAGCAAGCACGATAGTACGATAGAGAAAGAGCGATCGTGATTGATTGCGCTGTCATGAAACGTCAATTTTAACGGCGTTTCTCCGGATAACGTCACGTCGGTCTTATCGTGACTTATGTCATTCCTATTAAATATAATCTGCCAAATCTGTGCTTTTAACAACAACAAATCGAAGTTCAATTTCTCCTAAAAATAAATAGAAATTACAACTACCGTCAATTTTGCTAAGCATTATTATTAAGCCAGAAATTTGCGTCAATTCTGCGATATTTTATATTATACGAACCGGTACCGGCTCGTGCGGTACTGAAATCGAAGGTGCTTTTATCGTTAAAAGGATTAATCGAAGTTCAGACCGGAACAAGCTAACAGAATAGCGGCTTCTTCTTCGTCAGTATGGGTGAAAAAGGACGGCAGAATAATCGAGTTCGGCGCGCCGCGCCATCCGTTTCTTCGCTCTCTTTGGATCGCGGAGCTGTTGCCGGGAGTAAGTAGTTACGAATCGCGGCTGTTACCGCGAAAAATCGCATTAAAGCCAAATCAAATACGGCTCCGGGCGAATGGCTCGGCCGGAGCGAAACGGCGAAGCGTGAAGTTTTCTAATCAGTGACGAAGGATACCGTTCGCTGCTCGAAATGCCGCGGAAAATGCGATTTATGAGTCGGACGTGGCAAGACTCGAGTTAAGCGCGCGCAAAGGTCGGGTCTGCGATATTTTAAGGTTGTTATAGTTTAATCCGGCATCTCTGTCTTTAATCATTCGCGCCACCAAGCACTTGGTAATGGCTTCTTCATAATCGATGTTTGCCAATCATTATCGAATAATGAGTACAAAATTTTAATTACGAAGTCTATAAGAATAAGAACGTAAAGAAACAATAATAAAGACAATTTTACGAATGTCGTGTAATGAATAGCTGTTCAACAATTTCAAGGATCGCCTGCGGATCAATAAATGCGAGCATTCAACGATTCAACAATTTGATAATTGTCACAAATGCACAATTAAATTGCGGTTGAAGTCTCGTTAGACTAACGCAATTCGGTATATATAACAATATGTCAATTATTGTCGAATGAAAGGGACCGGCGCCTCAAAGAGTTAACTAGATCCAAACAGACAAGATATACACGGGGGATTCCCTTTGTAACCGGAAATGGACGTCGTAGGACAACGGACCGCCGCGAATAATTAACGATATGGCTGAGCCCTTTGCGTGGGTAACGCGGGAAGTTGACATGCCCGGGGTTTTTTTTAGCGAACATCACTTTAACTAAAATGTGTCCGATGACTGCCCGTAATTGGTAATGACTGGCACGGATCTGCATTTTTTGTCGAAATATTATTAACACTATAGGATATTTATTAATACGAGTCATGCCACTCACATCTGCAGGGTGACGCGTAAATTTCCGCAAAGATCCCATCATCCATTTGTAAGTGATGATCTTATTTACCCGATTAAGAATAATTTTACTAAATATTTAATTTAAGACATCAAAGAAATAATATAAATTTTATTAAGACATTAAAAAAGCAATAAAATATTAAAATAATTAGATTTATTATTAAAATAGATTTATTAAAATATTAGATTTATTACATTCAATGCCGAAATCAACTTAGCACTCAAAGTGTTAATACGTAAAAAAAAAGTATAGAAGATATGCGTTACATTCTTCGCTTTGCTGTATATAAAATCAAATTATAGAAGTAGTGAATATTAAGATAAGTGCATCTTAGTGATGTAAACAATTAAACAAAGAATTTTATAAATTTTTCTCTCAGTAAGCTATATCTTTCTTTTAAATTGATCGAAGAATACGTAAATAGAGTTTTTACATGAATACATAAAGAAGTGGTTCTGACATATCCTGCATAATCTATTGAACTTTAAAAATTTCAAAAGGTCAAAAGTCATATCGGTGTGTCTCAATTCCTATCTCTATTCTCTCTATTATACGTATCTAATTTAAAAATGTCTGACATTCACCAAAATAATTCTCTCTCCTCAAATATTTATTCATAAAATGTTTATAAATCGCTCCGGCGACATTGTAATAAAATTGCAACTCACGACTTCTGCCGGTTTCTCGTAACGCTATATAGTTCCAACCACGGTGACTCGAATGTGAGATAAAAATTCGCTTGGGAAATTACTGTTAATGATCGCGTGGACATGTCGATATTTTTTAGGACTCAAGAGCAAAGGTACGGATCGCGGAAACCGTAGCAGAATTTATTTGCATATCCAATGCATACGTAACGATTTTTTCATCGCGCAGCCATGAATTCATTTGAAACCGTTAACAGTTTAGGAGAGCGAAATTCGGTCGCCTCTCGGTTCGGTGGAACAAAAAAAGAAAAGAAATATTCGAATCATCGTGTCCTATTATAAATATTGCAATATTATTATCGTAATATTTACTTAACACGAGAAATGTGTCAAAATCGTAATTTAAAATTCAAAGTATAGGTTCCAATAGAAAATCCACGAATATATAGAAAACGGACTAACTAAGAACAAAGCGCGGTATAAATAATGCGCGGAAGTCTTTATTTTAATTTTTATTTTACATATTTTCCAACCTTGACTTCGTAATTAAAATTTTCACAACCATTGTAAGTACAGATTTTGTCTCTCGCATCTGGCATATTAAAACTCTACTGATTATTTTACTGATTGTGAGTCTAGATGCAAAAAATTAAATTAAAACTTGGAAAAATAAAATTCAATAGATGCTCCATTAAAGTTTTATTTACGCATCGATATGATGATGTATCTGAAAATTCGTTATCAGAAAATACATAATTTCTATGGAGATCAGATATCCTCTTTATAAAGTTTTACTTTTTATAATTTTCTTCGATACTGAATGCAAATTTTAGTTTTACAAGAAACTTTATTGAGCTCATATATAAAAATGGTAAGATTAATAGATAAGCTCTCGTACATTTCACAATATATTTTTAAATATGTTTTATCCATTCTGTACTGTCAAGTCATAATAGGACACAATGTGTGGTAATAAGATTGCACGAAAGTTTTATACAAATTTATTTTTGCGATCGGGGAGAATGATCGGCGGTATTTTACGCGAAACGGCCAACGCGAGACGCGTATCATAATTTATAGAACGTAACTTTGCATTCGCTTGCAATCCCGTATCGGAAAGGATAGTACATGCGAGCGTATCGTGCGGTAGATCTCTCGCCGAAGCTTTTTTTTCCACAATAATTTTCACGAGCATTGCGAGTTGAAACCAGCGGTGAGCCACTCGTATTTCCTACATGTTTCAAGCTTCGCAACGCTCTCGTGACGAGGAGATCGCGATGCCGGGCGAAAACTTCCTTAAAGCCTTATCGGGGTACGGAAAATTGCAGCTGGCGTGCACAACGCGGATACTCGAGAGCAAGCATCAGGCAATTAATCCACCACGAATTCTACCGGGGGTCTCCTTAGGTGGGCGATACAAAACGTACGTACATACGTTCTACTTCCGCTGACGTAACACGCGCATTTCGCGAACACGAGCAATCGCGTCCTCTACGTTATTAACGAAGTTAACGTTGAAACCTTCGACAATTACGATATGTATAGAATGCACACTTAAGTTTTCGTGCAGCGCAACAAGTAGACATAATTGTTATATAATTATATATGATGGCGTTATAATTATAAGTACTAGCATCAGTCCTCTTAATACTACTCTCACTATTAATGAGAAATAATTTATCAAGTAAAATGACAGATACTGTAAAGTACGTAGGTATACAGTGAATGTTAAATTGATATGATCAACGATAAAACGCGAAATTATAACCGATAAAACAAAAAATTCGTAAAAATCGACAGCTACTCGAACTTGGAAAATCTCGAGTTGAATAATACACTCTCTCCGAATAATTGACTTCCATATTGTTCGCTGTGACAGAATTCGTAGCTACACGTAGTATCAATCACGCCGCAATGTCGCTACGAATCTCGCGGCCCGGGTATGTAGCTTGATTATTCTCAGCGAGGCACTCAAAGTCGTACGTTTCAGGGTGGCCTGCTTAGCGAAGCCGCACGTTCGCTATTAATCAGGGGCTCTATCAAGAAGGCCACGACTTTCTTACACGGCTGTTTAGAGCCGACAACTAACCACGTACACTCGCGGCCGCGGAAACGACCGATACGCCCAGCCATAATTATTATGCCTCACCAGATCGTCATCTTACACGCCACGTTGCGGTGTACAATTCGAAATAATGCAGCCACAAATTCTACGCCAATCTTTTATCTCGCGACTCGCGACTCTATTTCGGGATTTGTCATTTCTTGTTCGCTTTAAAAAATGTAGAAAATGACCGACATGTGTCCCGCATGACGAAAATGAAAAGCAAAAACATACAGACCATCATTAAACATAATTGGTTCATATTAAATTTCCGTGTATCTGTCATTTGTTGTGTCAATACATCATGTCTTTGATGTGATTTGATGTAATTTGCAATTTATAATTAGTCAAATAAATCAATGACCCGTGAAAACTGCATTCAGCCATCGAATACGCGATACAAATGGGCATTCACTGTCTTGAAAATAGGAAGCGATATATTAATTAAGCGTCCGAGAAAATGCTCATTAATCAGCCGGTAACAATAAAGTTTCCCCATTCGACACGACAAAATATGATGCAATTGTAAATATGACAGACGACAACGCGAAACAAAAGGCGTAATGCGGTCGATTAATTACTTGAAACGTCACGCAGCTGAAACCAGGTGCCGGACGAGCACCGAAATTCCGCGCGGCGGAAAGTACTTGCGGAAAGCACTTGCAGATGCGCGATGTCAAAAGACCACGTTCGGTCTTTGCGGTCATGCGTGTTTAACGACTTGTGTCGCGCTCGAGAATATGTAGCGCGATGCAATACGCTTAATGGCGTCGATGCATTCAGCATCCTCCTCCTCCATGTAATTTGCGGTCGTCAGCCGTCATATTCAGTCTATTCTTGGATTGCTATACCTCTTCTCATGCAGCTTTTACGTGCTTCTCATTTACATTTTTATGTGATGGGCAGAAAAATTTAAAAATCAAAAAAAATTTTTATCCAGTTGTTTTCTTCCGCGTGATCCATATATAACGATATTTTAATGCCCAACGTAAATACGTAGTAAATACAATTCCAAAATTCATAAAGCTATTTGATTGAATTAACTCACTATGTTTACACAATAAAATAAAAAAGATGTGTTTTACATCAAACGTTCACGGTAAATAAAACATCGTTGCAACATTTTATCTATTTTATCCGCGCGAAAAAAGCTGAGAATAAAAATATATTGTAAAATAACAAAATTCTACTGTATTATTTCGTTGTGCAGAAAGTTTTAGCGATAAATGTAACAAAAGACTTATACACAAACGATACCTAAAATCTTAGGGCATAATTTATTTTGTGAATGAGAGGACTAGCTTCTCGACCATATGGAACGCGTATTTATGATAATTTAGGAGTTACATGGAGAAACATGATGACCGAACCAAAGAGCACGATGAGTGCGTGTCTCCATCGGCACCATTAATGCAGTCCATTGCATGGTCGATAGAGCGTGCCTATAGTCACGGGCGAACGTTTGTCAAAGAATGAAGAACAAATATCATCAGTGGAAATCGGATGTCGCTGAAAGAACGATTGAGAATAATTTCCCTCTTTTCGCGCCGGGTCATTGTCCCGCGTGTGTGCACGCGCGTCGCCCGTAAAAGACCCCAGCAGCGTCGAGCGGAAAGGAGTAGCGGAGCACTTGAGCGCAATTTGCACCCTTTTGATTAAGAAACGCTCCGCCTCTTCCTCCTCTTTCCTGCGTCGCGAAAATTCTTTCGCGAGGGCGAAGAATTGCGCGCGTTTGCTTTTATCACCGACGCTCGTAACAATAAGATTGCCGTCAAGCTCTTATCGACACTCGGCCTTAACGCGTATTTCGTTGCGTGAATATTTTTACGGCCCGCGAGTTACGAGAATGTGTTTCCTGCGAAATATATTAAAAATTGAGAGAAGCGCGTATAAAAAAATTTCTCCATCCTTTCCGATGCAAGTAGTCTGCTTTCAACGGGAAATAAAGTAATTTAGGGCAATCCTTCAAACGCGTGATAATAGATAAGATTTTTTTATAAAAAAAAAGAAAGAACTAATTAGAGCAAAAATAAGAAAATATTATTTCTTCTTAAGAATATTTTTAAGAAACTAAGTAGGTTTCTCTCGGTTTGAATATTCCTGTTCTCATAGTATGTTATTCCCGAGACGCACGGCAAATCCAATAACACGTATAGCAACAAACCGAGCATTTCAATATCGAGCTTGAGATTAAAATCGGGACAGAACGCAAGATGAAATCGCGTTTTCAAGGACCAGAGAAACGTACTCGTTACAAGAATTGCGATATTCTAAGCGTTGCTACATTCGATGAGGCTAATTACTGTTTTCGATTAGGATTTTCACCCATAATTTGTACGGTGTACAAACGATTGCATGACTTTCCCTAATGGCAAAATCAACGTTAATACGCCGTGCGGCTGATGCGTTTGAAACGACGATATAACGTGCGCGGCTGGTGCGAACGATCGTGACGCGCGAGAATGAGGAGAACGCCGATAAGAAAATCTACTTTACGCATTTATCAGTATTAGCGGACTCGCATCGGAATGTAATTGGTTCTAAATTACACGCTTCGAATCGCGCGGGCACGAAGTTTCGCGCCGATAGATGATAGATATATGTATACTCGCGCGCGACGTAGTAAAGAAGACGCTAGGCGAGGCGGATGCAATCCCCAGGATGACTAATTGCTTCTCCGCGGCTGTGATTAATTACCGCACCTGCCGTAATATAGTAGTGAGGTTTAATTGCGACGGACGTAAAGTAACCGTTTCCCCAGACAGCGCGCGAGCGCACGTCTCTTCTCTCTTTTCTACGTCGCTCAGAGAAGTGTGATATACCGACATCCTCGCGCAGATTTATATTTTTCCGGGAAATCGTTACACTCGACTCGTTGAGTCAGACGGCAATAAAAAACGCGCGAAATATGCGGATAAAAAAGCGCAAGGAAGAAGGGATATTCATTCAAACGCGAAGATGATCACGCTTCATCCGGAAGCGGAAATGTATAGTTGACAATTTAAGAACTCGTCACGTTCGTAGGACAAATTACTATCGATTATTCCGAATCGTGGGAGCGCTATCAAATTTGCGAATGTCTCGCTGTAAATCGCGAGTTCTCGCGAAATATCGGCCAGGCACACGTCTCTTTCTTGTTTTTTTTCAGCGCAGTGCTGCAATCGTCACGACTAGAAGAAAGGTGCGTGCTGATCCGCAGTAAGTAAAAGGCTCATATTTAGCCGGTTCTTGTTATCACGGCGTTACGTTACTTCTACTTACAAGATGATCATTCCGTTAAAGGCGGCGGTATTATCATACGCCCCTGACAAAATGTGACTGCCCATGCAAGCTTACATGTGAAATTAAAAAAAAAAGGAGAGAAAATAAAGGGTAGATAATATTAACATCCGACACGTGCACGAACTCCAGTTACTCGTGAAAAAAGAAGCCTACTTATTAAAGTAGTCCCGCATACACACTTGCAGCAGCGCTTTGCGATCGTGCCCCGAAAAGAACAATATCTTCCGGCTCGCGTTAAGGTATTAAGTCGTGTTAATAATCGCATTCCTTGCCCTCGAGATGAGGTTAGTACGCAAAACGGAGAGCTCAATCTGTCTACGTTGTAGCTACGGATCGTTAACTGCGAACGAGGGGGTCTTTAAAAAGGTGCCGCGGGTCGAGGATGCCATTAACGGTAATCGTATAATTAACACGACGATGCAACTAACACCGATAAAAAATAACCGACAACTGCCGATATTTATTGACGTTTATTATACGTTCAACGTATACATTAATGTTAAATAAAAAATAACAACTGTACGACTAGAAACAAGAAAATATTTTGCAGATATATTTGTTTTGCAAATAATTACTGTGAGGAGAATCGTTCCAAGTTTACGCGAATGGATAATTTTTGGCAAGGGCGGATAAATGCGCGTAGTCATGACCCGAATTTTGTCACCTTTTTAAGACTCCTCTCTCAATGGAGATTCCACTGATCTACGATGAAATTCGACCAACCCTGGTGCATACATTGCACTATCAAATTGATAACCAGCTACTGGTATTATGCAAACAAGAACTGACGACGCCTAAACGACACACCGATATCATTCGGGACAAAACGTATACGTGGTCTACGTCTGTATATTCGCGTATGTAGCTGCGTGTATGTGTGTACGTGTGTATGCGCGGAGGAGTGGCTGCGCGCGCGCGTAAGCGCACGTGTGTATGTCAGTACAGACGTATTATACGTGCGAGTCAGTGACAGCATGGCGAGAGTAACAATAATAATTACCCAATTAATTAACAGTGAAGTGCGAAACATAGCAAGACAGAATAAAAAAGGTATATTAACACTACTTCGCGCGCCGACCGGGTGTGAGCGTGTGCGTGTGGGGTGTTCCAGAAGACAGATATCTCTCAATGAACAATCAAGTCAAGACAATTGATTAACCAATACGTTATGTCAATATGATGCGTGTGAATGCTAACAAGGTGTCGGGATCAAAGATACGGAGAGGCCTGTAATACTTCGTGATTTGCGGAGAGGAAGCTCGTCTTTCTCTTTCTCTCTTTCTTCCGTTTCCCTATCACTCTCCCTCTCTCTCTTTCGGATGGATGAACATGTATGAAAGCATTTTTCCGAGTGTCCCGTGTTCGGTCTCTCGACAACGCGTGCGGGAAGATGCTTCCTCTTCACCGAGTTTGCAATTTCATTCCGCATCGCTGATTCTCATTATGTCCTTCTCGTTGCTCACGAAAGCGATAATACCCGAATACCTTACGGCGCAGATATATTTTTTACGAGCGCGATACTTCTCCTTTTATCGACTAGCAGGCTTTCGTAGAATCGCGTCGTTAATAATAAAGCTTTCGGTCGTAAAAATACAAAAAAAAAGCGCAAGCATGCGGCGCGCACGATGCATTCGATCGATATCGGGGCTAACGCGCAATATTTTCTCGTTCCTCCGGTATCGGAAGTAGAAAACGCCGTGCTTGAGGAAAGAAACAAAAACGCGCGCGCGCGCGCAGGTGGCGATGGTGCCGGCGAAAGAGTAGAAAAGAATGAAGACGGATGCTAGGATCGCGACGTTCTCTGCACCTCCGACGAAAGTAATGGACACCCGGTGGGAGATGGTGGCCGTACGTATCTCGGACAGGCAATAATCGTTCATTAGGGGGAATGGCGAGTGGCCGGAAAAAAAAAAGAAAAATCAACGTGAAGAAAAAGAATTAATTCACCACGTAAAAATCGACGAGCGATTCGGTCCTTCTAGCACTAGTATTTCGTCTCGTGTGTCACGGATCTGTGTGTCGTATGTGTGTCTCGATGGTCGAAACGGTGGGTTACGAGGGCGAGGACAAAAATATGTGAGGGATCAGGACGGAGTTTTGTGGGAATTACAGATAGGACAGATAGAAATATGGGAGTTTGAAGAATACTTGAAGAGTTGTGACCGAAGCTGGCAAACAGCGATATAAAGCGCACAAAACAATACGAGATTCAAGATTATATATATATATATATAGAGGGTGAGTTATATAAGAGATAAGGTGGATGTGCGTGTGTGTTTGTGATAATGGAAGTGGCACGAGAGATCTCTTTTTTCTCTTTCGTCTCTTTCTCTCTTTCCTTCTATTTTTGTAAATTTAACTCTTTCTCTCGCTCTCTGTTTTTCCTAACTTTAAGAGATCGTGGAACACGGATTGTTAGTAAAAATGCTTACGAATGGGAGGAGCCAGAGAATTTCGAGGCGTTATCGAAGCTACTTGTCTTCTTGTAAATATTCTTGCAAAGAAATCTTCTTTTCAATCATTATCAATTATAAATTAATATCTTCTAATAAATATTTTCCAGGTGGAGAAAATAGTTCTCCGTATACTCTCTGCAGCAGAATTCTAAATCTTCTTTTGTCTATAAAAAGTCGGATAATTAGACTGTTCAATATACTGACCTGCTTATTTTCATTCTAATCGACTGCTATGACGTTAATTCTCTTAATAAAAATCTCACAGCGTAACAATAAATTAACATCATGATCTATATTGCTGTGCCATTATTTCGTAACATCAAATTGCACAATTGTTAATTAACGAAATAATTATAAAGATCAGTAATAACGTAACTATTAATAACAGTACGATTATATCCTTCGTAATTAAATTCTAATGGTGAGATTAGAATTGTAATCTTTCGCGAGATCAGACCGGACATCCGGATTATACACAAGAGGTGAGAGGTATCATGGATGGTTTCGGATAGTTCTGGCGGGTAGATATAAGAACGGTAATACTCGTTGCAACGAGGAGCCAACGGTGTGAGACGATCCGCCGTCAAGAGAAAAAAAATATTTAAAAAAAAAAAGGGAAACGGCGGAGTCGTAAGCAGCGTTTCTCTATCCTAAGACACATACGTGATTAATAAAAGAGGTAGAAGCATGGGCCGTTTATTATATACCTTTGATTCGCCTAGACAAAAGCGTGCGGCTACTATTTACATATATAATAATGATAACAATCAGATAGAGGTATGTACGTATAATGCGTATACACGTATACGGACGACGTATGGTGTCGTCATATACGCGTACACCCGAATAAACTTCGGAAGATGCAATAGTATAATATATACGTATCATGCTGTTCATATTGCAGGTGGATTAGTAAAAAGACTCGCCGCGGTGTGAACCATTCGTGTGTGGACAGCGGCTAATTTTTCAATGGACAATCGGTCTGATCCCGGAAAGAGAACGAAGGAGAGAACGGGCCTTCTCGACCCCGTGTGATCGGGACGAATCTCCCCGCCTCTCTCCTCTGTAGCTTACTGTGTCCCCTTCTTTTTATCGCCTTCGCGTGATTCTTGATCTGGCTTTAAGTACACCTCGAAACTCCCTGGGACTACTCGTGGTGGACGACGACAGGAACGTTGGGATTGGTTAGAAACAGCTTCGGGAAAGAGACGCGACAAAGTTTCATCAAATCAAATGGGCAGCATCTCCCGAGGGTCTCCTCCGCGAACGGCGGTCGAGTCACCTGTTTACACCGCGTGTTCGCCGTTGCCGATTGTCGTCGAGACGCTTAACTTCATTCGCTATCGCGATTAAGAAGTCGCGAAACAAATTTCAGCACCTCGCATTTTTCGTTATTCATGAAAATTTCATTCTTTGTTCCTCCAACAATAAATTTTCGTGCGCGATATAATATTTATTTGCTCACTCTCATATATCTGTAAATTTGTCTGATTTATTTATTGAATTGTACTTTGTCTAAATTAATATAAATTGATCAATAAAAAATTAACTGTTTTACTTTTGCGATCAAGTTTCTAATTGCAGCGAACATAATTGCTTGGAAAAACGCATTGGCCGAATGAGTAACAATTATATGATGCTACTTTCTGAAATTTCTCGCGAATGAGTGTTGTTCAACGTAAGCAACTACGAACATACGGTATATATGAGGTGCATCGACCGGCCTTATAACCAATGGGAACTAAATAATGATAAAATGCGGAAGGCTAGCTAGTAAAAATGCAACAGCTCGTCTAACAACTACGAGAACTAACACCATTGGTTATATTTATATGTATGTACGTGTCATTGGCACATACGCGGTGTCGGAAAAGCGCGCGTACCGAGCACCTTGAGGTACTAACTGCGTTTTGCATCGAGGATATATCTGTTTTATCTTTCAATTAATGCCGACAACGATAGCATTATTAATTAATTTTCCTTTTATGTTAATCGCTACACTAATTACGACTCTTTTGTTGAAATAAATCTGTAAACATATTTACAGTTATATATTACGTTACGTATGAATTACGGCGAGAGACTCGGAGGAGACTCTCGGTTCGCGCTCTTTTCCCACCTTGGCTTCAAAGTATCTCTTTTTCCAAAATGCTGCACTTCATTAGGGATGCCACATTCCATTTACATTGACGAAGCTTTCGAGAAAAGGTCTCTCTCACAGAATCACACACGATCACTCACTCGTTTTATCTAATGGCACGTTGCTTTTGCAGCATGCAAGAGATGTTCTTTTATTTCTCTCTCTCTCTTAGTTTTTTAAAAATTCTATTAATAATGAAAAGCGTTAGTGTTGAATCGACTATCAAATCGAACGCGTGAAATCGTAGTTTCACGTGCACTCTACAAAAGCAATGTGACGAATGAAAAATTTATGCCGAAGCTCGTGACGGGATCTTCTCGTTTTAAAAAAATCATAGATATATTCAATCTGCAAACTGTACACAAAGAAAAAAGTAACTGTCAATCCTTCTTAATTAAAGTATTGTTTCTCTATTAAATATTTTCTCGTAAAATGATTATTCACATTTCATCGTAACACATTTCATAAAAATTTTTTACTGACACGATATATACATATACTAACAATAAGTCAAAATATTTCAAAAAGGATTTTGCAGATTTCATTAAAAATGTTCGAGTGTTACGTCACAACAATATACCGGCATGTTTCCAAGACCTTAAGGCCTTAGATTAATAATTATTCGCTCGTCCATTAATAGCGTGCCGCTAAAGTATCAGATCCTGTCACGCCTTCGGAATCGCTTAAGCGCTAAAAGCGATGGCGACACTTATGCCGTTCGAGGTAAATTCCACTTGTGCTTTACCGCGTGCTGGCGTAGCGTCGGTCCCACGAGAGATATTTGCATTGCAAAGGGCAAGACGATAGTGCCATTGTCGACCCTGATACTGATAGCAGGATTTCTAACATAACGCGTACGAGTACCTAACATGCGAAATTGTTCGCTCGCGGAATGGGTTCGCTCGATGCAACTAGCATATATACGGCAATTACAAGGCGTACGTCACACGTCGTCAATATCGCCGTGAGATTACAGGGCTGCTTTATCGCTCTGCTTTTTTACGCCAAGCGTGGTTTGACGTGGTACGCGGTTAATCCGTTTAAAGAATCTCGTGTAGTTCGTAAGTATCTTATTCCCTATGCAAATGTCAGATTATGCGTGGCGAGACGGCGGTAACGGTAAAAAAGAGTGACAAAAACGAGACTGGATTATACCGCGGCGCGGACTACATTATTATGGCTGGAAGTCAGTCACGTGAGCACCGGGAATGAGTAACAAATTGACCGTAATACGGCAACGAAAAATAGTAGCTGTGTCGCGGCTCGAGTGCCCGACCGTGTTCCCTTATCATAGAATTTTCTTTCTTTTCCATGCGCTCTCGATTAAACCGCTTTCACGCGACCGATCCGCGCCGATTAAGCCGCAATATAAGCGAGCAGAAATAAAAAAAAAAAGTACGCGTCGCTCTCGGTCTCGCAGCTCAAGCCGCGCCGATCGTGTTAGACGCCGCTAATTGCAGGTCGCGCGAGAGTTTAATTAGTTCTGTCGTCGTCGACGCGTTCCGCCCTCCGGAAACTGGAAGTAGCCCATTTCGCGTTCTATATCACGGCCCCGTGATTGGTCGTTACAAGTACGGATGCGCAGCGACATCGACTTCCTGTCTGTACAACCCGTCACGACCCAGACGAACCGGATTCAGCCATAATCGTCTAATCGACGACAAATACGTGCAATTGCGGGTTCTTACGCTCTCGAACGACGTCATCCTGATATTTACATATCGACGATACAACTGTAAAATCGCGTGGATTTACGTCATGGATTTGATTTCGGATAAATCGATTTACTAATGAATAATCGGATATCGAAATATCATTTTTATTTCCGGCAAACGTTGTCGAGCTTCCGTCAGCACATTAATTGATTATCGAGCACGGTAATTGGTAACGGTAAATGCTAATGAGAAAATCGATGTCACAGATCTTAAAATAGTAACAATGCCAGCAAGAATTCGTTCGGGAAGTCGAGTATTGCGGAGTAAAACGCAAGGGAAAAAGCAGAATATGTCCGCTAAAAGGTATAATAGCGGTTTGCGTGACTTCGGTACTTTCATTACAAGAGAAGTGACATCGATGACGAAAGCATTATCGATAAAATATAACACGAGGTTAGAGATATTCCGAGAATTCGTGAGATTGAAATGCTCGAGCTCCACAACGAGGCTTATTTCTCGCGATAATTCTGTACAAAGTTGCTTGAACTTTGTACTTTAACTAGCCGGAAGTATCGTGTGCAAATGTTTACTTTAAAAGCATTATTTACGGACCACGCAATTCTCGTAAGTGAAATAACTTTTGACAAATGCATCCGAGTTCAGTTTCAAATAAAGCGAACAATTACTCAATAAAAACTAAATTAATATTTACGAATCAGAGATATCGATTTTGCGATAATCTCTAAAAAGCATCATCTCTTCGATTTTCAAATATTACGGAACACGATGTAAACATTTTTCTTTCGAGATGTTAAGGATTAATCGGAGAAGTTTAGAAACTATCGGAAAAGAATTCGGGTACGTCCTATTTCGGACACGAAAGAAGACCTCAGCTGCTTTTAAAACAACCGAAAAAAATTGGAAGGCGTTTAAACAGATTCATAACGTCAATAAAGAATAATTAACAAATCGAAAAATGATATTTCTCTGGAATAGTTCTTGAGATGTCAAAATATTTCAAAAATTTGATGAGTGATGACATTAAAATCGAAATATATCCAAGTCGGACACATTAGCAAAGCTCAAGACGTGACCTCGTGCATCTAATCAGCAGTAGGTCGCCACACGTGACGTCGACAGACGTCGTCGTTGGGATACTGGGTTACCGGTGCGACTTGATGAAGTGCACTTGAGTGTACTGAACGCGAGAGCTGAATATGCACACCGTCCGGCTCGCCGGATGCCGGTTGTCGGCACGATGTATTACTGCGGATCTTATCCCGACCTCCGTTGTCATCCATATTGAAAGCAATTTGCATTACAAACCCGTATATAACGCGAGAGCGTTACCTTTTTCTTTCAAATCCCCCGACGCCGTTTGCATAAACGGCCGACAATCGCGGCTACCAATCTCGCACGACGCTTTCTGACTTCCGCCGCGAATCAATAGTTGCCTCTCGCGGCTTTCCGAAAGGAAATAAGCATCGGAGATTTGGCTTTAGTAATGAAAATAACCGATCGATCGAAATGAGACTCACGTATAAAATATACGAAAAAAATAATATCGCAATCGAATACGTTGTTTCGATGGGACAGTCTAATACTACACGTACTGTGAGTCAAAATTACGCGAGAAAACAATTCAAAAACTGCAGGTTTAGACCTAAAGAGAGACCTAATAATCACTCGTGAAAATTTTCTAAAAATTATCTAAAAGCCTAAATCACAGTCGAAAATTACGTAATACCTGCGACTAAGATGGAAAATCGATAACTGACAATGGCACTTCGTACTTTGCAAATTTTTTTATCGAGAACATCGCGAGCTTGTAACGGAATGTCGCCATCGCGCTGCAAAGAAACGTGTACACGCGGTACGGTTGCAGCAGCACGTTTCAGCGGCACGTTCTTGTATTCTCATCAAGGAATATCGCTGTTTTTCTGGCATGTAATATTAGTTCTTCAGCCCCTCCTCTCCTCGTATCGAGGATATGTATAATATATATGTACGATGGACCGCTGTTCGTGATGCTGCATCCGTTAACAAGATCATTACGATCCCCGCGACATCCTCGCATCCGGAACGTTCTCCGGAAAACTTTTCCAATAAATGAACCGGAGAAACTGTCACGTGTACGCGATAGAAAAATCGAGTCACGTGTACGGCACCAGCTTTCGCGGTGTTGCCAATGGCAAGCCCGAGAAAAAAAAGATGAATGACAAAATAACATCGAATGCGTGATAAATATTTTGAAAATAATAATTGTTGCGAAAGCACGTAATGCAAAAATATCTCGATTTATTTGTCAAATTATCAATAACGCAAAGATAAATATTTCAAATTAAAAACAACAAATATTTTGTTAAATTTTATGCAGACACGTATGGATGAATTAACATGAGAGTTTTTAAAAGAAAACATGAAAAAATACGAATACTTTCGTTCTGGATGCGAGAATTCCGTTGGGCACGATATTAGCTTAAAACTAGCGGTATCGGGGGTGGGTTGACAGGGGTGGCTCGCAGCCTAAGGGCGACGTGAGCTTACCTTGCTTCCCCTTTCATTAAATATAATTTCCACGTCAAGGATTGGCCCAAATTGCTAAAAAGAAAAAATATTTACCAAATTAGATATAAATTATATGATAAAAGTTTACATAAAAAAAGAAATCTGATACAGTTAGAAATAAATAGATAAAATAAAAATAATACTTATTAAAAACCGTTTAAAATTTAATGAATATCTTGAAAATGCTTAACGTCTACTGTAAAAATAGAATTTAATAGAATTAAATCATGCAGATTGTTATACAATCCATGCACATTAAAACGAAAAAATTGTTTCTGAAAATTGTATATTAGGTACTTTCTATAATAGTTTGCTAAAAATATCTTTATTTCATATTAAGGGAAACACAAGAAAATAGCAGATAATAATATTATATATTATTCATATCTACGCCGCAATAAAAGGGCGAGCAATCTCCCATTGACAAAAGCAAATGTGAAAACATCGAAATAACGAAAGCAAACGAGGGTGAAAGAAATTGTACGACTTACCCCGAACATTGCCCTGAGGTCAGGGTCTCGGAAGCGAAAAGGTATGTTGCTGACGTGCAAACGTTTTGGTTGACCTTTGAGGTCGGTGCCTTGTGTCGCTGTCGCGGGTGTCGTCGCGCCTGAGGTGACAGGTGCCAACGCAGCAGCCTCCACTCCGCCTTCGGGGTTGGTCTCACTGCCACCGCCCGGTGTGGGTGCGGGTTGCTGGCCACCGCCACCCGCGGCTGCAGCCGCTGCTGCTACCACCGCTGCCTGGAACACCTCCGACTGTCGTCGGAAAGCGACAAACGAACGTTTGAGACTCTGCTTTGCTGATAATGCGACGAAACGGGAAACCGCGAAATCCGGCTTGTTGGTCAAAGCGGTATAGCAAAAAGTAGTATTTATATCTAAATCTTATATATTTGTACTTATACGAAGATCTTCGTCAAGAAGATCGGTAACAAATAGATTATAATCGATAACAAATAAATCGGTAACGAATAAATCAGAAAAATAAAAAGACCGGAGTCAATGCTTAGAATATTTACTGCAAAAAAAGTACTTGCAATTAGATAAAAGATAGATGGAAAGTAACTAATGTGCAACGGTAAGAGAATCAATAAAAAGAAGTAGCGAAGGAAGAACTGCCGAGACTAATAAATGGCGCAAACAATTCGGTGACGCGGCTGCAAACTTTAGTTCGCCTTACTTTGACGTGTGTGTAGAGTTACTGTAATGTATGCTGACATAATATGCACGGCAACATGGTATGACGACGTAAAACGAAATAATGACTGCCTTCGTGCGGAATGATGAAACATTGCTTCATTTACGATAAAGAACTGCGCACACGGGATAATTAGCGAGGCGGAAAAATTTGTTGAACATTTGAGATATATTTTCTAGAAAATATCTCAGCGGCATTAATTTCGCATGTGATATTGCTATTAATGTAACGACGCAGCAGTAATTAGTATCAAAGTAACGAACACCATTTATGTCATTCCGTAACTTGAAATTAAATTAGTGATGAAATACATTATTAAAATGTTAAAATATATAATTCCATATGCGTCGCATGTAGACATAATCTCTATCGTATGTATCTCTAGAAAGAGAAATTCTACTATATCTTCTTACTCGAGGCAATAAATACATAATGCATAATGCACGTTACCATTGCGTGGTATTGTGACTGATTATATCGATGAAATGGTAAATCACCGTCAACTACGTCATTTTAACAATTCTCCATCGCCGATACAATAATAAATTACACAGTAATGCTGATATTTTCTCATTAAAACCATGAAACTTCTACAAAGTGGAAACTATACCTTCGTCAGTTTATTTGAAACTTTAAGCCTTATCATCTGATAAAACAATGTGTAAGTCGTTTCTTTAAAATATTTTGGTGTAATGTTTCTTGTGTGTGTGCGCGTGCGCGCGCGCGCATTCCATATAATCGAGACATCTAAAATACGGAATTATTACTAAAGTACATCCAATCTCGAATGGGTTGTAAACAATGATTTATAGTGTACGTGTACGCGACTATCGTACAACATAAGCCAGGAATATGATCGTGTATTAAGTCAGGAACTCGCGGAAGCTGTAAGTGGTAATATCTGAAAGTGGTCAGCCAAATGGCCGACCTTATCATGCCTGTACTACTAACGGCCAGCAAGTGAATGCGCACCATGCACGGTCAGACACAGCTGCTGCTTCGGGTAATTTGCGAAATATTGGGAATGTATAAAACCACTATTTTACCAATAATGCATTTGTTTTCAGTACTACAGTATAAACTTTTGCGATTATAAAAGTGATAGAAATGACCAAACCATTTTTTTTTTAATAAACCATGCATTTTAATAAAATACACAAATTAATTTTTACACAGTTTTTCGAAAACTTGTCTCGTAATGCCAATTTTCAATAATTATAACTATGTCATATATAAATTTAATTATTAATCAATTCATTTTCCTTTATCAAAAAAATCTACAGGTAATAATTTATTAAATATATTCATTTTGTTTTCATAATTATCTTTCTCTCTCTTTCTCTCGGTTAATTGTTGTAATACTCTGGATCGAATATTGCTCATTACGCATCGACAGTTTATCATCGCCGGATTACAAGTCGCGATGAGAGTGCGTCAATATACTGCCGGGCGCACTTTCATGACGTTGGCGAAAGCTTGTTTCGCGGGAGATTGAAACTTTTTTTGCTGCCCCAATCTACGTGTACAAAAGAGGCGAGTGCGGCCTTTCTGACGCGGTAGCGGGCGGAAATTTAACAGAGTGGAAAGCAGAACGAGCCACCAACCCTCGTACGACATAAACCGTCCACGAATATATCCCCCCAGTATGTCCTTTTAGCGTAGGTATGCCATCAACGATTATTCACGGAAAAATTTCGACAATTTCTTTTTCCATTTATCTTTTTCATTCTCTGCTGGACACTTTCATTATTTTTTTATTTCGTGACGCCTTCGCGTTCATAAAAAAAAATATACCATGCTGGCGATGTTCCAAAGCTTTTTACAGCAATTATAAAACATTAATTACGAGATTAATTACTTTACTTGTTAATTATAAAACGTACAATTTATATATGTCGCCGTATTAATGTAACATTTTCATAAAAGATAAATAAAAATGAATTAACTGCAACTAACTATATGTTATTCAACTTTTATGATACTATAATTTTATGAAGAAAAATATTCTAACTCTAACATAAGATCGAACACGTTAATTATTCAATCACAAAATTGTATGTATATATTTAATTCGTCTATATCCATCTCAAAATTCTTATTCCAATATTTTTGAATTATTATTTCATTAATTAATATGAAAACTTTTGCAAGTGGATGGGAATTTGTGAAGCAAATATACAATCATCTATAATCATAAAAAAATTGATTCCAGTGCTTTCTCCTAACAAGATATTTCGCGTGACATATCATCAAAGGAAATGAGAGTGTCTCTCTTCGCTTTCTGTCGTTTCGCAATTGGGGACTAACCGCTCCAATTTAACGAAATTATTCCATTTTGACGACCGACGCTCGTAGCACGAAATAATCGAAATTGCGCGTCGGCATATTTCCCCTCTTAACTTTGCGGATATTGGCGCCAAATATTTGCGAGCAGCACTCTTCCCAAGACTTCGATGTATTCGCGTGCAAGAGCGAAAAGCACGACGATTGCCATGAAGGTATTTCCTCGTTAATTTCATTTCTCGTTTTTGAGCCGTAACGAGACTTCGGCTCAACAAGATTTAAAATATAAATAGAAATGAGAAAGATTTATAAAATAATAGAAATTAAAAAATATTTTTACAGCATTCACAATTACTTATATCTCTTAATGTATTTATTATACACCGTACTAATTACATTTTCAAGAGAAATGTTTGTTGTAGTTATTGTACTTACAGGAATTTAATCGAGACAAAAGACTGGGAAATTAGTAACATTTATTATATGAACAAAGAAAACTCAAATTACAAAGGATTATTATTTTAGGAGAATGTAATAATCTGTAAATAGGGTAAATGGCCATAGAGGAAAGATGGCCAACACATGTTCATTCGATGTTTCATGACGAGCTAGATTGAAAGAACATAGGTTGGCCATCTTTCCTCTATGGCCATCTTACCTGAGTTTACCCTACGTTATGCAAAGTTTATCTAAATATTAAGGAACGAAAAGTGTTAATAAAAAAAATGTATTTTTATTTATCTAACTATTTGCATTTTTCCCAGTTTAATTTACATACGACTACTGAAATATCCGGCCTAAATTAGGCAAATCTCACCATGAAACTGGCAAATTGAATTTTTTAAAGCTTCGTCCGCATCTCATTGAGGAGTCTCTCGAGTCATCCTCGTTAAGCTACGCCTCTATTCGTCCTGCTGGGAATCGGCATCCAAACGAACTGTTTGATATTCCGGCAGTGTGCATCATCCATGGCGGAGATGCGCGAAGTACACTCGGATGCCAATTGATGCGAACATTTATTCCGGCAACTTTCAGCACAGCATCGCCCGCTTGCTTCGAGCGAATGGCTGACAAGTTTACCACAACGGCGGAATCGTTGAACAAATTCAAGCGATACGTGCTCTGCGCAAAATTCATGTTGACGAAAATATAATATTTTGTTCGTAACTTCCCCTGCTTCAATGCAATTTCGGCTTGTCAGAAACAAAAGATTTATTTATCAGCGAAAATACAAACGTGAAGTGTGATGAAATATTATTCAAATATAAATGTAAATGAAAGAACGGTGGGGAACGATTGTTAGTATAATTGCTACGCGATAACAACATCCATAATTTATTACATCTTTCGCAATCTAGAAAAATGCAAAAGAAGGCTTTAAAAATGCCATCTTCGCGTTCCAAATCAGATCGTATTATAATTCATCTTTCGCGAACGAGTCACTTGACAAAACCATAATATTTCCATAATCATGAAAAACATAATAAAACAACTATGTATGTATAATATGCAACTATATAGTGCATACATATCCCATTATCCGTTCTGTGTATACTAATCAATGATATCAATTCCTTTCTCTTCGCGACATTGTATCAATAATAATTATTGTTTTCACATTATCGTAGATCTGCATAACAATTACATTGAGAAAAAAGATCGAGTGTCGGAAAATATCATAAACGAGATAAATCTTTATCGCGGTTGTTTCTCACATCATATACGTGGGTGTATATTTTCTGTATATGGGATAAACTTTGCGCAAATCAGATTAGATGTACACAAAATCACTGCACGAAGGAACGCGCGCGTGAAGTTACACGAGATAAATCCGACAAATTATGCAAACCGCGGAAGACGGATAATGTCATCAAGCGGGGAAACGCTCGCAAATTCTGTACTGTTCGAGAAGCTTTTAGTCCGGCATGAATAATAGAGACGTGTCGTTCCCAAGGCAAGGATTTATAGCCGTTCGCCCCAAAACTCCGAGCTATTTGTTTGCCCCTTTTCTCTCTACGGCTTGCCTTAAAGGATCAACAAAAAGGTTCATGAAAAAATCAAACTATAATTATCTTTGAAAAAAAATAGCGACATTAAGTTTTATCTTTTATTTCTGTTTTTACGCGGTCAATAGGTTTATTTCACAAATCGAAGAATCGATTATTCTTGAATTCGATAAGTACAAACTAAAGTTTCACGATTTATAAAGAGATCTCTGTATAAAGTGTATCTTTATAACAATATAAAATATTTCATATAAAAAAAACTAAAACGTATCTTTTACGGCATACAAAAAACTTATAAATTTTGCGAGAAAAAGAAATATTGTTGCAGAACATCAGTGCGAGACGTAAAGGTCGTAATTTTCGTAATTTGAAGCTAAAGGGCGACAACTCGCAGTAATATTTTAGTAATTTCCGAGTTTCGTAAAGTTCCAATCTTTTGTAAGTAAAGAAACTTAAGCAATCAAAGAGTGATCAAGAAAAGCGTTTACTGTTACAAAGGACCTACTCTTCGGCGGGATGGTCTCGGCGCAATGCGATGGAAAACAATAAAACAACGCGCAGCGGCCTGTGCGGACATTTTCCTTTCGCTGAATACAGCTATAGCGGCAGAGCAGTAATTCGTCGCTACTTGGCAATTTCAGAAAGTTCCAGACGGCGGCCGCAACTTTATATTCATTAGCGGCGGGTTGCCGTGCAAGAAAAGAGAGGCAGGCAAATTTTCCGAACCCCTGCACGAGCGCATATTGCGAAGTTTCGCGCCGGTGAACTCGACGAATGGCGAGTCTCTCTTCAGCGTTTCCGGCAAAGCGGTTTTGACTTTTCGCGACTAACGAACACCGCCGAATACTGGCAGATGCTTTCAGAGCGAGCGAAGAAACATACAGGCAAAGAAATTTCCCCCTTTACGACATTTCAGACTACATTCAGAATGTCTTAAGATTCTCACGCTTATTTCTATCTGCTGATTCGCTCGACCAATTTGAAGTCGCTGCTTCCTCAATACGAAGTACACGAAAGGAAGTACTTTCAAGCTAAAGTCTGTAGTAGTCTGAAGTAATCAGTATAATGGTCGCAGAGAAGTATATGTGTTTCATCTGACTAAAAATAACTTCTATCTGTCTTTCGATCAAATTTTAATTGGACGATAAAGTTACATTTATTTACGGAAACGATATTTTATATAATATATATTCTCACTTAAAGTCAGGAAACAATTAACGGATAGAATCTTTTCAGTTTATTTTGTGAAACACCGATGAATTCTGAATAATTATTCGGCGAGCTGAAATCCTTTTTGTTTGTGTTTACGTCATTCTGCTAGCTCGAAATAAGCAATGGCACAAAATAAACCGGATTATTTCGCAGTGCGTCTTTGTGGCAGTTTTCGCACGGACCTATTCAGACGGCAGATTGTTAAAACGAGTGCCGTCTCAAGCGAGTTAACTTGAAAGGGGACAACGGAATTTCGCCTAATGCTGGGAAACTCGAATATATACCATTGCGCGTCTGTTTGCCGCCAGATAACTAGGGTTGCACGCACCGTGTGCGCAGTATATGAAACGTATGGATACTACGTGCATAATACCACGTGCAATGTTCTATTGTGCGAATCCCGGATTATGCCATGTAATATTATAAAGAGAGTTGAGAGAAACTATACTAATGAGGTGGAAACTTCATAAAAAATTATCCATTTTTGTGCCGTAACAGCTTAGTTACTAAAAATATATTATGTGAATCATAAATTATCATTTTATAATACTAACGGCCACTCTTGTAACATATATTATATAACATGTTTTCATAAAATTTACTTTATTCTCGATTACGTATTATCGCATTAAATGTAAACTCTTAGGACATGAAATTAAATTAATATTAAATCTAACTCCTAAAGAATAAAATAACTTTTCAAATCTCGTAATTTATTCTTCCAAAGTTTTCACGATTTCAGAATGCGCATCTATTTCCTGCATAAATCACAACTGTGATTTATTCGAGGCAAAAATTTATGTACTGCAAATTGTCCGCATGATCGGCCGTATATGTGTGCATGACTCGAGTATAACGTTCCGTAATTCCGCACGATATAATATACGTATTGTCGCAGCGGGGCGAACAACAGGATTGCGCTGCCATCCGTTTGGAATGAAATTATGGAAGGAAACAGAGGAGATGGTGTGGTAGTAGTGATGGCAGCGCGGTGTGGAGGAAGAGAAAGAGGAAATGCATGACAGACTCGCGTGTCCCAGGTGATCTCGCCTGCATGAAGCTGCGCGCGGCCGAACGAACTGGTGCGGGCGACGTGCGCTTTTCGACTCGATGACTAACCAGACCCGGTTAATTGACCAGACGTATTTACCGCGGGACAAAGCATAGCCACGAGCGGAACCGGCGCGCGACATTGTTCGCGAATTGTTCGCCCACCATCAAACTGTGCGCGCGAGATCATTATCAATCTTGCTCTCCGGGTTTAATCGAACGCAAACAACCTAAACTTGCTCCTGGGAGGAGAAGGACGATATTTCGTCAAACCTTGACGAAGGCGATATTGTATTACGCTCGAGTTTGTATTACGCGGTCGTGAAATATATATAACGTTTCTGCGATGAAATAAAGAACTTTGGATAACGCAATCGACGTCGGATATTACTTCTTTTCTTCCTTCTTTTTTTTTCCAGTGAACCGATTTATCGATTTTTCTCTCTCAATTTGGCGCGGACACAATACCCGTTCGTGACAAAAGGAGAAAAGTGTAATTTTTTCAGGCGCGGTATTTTCAGCTTTGCGTCGATATATATGGAAATCATTCAACGAATTTTACTACGAAGCGAATTTAATGCTGGAACAATTTCATTCCAATTTACGGTACATCCCCAAATGTATCGCTATTGCAGATATAGCGTGGAACATCATAGCGAGTACGAAGCGAAGCGAAGCATTAATATCACGAATAATCGTAGGGTAATTCGAAACTGGAGATTATTTAGCCGTTATAAATATCGAACTCTAATCCAATCCCCGTGACTGATAGTGTTTCTCGATTCTCGCCCAGAGACATATCGTATTCTCGATTTCACGGGAAATGAACGAAAACCGCATAAGCGCGAAATCAAGAATCGGACCTGAAATACATGCGCGTGGAATCGAGAGAATAGCGTGATCTGTACTAACGCGATGAATTAGAGCGGATTTATAAACATTACTTTTGCTGCATTCGTTGCGCGCGCGATATCACGCCGATATACAAAGGTGCTTTGCATTTCGAGCGGCGGCCGAGCATGAAATCAATTATCGTCGTCGTCGGGAAGCGACCCGACCTTTCCCCGATATTTATTTAGCATTAAAACGCGATCGTCGTTATCCTCGCGGTGCCGCGCGTTCTAACCGGTGGTCGTAAATCAGGGGAGGAAACCTGGCTGCGGCGTCTCCGATGGTAATGAATCGGAGAGTCGCCCGACGCGACGCGACGGCGAGAACGCATTGTAGCCTCGAGTTTCCACGCACCGTCGATACGGCGTATGAATTTCAAGGGAATTAATGGCGTCGGATTATATCTCGTAATCGCGTATCTATCACATGGACGACGTGCTCTCTTCCCGTGGGACCGCCAATCTATCTCAAACAAAAGGGGGATCGAGGCTCCGCCACGTTCGACTATTAAAATGCAATTACCGATGAAGCGTTTAGCTCTTGTTACAAGCATGGACGGATCGATTGTTACTAAAAGGGTTCGCTCTAAAAACAGATGCATGGATGTTGGCGACATTTTGAGAAAGAGGGTTTTAGATATTTGGAAGCTTATATTGATTATGAAATATAACCATTCCGTGAATAATGCAATAAACTGAATTGCGGCTGCTCGTAGATTGTGGGTCAAGTAAAAGGAAGATCGTTAGTAGTCTTATGCAAAATAAGACATTTCTGTATTCCGCGCACCTCCAATTACATGCGATCATCGATAACATTCACTAACGAGGGATTAAATTTTAAGCGCAATATAGCTTTACGACTTCGTGATGAACTACTTACTGTCTCTGAAATTAGTCTAGGTATTTGAAAATCATCTGGATTCGATAGACGTTGTTGATTCAATTACGCAACGAATCGTTTTACACGAGATAAAACTGCCACATCTGAACTTCCTGAATTGCGTTAGCGAAAGTCAGTTTAAATAGATTCTTTAAAATAGAAACTTTAATATTAAATAGCAACTTTTATAGCTACGATCAATTCGATTACGCATTAAGTAATCTCATTTCTAAAGTTATTATTTTTGTCATCATAACATACAAGAATTAATATATATTTTCCTTCTTATCCTCACATTAATATGTCGATAAAAATTAACGTTAATTATCGTTTGTCGTCGCGCATTATTTTCCCACGGAAGTTTTTATCATAGGCAAGATGCATAACGTTTCGTTAAGAGAGAAAATTCCTTTATTCAATCGATAAGTAACCCTCCCCATCTATCGTGCATTCCGCTATGAATTACAAGGGGCCCCCTTCGTGGAATTCACTCGTCGCCTCCGACGCGACGACGTCTCCTCTCCATTCATACGTGTCCAGAATCATTGACCGCGACCGCAGCTACGTGACGGGATGACGGCCGCGCCTTCTCGACGAGTCGGTAAACAGGACGAAGGTGAAGAAAGGGAAACGCGGTTCGAGAAGTTCGGTTCTCTGGTAACGGAATGCACACTATAGAATCTCGAAAGTGCTCCACACGTGGCTCGCGAGAAGCTACTTCGCAGGAACGTAACGTGTAATTTTGTCACAAGCGTCGAGAACATTCAAAGAAAGGATTAGTTACTCTAACAGGCTCCTACGCTTGCGGTTTCGATGCACCGCACCGGCTTGATGAATAGCCAATAACGTGTCGCCTCGACCTCTTATCGCGAGACGCGTTACATTTATACTTGTTCAGGAAAAGAGGACAGGACAACGCGAGGACAGAGAACATTCCCCTAAGGAAATTCTCCTCGTATACGAAATACTTGTTTATTCGAAATTGCTCTGAAGAATAGACGTTTCGACATCGATATTGAGCAATTATTTTAACTGTCGCTTAAAAATGCTAAATGCTATAAATGCTCTCGTTACTGTTTAAAAATAATTTTTAAATTGTATCTATAGTTTAATCTATTGTAATAATTAATAACTAATTGGGATGTAATACGATACATCCTTCATAAAGGGAAATGGTCAACTCCTAATCATTATCATTATAGCTTTGTAGTAAAACTGGTAATTGAAGTGCTTATCGACTAATTCGACGCAGTCGTGTTAATTAAGAGTCAGGAACTTACGATGGCCTGTTGATCGACCCCGTTCGGAGGCGGAGGCGGACTGAAGCTGGCCGCGGTCGGCGCACCGGGGGCGGCGGGATGGGGTGCGCCCGCCGCAGGCGGCACCTGGGGCCCGCCGGTCGGGGGTGGTTGCTGGGGCGCACCAGCGTTCTCCTCCTTCACCGTCACTGGTGGCGGTGGCTTAACGTCACCGGCTGCACCGGCCGCCCCCACGACACCCGCGACCCCGTTCACCGGAGGAGGGAAGACACCCCCACCATAGGGCGCAGCCATCCCTGTCTGCACCATATGCTGAAAGGAAATATAATTTCTTATGAGTTTCAATGGTCAATTGTCGTAACATAAGTTTAAGGATAAGGGTAAATTAAAGGGCATTAATATTAACAAACGTAAATGTGAATTTAGTCTTGATTAATTAACATTTATTACTATATTTTTGTTACTAAATTAATTATACAGATCATTATTAATGTAAGTTGCGAACTTCAAGTTGAGAAATGGAAAGTGATGATTACTAATTCAGACTTCCTGGCCTGAGAATTAAATATTCACTAAATTATGCTAAAATTACCATATAAATATTTTACATTACCGCGATTTAATAAATTGATAAGGTTTAATAAAGACATTAGTTATCTACTTAATTAGTTATCTCTGATCCTATAATTTTTAATAAGATCAGCATGCTATTCATGATTGACAGTAATTTAAATATGAAGGTATATAGATATAGCGCTAGAAATATACTTTACTTATTATTAACTTCCATTAACATTCGGACAATCTCTCGTCTTTCATTCGCGAAACGAGGAAGAGAAATATCTTCCCTACTGCAAGTAGGTTCGGCTCAGTTTTTCTAGTCTCTCCGAGATCGTAAGAGATGAAGGATAATGGCGAAAATGGCGTTGCCAATTTTTCGTGCGGTGGCGAACTATTCACCGTGACCGCAGGCAATCTACTAGTAGAAAGATTTCTGGCAAAGTTCCATTGGAATGTCGTGGCGGCCTACGATTGGTCGAATAATACCTCAAATTTCACCACAAACCTAGTTCATAGTAAAGATAATATTTTTATCTAAAAATGTATAAGAAAGCTCGTGCTTTTCGTCCAAAGTAAAAAACTAGCTTGTAGTCCTTTATAAGATTCACAAATATTGCAGATAGAACATACTCTTTTCCCTACCCTCTTAATAATTCTTGAATTAACTTGTTAATTAAGAAAATTAAATACTTTTAGATACATTACAATATCAGATAATAAAATATTCAATATCAATTAATAAATATGTGAGTTATATAAATCGATTATTGTTTATCATAATTCGTGTTTTAATATATATAAGAGATAAAAACTATAAAACACCTCGCTATTATAAATTTACAATTTTTACGTTTTGAGATCATCTTTCTTTATTTATAATAAAAGTTAATGAATTCTATATTACATAAAAATAATCAATGTTAGTTAAACAGATTATAAAACAATATTCTCTTCGGCAGCTAAGTGCATGGGAAGGGTCATTATCGTTTGGACACACTTTCTAGTTTTACTGCGAGACCAGAGAGTTTAAGTAAAGAGAGACAATTTTATAGAACGTAAAAGGCGGAGAAGGATCCGCGGGACGGCAAACGATTTACTATGGACAGCAGAGGGTAACTATAATTTATGGTTCGCCCCCGGGCCGTGCCATCCACAATCTCGCACGTGGCAGGTTACAGATGGTTTGTCCAGTTCTCCCTTCTCTCTCGATTATTTCTGAACGCCACCCCTCGACCTCGCTCCACCACGAGAGAGCAAAGAGCCATTTGTTATTCGTACCTTGAACATTTTTCTGAAAACTCGATTTAGACCGAATTTCACCGATACGGACCGGCCGCGCGCGCGAACGGAGATGAAGCTCGGAAACGGAGATATGCGAGGAAGAGTTCCGTGGGTCTTTGTTAAGTCTGAGAAATGAAGGTCTCGGTCTCAGCAATTACGGAAGATCCGACATCAACAAAGTGCTGCGATCCAGATGATTTCTCGCGCCTGATTACGATAGTATCAGTCTATATGATAAATTAGCAGCTGTCGTTTATATGAAAATGTTAGACGCTGTGATGTATAAGAATAAAAGTGTGATTTATCATTTTATAATGTTCAACTTCATTTAAAAGGAATAAGAAATAGCATGAGAAATATATGTATATCATAAATGTGTGTGTGTGTATGTGCAGAATGAAACGTCTCTCTTTTATATGTATAATTATTGATCTTTTAACATTTAAAATGCATAATTATAATCCGTGTTTGTCGATATTGATTTTATATTTAAATAATAAATCTAATTTAATCTACTTTCGCTTACGTCGTAGATTTCGTATTTATTTTCATTATTTCAAATTGTCTTCTTCGAAAATCGATTTCGCAAAGTTTGTCACAATTCCATTTACAGCTAAAATTGTACACCAAATATCCAATCGTTCTTTTAAATTTTGTAACGCGAAGCCAATTTTTTCACCCGAGATTCAATTACTGATACGCGGAACAAATAGAACTCTAACAAAATTGCGAAAGAAACTGTTAGAATAAGATTTCGGAAGTCTGATCACGATCGGTGACATTACCAAGAAAAATCTAACGAGAAACGAGCACGATGAAAGAAGAGAAGTAATCCGCGAGGAGGTAAGTATATATATCGTTCACCAGAGACAATCAATGAAAGGATACGCGAAGCAGTGTATTTCACGTGTGAAGAGATATCCCTTTAGAAAAGCCTCGCGGCGAATGAGAACTGAAACTAAGTTTGACCGAGGAAAGTCGCCTCTGGCTCTACACATCACACATTCCCCTTCTACCAGCTTTCTATTCCGGGAGCGTAGCTTAATCAACGAAAGGGACAGGATGGATAAGAAAAAGGAGAGCGCACACGCTGTGGAGAACATGATCCCAAACCGACCCAATTTTCTCTCGCTGGCACGGGAAATATGTCTTCCGATTGGCTGGGAAAGCCACGGCTCTTCGTCCTGATTACGCAGATAAAGGACCCCACCAAGGATTAAAAACGCATTAATCTCCCTAGTCGACGAGTATGAAGAAATATGGACTTAACTTCCTGACCGAGCTAGCTGCTCCGTTAATTGATTTTTTTTCTAATTTACGCAGGATGGACGCGATCGTGGATAAGTAAGAGAGAGTCCTGGCAAAAGTTTTGACTTCGCTATATAGTCGAATGTATTTCTTCATACGTCGGACTAGCTGCCGGAAGTTCGAATGCGGTGTGTTAAAATTAAACTCGAGTCACGTTAAATCGAATCGAATGTAAGTCACGTTCATAAGCAGAGTTAGAAGGAAGTTTCTCTCTCTGTGTATGAATAAAATATCACGTTAAAATTACTTGTGTTTGTAGACAACGGAATCACAATGTGACACGAGCAAATAATTAAAAAAAAAAAAAAAAAAAAAAATCTCTAAATATCACAGAGATTTATCATCGCTATACAAATATCGGAAATTGCAGAAAAAATGAGTCTTCTTTGATAACTCGCGTATCTTTTTCGAGATAAAATTCTCAATCCCATTTTAGTGGATGGTTCGTTCTCGCACGGTCAACGACAGTCTAACAGTTCTTTGTCGTCTGCTCCTTCTTCTTTCCATTTTTTTTATGATTATGCGGACAGAGCAAGGCTTCCCGCGTACGGTAGCACATACAAGGGACCATTCAGAGCACGCTTCCCCCTCGGCGTCAGCGGAGCGTGTCGCCACGGCTAGCTGGGCCTTACGGCAATCGCGTGCGCGAGTCCGAGGAACGTAATGAAAAAAAATTTTAATGATCTCACGTTAATTCAATCAGCTACCTCAGGCGTAAAGAATAAATGACGAAATGCACGGCGCTCTTGTGCCGTTTCTGCGGAGACGCACTCGCGTTGCTTAATTGGATATTCGAAGCAAATAATTATTCGAGTGGTTATATGAATTGCCGATTCATCTTCTCGTTGAGTTCACACGATTAATATGACGAACGTTAATTCTAATATAAGTTTAACCCTCTAAGCTGTTATTTAATTTTGAATTTTATTTAGAAGTAAGATATAAAAATTGGAACCGAACTAATTTTAAGTCATAATTGGATTAAATGTTTTTTTTTTTTTTTTGCAAAAAATTTATAAAATCATTACGACTTCAAACAACGCTTTGTTCGATTACGTTCACATAAGTTCTAAATTTTAATTTTTCTTTATTTTTAGAAATGTAAAAGATAAAAAATAGGTAATGCAGAATTTGAGAGATTTAAAAAGTATCTTAATATTAAGATATCTAAATATAATTTAGCTCTTTAGATATATATGGTTAATCGAAGGCGCGAAGAAATTGAACTCAAAGTAAATAAGATCATCGTATTACTCGGTACAGTTTGCTCTTTGATTTTCGAAACTTTGTACACCGCAGGATTGGCAAAGATGATCGTTACAGCCTAGAGTACTCGCGCGGATCACTTGCTCAACGCTATGCATCTCATGTTACGAAGAGATGGCTATAAGCCAGTACGAACCACGAAATCCGAGTTATCTCCGTGTATCGGAACTCTCTGCTTCAGATCGATTCATGCGAATACTATATCAGACCAACGACCTATTTCGAGAGTGCCATCGACCAAACAAAATGGCACTTTTCGCATCCACAGTGCCTGTCTTATCGACTAAAATTGGGGAAGTTGGGAAGCGAATAACCGGCAAACCAGGGAACTGGCTTGTCGATCTGCATGGAGAATCAACGTTATCAGAATTGGCAGTAGAAAAAGCGGACGCGATAGCTATAAGAGGAGGCTGTTTCGCGCGGGTCCGCGAGGAGGATGCGCGAATCGAAATGGATTGCATAAACGCCGCTTCATCTCATCGTCGCGCGAAGTCTCGCGCGGTGTTTCGCGCAGTATAAATTCCTCGATTCTGCAAATGAAAATATGACAGATGCGGACGGCGTTATAAGCAAAAAAATGAATTAACCCGCATAATTAAAAAATACACAACTGCGTCAGCAACACGGAATTCCGCATTTTGCATTTAATTCGCGCAAAATTGCTGTTTTGCAAATTAAGCCATTTTTGCGTAATATCAAATATAAAAATGATTGCCATTTTACAAAATAGCTACGAAATAATGGATACGTAAGTCCGTGCTGCACTCGAGATAACAGCGTGGGTCGGGAAACAGCTTATTTGCGCATTGCTATTCGCAGCTGTATCGCGCCACGTTTAAAATGCAAAAGCGGGCATTGCGATGCTATGCCAACGATGCTCGCTAATACGAAAAATCAAGAAAGACGTATATCTCACGGCGGAGAAAGGAACAATGCAATTTTCTAGAAGTATGCAACACCTTTTTCGAATATTATTATATTATATTAACGAAAATTAGTACCAAGATAGATGCAATTTTAATTAATTACGTCAAACTTCGTTGTATTCATATTTTTCATACAAATAAAGAAATAAAATCAGAAGAAAGGAAAAGCTATAAGATGATGTACGTTCTTATTTATAACAGCTAATGCCTTAAAAATAAATTTAAAAAGAGAACTGATAAACCAGGAATCAGAATCGTGCTATCTCACGCTGACTTGCGTAACGCATATAAAGTACTTTCTATATATTTTTAGACTGTTTTTTAACTTTCCCTCGCATTTATTTAAGCTTGAATGAATAGTGATTATTTAGATACGTTTGGCCCCCACTAAAATTAGACTTATTATTTGATATAGTATAATTCAAATTACAATGTTTAGGGAAAAAACGGTTTATAGTTATATCATCAAACTGTTCAGATGCAATCAATATAATTTGAATATAATACCGAAGAATGAAAAAGTCTAAAACATAATGAAAAGTTTATAAACAGTACAACATATATATACCGAGCAGAAATACGAAGTAGATCGTACGTACATCGCATCGACTTCCATAAATATGTTACTCGCTGCTGCTTCACGGCTTTTCCACGGAGCCGCGCAATTGCCATTACGTCATATCCGAAAGCGAGCAATAATTTCAGCAGCAGGCACAAACACACACACGCACACACACACATACGCGCGCGCGCACTGCAACGCGAGGGGAGCGCTCGTAATTTAACCATCGGGTTTTCATCTCGAGCACTCTCACGTGTGTGTCGACACGGGGTAGCTTTAAGCTTCCGCGACAGCGGTTTGCCCTTGAGTATTAGGATCTGAAACGCGCGCGCCGGTGGTGCGGCCACCCTTTCTCGTCCTTTCGATGTTTTGACGCCAGCAAAGCGAACGAGCCGCCAAGAATAAACCTGAAATCAATAGCGAACGCGCGGCTCGGCAGAGAGAGAAAGAGCGAGAGGAAGAGAGACAAAGAGCAAGGCAGAAGCGAGAATAGAGTGAGATAGAGAGAAAGCGGATAATGGCAGGAGGTTTTCCGACCGGCCGAGCTTAAAGCACATCCGGCATATCCTTCCCCGGGCGCTTTACTTCGTCAGTAGAATTTTCGTCCTATGATCGCCAAAGTATCATTTCGATCCGTTGCCTGACGAAGATAGGAGTCTATATATAGTCTGGTTTAAGAGAAGACTATACATCTTTATTATGTAGCGCTTCCTGGAATTGACAAGCGAGCTTTAAACAGCATTGACGGGAATCGTAAAAATGTTTTATGATGCGTTTTATTTAGTTTCTGTGGTATCGTTTTTTGTATCATGTTATTCTTTACACTGGGTTGACAATACCTTCATTATATAATTGTCACTGTCGACTGAATTATAATAATAGTATTATAAGAGATCAATTTTTTCATTATACTATTAATTTATAATATGAAAATTGATCATAGCATAAATATTTTATCCAAATTTTATCTATGTGCTTGCGTTAAGCTTTTGAAATCAAAAGTGCTATTGTCCTTAAAAGATTCAAAGTAAAATTATCGCAGTAGAAGAGCGAGAACTCGTGATTACTGGAAATGTATTTTGATTCGCGACGAAATCGTGACGATCCAGTCAGCCAATCGGTCGTATAACGACGCGGTGGCAGAGAGTGATCTGATCGCCTCCATTCCTATATGTCTCCTTCTCGTACGATCGCTCTCTTCCTCATTCCCCTCGCTCGCCGAGTTAAATACTCTAATTCGCGTTAATGGATGGCCCGTTGCCAGTGGATCGTTTCTAAAGAGCCTCTTCCCGGTCGGGACGGACGCGTCGTTCAACAGAGAGCGTTCACACCATTCGGGCCACTTGGGCCCCATGTAACGAACTAACAAAGCGTCGTCAATAACGGGCCCTAGCCTGAGATCGGCATCTAGCCGCCTGAAGGAAATCGTCCATTTAATGGGAGTGCCTGGCGTAGCATTGCAATCTTATATAGCGGCTAGTAGTCAATATACAATACATGGACACGACGGTGCATAAAAGTCGCTAAGATCTACGTGGTAATTACATCCGCCATCGATCGTCGACATCGATCGGCTCTTCCGTCACGTAACGAGACATTACGTAAGCGGCTTTGCATGCGTCTCTCATTTGCCGTGGCAAATCGATTCGTTTAAATCTATACATCTCGTTGCGATTATCTTCAGAAACCGGTAAGAATACATCCAATAATGATTTACCTCGTGATAAGCGTCTCGGCTAATTGTATCAGTTACTATCGCGGATAGGTTAGATAAACGAACAGATTATCCATCGTGAAGACGCGAACAGTTTCGACCAAAAAATTCTACGTTATTTGCTACATCAGACCGTTTATGTTCACGAACTTACGCCTGCTGCATATTCTCGTTGAACGATCTTTATCTCGCACGACAGCGGCATTATAACGATAAGGAACCCATCTGTGAATCAGAGCGAACCGATCTACGTTACGTGATAACGATCGGGCGAGCGTTCCGCCTCGACGAAACGTCACGGTCGAACGATCACAGAGAGTACTCGTATTTACCTGTCCACAAATGACGATTTCAAAGGGAATTCAGTCTATTTTGTCAGACACTGAAACGCGCGTTCCGACCTTCAGCTATCTATTTTCACACGCACGTGGAGTTTGATAGCGACCGCGCCGCTTCCTTTCCGCAAAGCGCCGCTATTTTCGTCGAAAAATACACACGCGGGGAAATTAAAACGGGTTCGCGAGAATTTGGCGTGCGCACCGGGTCGGGAGATTTTATCCGTTGGAAAAAAATGTTGTAGGGATGTACACGACGTTACACGCGATAAATGTGCTCTATGCTTACAACATTTAACGATCGCTAAACTGTGTATATCTACATGCGTATCCAAGATTCCGAGAGAAATTTTATGCGCCATCAGGTTTTTTAGTGGCTATAAAAACGTTTCTAAATTGCAATGTCGTCCTCTGGCAATTTACTTTTAACATTTTATTTCTCCATGCAATTTAATTTCTATCACCTTTATTATTCCATAATTTTTGTCATAAAATATATTTATTGTGAACGCTCTATAAATATTCATAAAAAAGTTTTAAAGTGCAAATAAAATAATAAAAGTACAAATTTTACGATAGTGTACAATTTTTTAGTATCTCTTTATGTCCAGACATCTTTTCTCCGTGCGTTTTATCATATTTATGTTCCGACCTCCCACACAATAAATGACATATTTTTAATATTGACGGAACTATCCTAATAATATCCTCTAACTAAAACACGGTAATTTTGGAGCCTATTTAGAAAAAGGAATAAAATTACCTAATTAAAATTACCTCGAAAACTGCTTACGAAACAACAAATATTTTAAAGAAATAATAATAAAAATGTCTATAGTCATTTCAATGCAAACTGGTACTTAGTACTTATTGACAGAAGTTTAAATTTAAAGAGTCGAGAAAATTCAATGTGTGTGTGTAGAAGATGAGCAAAAATGTCACAGCAAATCGATAACACCTGTACTCTTTCGGATATAGGTTATTTTATGTGTATTAATAACATATTGCCCCGCTCCAATTCCATTCGCTGATATAAATTAATACGATAAATGTCACGCGGCTTTTACCGCGGAGCGCATTTCTGCAACTGCAAAAGCGGTCAAATTACGTCCCATTGATTCATCATTTGAGTAAACTCATATTGTCTCGACAATCCGAACAACAATCGCGAAAAACCCGAAAGTAGAAATCTAAATGCTTTTCCAGCCATTCATACCTACTATATATGTTATCGATAAACGTGTTCGCAATATGACGACGTGCGGACGAGTTATGAAATCAACTTTCGCATCCGTGGGTACAATAAAAACGGTACCTCGGTCCGAGATTTCGAGGGAACTGACCGGCCGTGCGAATTGATATCACCGTGCGCTGTCTGGAAGCGCGAAAGTTTCATAAATCGTCTAAATGCGAGCAACTTTTATCAGCGCGAACGCGCCCACTCGCGGGAACTCGGAAATGAGTCCAGTATCTCGAGATTCGCGAAATACGAGCATCGGGAGAGATCATGGGGGGGGGGGGCGACAGGAAATTGAAAAATTCCGCATTCCCAGGGGAGAAACACCAAGGCAACGAGGTACGTAACAAGATTTTGCCGTTTGACGAGTCCGAAGATGGAAACGCGCTGCGCTCGAAACTCGGCTGACTGGACTCGTGTACTTTTACTAATCTCCGGATTGCCTATTTTTCGACCAGATCAAATCGTCGAAAATGTCGAGATCAAAACATTGATCATTAAACATTGACGCAGTTCGTTAACGTAGATACATAACGTGAGTCCGAAATGAAGAATGCCATCAGTATTTTCTCGTCCGAATTTTCCTCATAAAGCGAAAATATCACTAATGACTCATCTAACTTACGAACTTAAACAATAATTGATGCGCAATCTAATTTATCGAAAACATTGGCGAAATATTCTTATATCGATTTTATAGCAATGCCCCACATATACTGTGAGTCTTATATTAACCGCGCGTTTGATTCAGGCAAAGATGAAGATATACGCATAATTAAATCTATCATAAAAATCATAAGATAATTTTTGTTATCGGCGCAATTATCTAATTTCTACGAAAGCCTTGGAATGCTAGTACTTGACGAGAACAGTGGGCTTATTCAAGTTACATCTCGAAGAAAGAAAGGTTCTTTCAACGATATTGCTCGTCTCCACGCGCGCGCGCGAGCTTCCAGTTCAACTCTTTCAATCCTAAAACTTGGTAATTACAACCAGGCTTCCCATGGTAACTTCGCCAAAATGTTACAATTCGAATAAAAATAATTCAACGACTGCTCAAGATAATTAACGGATCAAAATGTCTATCCTTATGTAATAAAGTTCGCCCTACTGATCTTATAATCGACAGCAGTCACTTTATAAAGATTTCGTCGTCAGATGCTTATTAATAGAGAACGTTGGATGTCGTGAAATCCTCTGTACCAGTATAGTGGGTAGCTTTGACCCTGTTACCATAACAAGGTACTTACCCAGGAAAATAGAGATTTGCTATCAAAACAACGATCTTATGAAAGATATACATATATACAGATATATATAATATTATATATATTAAATATTATTATATGTATTAAATGTTATATATATTAATATTATAGGTATAGATTAAATATTAACAAAGCAGATTTGTGTAAAATTTTGCAATTTCGATTTTCATCCTCAATAAATAAAGAGAAAAATATATAGCATAGTGTTCTAAAAATAATTTAACAGATAATCATGAGTATTGAACTTTAATAAACTGTTACTTGTTCATCAATAATTAGACAGATCTTTCATTTATAGAGAATATAAAAGAATCTCAATCCGGCTGAGAACCACTAATAACCCAATGAGTGCGTCTTTATTCGAACAGGCTTCTGGCCCTTCGGAATTACCCTTCGAAAGATGGACTCTCGGACTTATTCCCTCGCATCCTCCCCTTTCTATGTATTGTTCATCTATAATATGAGAGAGAGAGAGAGAGAGCGCTCCGCATCAGGGGAGAGGCAAAGAGAAAAACAGCGTAGATATATATGTCGTTGTTCGAGGACATAAGTCCTCCCAGAACATATCATGTAAAAATAATGAGTAGAATTATGAGTAAAAATAGCAAAAATAAGTAGGCAATGCAAAATAGAAAAGAGTATAAAGAAAGAATCATGTAGAGCGACACTAACAAGTCGACCATTCTATTACGACAAATTCTAGATAAAAAGACTATCACAGGGAATATAATAACTAATAACGGTATACCAATTGCTATATTTACGGTAATTTTCATAATCACTTCAATAACATTATTATCCATGAATGAGAAAGTATTACCACGAAGATTTGCATTCGTAAAATCCCATTGTCAAATCAACCACGTCATTTGAACGTTTATTGTATGTAAAATATAATAATGCGAGCTCTCTTAAAAATAAAAGATCTATATATGTAGTTTTTTTTTTATAATTCCAGATAATTAATTTTGTAAAACTAATGCAAAAACAAGTACAGAGATATGTGTAAGTTAATCTTTCAATTATTATATCATATATAAAACATATAAATTTTGCGAAATGTTCATATCACCATTTTCTCGGTGAAATTATTTATTTATATCGCATTATTATCTAACAAAATAAAGTTCTTCTATAAACACTCAAATATGTAAATTGCTTCGATGTACTTTATAAAAAATGTATACTGCGTATTACCGCACTTTACTAGTGCGTGTAACAAAATGTAAATTATATACATGTGAGTGAACGATAAAATTAACAAAAACTATCGGAGAGGAAATTGAGGGAGATGATTCCTTTTTTATAAGGGTCTCGATGATGCTATAAGCTTATGATGAGGAATTCAGGCGTATAAATTAGGGAGACTGTTAAAATAAGAATGAAACTCGACGAACTGTGTGTTACACGCTCTGCTCATTAGGTTGTTTTAACAATTGGATTATCGATTTTAGCAGCGAGTTTTCCCCTCCCTCTGAATCATGTCCCTGGAGAAAATATTGTCAAAATTTGTCTGTGAATGATTATCATTTGCGTCATCATACGAGAACAACTTCATGATTCTAAAATTAAGTTACAGATAAAGTTAATGTTACAGATAAAGTAACAGATAAAATTAATGTTTCAGGAAAGAAAAAATGTAGCATATAGCATTTCATTCATGATTAATAAAACATAACATTTATGTTCGTAATATCAACTTCCTCATAATAAAAAAGTAGGTATTTATTAGGTATGACTGAAAGTTCTGGACAACTTTAAATTATTACTCTGCATTCTTTCACGAACTAGGAGACAAGAGTTCTTTATTACAGTTTTTAAATTCTTTTATGATGAAAGGGTTTCTCATTTTAAAAGTAAAATAAGTAAGTTGCACGTAGGAGACATATTAAATTTCAGCACAGAAACTATTATTACTGTACCGTTATTACGAGCATCGTAACGGTATTTTATTTCTACCGTTTCTTTTTTTTAAACAACGACGTCACTGACATGGTCGAGAGGAAGACTACGAAAATTCAGTCGGGAAAGAATTCCGTTCCCCCGACGATTCCGATCTAATTTCGGACACGCTGGGCCATGTTGCGAGCCCGCTAGTGAGTGACAGAAGCGTGTATTTCCGAAGAACCTAAATTCGATTCGCGGATAGATTCGCATTGACGATGTCACGTTCGTCCTATCGAAGATCTCGATATACGACGAGAAAATATTGGTCTCTACTTATGAAGAATTGATATACCGTATTGGACAAATTGCGTGGCATTTTTCAACACAACTAGAAATAGCGAGTTCCTTTCTCGAGATCCCTGGTGGTACACCGACATCTTGCAAGAGAGAGACTACTCGTTTTGCAACGATCAATATTTCTGATACCACCATCGCTTCCGCTGAACGATGGGTAAAACAATAAAATCCTACCGGTCTGCACGGCGGAATTTAAATTACGTCGCGCTATACCAACTACTTCGCGCTATTCGCTTCTTGCTCTTCGCGCGCGACACTGATAACATATCAAGATCCTACAACGCGGTGAAGCGTCGTCGGAGGGAAGTTTCAATACCTCCGATATAGCGTTCCACACGGAGAAATTTCAATACCTTCGTACGACTGTTCCATTTGGAGAAATTGAGTATGATATTTGGAAGAAGAAGCTTCGCTCTGATAATAAGAAAAATGCTCTGCAATTATCATTTATCGATTCTGATTAAGATAAATTATGCCCGTTGCCTTTGTGTAAAAGTAATAACGTTTCCAATTCATCAAATACGAACAAAGATGAAATTTTATAGAATTTAATGTAATATTAAATGCAAGAGTTTTATAATGTGCTCTTTGCGATAAATTACATATGCCATAAAAATAGCCTAAATTTTTAATTGTAATTTAATAATGTTCTAGCAAAACTATGGCAGTTACCGCAAAGAAATTTTATACCTTTTCCACACAATGTCCCAGCAAGAGAGAAGATTATACTTGAGCGATCCCCTGTAAAAAAATCTCGATTGAAGGGTTCCGCCCTTGCGCGCTCGGAACCCTTTCGTTTCGCCGCGGGGAAGGCGACGGTACTCGTATTTTCTAGGCGAGCGATAAATGGTACGTGCCAAGTCGACGAGCCGGGCTCGGGCTCGGGCTCGTTTTCGCAGGACCGTTAGTAGACGCCTCCGGAACGAGGGGATCGCGGATGGATTTTGGCGCGGTGCCATCCCCGGCACAAAGGCCCACGCTCGAGAGATCGCAGCCGACGGGGGGTTACGAAGGCCTGGGCTCCGACCACTGCTGCTGCCGGTCGATTCGTACTAACCTACCATCGTATCGCGACCCTCACCTCCAAAAATTATCAAGCCTTACCGGTCCCAGATCGCGTTTCCTTCGTAAACGAATTGCGCGGATAACGTTGTTCGCCGTTCGCTCACGAAGGAAACGCAAAATCCTCCCTCGAGATTCATGAAACGTCCATATATATTGTTCAAAAAATATATATAAATTTAATAGTTATTAAAATATATGTAATATAATATCGTGATTGTTTCAAGAAAATCTACAGTAGATGTACCTACAGTTTAACGTGAAAGATAATTTCAAGTTGGAAACAAGCGTCTGACAAAATTGATGAAACCTATCTGCTGTAGATTTTCTCGTAACAATCACGATAGCTAATCTTATCTCTTAGCTTCCATGTTTGGTATTTCCTTAGTACATGCCATTCACGTGACACCCTTCCATTATCGGTGCAAGGATTACATTGTTCACGAATCTCGTCGTTTCTGAAGTACAAAATATCGATGGCACGTTTACACAACGTGGGAAAATAATATGTTCCTATATACTCGTGCATAAATAACACGCGCATAAGGGTTGGCGCACGATAGAAGAGGCATAAAATCAGTCAGTTTACAGGACCATGACACAAGAGCCAAACTTTCTATCACTGTAATTTATAAACTTGTCCGACCACCACGTGTGTGAACTGAATGTCCGCGTCTCTTTCGAGAAATATATACGGATCGTTAGAAACGTGCTCTCCAATAAAATTATACTTTTGTCTCTTGGTAAACATTGAAAAATATTGAACAAATGAGGCACGATCGTATTTCATGTTAAACATGTATATCCTGATAATAAATTCCGTTATTAAATCTTTCTATAAATTCCTTTGAAAAATATTTAGCACAATATTACATAAATTTAGCTTCTTATGTTTTTGAGACATAAATCATTGCATATCCTTCAAATTCCAATATTAAAAAGCTTCATAATAACTTACTAAATAAATATTTCAAAGAAATAAAAGAAATTACCTCAACTTTTAGCTTTAATGAATCTAAACGTCCTTCCCGGTGCAATAATATATAAGATACGGATAAAGAACATGATACGCGTGATAACCGCATATGGCCTCCAGTTATTTTATGTATTAGGTTGCGTTAGGTTGCGCTTTAACGCCTTTCAATAATAATTCGTAATAATATTCCCGATATTCCGTCATTTCGAATTACTCAATCGACCAATTATGCGATCTGCAGAACATTTATTATTTAAACCTTGCGCGTGTATCCTGGTAAGCTCGCGATTTCGGAGTACAGTCCACTATTCGTCGGCGTGATCTCTTAACGCGCAATTAGCTTAATTGACGTATGGCTCTGAAAAACAAGCACACGATACCGCGAGTTTTATCGTTCGCGGTCGTCATCGACACAGTGGGCAATTGCATATAGAGCTCACCGTAGAGCACGAACGTGAGAACGCAGAAACGACACGATGACGACGACGACGACGACGACGAAAGTGAACGCGGGAAGAGCACGCATAGTGAAGCGAAGAACACGTCGACAGAGATACAACGTTAGGGATTAATACGAGTTGCGACGCGTATCATGACGTCACTTCCGGTCAATCAAAAATCATCAACGCTCCGGATCGCCGGCGGTTAAAGCCACCGTTCACACGCGACTCTTTGTACGCGACAACGACGACGAGCAACGATGTCGGTTGTCGGAATCTCCCGTTTAATTGAAGATAATTCCGCGGCACGACCTCAGTCAAAGATAGCTCGCGGCAACGTATGGGCAAGAAATGGAAGACGTACAAAATTCATCTCATTATAATGCTGAATTCTTCTTAACTTTAGAAGATAGTAATTTTTGGAGACAGCGTCGATTTTTGGAGAAAATGAGAGAATAGAAACGTCACCGTACCAAAAGAGTAAGCGCGACCAAGTAAATATTCATCTATCTACATATAAAATTAACGTCGATTGATGAAAAAAACATCAATTTATCTTCTATACGTAATTAAAATCTGTTTCCAAATATAGCGTCGAGAGAAACAAGACGATAAGACTAAATTCTGGATGAATATTGAAAAGAAAATGGACTACGTTTAAGTTTCGCGCTGCATAGAGGAATGATAGAGCGGCCTCATTGAAAGGCTACAGGGCTAGTCTGAGTTTATGACAGTGTCGTTACACTCAATTAGCTTCACTGATGGCCTTGAGAAGCTGCCCGTATACACCGAACCACGGTCCGGCTAACTGAAAGATGAGCGAGTGTGTCCAATACTTCAGTGTTGGGCTATAATGCCTTTTATAGTTAACTAGTATCATACTCAACATGCCGAAGTAATAAATAAATCGCGGTAGATAATTATTATGTTTTAATTCCTCGCAAATTCGTTAAGATATGATTAAGTTATATTTACTTGCTATACAAATATACATAGATTTTATGATGGACAAATTAATAAAAAATTATATGCACAGATACGGTACATTCTTCTTCCATTCCTCTTTCGCTATTTAATCGTAATATTTTGTTATCCGTTTCGTAATATTAAAATACGAATTCTATATTATTTCTAGTTCTATTTTTTATGTAAAAAGAAAACGCTGCTGCTTATCAATTAAATCGAGCAATATTCTTGATTTTATCCTATTATATTTCACGCTGCATGCAGCACGCTCGTTTAAGACACACGTTCATCCCGCAAAAACTCAGCTAAAAGTTACAGACGAGTTTCTCTGAGATAGAATCCAGTCTGTACATCACGCGGCGGCAGACGTGCACGAATTAGACTTATTTGTTTCTGGGAAAGATGGAGGCGGATCAGCAGTAGCCTCGAAAGGCAGCGCATAGGAAGAGATATATAAGATCCATGCAGTCCAAGATATAAGATCTGCTACATCGGGCGTCTCAAAAGTGAAACGATCAAAGTGAACTACCACTGATTATGTCATCGTTCGTTCCTATAAGTAGATAATTATGCATTCATTCATTCTACGTTACAATTCGTCATTCATAAAGAATGTTTTCTCAGTAAGAAATATCCGCATAGCAAAATGCTATCTATTTAATATTATCTATTCGCGCTTTTATATTATGACATATATCCGATGTTTCGCATTTACATATACGTATTACAAAGGAGAAAGCAACACGAGGCAGAATAGAAATCTGAGACACCGAGGAACGTGTCTCTTTTCAGTACATTTAAAAATTGTAAAAATGTGTCATAGTAAATCTATTTACGTTTCTGCATTTTTAGAAGACGTATAGAATTCAAAAGATAATGAATATAGCATTAAACATTTAATTTTTTAAATAGAAAATATAATAGCTATCTCACTTTCTGTCTTTTCTACAAACACCTTAATGTTACTCGTTAAATAATTTATACTGCGGATAAATTCGATATTTCTCGCTGAGTTCCTCAGTTCATAAATTTCTGTAATAATCCCCAGTTTAGACCTGTCAGTTTTCGACACAATTTAACGGACTTGTTATCTAGTCGGACAAAACGGAAGCAGCAGAAGTAAGACCAAAGTTTCATCCATTTGCATGCGGTCAACAATAGATGTGACAAAGTGGAAAGGATCTGCGGTTACGGAAAGGATAATGGACTCCTTGCACAATCCGTGAACTTCAACGGACCTGTTTCGCGATGCAGAACGAATTCAATTAAACATGAACATGTGACTATATCCTACACACTGTGCATGTATATTCTATATAACTATAGTTATCAACAATATATATCTGATAGATATCCATATAATTATAGATTACATTGCATTTACTTAAACATATTTTATATTTATATCAATACTACTTAACGAATGCAGAAAAATGCATAATGATTGCTCTTCTGCCATTGTCGAGTTTAAAAACGTCCATACGTTGCTCAATACGGCTTTTCTCGTCACTCTCGACTATTTACGTTGTGTAGCTTCTTCGGTAAGTTTGAATAATTCATCGATAGTACGAGGCTTCCGATCAGTCATCTTAAAGGAGCCTCGCGCGTTCGCCTTAATAAGGCAAGCTTATGGCGTGCACGTGGCACGTTGAGACGCGAGAGTGCGTATACGTGAGGAAAAGGACGACTGTCGGGTGTAGAAATTAAAGATGTGAGGGTCGCTGCGATAAAATTTTCTCTCTTTAAATAATAGCAGCCTCGCATGACTTTTAATCGACGCTTGAAACGTAGATGAAACGATGTGACAACTTTTGTTCTCTATTGTTGCCCATGATTTTATCTTCGCCGGACTGAATCAACAAACTCTACCTAGTAATTTACTCGGTTAACTAAATGAATTTTTTATAAATTACCATACCGCACGTCAATCTTTCTAACCAATTTTCTTAACAAAGAAGTAATTTGAAAACGCGCATGCACAAGGTAATTATTGGAAATTAACTTTATATAGCTGTATATTAATCATTTGTTCTTTCCCCTTGAATCAGTGCGAAGCGTAATAATTAAATCAAAAGAATACAACGAGATATTGGATTGTTACATTCCAATTTCCAATAATTTCGTACAATTTCCAGTAATTTCGTTTCGACGAATAAACGCACTATTTAACTACCGAATGTTATTAAATACTTTTCATTCCTGGGAAATGACTCCAATATAGCAGTTTTACACGCGAGATGCCATGTCGTTCTAAATTGTCGCGCCAAATATTTGATACATATACTGCCATAAGCAGGCTGTGTCGTCTGAAAACAATCGTCCAAGCAAGCAAGGGTGGACGAGGGAAAGTTTGAAATTGGTACACGTCGGTGCCAGATGTTACGTAGCGACGTCAACGAGGGGGAACGCAAAAACGAGTCAACGCGCGTCCCCGCGTAGCTCTTCGTGAGACGGCTTCGGAAAGACAAACGCGCGCAGCTGCCGATTTTCGGTTCGAGATTTAAGCTACGGGCCACATGTTCCCATCCTATAATCGCGTATGGGGGTCAGATTAAAGTCCCGCTCGCGCAACCAAACTTCGATCGATTCGTCAAATCCAACGCGCACAAGTTCATTCTCCCTCAACCGTGGAAAATCGCTCTCGCATAATTGGAATCAAAAAGCAATCTCGAGCAACATCATCTCGATCATGCACCAGCAATCGAATGGATGAAGAGTATAGGTACGGAAGAAGCTGCATTAGTTATTCCCACGGTTGAATTTTCTATCCCGATAAAGTTCACATCAAATGGCCTCTGATGAGAAAATATTACGTTGCTTTATCGCGATGATTGTATTCGATCTAAAATCAGTCGTAGAATCATAATTATAATAATTTTGTAATCTCTTCTTCATCCGTCTCGATTGTCAGCCTTAATATTTATTGCGCAGCTGAGCGAACGCCGCGAGAAAAGTCGAGCGGACGCAGCGTAAAAGAGCGAGAGCAAGTCGGCATTAACGATAACCTTAATTATCACGATCTCAATGACCCACGAGTGAAATATCGCGCGTGTCCATCAGTTGGTTGCACGGTCGGTCGGTCGGTCGATCAGTTCCCCTCATCGTGCGCTCAGGAAACTCAATTTGGCGCATTTCCAAAGCCGTCGAACGTTCGAATCTGCCCGAGAAACAAGCGAGGGGGGAGGGCCTTATCTGTCCTCCAGAAGAGCAGCAGCTTCGTGCCTCGTCGAGGCGCGAGCTATTTTCAACTCATCCTGGAAGACTGTCCGTGGAAGCCATGTTCCAGCGAAAAATATATTTTTCCCCGAGCTCGTTTATCGTCTTTCCACTCTGATTATTTGTGACGCCGCGCCATAGATCGAGTCGTCGAAAGGTCGAGAAAGAAATACGTTTGCACGTTTTTCGAATAAATTTCTCTCTCGCACACGATGTACTTTTATTCAGTATCCGCTAAGTTTTCGAACTGACGTCAGTGCGTTCTGTATCTTGGATATTTTCTTCCTCGTAGTGTTATGAGAACGTCAGCGTAATCTTCTCGGATAACGTAATCCGCGATAAAAAATAATGTTCCGAAAAAAATTGAAAGTAAATTCAATTCAAATATCTAAAGCATTATACTTCAAGAGATTTTCTGCTCTTCTTCTGATAAATTATAAGTGTGAAGAAAAATAAAAAATAGTAAAAAAATTATAGCAAACGCTATTATGTAATAACAATTTATTTTTATCATCTAATAACGATTTAGTTACTGACAAGGAACTGCAACATTGCATTTTGGCTTCCGGCCATAACTTTCTTATCACTCTGACGTGACGCATTAACATTCGACAGATAGTCGATTTCCAATTTCATTTTTGGCCGCATGCATATGTTATGCGCATATGCGACAACAAAAGTTTAATGCAAGTGTGAAGTCGCGAAGTTGTGCAAAAAAACAATTGTTTCGTCAGTGAAGCCCGGCGTCAGTCAAATAATTAATCTCGCATGGAAAAATATTTTCTTCTTCGATCTACCTTCGCTTGATGCGAGACATATTATAAATCTCTGAATATTACTTGAATAATCGAAACTGTGGCAAAGCTTTTTGTTCGTTGTTAAATTTGGATCTCATAGAAATTAAAATTAAGCTATTATTCCGTTCGTTTGAATGAGAATGTTGGAAGAACGTTAACGTACGAAGACATCAAAATAATATAAGGGCATTTATTTCCGGGCGATTCACGCTGCAACACTCACGTTTCGATTGTGTCGAAAATCTACCTTTTCAATCATTGTCAGAAACACAATTTAAACGCGGGCAGACGCGTTTTCCTCCTACTCTCCATTGTCAGACGGACAAAATCGACTGGAAGAATCGAGTAGGACGAAGGACGCGGCTCTCCTATACACATTGCACTTCGATTTCCCTCGTTCCTTCCTTCCCCCCCTCCATATTTATCTCCTTCTATCGTCGGTGGGTGCCCTTCCTCTCACGCGAGATCTCGACCGACTGGTTTCGCAGGCCCGCACTATGGCAGATGCGGTGCTGCGTCGTAAGAAATACGGAGTCGTCCGGTTCTGAACCGGAGAAAAAGAAAAGAACGAAGATGGAAAAAAGAAGAAGGCGTACGCGAAGTACCGTATAAGTTGACCGAGCGACTTTCTTTCTCGATACAACGGTAACGCGCAGATTGTTTCGTCCGTCGACAGGTTCTTTCGTTAGGAACCTAGTCGCATATTTTACATTTTTAATCATTTACGAGTCTATATATACTCAGACTAAATTCACCATCGTACTCAATTCCGTACTTCATCTTTTATTTTATATGACGAATTAAAAAATTACGAGCTTTGATGTACATTGCAGAGTTATGTCCGAGAAATAAATGAGTAATATCTAGACTATTACGTCAGATTTGCGTATACAAATAGCGTCTATATTTTCTTGGAAGCTATATTTACGTACGAATGAGGGATCTAATTTACTTTCAATTAACTCGCATTTATTGATCGTAAACAACATGAATTAAACAAAAAAAATAAAATTGTTATTTCCGAATACCATGATTTCCAAGGAAATACAAACGTAATTTATATTAGTGTTAGTGGTACAGATTAATATGCACTAGATAGTATTTGTACTAAGGTATTCGTTCGTTTTCCGAATTATCCAATATTGCGCAAGTATCCGATTATTTATAACGCTGACTTATGCACGGTTGCTGTAACGGTCGTAGTGTTAAATAGATTTAAAGGAAGTATTTAAAAAATAGATACTTCATTTATATATCCGTTCGCATCGAGCACGAAGAATAAACTTTTAGATTACCTAACCGGAATAAGACGCTTAGCAATTGCGTTTAACTGGATTTATAGAAATTTATGGTTACACGTGGAACCCCGTAATGCCGAGAAAGGTCTGGGTTTATCGTCCCCGAGGTTTCGCCTCTCGTAAAGCGATAAAAGAATGACTTATTTTTGTCCAGTTCTCTTCTGGCAGAACAGGAATGAAGGGAAAATGCGCGAGGTCAGAAAGAAAATGGGAAAACGAGAAAGAGAAAGCTCGTTTCCGGATCTGTCTCACAGCTTTCCTTCGCTTTAAACGTGATACGTGCGTTTCGCGCCGTTGCAGGAAATATCCTGCAGCGCAAAATAAAAGGAAGATTATCTCACGGATATGACACAACATGATGCACATTCTATAATCTTGTACTTCGATCGCGTGCGCGTGTCAATGTTTTGGAATCTGATTAATGTTCGCTGCTCATGCGTGAAATATCCTGTTAGAATGCATGAAATTCGATAATTAAGATTCTATTAAAATTGACATTAATTCGAAGATAAAGTAATTTAATCGAACAATAAGTAAATTGTTGTATATTTCCAATAAATACATTATTATATTTTATATATATCTATATTTTTTTTTACTGAAACAATATTAATTTTTCTTCAGATTTAATTTATTTCTTAACAGTTTATTATTTGTATATGACATATTTAAATCGTGTCCAAAAATTAAAAAATTTTTCGTAATAATAGATATTATTTATCATGAAGTAATAATACAAAAGTGTTATCAAGCAACATAATCGTTTGATTGCGAAGGTTGCGAAGGAGGAAACTAATCATTAGTCTAATCACAAGATATTGAAATGTTCTTTATCACGCAAAGAAAATCTTCGGATCATTGATGTCACGGAAACTTCGCATTGCGCGCGACTATACAGCCTTCAGTCGCTTGTCACCTATTAATTTTCTGAAACACATTACGTTATGTACGCTCTATCTTTCGTAGGGTTCTACCTAATGGCCTTGACTAATAACATTAGATGATAAAATCACGTTACGATAAAATAATTGGCTAATATCTAACAGTAAAAAAATTCTATAACAATTTAACAAATTATAGAAAAAAGGCATTATGTTTCCCGTAGCTTATTTTACGAGATATAAGCATTCAAAAAAGTTTTTTTAAAAGTACGTCAGGCTTCTGAATATTAATCTTGTATTAATTTAAATATTTTAACAAACATACACCAAATAATTCTTCCTGGTATAGCATAAAAGAGAATATAATTCCTTTTGCTCCTAAAAGGAGATATTTCCACAAAAATCAAATTGTACAGGAATTTGAAAAGAAGTGTATAAACTTCGAACGCAATAGAATTTAAGGTATTATCATGAACGTAATGTATTCGTCGAATCGCGCAGGAATTTCTGGGCCGGCACGCAAGATCCCACGTTTTCTCACAACCCAAGTCGAAAAAGGTTGCTTTGATGAACGGGTTTCTTCGTGAGGAATAACTTAATTCTAGGGTCATGGTATTACCTGGGATACCGTACAAGAATCGCAGGTCAGATTTCGACATAGAGGTCTGGTAATAAACCGAATTGAAGACTGAATTGAAAAACCATTTATATTTTCATTGTATGATATTTTTATGGTAATTTAAAAGCAAGTTTGACTTTAAAAAATTTTGCTTCGTATTCCAGCACGATAAGTACGCGCAGTACATAATACTTTCCCCATAAAAAAAGCAATAAGTTATGTTATCAAATGTCATGAAACGTGTTAATCACTTACAAAAAAATTGAAAAACAATATTTTTAGAAATTTACAACTGCATACATTGTCTGACATGATACGTGAAGTATCATTAAGTGTTTTAATAATTCTTAGAAGAATGGAGCACTTTTCGTAAGACTAGTCGAGACAGTAATAACCTATAGTTTGTGGCAATAATGCGCACCTATGCGTTTTTTAATTATAATAGAAGTGTTAAATTGCACGCGGCAGTATATACTGGTAGAAGTGAAAAATTACGGATCTAAGCACAGCGCAGGCTGCAACCGCGATGGATTGGATAATGAATCTCACGTGAGATTGTGAACTGGTACGACGTTCACGGAGAGAACGTCGGGGTAATGACAATAGATGATAATGACAACGGCAAGGAATGTGGATGGCACGGTTATCTCGAAACGGCGTTATTGTTCCATTACCGCCACTTGAATACAAATCGGTCTTAATCGGCACACATACATAAGGCACGGCTATAATTGCAAAAGCAAGTTACCGTCGGTACGGAAAACGGAGAGTGAGATAAAATAATTGGGACGTACTAATTAAAACGAATCCTAAAATAAACACGACACCACCGTTCGTTATATTTCCGGTGAAAAAATAACAATTCCGAATTATTAAAATTAATTTTAATTATTGAAATTAATTATTCAGAAAATTGCAATTTTCTCTCTCTCTCTCTCTCTTTCTCTCTCTCTCTACTCTAAGAGCCATTTTAACATAATTTAATTATTTGATAATTTATTATGTTTAATACAATTTTATTATTTATATGTAATATTGTTACTCAAAATTGTTACTGTGAATATTGATACGGTTAATACCCGTATATGCAGTAAAAATTGTACGCTAATTGTGATATTGCGATACCGAGATAACATTACCATTTTGATTGTTTGACGTAAAATCAAAATACCTAGCTTACCTATATATTTCGAGCACATGATGTATATTTTATCTTGTATATATAATGATATCAATCAAGCTCATATGCATACAACGCAACGCGTTAATAAACGATCAATAAATTAGATTTGGTTGGTACAAACACACTCGACGGGCTGTTGAAGTAATATCCAGCAGATTCAATGAAATATTCATGTATCTAAGATAACGAGATTATGGAATAATCTCACGGCGACGCGGGTTTATTAAATCCGATTTGTGATTCTATTTCAGAACTAGTAAACACTTGTAGAATATATTATAATAATTATGCACTATCTTAATGTTATTAATTACGTAACAAATATATTAACTATTACAATACTGGATGATTCTATAAGGATATTACGAAACACCGTGTAATAGGAAAAAGTATTTGTTTATCCCGCAACCTCAGATTGATTAAAACTAATTGAAAACTAAAGTTAATTTATTCGGTGATTGTGCTACGGCAAAGAGAACTATTATGTTAAATCTGTACTGTAACAACGGCGTAAACCAGTAGGTTATAAAAAATCGTTTGTTTCCCCTGCCCGCAACTTCAAATAATCGCAGTTGCAACAAAATAAAGTTAAGGAATGTTACTACAGGTTAATAGAAATTCCTTCTTGATGATATTACAGAAGCAAGTATGAGATGAACAGAGAGGCGTTAACACAGATTCATCAAACGCGAGGAATTCCGTTCGTGAATAATTGACATTCCTATTAGAATAGATAATAGAGCGGGTCTTTGTGCGCAGCATCGGAAAGGGTTTCTATTTGGCATTAAGCGTACCGTAGCGCAAACTTCAATATCACGGTCTTATAATCGCGCGACACGATGGTATACCGCGTTATATCGTGCACAAGATACACGTACCCTTTAATCGTGTATGAGCGCATGTCACCTGTAAAATTATTTATTAACTCCGCTCTAAATATTCAATCGGGCCCGGATTACAGTCTGCGTCGCATATGCGACACCGATGGCGCGGAGGGAAGGGTATTTTCGAATTTAGATTCATGAACTCAACGTGTTCTGTGTTTCAGGCTCGGATCGTTAATTGGGTCAAGTTGTATTGAAAAAGCGTTGAAAATAGATGATGCGTTCATTATGTAAAGTGTACTTAAAGATTTAATCTTGACCCTTCGCGAATAGATCGAATATATATGTCTTCACGATTTTTATTCTTACTCTTCAATCACTTCTTCAGCGTCTCTCTCGTCTCATCTGGTTCATTTCAATTCTTAATTTCTACGACATTATATAGAATGACCCAGTTCTCAATAAAATTTTACGTTGAAAATAGATTAATAATAATTTAACGTAAGAGCTGAATAAATTAATTCTGCTCAGCGACTTTTACAATTTTAGTTCAATTTCTCCTATATATTTTTTCCTTTGATTATCAATAGAATCTTTGTAAATCTTTTATGGCGTCCTACTTTTAATGCATATCACGTTTCAATACTTTCTATTTAATTTGTACTGACATGCTATGTTTAGTAGTTATATATATATTTATCAAACATGCAAGCGTTGCGACGCCGAATTAGAACAATCATCAATTAAGGTGGAAAAATGTTAAGTATTACACAACGACACTAACGCCGATGTGAGATTTGAAGTGACTCTGAATATTATTGCACGGACTTCTATTTCCTGGACAAAGTCCACGAGAATGATTGCGGATAGAAGAAAACCGCATGTGGGAACCATACACGCAGACATGTGTCAAGAGAGAGATGGCGTAGGTGCGCGCAATTGACATTCCCATTACCGGATGATACAGGGAAAGCTTTGTGCAACTCGGCACTAGTTCCGTTTGATATTGCGGCGTGCAAGCACCCGCGAAATTCGCGTGCCATTCCTACAGACCTGGAAACGCGAGCGAAAAGACGCGTAGTGCACCGCGTTAAACCACCAGCTATGAATTTGGAATGTATTAACTGTTCGCTCGGGCTTAAACTTGAGAAATTTGAAATAAAAAGATATGTTCGTCACAATTTTGTAATGAGATTAAGCTCGGAGATGTTTCTGGCAAGAATTAGTTCAGATAATACACGTGTTTGTAATAAATTTTCAAATCTAAATGTTGTTCTTCACTCGTCTGTAATTTTTATTAGATTAAATTGATTGAAAAAAAACTTTAATGTTATTTATTTCCTCCCTTCTTTCGTTATAATATTTTATGAGTCAATTCAATGTACAATATTTTTAGACACTTAAAGCCTTAGAAAAAAATTTTACAAATTCTATAATTTTCTAAATTCATTGAATAAATTAGCAAATCGGTAGTATTAATAACACAAATATATTGCAATGAGATGGACTTCGTTAAACTAGCGCATATTTTTTATCTCATATTCTCACACATTTGAGATGCCAGACGTATAATAATCTACTATATACATTGTAAAACTATTTATCATACTAATACATTTAAAGCAATGTTCTGTTAAAAAAATAATTTCAAAGATTTAAAAATGTTAAAATTTTAAAAACGTCTTCTTTGTAAAAGAATGTCACTATCTCTTGCCTCAAATGTATTAAAATAAAGCATGTATTACTGTATTAATATATTTAACTTACGGTACTGAACATTGTAGGTGAATCAGCAGACAAGGTACTTACCTAAAACAAAAACAGTTTCAGATTAGTTACAATTTCAAATACTACGTTACATAGTAAATATTATAAAGATTTAATTCGTTTTATATACATTTCAGAGCATTTACAAGCCGAAGAAAACTTCTGTAATAGATACTCCAAATTATATTTGGCCTTCTTCAAATTCTATTCCATTAGCTATCCTAATCCTTATATAATCTTTATCTGTAGCGGGATTCTGTAACTCCTTAACGACAGTTTCGGTATTATTGCGCAGATATTATATGTGGTAAAAAAGCTGTGCAACGATATCGAAACTGTTGTTAAGGAGTTACAGGAGTTTATACTGCCTCTGAACTCTGTTGTACTTCCTTTTAAATATTGATTTTGCAATTTTACAATTAAAGAACATGCAAAATTTGATTCAAATGCTGAATAAACGTGCAAATTGGCGCATAATTAAAGCGTACGGTCAAAATTTCGACTTTCTAAAGTGGCTGCTAATCGCGCGACATTATCACGATGGATAATTCACGGATAATAAGACAACACTCATGTCGGCCATGTCCGCGTCCATGGAATGGAATGGAAATTAGATTCATTCGCACACGCGATCCCCAGTTTTCAGCGGGCGCGCAGAATCGATATCGAGTATATCTTGTTATGCGTGCTCAATGGCACAGCGGTTCTCACACACGCTTTCGATCGTAAAAATATATGAGACAGATTCGATGGCTTGAATATCCGTTGACACTTAAAATAGCATCTGTCACTAGCCGCTATTGAATCGAATACAAATAAAATTAATCTCTCACGAACGAATCAGGTCGCTTAAAAGCATTTGTTATCGATCTCATTTACAGAAACATAAAATGCAACATAAAACACTTGCAAAAATAGTGTTTCAATATTCTTTAATGTTTTATTTATCTTTATCTTACAAAAATAAAACTTTTTATTAAAACAACGGTTCTAAAAATGAAAAATTTTCAATAAGCGAAAATGAAAAGATAACATGGTATTTTATTTATTTAAACCGGTGCAGAACTTTTTTGAATATTACCGTATGTCATCGATAAAACGCTACTTACGTATTTCTGGAACTGCAGAAATATTTCATTGAGACCGCAATGAGAGATAAATTGAAACGCGTATTACCGGAGCGTTCCGAATTTTTATTCACGGCGCATCAAATACGGGTAGAAAGATATTAAACGTTACATTTTTATACAGAACGATTCGCATTGGCGTGCCTTTCCATAGGTAGCAGCTGCAGACGGTCGTGAAAGGAATGGGAAGCCTCGTAAATTACATTTGCGATTTAATATCGGGACACCTATAAATCTTCGTAACAATACACGACTTCCCAACAGCAATGGGAAAGAACGTTTCTCTCTCTCTCGGATTTCTAAGTTATCCCAAGTTAAGACCTATAGTCTGTTTGCATACAATAGGCAGAAGATACACGCCTTAGTTCCTACCTAAAGAATGTAACCAGAACTGATTAGTCAGGCAGACTAGCGATAACAGACGCCAATAGAGTTGCGAGAAAATTGATTCGTTGAGTTTTATAAATGCTTCATAAAAAGTTTTATAAATGCAAGAACGCCTGGCATTTTGCTCCAGAATCGAGCATTACGTCACGCGCATATAAAAAGAGCATCTAAAATTCAACAAAACGTCGAGCTTTTTTTAATTTTTAAACACGCGTAGATATTGCTACACCTCCGAAGAGTGTTTAATTCTACGGATTTAATCCTAGCCTTCACGAATCGTCAAAAATAAAACGTTAAACGCGAACCGTTAACTAAATGCCCTTTGGAAGATTCGGTGGACTTTTGCGACCGGAGAAATTCCAGAGCAGACCGCCAGAGTTCTACGAGTTCCTCGATATAACCGGCTGCGCCGAAGATATCGGAAACACGAGAAACGGGAGTAACGTGCAGATAGCCTCGTGCGGATGGGTCATCTCATTATCTTGGGGCGCATTTAGCCGGCGAATGCAAGCTACTTCTCCGAGATATCCTTGAGCCCTCCTTTCTCCGGTATCTGCCGCCGGACGTGACGTCGTGCCGCCGCGAGAAGAAAAGTAGCGGCGGTATATATGATGCTGCGAGAGGAAGTTCCTTCGCGTGTAATCGATACTCGCACAACCTCGCGGGCATCGCCGTCGGCGCGGAAAGCCTCGCGTAAAGAACGCGCGAACAAAGGAAAGTCTGCAGGAATTAAGGTGGAAAAATAATCGAGTGTCAACTTGCCGACATTTCATTTTATATATCACGACATATACGCGAGAGAGATCAAGAGAATATAGGAGATGGGGAGAGGGAGAAGGAAAGGAGGAAAGGAAGAGAGAGAGAGAATATTATCTGTCTATCGCGGCGCCGACATTCGAGTTGCACTTCGGCGAAGCAAATATCGAGTTTAACGAGTTTTGCAGAACTCCAGCGATCACCAGATAAACCCATTAGACGCGAGGGAAACTTCGGCGACAGCGGAGTATCGAAAGTAAAGTACTGTCGGTCATAATGCAAATAATGCTGTCTTTGATCCACTGTCGATCTGAGATTTCATTGTTAACAAAAATAATCTCGAATAACAGCTACTTCCCAAATCATATAACATGCTTTAATAACAATTTTGGATAGAATATAATAATGTATTAATGTAATAATTATTTAAAAAAAAGAGAAACATTTTTATTTCTACACAGATCTTGAAGACGGAGTTTCAAGAACGGCTAAGAACATAGAATGTAGAGCATCTCTGCAGAGCCTGAGCACACTAAAGTCCAAAGAAAGCTCCGCTTTGTCCGCGCGAAGTACACTCGAGTGTAAAGATGCACGGCTCGAAAGCTCGGCTTACTGAGAACTTACAAGTTTTCGAAATCGCTTATGTAGAGCGCAGCCGAAAGAAAATCACCATCGGCAAGAGCTCGAGACTCGTACTCGTAAGTCGCGAGTAAATAATACTTCGGAGGAAAAAAAAAGAAGGTAAACGCGCGTATCGCGAAAGATCGTCGTAGCCGATCATCTAAATTCGCGGAAGGGAAAGGATGTAAAGGCTGGAACGACGGATGATCCTGCGGGAGGCAGAAGGGAGTGATGTGCGCGTCGCGACGGAGGAGGCTGCAGCGTGCGTGGGCGGTAACGACGTAGGCGACGGGGGTTGCCAGGGACGGTGGGGTGAACTACATGGGTGAGCCCCCAGAAGCGGGGTCCCCCCGCCGGATGACTTAAAGAGACGCTGCGACTATCCCGGACCGATCGATATCCGCAGCAGCCGCCAGCCGCGACTATACGACACGCCGCCGCCGCCGCGCCGTCAACGCGGACTTTCCCGGACTTTCCTTTCACAGATCGGAAGAATTGGGCGTTATTCAAATCAATCTTTATTGTTCGCACAGAATTTATTATTCTCATCGTTTATGCGTTTATTATTCGCGTTGATTACGTTGCTTGTTTCTTATTTTATTCGCCAACGACGATATTGGCGGTTTCGGACGGGCATGTGTCCATTTTATCTTTCACTCTTGCTTTTCACGGAAAGAAAAACATACAGAATCTTATTTTTACATCACATTTCTTTCTAAATCATTCAAATAAAAATTTTAATCGGATAATTAGCGATACATCTTAATTTTATCTAAATTGTTTCTCTTATTTGCGAATAAGACTTTACTCTGCATTCGTTATTTGTTAAAATAGAAAAGTTCCTAATGTCGAGATCGCTTTAAGATACTTGAGTTGAGTAGAGAGAAGATAGAATCGGTCTATACAAACAAGGGGCTTCTTTCGATCAGATAGGAATGATGTTGCAACTTTCCAAAGATGAAACGAAAATTTTCAAGTCTTTATGCTTGGTAATCGCGTTTTCTTCAAAAGATTATTTCTTCTTTGAAAGATATTATCATGATGATGGGCAGACAAACAGCAACTGACTTATCTCATGCATGAAATTATGAATGTAATAATAATTCCTTTATTTCTTCAAAAATGTACTATAGTTTTCTAATATAGAAAACTCGCAAAATACGAAAATATACTTTAAAATAAACGGAATAAGTGCAATTACTAATTAATATTAATAACTTTTCGTGAATTTTATAAAGATATACATTCTTTTAACATGCTGAAATGTACTTCAGCGTGTATTTAAGAAATTAATCTCAAACTTATCGACTTTCTGTCATCTTTGTTAACTTTTGACATTATCAAAGTAACTTCTGATATTATCGCAGCTATTAAACATATTATCATATAAAGCTAGAAGAGGAAGTAGAAAAAGAAAACAACAGATATTTAATCTTAAAATCCGCGAAAGATTCGAAGTGAATTAATCATAGAAAAAGATATTCAATAAGCTCTGAGTTCGAAGAGATTTATTTGGAGAGTAGGAACAGGATGAGATTCTTCGAGACGAGTAGGACGAATCATCTCATTCCACCGATTCAAATCTGCGCGAGAAGGAAGAATTTCTATTCAGCCGGACGGGAATTACGTCGCGACGTGCCTCGCAGAAGCGCTTTCTGCAAAAATGAAAATTTAAGGAGCGCTCCTGCGCATTTTATTTCTCGACTGGCGACTCCAGAAAAGCGGACAAAAATACCACTCGCGCGTTTTACGTCTCGCCCTAGAATTAAGGTCGATTGCTCGGGAATAAATGAAAGAAATTTTGATATTGGAACCAAAATGCATTTACTATTCGGAAGGCAAGAATAACGGATTAACGAGCAGCGCTTGACGACATCGCTTGACGCGAAAGGAAAATGAAACTCCGCTGCAATTATTTCGCAGGAAGTGGAAGAGAGTCACGCTAACGGCTTTGTTTCTTCACGTGGAACTGTGTTGTACTAAAATCTAGGTTCCTCTTCGTTTGCAACGTGGAAGTCATCCGACTTAATTGTCATTTAATTGCCCCAAGTCTAAGAATGTTAAGCTTCGTAGTTAATCTTTGAGAAAATTGCGATATACGTATAAAAACATTGATAGCTACTGATATTAAACTGTTCTTTCTGTGTTTTGTTTATCCAAGTTGTCATCATAGAATGCATCTCAAATATCCTCCACTTAAAACAATTAAAATTTACTTTTAATCCTGTTAAAAGTAACATGTTACAACATGTTATTTAAATTAAATTAATCGGGCTTCAATTTTTTGCGATTAAATAAAATATGTGGCGCAAACTGTTCTATAAAAATTTTCTACTCCTCGTTATTGGAATAGGATTCTTGTTTGCTGTACCTACTCATGTAATAAAATTATGCGCTACCTGGCATGGCACCAAGAGCTTTAAAAATTTCACGGTCGTCTTTATACAAAAATCATGCTAGAGTAACACGGTAAGTAGTGAGGGAGAATTTCGGAATTCTGGGAGATCATTTATTCAAGCTCGCAGCTGTCATGAGAAAGCGAGAGGCACTAAACTCCCAACTGGCATCAGTAGCATTTAAATGTTACGACCGGACAAACGCATTCCCGTCGAAATGTAAAATGTGAAACGCGAGCAGAGATGGAAGAGGAGACGAGGGGACGTATGCAACAGTCGAAACGCGAATGCTCTTTGCAGATACGCCGCAAGTTTCGTCCTGCTGTATTCTATTGTGCAACTCACGCAAAACAGTTTCCTGCGCGTGCGTAAAGCGCGAGTTAAACTTAGGTACGACATGCAAACCAAAGAAACTCTACAGGATTTGTCGAGCGATGTCGGACACTGGCGTGCGCGACATGGAAAATCGCGAACAACTGCGTTGGCAGAGCGATTGTGACAGGCTGCATTCTTCGCGGCACTTTCCAATTGAGAGGAAAGCTGGAGTAAACGCGAGTATTATAAATACCTGTCACGGAACCACTGGAGCGTTTCGAAAAAGAAAAAAAAACAAGCGCAGAGCGAATTTTTACAAATTCCGGCAAAACTAGTATGAATTTCGAGCTTTCAAAAGGATCTTCATGAATTTTACGGAAGAGACGGCGACGCAATTCAAAAAACAAAAATTTGTATACTTGCAAATCGCGAGAAATTCGCGTGAAAGAATTTATACAAATGTTCTCAAGATTAACACATGCTATGGATTGTTTAAGTTCTTGTTTATCTTCTTGGAACTGATTTTACGCGTGTTGATATTATTTGCGCAGAATCGTCATTCATCATGACTTTTTAAGAGTATCAGAAAACGGGGAAGATATGCATGCCCTCGCGGCATGACTGACTGCTTTATGCCACATTACTGAGTATCCACATCGCGAATAATTAATGAGACTGTTGTTCCCAAGCAAAGATCACGAGTGCAATGAAATTATCATAACGCAATGCTTACTGAGTACATGCTTATTGACAATTTAAATCGCCAGTGCAAAGATCGTATTAATGCAAACATTGGCCTGCCTTCTACATCGACGAACATAAAGTCCTGATAAATATATTTTTAATTCGTATAGCAACTCGTGGATAAAGCTGAGAAAAGTTGGAGTATAGCGGGAATATGAATCATCTTGATGATGAAGGTACCATATATAAACGCGTATATAAACAGAGTTGAGAAACAGTGAAAGAATTTTCATAAACGTAGAAAGATGTTACAACAATCTTATAATTTTAATATAAAAAATCGTTTTTTCGTTAATAAAAGATTTTATGTAAACTATTTTAGATTGCGTCTACCTATATACAATGCTGTATAAATCGTGCAGCTTTATTACACATTTATAAATATTACGAGATGACAGAATAAAAAATATTGACCTATGTCAGAAATGAGTTTTACCCGGAGCTCATTTAGCGTTTTATTATAGCCAATTTATCATATCCATCTAGAAGAATGTATAAGTTAAAGCTCGACTCGACCTTTCCCCGAGACGTCTCCAAGCTTTATTTCCTCATGGGAGAAATACGTTGAATTTTTCCAGTCCCTTCGCAGTATATTAAAAAATTCCTGATTTTTCTGCGTCCCTCTTCTACACCTTCCATTATTCATTCCGAATCGAAACGACATTAAGAAATTCCTAATATCGAAAAATACTGCGCTCCTTCCATTCCGGTTCGTTTATTCGTAACAACCACTCGAATACGGATTGATGGCTATTAAAGATCCATCTGTTTCGCACGCCGGAATCGCGGTGAAAACATTATTCAACATATGTTTCAGAAATCGAAATTGTTATTTCGCGCGATGCATTCCGCATAGAAACGACATTAAAAAATTTTTAATATCGACCATACCTTCGATTCGTTTATCCGTGATAGCGAATTGAATACAATTTGATGGTTATCAAAGATCTATTTGTTACATATATTAAATTCCTATCAGAATAGGTATATCGTGGAACATATCTTTAATATCGCGGAGCATACCATATCTTTTGATTCATTTATCCGATAACAATTTAAATATAATTTGACGTTTATCAAAATTCTATTTGTTACATATATTAAATTTCTATCAAAACAGATATATCGTGAAACTGGAAAATATTAAAATATTTAAAGATAAAAATTCAGACATTATATAAAAATCAGTAAGAAGAAAAAATTTACGATATGCATAGAAATTTATGAACGACTTAATACAAAATATGCGTTGTTTCATTAAAAAAAATGGCTACTCAAATATATCTATATGTTTCGAACGGAACGAGAACTACAAAAGACACACTTTGTATAAGTACATAAGTACATTGAAGAAGTACGTATATACATAACTTAAGACGTGCAGCGGCAATATTTACCGAGCCGATTATCGCATTACAGTGGTATTGTAACCGATCGAGACGAATGACTTCGAGTTGAGATAACAAAGTATTGACTAATGGTAAAGAGACGACGGAGATGCAGCGCGCTATAAACGAAGGAGACGGAAGAATTCGAAGCCGTAAGTATCGCGATGCGAAATTTCACTGGAGCGTTGCCAGACGGTTGCAAACTCGGCGTTTTAAGCACCCGAAGGTTCGTAAGAATTTCCCGAGAGTGAAAAAATTCAGCATGGCCCTTAAGGCAAAAGCGAGAGCAAAAGCATCTCACATGCATATACCGAGTGTCCTCTCATGGCACTATGTTCCGCTTTGTTTACAAATTCTCCAACAGATACGAACTAAATTCTCATTTAATAAAATTGGAATCTAAGGATTAATCGCGAAGATATATAACATTAAAAAAGTTAGATATAATTCTAAAACAATATCTCTCAATGTAAAGAATTAAAATTTGATGACTAAATGCTTGAAAATTGCAAACGCATGACAAATTTTGACGGATATTCAATTGCTGACAACAATAAAAATTTAATTCGTTCGTTAATTGCGATGATAAAATAGAATCGCGAGACGATTAACTCGAAATTTATCAAAAAATCAATAAGAAAAAGATATCAAAAATTCTGAATTCTTGACCACCTACGAATACACGAGCACTGTTTATACGTTAAGCAAATAATATCGAATTCAGAAGAAGAAGCAAAGTTCCGCACGAAACGATATTTAAACCACAAATGTACGTGTTCATGCATGTGTAAAATAAAACGGCTCATTATACTCGTTCTTATATACCTATGTATCATGATTCATTTTCTTCAACCAATTTTCAACTGGTGATATTCTACAAAAAGCAGGAATTTAAATCACGATCAATAGACTCGGAATTTCTGTCATTTCATTCTTTCATACTGGTACCAGCAGAAAATCTACGATTTAAATCTTCGAAATAGGAATAATTCGACTGAAACGAACAATCCGCGTTTTTTGAAAATAAAATAACTGACATTACAAAGATGATCTTTCTAAAGAACCTCACAATTAAACGCCCGATTGTCTTGGTAACGATCTAAGTACAATCAAATCAAAAGGTTCAAACATAGCGCCGGTTATATCCAATTATACGCAATAAAGTAGGTTAATAGTTTTCAATTAGTGCAAATGCAACTTTATTATCGATTCTCTGAAGCTCAATCACAAATATAATTCACTGCGATTAATTATACGTTAATTTACTGAAGTTGCAGATTATTCCATTTGAAAATGGATGTCAAATATGAGTGCAATTTAATATCTAAACATTAAAATTAATCTTCATTAAATTGGAATGATTCACGACCGAACTCAATAGATATAATGATTCACGACTGAATTCAACATCTACTCCTGATTACGTCACAGATATTCGATAATAACTCACGATAAATGAGATAAAAGTATGGCAATTGCGTATTTACGTATCTCGAAATTCACTCTACTAATGGCACTTCAATTAGAATGGAACGTTCCGACCCACGAAATATACAACCCTAAATTATCATCGGTAATTTGCAATAAATCGCATGATAAATATGTGGTTTAGCAAATTCCGCATTTTCTCGCTGCTGATAATCTCGGCGAATATCATTAGAAGGAAATCTATCACCAGCGAGGCCAACAACCTCGTTTCCTCTCTCCGATCAGCCTCGACCCTGTATCCGATCCTCGACCGACAGGCTCGCGCTTTAATAAAGTACATTACACCATGGTAAACACGGCGAATGCCAACTTCCCGAAATCTTCGCCACGATGTGTCAAGACAATTTATCTTGACCGCCTGAGTTTCGCCAAGTTTCCAAAGGATAACCGCAAGAAACACGATGTTGAATATGCTATTGCGGTATAAGGTAACAATAAATATACCGGTAACATCCACTATCTTCGAGATAGCGCGACAAAGCTAATTATATGAGAAATAAATAACGCAATACATGACTCGACCTTTAACAAGTTCCTCGAATGCAAAATACTAAATAAGGAATAATAAATTTTTTGAACCGTGCATGTGTGATGTCGTACAAGTAAAAATTTATATTTGCTGTTTTAAATGTTTGTTCAGACACTCTGCAATTCAATTTTGTAATTATTATTTATTACAAAAGAAGAAAGTAAGCTTGGTCCATCAAGTAAATTGATGGATCAAGCTTACTTTCTTGATTCATAAATTAAATCACTCTACTCTGATATTCTTGATAATTAGATACTTATTAAATCTATAATATTCAATTTTTTCAAAAAATTTTTAATTTAAAAGAAATTTTGTCTATGCTGTTAGAAAACATTATTTGTATAAGAAGATGAAAAACATTAAAAATAATGCTGTCTAAATAAATTATTTCAATAATAATTTAAATTACTTTAGTAGAATAAATCAATTTTTATTTCTACGATCAAAAGATAGCATGCCCAGAAAATCAATGATATGTCTGTCATCTAGTATCTAAAACTATAAATATCATACACTAATCCATCCAAATTTAACTTTAGATTTTAGATGTCAAATGTCAAGCTATTTACAACGTCAAAATTCGACCGCCTGAATTGCGAAAATAACAGAACTTCTTCGAATAAAACACTAATCACTAGTGATACAATTTTAGTTCTGCTATATGTGGAATTAATTTCGAATATTTAATATTTGTCAGTTTATGTTTTTCATTATACGCTACGTCGTTAATGATGCAATTTCAGGGTATCTATAGCGGTTAGCGGTCATGGAAACCTGGCAGATTTCCATGACCGCTATACACTTCTTTAGATATATATATATATATATAAAAAAAAAAAAAAAAAAACAGAAAATGTAGTTTTAAGAATTTAACGAAATTCCAGAAAAGTCACAAAATTCCATGACTTTTCCATGACATTATCTGTCCTTTTTTATCTAAAGAAGTGTATAGCGGTCATGGAAATCTTCCAGGTTTCCATGACCGCTAGACACCCTGAATTTTTTTGCAGGTCATAATTTTTTAATTCCGCAAATAAAATAAAAATAAATTCAACAAAGAGAAAAATCTATTCTAAAAAGCTAAAAAACTTGGCAGTAGAATTTAATAAAAATTCCATACTGCGTTTATATTTTCACGTTCTATTAAATAAAATAGCTAACTCAATTTAAATGTCTAGTCAAAGAGCTGCATACACTTTATATTCGTATTTGCAAATTATTTTATTCACAGTAAAATCTAGCATATATAAAAAATGCTTAACTGGCAACTACATTGCCGAAAAAATTCCTTATTATCAATTCATTAATACATTAAAATAGAAAATACATTAAACGATTTAATTCAATGTATGCAGGAAAAAAACTGCATGTCCTGCTAATTACGTACGCGCTTTCAATTTTCTCACGCCGTGCCCACATTTGCAAGTGTTAATTCTCAACGCGCGCATTCGCGCGTGAAAAACAATGGGTGGACATGCAAAAAAGACCTTGACACGTATTTATCGCAGGGTTAACGATGCTAAAACATAGCTTTAGCCTAAAGTGAAACTTCCTTTCATTTTATACGCGCGCAAACGTTTTCTCCAACGATCATAATATTACATCATCAACAACGGATATGGTGACTTCTGGACCTAGTGAATTCCACTTACTCAAATAACGGTTAAAAACTGCGCATTGACTGCACGAGAGGAACTATATAATAAGAAATGGCTATATCTCTATTGTGCGCGATAGAATTTATTCACGTTCGCTCGAAGCGAAGAGATCTCGACTTAATATTACGGGAATATTTGTAGCTTAAAAAAAAACAGGTGAATACTAATGGAATATTATTTATGCTGGACACGAATCAAAATATGTATGACGCAGATAACAAATATAACGACGTTGCGCGCTTATAATAATTCATAAAACACAAGTTACAGAATTTTTGGGTGTCATCCATATTTGCGACCGATATTTTGAGGTTTTGTTACAATAATGCACGTTTGCAACATCAGCGCGATACAATTTTCACGGTCAAATCATTAGACTCGAACAGATTCTTGTAATAAATTCTAATGCTAATATTGCTTAATGAAAAATCCTATCAACACTTATTAGCTTGAAGTAGGAAGTGCATTTTTTATTTGCAAAGAGGTTGAGAACTCTTGTCCTCAATGTCATCTTGCGAGCAAAAATTAACCGCCATTAGCAAGTTCTTACGTGTGCATCACGAAACTTCAATCATACAAAAATACTTGAAGCGAATCAAGTAATGTATCCTGAGAAAAATATTTCGGTATAAAACATTTTCGATCAATACAAAAGAAAAGATGCTAATAGCACGGATAATTGTAAGGTACACTTTATTCTTGCAATGACTCCGTTTTATGTTACGCAACTCGTTGAAAAGAAAAAATATATAAAAATAGTTTGTTACATTTTAAAGTTCAAAAAAGTTTCAAGAGTTTTCGCACGCGACACTCGATGTAAGATGTTTCGCGTACTATCGCGGATTAAACATGCTTGATTTGAAGCAAAAGCGTGTTCGCAAATAGTACGAAAGTAAAAGTAGCGAAAGTAAAAAAAGGACGTTAACACTAAACACAAGCAAGAATAAGAGTCTTCCAAGGCAAATTCAAATATTGAAAAAAAAACGAAACAAAATTAAAAATTAATGAAATTAAGAGTTTTCACTATATTATGCAAATGTACGAAATGCTCATAAAATATATATATGTATATTATAAAAAGTTATAAAAGTCACACACATAAAACATGTGTTCAATTTTAACAATCGCGAAAGAGCAAGTTCACCTCTCCCTTTCTACTTTTCTTCAACTCTGCAGTAAAGAGAACTCCTTTCGAAAGTCGATCGCTACGATCGCGCGGTGCAAAAACAAAAAAATTAAGCAGAGACGCGGGTAAAGTACGTCACGCGTTTCACACGTGTCACGCAAGCGAATATCGAGCGAATACAAGATGCGCGGTTAGCCGAGAGAAAGAGATGCTCTTCTAACGTGTGAGGCACGCACTGAGAATATCATTGACAACACGACATTGGCGCCGCAAAACACGTAGATAGTAAAAAAAAAAAAAGGAAAAAGCTCTTATCTACTTTCAAAATAAGAGTAAATTGAAGCGATAATGTTACGAACATGTAAATGTACTGTCTTTTACAAAGACTATTATATGCAAGAAGTTCCAAGTTATTATCATCGCGATAAACTCAAAACGTTCAAACTTAATTAATAATACATTGAACGATATTACACGATACTCGCAAAAAAGGCGATTTTATGATCGTGCATATTTAGCATTATAAGTGCAGAGCTATTGTTTCAAAAAATAGCTTCGTCGTATATAACTTGTATTTTTCTCTCTGCAAAAAGGCAATGCATAGAAAATATTGCCGCTTTGTAAAGAAATATCCCTTTGAATCTCGTAGATGCTTTTGTAAGGAGCAGGTTAAACGAAGAAAGGTTAAACGAAGATGCCGTTCAAAGTAAAGTATCGGTAGATTGGCTCGAAATAACTAGATCTGACCTACATCCTGAAATATGCATTAACAAAAAAAAAAAAAGACAACTACTACGCGAAACGGAAACATCGCACGAGGGGAATATACGCGACAATTCCAATGCGAGGCATATATATCTCTCTCGCAAAAAACTGCACGTCGGCATACACGGAAGCAATACAGTGAGTCGTATGAAAATTGATCAAACGTGGAGCATCACCGACACAAAAGCTAACATTTCGAACATGCTATATCGGGGAACAATTGACACTTGACCCACAAATCAATTTTTCAGTCAATAACAGCGCTAGCACGTTAGAACCGTGTCGTCTATCCACAATATATCGGTATTGAGTCATGTATCACCTAATATTAACTTGCTCATCGTTGTCCGCGTGAAACACATAACGTTAAATTCGATTTTTTTAAATATAACATCAATGCTAGTCAAACTGCTATAATAAAGACTAATCTTTTAATTTACAAAGTATTGTCATTTAGATATTAGAAATCGACTCAATATATTTCCTGTATTTAGCATGCAATAATATGATATATCTCAACACATTTCTATAAATTTATCGATCGCAAACTCGCGTTTTTCGGGACGGAATATAAGATGTGAAAATTTACTTGTCTTTGCAAGTACACATCGACAAATGATAGTCAGTTTAATAGTAAAGTCAATACAGAATCTGCTATATATTTATCTCCGCGATAATATGTTGACTTTATGCCGGTTTAGCAATGTAGACAATTTCAATCGAATTACTTCCAAGTCGGTCGTAAATCGTCGGGGACAAGTCGAGTGATCAATTGATCGATTTCTTGGCGTGCCACCTGATTCGCGGCTGAGCAAAAACGTCAACCTGTACTTGTGCAAAAAAAGCGAGATATGACTACTCGGCTACGCTGCGTGACGCAACAAGGCGTCGTAAGAAAGCACTGTTCCAACAACACGCGCCGCACGCCGCAGGAACGCGCGTAAGAAAAACACGTGCTCGGCTCCGTTGGCCTGTGTGACGAAATAGAAAGGCGCTGCTGCGCGGAAGAGCGGCGAGATACAACATACTACTCCCTGCTCCGAATTACTTCGCGACGACTCAAGGTGCAACACGCGCGAGATTTATTGCAGCCAACCCAACCGACTGGGCGCGCAACCAGCGGCTTTGTCGCGCGAGGAGAATTATTTCACTCGCACGGAGAGGGCAAAAAGTGGAAAAAAGAGGAGAGAAATTATATGTCAGCACTTTTTGCGTGTTTTTAATAAAAATATGCTAAATCGTTTTCATGCGGCGAGAGCGCGGTGCGCGGTATAAATCCAAGTCGCTTGGAAAACGTGATATTAAAGGCGAAGTAAAGGAAACGAGTAGGACGGAAGTGTTTATTATTGTCGTTTCGCGAAACGTAAGTATTCCACCGCCGCGTGACCTGATTTATCTTTCCGCGATCGCAAGAAAATTCGCGGGTTCGCGAGGAATCGAGTCCCTTACGTGCGGTGTCGATCGTCGCCGCGCGACATTGCGTTTTCCAAACGCATCGACCGTTTAATGAGGCTCGATGCATGAGAAACGATCGATACCGCACCCGTTTCCTCGATTCCTCGGTCTCCCGGGTTAACTCTAGGTTGGACGACTCAAACCTTCAGCTTCGGGCGGTCCTTCCAATGAAACTAACGACGGATTCACAGCCGAAACGATGTACACGGCCTGCCGAGGACGAAAGAAAAAGGTCAGCTTCATTGTGAGCGAAATTCAATCCTCCACCGGTGACTGTGCGTACAAAAGAGGGGGAACCCGGGGGACCCTGCCCTGCCTTTCGAGCGAGCGCGGGGACCGTGCCGCCGCCGGCTTCGGTCCGGAAAAGCCGGTATTCCACTCCGTTTTGGAGCGTCTACCTGCGCTCGGGTATACGAAACGCATATACAAAAATAACGCGCGCGCAGCCGAAGCCCGGCGAACAAAAGCGACTCACTCCACACGTGCTCGTTTCACGTTACCTCGCTCGAACAAAAATGTCAGACGCCTGTGGTTTCACGTTATTTTAAATATATCGATAACGGAGATACGTTGAAAATTGTGGAAATTTTTGCTGGCGGTATGCCGGAAGGGAAAGCGGAATTAGTCCGCTTATTCGATTTTTTTTATACAAACCGCATATTTCTCTCGTTTGTATATCGATCTACATATGTATTTGTAAAAAAAAAAGTATATTAAATTCTAGACATCAGTGAATGAGTGTCTCATACTTATTACTTTCTTGTTCTCTTTTCATTAGAAAAATAAAACTTGCTCTATTTGTTCTATGATTCTATCCTATTATCATCGATCAGCCATTATACATTACTCGTTAAATTCGTATCGCGTCTTGGAGTACGGCCAATAATTTCCCATCAATTTATCTACTCTATTTCACAAATCCTGGGGAATATACGCCAATTTATATCGCAACAAAGCATGACACTGCAATATCCCAATGATACAAATGCTCAACAATTATTTTACGCTAAAATAAATAAAGAGAAATAAGATGACGCCAGAGCCGTCATTAACACAACGTCGAGAAACATTCCAGCGTTATCGTTAACCCCGGGGACTATTTTAGAACGTTGTTTACCAGGGTTTAATTTACCGCGTGCACGACGACTAGCGGCGAGACGCGACGTGGCTATTTTACTTTCACTCGGCCGACGCGACGTAAACGCGTCGCATCGGGCACTGGGCAGCTGCATTTCTCTCGCCGTTAAATAAATCGAAGAGGATCTCCGCGTTCGTCTCTCGCTAAAACGAGGCTCGCCATCGCTCCGAAAACGAGCTATAGCAGCCCGACTCTCTTTCTCTTTCTCGGCGTCTCGCTCTTTCCCACGCTCCCTCGTCCTTTCCCTTTCTCTTTCTCCCTCTCTTTCCCGCCGTCCATCTCTCGCTTTCGCGTTCGCGCTTCCGCGGGCGCGGGGAGGCGAACGTAACCTACAACACTGTAATCCCGGCCACGGAACAAAGATTCACCGGCGCGCCGTGGCCGGGAGGACAGCGGACGCCAGCGACGCTCAAGGACATTCACCGTCGGTCGGGCTCTCTCGACGCTCACGCGATTTCATGCGTCTCGTTCGTGCGCTGCGTTGCGTTGCGTTGGCGCGACGAGGAGGCAGCGAGGATCGAAGCGGGAATGAGAATGAGAGAGAGAGAGAGAGGGAAAAAGGAAAAGGACGCGAAGGCAACTACTCCGGCAGGACAGACACGAGCGTCGGATCGATGAGAGTTGCGCGCCGCGCCGCGCCATCCGTCTCGTGGCGATTGGAAAAAAGCCACGTGTCAAAATTACGAAAGAAATTCGAGCGCGCTTCTACGCGAGGGAAGAAAATAAAAAAAAAATATTGTCTATTTCTCGTCACGTGAGGCGAGAGGAGGAGCCGCGACGACGAGTCGTCGCACCGCGTGAAACCTGACGCGTGGATGCGATCGGATTCGTCCGTTGCCGAAAAACGCGCGCTGATCTTCGACGAAGCTCCGAGCGAGACCGGAAGCGGAGATGAAGCGGCGCGGATGCGAGGAACGTCCGTTCTTCCCGCCATCTCCGCCCGGTCGTCTCGGCGCGTCGAAGCCGCGACGCGAGTGAACGCGCGCCGACGGGAAGCGTGGTCCGCCGATCCGGCGCCTTCTATCGAACCGACGACGCCTTCGCGTCGGAGGTCGGAGCGCGCCTCGTGCGAACGCGACGGGGGAAAGTGGGCACGCAGCCGTTGATTTATTTAAGAGCGCCCGCGGCCGCCGCGGAGCGGAGCGGAGCGGAGAGGACGACGCGACGCCTCTCCCCGCTTTTGTCGCGTGATTAATAACGGTTTACGCCGTTTACGGTGAAGAAACACTTACAGGGTAGTACATCCCTTGCGGAGGAAGGAAAAACGCCCCAGAGCCCCACAGCTTGAGGCCGTTTTGCTCCACCGTTGTGCAAGAAAACAAATCCGTCGCTCCGCACCACCGCCTCCCCCCCCTTCAACACCTCCACCGTATCCTCCTCTCTTCCTTCTTCTACACCGACGCCGCCTCCTCCTCTCCTTTTGTTCCTGGCACTCCTATCTCTCTCAGTTGGACACACTACGCGTCGCTCGGCAGCACGTCTCTCCGCCGCGCGCGACACGATGTTAATAAAGCACAAACGGAAACCAACCGACGACCGGACGACGTACCGTCCACCTTGCTCGGCTACCGCACTCGGCCACACTCAGCGCGAACGACGAAAACACACGCGAGAGCATACGCGCGCGCGCGCGCGCACACAAGTCGGGGCCCACGCACCGGATTAGCGCACGTTCGAGAGACGACGGTGGCGGCGGCGATGACGACGACGACAACGACAACGACGACGAGCGACGGCGGCGGGGCTCTGTGTTGCCGGGAATCGGAGCGCGTAACACCGTGCCGGAACGCTCGTTCGACTGTTCTCTTTCACCCTCCTGTCGCGCGTTCGTTGTTCCAGTCCTCCCCTCGGTCAGTCCGCTCTCGCGATCGCCCCGTATTTCCTCTCCTTTTGTCTGCCTCGCCGTTCTCACGATTCTGACTCCACGACCGCCACCGTACGTGGTCCCGCTGTGACTAACAACGATCCCGCTATCAACCGGCGCCATTGACCACTAGCGCCGCCGCCGCCGCCGCCGCCGCCGCCAGCGCCGCCCCGCGGTCGCCCACGCGCACCACTGCCATCGCTGCGAGAATCGAACGCTCGATCGGAGCGCATGTGTTGTGCCGTCCCGCGCGGTTAATTAAAGCCGTTTCGGCAAATGTTATCTTTACTTACGCCTTATTTACATACGCGCGTGCACATATGTATATATCGTAATACAGTAATCGTTCGCGGAGAAGGCGGCACCGCGAATATTGCCTGGAATGTTAAAAGCATGCTCTGCGCCACATCTGAAATAATCTATATATTTATATATGAATTTCTCAATTTTTAACCAATAAATAAACTAATTTGAAAGATAACACCAATTATTTCAGAAATGCCTTCCCCCTCGTGTAATTGACGTCTCATTCGGATACGCTTTCGTATTTATTTCATATCTTTATGTAATTACAAGTATTTTGTAATTATATAATTTTGTTAATTTGCTCAATACTTTTTTTACGTCAAACGAGGATGTTTAAATCTCTTCTTTTAGCGCATAAGCGCGCGCGGAATAAATTTTAAACGATCTAAGCGAGTCACGAATTCTCAGACCGCGTCGCATCTCAAACCGCGCTCTTCGAGAAGATACTCGAGAGAGAGAAGTGCAAAGATGCTCATCGAGAGAACGATAATCGATTCCTCGTTTACTTTCATTCCCCAGAAACGTGCTCGAAGCCAGGCAATTACACACGATTGCGGAATCGTTCACCGCTCGTTACTTCGCGCAATCGTCTTCTCGCGCCCGCGCGTCGCGTGCTCATTATTGCTTTAATGCCGCTCGTAAACGGCACTTTTTTTTCTCCTGGATCTTTCTCCCGATAAGCGCGCGATGTGCCCTTTTTCATTCACCCGCGATCTTAATCCACGTGCTCTCTCTCGATCGCTTCGACGTGAGAATAAGCCGCGTCGGTTCCGTATAATCCGTGTTTCATTCGCGCGAGTACGTACCCGCGCCTTAACAAAACTTCTCGTATAATCCCCGTGGATTATCCATCTAATGGACTCGAAATTTTACCAACTCCTGGCGGTTTGAACTTCGTCGAATGAAATATACTTAGCGCTCCTCCAACATCACAAGTCCATCAAAGGTAATTCATTACACACATCCGACGTATCGCTTCATATATCTCACACGATATATCTCTCTAAAAATAATTTCACAGAAGTAATTTTCAAATTGTTTCTGATCGACTCTACGCGTGTTTAAGTATTAATAAAAAATTTAAATATTCTCATGTTGACGCAAAAAGTTGAGGAAAATTAACGAAATTATACGTGTGTATATATACAAGCTACTATTTGGCGGGTTTTTTTATATTTTCTGTGGAGGATTTCAAAAAATCACAATGGTCTTCTTTCTTCACATAATAAATCATGTTACAAGCAATACTAAAAAGGATATGGGAATGTATCATATTTGATCAAGAACTATTAACTTGAGGTAGGCTTGGTGTACGTGCTACGAGTTTCCGAGTGATAAGTTATCGATCGTGGTCTGTAATTATGACGCTGGTGCTGGTAAGCCCGGGTTACACCGTCGTCTAGAGGCGGCAGACTATTATTTCAGTCTGCCTCGTCGCGCGTTCGTCGCGTTCGTCCGGTTCAATAAAGTCAACCAGGGTGCTCGGAAGTTCGTGCCGGTGAAATCGACTGACGAAAGCGCGTGGAAAAGTTCGGTGGAGGAGCTGCCGGAAGCGCGGGAGACAATGAAATCCCGACAATTTATACCCCTGGAATTTGGCCAGGGACTGTCCATTTCCGCCCCCGTGCTCGCGCGCTCGCGCGTTTGTCCACCCCGGCGCGCGGCGCGCGGAGACGGAGAGACGAAAAACGTTAAACGCGCGATACCGCGATGTTCCCGTAGTGTCGCTGGTAATTACAATTTATAACCGCTGGACGCGAGACACGCGATTTTTTTCTCGTTGATATACACCGCGACGTATATTCATTATTAACGACGTAAATCCCCCGCGGATTTGGAATTTCGCGATAGCAATGAATAGATGCGCCGAGATGTCGAGTCCGCGATTTAAGTTTACGGTTCGTTATAATTTATCGCGATGAATCGATCGCCACACGCCCTCTCGTTATTCCACATCGCGTTTACCCCTTCCGATATATAACGAGCGATGACAGAGAGATATACAAAGGGTAAATGTTATATATTGCGAACGGCCGGGCGGTTACATGTATATGCAAAAAGTAGGAAGTATTTCGCCTCTTATGGATCGCATCGCGTATGTATAGCCAGAGCTATATATACCGACAATCAACCTGCGAGACGACCCACAGGGGACGCGAACCCCTCTTCGAATCACCATAGAAACCAAGAGATGGGACGAGAGGGTGCAAAAGCTATAGTGCTTAGAATAACGCGGACGCGCACGGCCTCCAGATGGAAAGGGATTTTCGCTGCACTGTCAGTGGCGTGATCGAGCTAGTGGAGATATAAAGATATCCTTATCTATACAGAGGATATATGCACACGACGCACTTACTATCGATGACCATAAAACGTATTGTGTGATATTGAAGGAAATATCAAATGCATACGATTCTCCGCAACGGTGAACGCTGGAGTACGTTTTCTCGGGAAAGAGATAAAAACCATTAGTAGAAATTTATAAACGCCAAAAACGAGAACGAAGTCTACTTAAAATCCAATTGTGAATTTTTCGTGAATTTGTTCTTATTTTAAATAATTTTGTATAACTCTTATATATTTGTAAGAGATTTTAGAAGGCATCATAAACAAAAGAACTATATATGCAATTTGTCTTTAAGCCTATTAACAAATTATTCCGATTATACTATTATTTATACTTACTACTTCAACAAATATTAATTTTGTCATATAAGCAAGTATCATAATATAAGAATTAGATAGAAGATAAAGATATTTAAAAATTTTTCTTAATGCTTATAATTTGCGATCGCCAATTTCAAAGCGATCCTTTTCTCAATATGAACATATACGATTACGCTTTTTGCGCCGACTTCTCCGTAAGACAGTGCGCGATATCAAACTGGGCGTTGTAAATTCGCGGCCTATCTCATTTTCTCTCCCACGGACCTGGCTGTTGCTGCTGCTGCTGCAGTTTCAAGTGCACTCGGGGTGGCCGCGCGCGCGCGCATATTTTTAGAACCCTCACGCGTGGACGTGCGTTGCAGCTGGAGCGCACATGCGCGCATATCCGACGAACGACGACGCCATTCAGAGTCCTGGTATGCCAGTACCCCGCAGCTTGCACGGTCCTGATACTATAAATGTTTTACGTTCGACCTCACGGACGCCGCGGGCCAAACGGGTAATCCTAAGGGAGAAGGATAAGGGCGAGCGGAGAGAGGAAGCAGAGAGAGAAAGAAAGAGAGAGAGGGTGGGAGGGAGGGAGAGATCGAGGAGGATAAATTTATCGGATCTCGGATGGGAACAAAGTATCGCGCGCACATGAGGCATATAAATATACGGGCCGAGGAATCTACGCACGCTCGTTGTATCGGGGAAAGAACGCAACATTAGAGTCGACGGAGATAATTATTTGCGCCATAATAATACGGGCGAAACAATACTCCTGATGATTAACATGGAAATTCTCCCGGCAACGCCGCGCCGTCGCGAGCCGCAATGAAATCACGAATAAATTTAATAATTAAGTATTAAATGATGCTACATCTAGACAATCTAATGAATATTTGATTAACGGCCCGGCTAGCTCGGGGCTTACGAGTATGTCAGCGGTGTATTATTATTGTCACCCAGTGTATTATTTGTGTTAACTGCTAAGGACAATTTTACTTCCGTTCGATGAACATTGGTCATGCAGGTAGATCTCCCGCATTAAATTATTTATTTATAATACTAGGTCATACAAAATATGCATACACGTCTGTGGTAGCTAAATAATTCGCTATTAATAACGCACTCCCTTAATTGAATTGAAATTCAAAGTAACGTTGGCAAGAAAAATGCATCGGCCAGGATTACCGAAGTCAAGTGTGATAAGCTATGCAAAATTACCATGGAAATAAATCGTTCTAAAAAAAAGAGCAAAAAAGACCGATGTGGCACATCGCGGGAAGATCACATGAGCTATTTCTGTCGGAAAAATTCAGGTTACGTCTCTTATATTCGACCTGACTATAAAATATTTCCCTAGAAAGAGGAGACGACGGGAGTTCGCCGCATAGCGACCGTTGTACCGCGATGACATCTCGGTTTATAGGTCGCCTTCGATTTTCCGAATCCCTTCCCCCTTTTTTTACGATGCCCCGGAGGCCCTGCCGCAGATCCCGCAGGCGACGAAAAGGAACGGAGGAGGTGCATTCTATATATAAGCTGCCAACGACAGGAGGATAACGCGGAGAGATCTGTTCGAAGGTAAAAAAGCACGATGAATCGCTTGTCGCTCAGAGCGCGGGATTTCGCGCGGATCGCTCCGAACGAAGCGTTCCGATTTAGCCTCTCTATATCCCTTAATACCATCGGAGGACTGTTCCTTAAGTATCGATATCACAGACGCCGCTCTAATGGAGGAAAATAAGAGAACGTTCCCGCCGTCTAGCAAGAAAAGATGCTGTTCCACTTGCGTTCAGTTGACTAGATTAGCCAATAAAGTAAAAAAGAATCGCGCCTATAATCAAATAAATAAAAATGAATATTTTTGCATCAACGAAAGACTTAGCGAACTTTAAAAAGATATTTTCGAAGAAGCTTGGAGATAATAAAGAGACAAATTGCGGCTGATACTTGGGCGAGCGAGCGGCAGATCTGTATTACTAGATATTACGATCATTATTGTCCCAAGGATTGACATTAACATCGTGTACCTCTCGTGAAACTGCCTACACTCGACAAGAGAGAGAATCTCGAAGTGGCGTTTCCATGACGACTACGAGAGCGAGTGGCACTGAGAACCCACTTAGTGAGCATAGTGATTCATCGCTAACGTCGCAATAATCTCGCTTGACATGTGGAAAGCAGATTCAAAAACATTGTTCCATTTACGAGTGCGGTGGGAACTAAAAAAAACAAAAGTTCAATTTCACGTCAGTTATCGTCGCGAAATTTAATTTCCCACGCTGAAGAAAATCTCCGTGCGATACAATCGAAGCGTATTACACAACGTGGAAGTGACATTTATCATATATTGGGAGATAAACAAGTTCAAAGCTTCTATAATGAGAAATGTCACTGCCGTATTGCGTAACATGATTCAACCGATGCCACCGCGCTCTGTGCGAATTTGCTCGTCCGTTTCCGATCAATACGCGACCGACCGACCAAACTGTTGTCCAGTCTCTAATCGATATTGATCAACAACGATAATGGACTGTCGCGAATCAATGTATCTCGTCGCGTTCAAGAGAATCGCAAAATTAATTATTTATTTACGGGAAATAATTACGCGGACGGGTGTGATATTAAAAAAAAGGGGTTCGTGTTAATTTTAATAGTCTGTACTTTTGCAGCTAGATACGCGATTTTACGAAACATGAAACTCCATATGTCGTCATGCTTGCGAAGTCGTTTTACAAGGCTCTCAAAAAATTAGGCTCACCCGCTAACGATTTAGCCATCGTCATTCCACGTGACTCGTGCCTCTTTAAAGGATCGGTCACGTAATTGCGGCGAGACTTTTCCCTTCTTAATGGGCCGCCAGTTTAATAGATGGGCGCCATTACAATTTTAAAAGCTCTTCAAAGGACCATAAACATCTTGAGAATTCAATTCGCGACCGTCGAGGCAGAGCACTTCTCTTTTACGCGCGAAGAAATATTCATAGAGCAATTCTTAGTGGGAACGATATTATTGGTGAAATATTTCGAAATATTTAAAACCAGAACGTTATTTTGTCCCCTCCCACATTCCGAAGACGATATTTCGGATAATCTAAAGTTAGTGACGAAAAATACCGTCACACGAATACGATATGCTTCCCACCTGCAATGTCTCATCCGCGTGTCACTCGTGCAGTGCCGTGAAGAGTGCCAAAGTTGCGACAGAATAATTAATTTTCAGTAAGAGTGCTAAAATCAATCCACGTGATGAGATATATGACTCTTTATTTAACTTATTTAACTTCCATGCAACTCAAAAGAAGAGAAAGTGAAGTAAATGTAAAATAAATGCATTACTTAATATTTCCAATACAGCATGCAAGGCATTACGATGCTCAATCGAATAAATCACTACACGACGTTAGAAAATTTCAAAATTAATCCTTTTAAACACGAGTTTGTTCATATCAGTCGTAATGAAGAAAAAAGATGCGATTATATAATATAGCTATAATAGCCAAATTTATATTCCACGAAGAAATCGTTCATATTTCTTCATTTGAACAGATGTATTAAGCGTGGCTGAATTTTTTTCAAAAACTATTTGACTGAGAAAAGTGCTCAATCTTCCTAGCGAAACGCGTACAAAACGTGCGCTTAATGCCGGAACCGTAATGCCTGTCGTAAGCCTTTTGAAGTTTTTTAAAGTTAATTTACCTGGTTTTACAATTGTTTCCGATATATCATGACGACCTTAAGGTTACACACGACGACCAGATTAACGAAGACAGCTCGGCGGTAGTAAACACGCGATGCATGATGCATGCGACCACGAACGTTTTATCTCGCGCAAGGGGCGGGACACGCTCGCGCTCTTTTTCCCCTTAAAACACATCCTGTGCGATAAAATACGGTAGCGCGTTCGAAAACGTGTGTGTGGCAGCTTTTATCCGTAGCGCAAAGTTCGAAATGTCAATGATAATATTGCGAATACAACGCACTGCACTTTTGATAAAGTACATCGAAGAAACTTGTTCTCTTCTTATTAAATGTGTAGCAAGATATCTTTCTTCTTTCTTTCTACTGATACATGTTGGTTTCAATTTAATCAAATCAGATAACTGATTAATTGTGACATGATAGATTGACAGAAAAGAAATGTGGCACATATTTGTCAATAATAGTACTTAAACATAGCAATGAATCATAAAATTCTTCTAAGATCTGCTAGTTGTACGAGGATGCTTAAATCCCCTTGAGAATGCTCTCGAGTCTCGAGAACTGTAAGATGTCTAATGAAAAAAGAGAAATTGCATATTTCTTAAATTCAATGTAATCTTTGTCGAAGCAAAATTTCATGTTTCTTTTTCTATATAGTTACATTATGGCAATTGAGGAAACAAAGCAACATTAAAATTATTTAAACGAAGAACGCAAATGTAAAATTTTTTGCAAATCGTGAGACAAGTGAAACGACGCTTTGACGAATTGGCTCTCCCACTAAGGTCGAATGTTTCTCAGACGCAGCTGCAAAATAAAATTCAAGAGGGCGGCAGTCAGCTGTAAAAAGTGCAACGCGAATTCCGAGCTGTCTACGTTCCGGAGCGACTCGGAAATAAGAAACGTAACAAATTTATCTCAAGCAAGAGACACACAAGTATTTCGCTATCCGACCCAACGTTTTTCGTATAAAAAATAATTACAAATTACATTAAAAAGTTAAATTTCAAAATTGCATTTAAAAGATATTTTTAATAATTGCGCTTTATATGGAATCTTGAACAATTAGGGGGGGATCGATTTTATATATAATTATATTGTTTTTTCCGTTTTATATCTATAAAACGGAAAATATTTGTTTCTCTTTCATACGCACATCAAAAAGATATTTTTAAATGATATTCTTTTTCAGTTCTACAATTTTATACTTCAATTATATATAAAGATATTTAATTATAAATGACTGGGTGATTTATCTGAGCATTAACATATCCCGATTCTACATTGACGCAAAGGTTATTGGAAATTCATAAATTATTAGTTCACATTTGGATATTTTTATATCTTCTCCGATCGTATTCCGGATTTCTCAATTTCAGTAATCAAAATACTTGACAAATATTCACACCAATTCTGTATACGCTACGATCCTTATCTTTTTCATATTCTCTCACACGCTTCTGCTTCCTGTCAGTCAAATAAATCCACGATGGTATATTTCTCTTGCAATAAGTATACACGCGCCATCCGGTAGTCAAATCAGGGAGAGATCTTAACAGGCGCGTAAACATAGCAGTGTTTAAACGCTTGCGCTGGATCTTCTCGTGTAAACGACGAAAAGATCCACATCGAAGATCATAGCTCTGTTTTTTCGAGTCTCAGAAATGGACCTTCGGTCCATTTTATAATATTAATTAAACATTTTTGTCGATGGATATGGAATTGTTTCCGATACGAATAACAAGCGTCTGAATTCGATTAAAGAGTAAAAGAGTGGAGCATGAAAAAATAACTCGATCTTAATATACATATACTTCATGCTTGTATCGGATAAGTTTAAATGAAAGACTCTTTAAGATAAATTCGGAATTAACTCAAGCAATATATTAACAACTTAATTTTTAATTAATGGCAATCTAACATTGAAGATTAAAAAATCTCATTTCTACGGGTAGACGATAAAATCTCATTTTTTTCATTTAATTCCAGGCGGATCTTACTTTGACGGAAGTTTCATTCCAGGCTGAACTGCTAAGATATTCAACGTCAAAAGATTGAAACATTGAAATGTAGAAAGATTGAAACCTCTTAATCTAATAAAAGCGGAAAGCGGTTACGCGACGTTAAATTAATGTCAATATTAACCCGTCATTGACGCATGTAAATGTAATTATAAAGTCAAATATTACACGCTGCCACGCACGTTGTGTAACCCGACAGCACGTTATTAAACAAGAGATGGGAAATTTCGCGAGATGTGAACTATAGAGATAGTCGTGTAATCCACGTTTCGTTAGGCAAGCGTATTCGATTCTTTCACTCCCACGGTTCTTCGATGAGAATAATTATTTTCTGGCGGATGAGAGACGCGGTCGCGCACGTGTAGATCCTGCGGGAACGCGAAAACACCCCCCCTTCGCCGGCAGAAAGAGAGAAAGAGAGAGAAAGAGAGAAAGAGAGGATCGGATTACAGGGCTGTATCCTCTGGCACAGGTTCAATTTTCTAGCTAAATATACGCGGTGCGTATATTTGGCGAATCGGTCGGTTGTTTCAATCGTGAGCTTCACCACGCCTCGGCAACGCCATGGAGAGTCCCCGAGCTAAAATCAATGGCGCGCGCCCGGGAGGAGAGGACAAACGCGGGTCTAGCTGAAAATAGGCGATAATCTCGATTGTTCTCGAGAGTGGAGAATCTCCGTCTAGCGCGCGTAGACGAATCGATCGAAACACGCGACGTGACGTACCTTGCCGCGCACATTTACTCAAAAAAATTTTTTTTCACAGAAAGCTAATAAAATAAAAAAAAGACCTTTCAAAGTTTACATTGGAAATATTAATGCTTGTAACAAGAGATTTTTCGACAATATACACTGTTAAATATTAAAAGATAAAACTTAAATCAATACCTTGAGTTAAATAACATTTTGTTATTTTTAACTACCATGTGTGTCGAAATTTATTATTTTAACACAAAACAGTATTATTTTAACTTTATTGGTTTAGTTAAAATAACGAAATATTTAGTAGAAGCAGTGGCGACAGATAGAAATGGTTAAAAATGACTAAAACTGAATATAACTCGATACTACGAATTTAACAATGTAAAGTAAATAAATCTTAATCACAAGATTATCAAAGATGAATAAAAATACACATATTTATGTGGATTTATTTTAGAATGTTAAAAATATTAATATCAATAGTATTGGAACACACAGATTAATTACATTACATTGAATTGCATTTTGTATAGTTCAGTGTTCGCGAAAAATTACCCAACGCATTTAAAAATCGCAATTTTTCCTCAAAAGAGAAATTTCGCTGCTATCGTAATGCGTAAGCGAAATAATAAACGCGTTTCAAAAGCATTCCGAGTGCGGTGGATTGCTTTCGTTGAGTCATTCCGAACTATTTCCAGTTAATTGACCAATGGAACTTTCCATCACGCTTCCACCGACAATTTCGTGTATAAAGACAAACACAGAATTATTCCCAACTCTATCCGCAATGAATGTTATTTATGTGGATTCATTTATCAAAAATCGATACGATAAATCTGACGATGAGATAACGTCTACTGTACAATTATTAAAAAGACAGAAATGGAACAATTCCATTAATCCAGCTTTTAAAAAATTCCATTAATCCAGTTTATAAAAATCTCTGAACCAAATGGCAAATAAATTTATGAATCGAATTTCTTGATTGATTGGTATCAGTTTTCCAATTTACCGCTTTTAAACATTATATAATATTTACCGCACATAAAGTGCAAAAACAGAATTAGTTGATTGATTTAAACTTTAAAGAGATCATATATAACTGCAATACATTCCTTGCAGCATTCAACGAGCTTTTCACGGAAAGTTCATACAATATTTTTATACTTTTATTGATGAAAGGGATAAAAAAAGGAATATATATGATAAATGTGTGTATATGTATCCGTATACAAATGTGAATGTCCGCTGGGTGCGAGCTCGGGTCCGTGCGGGTTCGCCAGGACCAAATAACTGTGCGGACTGCGGGATCAGAGTCATCCCTGCGAGAAGAGAGAATCTCTGCAAAATTATTTTCAGGATCAGCCCGACATCTCTCTCGAATATCGCGCGATTCTAGCCGATAAGGCGGCCACGTGCCGGCCTGATTATGATTTATCATCATTCCGCGGGGTTGCAACGCGTAACTCGTTCTACCGTGTAATTCCCGTTTGTTAACGCTCGCAGCTTCCACGCGGTTGAACGTTCAACAGCCTCAAATAATCGGTCGCATTGTTTCCGAGTGATTTCCCGCGCGGCTATACTTCGCCCGAATAATCGCTGGCCGTCCAACGATAAACGAGCGCGTCGGCGGATCAAAGCGTACCCAATGATTGTTCTTACCGATGACATTAATTATTAATTGCACGCGTTTCGTCGCGTGGGAGAAAAGCTATCGGGGAACATGATGAAAAGGCCGATGCGAGCCGTTGTCGCGCGAGCGAGCAAGTCCGAAAGGAGTCGAGGAAATACGCAGGGAGCTGCGTTATCGATGCACGCGGAACCATCTATCGACAACGCTACGCTACTCGAGTCGCGCTGCGTTTTCGGAATGCACGGCGGATGGCGCCGGGGGTCCGCTAGCTCGCCCGACGAGCGAGAATTGAAGACGAGACGAATCGACGTTGGAAACGGCCATTTAATTGAATTTCGAAGAGACGCGAATTCGTTTAATAATTTCAGAATGATTCATGATGACTGTACGAGCAGTATGCAGATTAACATGAGAAAAATTGCAGGAAACCTCATTCGCATCTTGTATCCCTAAATATCCAATAAATACAGCCTGAAATAAGACGATTCTCTCTTCTCGTTGATATTTTCACTTTGCGATCAATATTAAAATTCGGCAATAATAATCAAGTCCAGAATGATCAGTCTGGATAACAAAACGGTAAATACCCGAAATATGTGCCAGCTATTTCGAAGGTGGCACACAATATCGATTCTGAAGCGTATCGTAATGGAAAATAAATAAATGCATTTTACGTATTGATCTAATAAAGCTTGACTTTCGTCCTGTTCGGAATAAATAACAAATAACTGAAATGACAGATATACGCTTCGATATGCCCGGATATATTGCTACAAATCGAGTCGGAGCTTTCTCGGAGTAAACGGGTCTTCGCCCGACGTAAATTTTTTCTTTTTACGCGCACGCAGTTTTGCGCTTTCCGTAAAACGTGCGTAAGGCTCATTTTCGCGCGAACGTCGTGCACGACTTCGTCGACGTGAGAGGTACGTCGCGACGAAGGTGCGATTAAGGAACGATCTCTGCGACACGTACCCAAATCTCGCGATACAATTGCTCCCACTCGTGATTCAGCTCATAATTGATCCGGATGTTACGCAGGCGGGCAGTCCTAAACGTTTCGTCGAACGATTTTCGGTCCAGCCGACCGTGGCCATGTCGCGCTCTTCGCATGATCGCGAACGATTAAACGGAACGAGCGAGATTTCGAAATGATTTTTCGCGCGGACTCGAAAACGCGGTCGGCGGTGCCATCTGCGGGCCGTGCGCAAAACTTTCGCGGCGCGTGGTCGGCATTACAGACATCGGCTCTCTCACCAGAGGAAGATAAGTCACTTCAGGATAATTTAAATTTTTTTTTACCATAGAAATAATATTGATACGTTAAAAAACACATATGTGTAACATATACTTTATATTGTAGAGAATTTCTCAAGAGAATGCATATTGAAAAAATTAATATATTTGACATATATTTACGTTTTCAAATTATAAATTTAAAAACATATGTTTATCTTTGTAATTGAATTAAATCTATCTAAATTATAAACATATAATTGTGTTTTTAATATAAGTGATCTTATTTAAATTTTTACATATTACATATTTTTTCACAAGTATATGTATGTATTTCAATTTATAATTTGCATTGAAATTCTGTTCAGAGAAACGTAAACGGAAGAAAAAGCGCAGTTATATTATAAACCGTGGATTAAATATGTGGATTAAAATATTCTATATAATTCACAGTAAAATGCGATTTATCGATCTTCGCATCAAGCATTTTATACTCACTATTAACATATTTTCTTTTTCTCGTTTAAATTATTCAATTAATTTGTAAAAAGCAGACACCATCAGCTTGCATAAAGGGGGAAAAATCTAAATAATTCCAAATGGACCTTATATTTTAAATGCAGCGTAACGCAGTATATACCTTAATTACATTTCCGATAACTCCATTAATACCGTTACCGAGCTCTCTAATTACATTCTTAATTACACTCGACCAATGCACGCATGTATTTTCAGTGACGGATATAATGTGTAAAATACTCGCTTTATTTACCGATTTTGCATCCGAATTATCGTTAATATTATAACGACTTTATGAATATTATAACGAGACAGCTTTATTCAATAACCGGAAATTACAACCGGAAAGATCGATTAAAGATTATGTTATTCCAAATATTATATGAAAGCAATAGAAATCGTTCTTTTTATCAGTCTATTATATTTTAAATTTTTTGCAAATTAAATCCTAACGTCATAGGTATGGATCCCTTACATTAGAGGAATCCAATGAGAGAAAAAGAGACACTACGGAAGACCGTCACGCTTTTCTCGTTACTTCTCAATAAAACTTAAATTTCCACTTGGCTTGACTCACATATCTATTAAAATCCGCGAATTAATCGCTATATCGGCGTAACATTCAATTTCCGACTTCCAACCATAAGCAGAACGTGAAAATATTCGGACGATCCGCGCTCGTTAGCCAATAACAAAGACCACTCATTTCCACCTCTTTTATCTGTCCATTATTAATTCAGTCGGTGGTGCCGGAAAAGCAAATACTTTCGAATTATTCATAATCCCCGCAGCATTCGCGAGAAGCGTAATGGATCTCGGTGAATAAAAGCTCTTACGGTTTCGTTGACTCTCTATCGGAACACCTGCGCGTGTTCGCTGCAAATTAAAATCATGTGCGAGAGACGTGGAATCATTACCGATACGGAAATGCAACCTCGGAATTTCTCCATTCCGAAGTTTTCTAGTATTCGCGACATACCTACAATAGACACGCTCAGGTGTGCGATTACATGTTTTGTTTTCAAGCAAATAGCTCACACTTATACTCGATCGCTCAGTTTTAAAAAATGTAATTCAATATCCTAAATGCATTAATGCATTATCACCTGCGATCATATATTACAAATAATTGAAATATTTATCAAGCATACTCTCTTATTTTTGTTTGCTAGCCATTATAATTAATCTATAATTTTAAAAAAGTACAGAAACGTTACAAATAATTCAATTATTATTAAGGCTGTCGAGAGAACATAAACGATTCTTTACAAACTAAATTGTTACACAAATTTTATAATATGTTAAAGATAATAGTTATTTAGCGCGTTAAATTAACCTTTTGTATATAGCATATTTATAAAAGATTAATATTCTAAATTTAGAGAATATAATATCTTTTTCTCTCAAACGTTGATTAATAAATATGCGTTAATTAACGTTGTACATAACAAAATGCACAGAGTATTCGCTCACATTGTTTTGCACAGGAATTTTAATTTTATTGAAAAGGAAGCCACTACAACACACCGACGACAGATATATATATAGAGGAGAGAAACTACCCGACGCGCTTCCTGCAACTGACGTTCCGTCTCCTTTCGCCAAAGGACTAATTTGCAAGGCAAGGGATTTAATTAGTGAGAGCGCAAAGACAGCGACCGCACGTTAATGTCACGTGATATGGCTCTTTTTAATCGCCCGTCTAATCTAGCGTTTGACTTAGATTCCTTGTCTGCTGGTAAGCAAAATTTGAAAAAGCTTTTGCTGCATAAGCAAAATTTTTCAGTCCGGAAAGAATTCCTAGCATACACGCGAAAAGGAAGCATAAAAAGTAATGCCGCAACGCTATTTTCTAGAATAATAGATTTTACCTTCCAGAGATGTAATTATATGCGTTTCATAATACGTTTCATAATACGTTTTCAAGATTTCATTGTATGTGCATACAATTTATACCGATGATACCGTTATGCAATAATTCTACGAGGATTGATTCGCGTTGTTATTCATAATTAACGTGACAACTGCGGCTTTATCGCACACAGGCAGTATATAATCACATACCCATACAATCATAATTATAATCGTGATTACAATGATGTCAAATAAGAGACCGGCAAATTCGTTTAATAATCGATGATTCATGTGTGTTTTAAACTATATAAAATCCCTTTTCATCCAGACGATTTATAATAGCTTTCTTTTCCATTTGTGCTTTTAAAATCTTAATCGATATTAACTTACTTTTTTATTATCTACTTGCTTAGTTAATAATAATTAAAACTTTCCTCTTTTATTCTTATTTTAAATAAATATATTATTTATATTTCAAACTATTATTTCAATCATTCTTAATAGATTTATTCATCAGAATTGATTTTATGAGATCAAGCTAAGCTAAGATCGTTTGCAGCAATTAAACATAAAATACTATCATATGCAAATTCTCACACTCTTCAAACTGCACTCAGTCGCGAATGCGCATTTCTCATTTATCACAATTTTTTCCGCTCGATATTCGTATGCATCTACAAAATTATTAAAACATTTCTCGTTAGAGAAATATCCTTGCGTAAAATTATTAAAATATTTTTCCTTGATAATCCGTTTCGCATCGTCGAGACGCGCGCATTGAATTTTCGTCGAGCACTTTTCGCTTTTCCCACGACTGGCTTTTCACGCGACCTGTCCTCTTTTCTTTCTTCACATGTATATACATATACAGACACACGCACTCCATCCTGTATCCTTCTCCTTTTTGTCTCCTTTTTCACGTCTCCAGAAATACTCCGGATATCCTCGATTCTAATTCAATCGCACGATTTTCTCCCAGGAAATCCCTCCCCTCGAGATGGCTTTGCCCAATACCGCCTACTCACCTACGATCTTGCGAATCTCTTCTCGGGGGCTTGCCCTCTTGCGTCACCGATGCGTTTTCAATTCCGACCTCGAGGCCTCTATCCGCCGGACTGCTGCTGCGCGATAAGATTTAAGGGTGTCCCGACGAGAAAGGAAACGACCCGCGGAGAGGCGGTGGGATGAGTTCCCTTCGCGGTTTCGCAAAAATTTAAAAATTCGTACAAGACGAAATATAAAAGAACCAAGTAGAGGTATAAATTTAATGGAACGCCGCCGCCAGAGCTGACGGAAGCGCAGAATTTATTTTTCATCCTCGCCCGTGTAATTAATTCAACATCTTCTTACCGTAAAATTTCTAGTTTCATTAAAATGTTATCGTACGTTATAACATGTCTGTTTATTACATGTACAAAAAACTTCTTTAAAAAGTATAAGAAGGTACGTCCTACAATGTAATCGAAGATGTCTCATGTTATCAGAATATGATTATAAATAACTGACAGAATTATCCGGTAGTTGCAAAATGAAAACTGTTTACGAGTAATACAGCACGTTTCTCTTGTAAAAAGTGTCAACTTTTTGGATCCAACTCGCCAGTATTCAAGATCCGTGCCTCATCCACGAGATTGTAAAATACTCACGTTTGCGCTTCTACATAGCTTTGAAAGTTATTTTCGTGAGTGTCTGCCCCGTAGTGTATTCCCTATGTCCCCGTTACGTAACAGCACGAGATTTACGGACTTTTTCCCCAGATCTCCTTCCACGATAATTAAATTAAAAACGTCCGCGTCACGTACTCGCATTAACAAATTTTATGCAGTAATCACGTAAAAGTTTCATTAATTTTTATGAAAGCAATTGTTTCTGAATTTATTAAAAATCTAAAAGATATAAATATATTTGTTAAATATCTTATTCTCTTTTATTTCGTGTAATTTTTAATTCTCATCGTGTCACCAGATTAAAATGTATCAAAGTCGCACACGTAATTAGCGTCTTTTTACATTCGAAACAACAAGCGAAGGAGCCTCCGCTATGTGATATTACTGAAACTTTTAATATTCCTTTTCTTTATCCCGCGAAGATTAAGTTTATACTGTGCGCTGGACGGAAATACGTAAAACTAAAACAACTTCAGCGACAACTCGCCCGACAATGCCTTACTTCGAAATGTTCGTTTAATTTCCAACTTCCAATTCAGCATGAAAATTAAAATTCTCTTGTACAAAAAATCTAGTAAATTTTTTATGACAAGGACGGAAAAGAGCGAGCACGAAAATAGAAACTTCCTTCGGTCGCTACAATTTTCGTTCTCTTTATTTCATCGCGCTTGGTTCAACGATCTCAACATGTTAATCGATCCCTACACCCTTTTAACGCGACGAGTAATTAATTATAACTTTCAGACGGAAGAGGAGATAAACTATTTTTTATAAAGACTAAAGACCTATCTATACTCACATAAATCAAAAACTGCAAGCCAAATATAAATCAATATTAACATTATTACATTGTGTGGACATTATTATGAAACGCATTATAATTCCTTATGTTCCTTCATAATACTATAAAATAATTCATTTCGTCGGGATATATTCACTTCTGTAAATATTTTTATTCTTCCGACAGTTAAATTTCAATCAAAATAAAAAGATTTTTACACGATACGCTTACGCGTTCGCTTTCTCGTGTGATTTTGCATTTTGGAAAAACTACACTTACAGTTACTTTGTATTTGAAGAAAAATTGTCGCCGACTTTTCGCGTATTTCAGCATGCGCGATGCTCGCGTGTTACTGTCAAGTTTAAGGTCAAGCAAAAAACGCCATTTTCCGGCAGTGGCCCTGCGACGGACGTAAGAGGATTAAGCTAGTTTTCTTCCCGCCCGGATTTGGTGCGTCGTACCCAGCTGCTGCTACTGTCGGCCACTTTCCTGTTCCGTCTCCTTTTATGACGCGATCGTTAACGCGGATTTTTATCCACCTGTGTGCCATTGGAGGCTCCATATTTGGTCACTTGTTTTAATCGATTTATTGTTATTTGATCGGAATCGTTTTCTAAACAGAGTTTCTCTCGCAACTGTCGTGTAATACTTTAAAAGCGTATAATATTATAATTGGAATTAAAGATCCTATAAAACTGTAGAAATCATATTATAATATTACTACTAATATATAGTAATATTTTTTGAGTTGTAAGCGCAAGTTGGTCAATGTAACGATATGATACGATGCGCATAAAATAATTAAAACGCTTAATTCGATAATAAGAGAGTGAGATAATAAATTGTAAATCATTCACCTTGTGATCCGCTGTTAAACCCGATCCTGTTAAATACCTCTCACAAGTCAGACCGCTTCTTCCTCTCAGGTTTCTTCATTGCACTCGCGAAAACACGATTGCGCGGTTCTTTTCACTCCCGACGTTAACCGTATAACGAAAACTTCGAAAGTGATACGGTATATTTTCAAATCCGAGTAAAGGAAAGAAGTTAATAAAAAAATAAGCATCGGTCGTAAATCCTATATAAAGCGACAATCTATAATTTTTAATTCTCTCCGTCACTTTTAATTCTCTCGATTCCTATCTCGAATACATAAATTGCGCGAAATATCTGAATCGCATTATTACTATATTTGGATAAATAACGATCGTTTCGATATGCTTACAAGTTATCAGCTGTAAGAGTTGCGCAAACTAGCGATTAATAATTTTAATAATCGTCGAGAATAATCGCGTTTCGATAGATAATAATGTAATGCGGAGCGACTCGCGCCGTTGCCTGCTGGATCGAATCCCATTGTGCGAATGATACCGTGGAGACCTTGCGTAAATACACAGCGCAACGCACCGTACGTCGCGCAAAAACAAACGTCGCGCGCCAGCCAACTTGTCACCGCTGTAAAATATTTACTATTATGAAATATTTAATGTCGTTCTGCTCCGTATATTTCCAATTAATTATCCCAGCTTGCGATATCCAAGCTTGCGATAAGCTTTTTACAAAGTTTCGTTCTAGACTCGAGTCGGTGATTCGTTCATTATCGCGCGTTCTTAATCCGGAAACAGCAGATAAATTACGTTTAAAACGTCGAGAGAGCGCGATGCTTTTGAATGCACGAGAGATATACGTGAAACGTATACTAAAATCCAACTATCGTTAAAGAAACACGTAATTATCGCTACATTTATATTAATTATCAAACATTTAAAAAATCGGGATACGCACATATATAAAATATAATTAAAATATATTGAATCTTTAAATTGATATCAAAATGCATGACATATAAAGTTATAATTAAAATTCTACCCTGAAATCTGGCGTGAATTATACAATTACAAATACCCATAACGGACTTCAAAATTAAATAATTTGCGTATTTAAAATCTCCTATTAATACTCATGTTGTCAATATCGACTGATTGCTGTAATGTAACACACATTTACATACATAAAATAAAAAAATAAAACCATCAGAATAGTAGATTAAGTACTTATGCTATGAAAATTAATATGAATGTGACAAATCGATACGCGTGTAAAAATAGTTATAGATCTAAGTGAATTCTATGTGATATTATTAACCTTTGACCTTACAATTCGAAAATTATTGTATAATCTCAATAATTTGTGGTATTACAAAGATACAATATTATAAAATATCATATCTCTTTTTAAGGAAGCTTATAAGATAAATTGCAAATTAACAGTTTCTATATTTAAAATTTAATCTTATTGTTATTGGACAAAAAAAGATAGTATAACAATACAGCACTTTTAAAGGAAGGAAAATACATTTGTGATGCTCTATATTCGAATAATTATCAGGTGTTTTTGTTCCTCCAATACATATTTCCATATTGAAGAGATAACCTTTCATTCAATTGATACTTTCAACAATATGAATATCTCCAATGTTATTTTAACGTAGTTATTATATTTGCATAATAGCAAAAAAATTCCCATACAGTACTCCAAACTCGTTAAGTAAGTTACTGTAGACTGTACAGTGCTGCAGAATCATCAAACCCGATTTTAATCACAAAGAATCTTTGATGAATTAAAGTTAATTTTATCTTAACTATATAATGCATATATATATACTTGCACAAACATTAATAATTTTTAAATCATATAAAAGATAAAAGAAGAAAAGGTCTTCTTTCCGCACTAATTAACGCTAATTTCTAGAAACGAATAACGAGACTGCTTTGTGGCGGCTATTACATAAAAACATTCTTTATTATCTGTATAAAAAGAATATCTACTCTGTGTGCGCATTAAATCTCAGACTTTAGCCTGATAGCACGCTTACGATCTAATTGAATATTTATAGGATAGGTATGTATTTCATCGATTTTTTAATACGTATTCAATCTAATAGTCTACCGTATTATATATAATAGGTCGATCTTTCTTATTTTACTTTAAGCAAAGATGATAGGATCAAATTAAACTTTTTACGGGACGGTCCACGGAAAAATCGATATACCAACTCTATAACGAGAAAGCGTTCTCTAAACTCATCCCAGGATCAAGCCAGATTAAATGCGCAAAGGATTAAAAATTACTCAAGCACTGGATTACGTCGACGCCGAAAGGAAATCATTTTCCATCATCCGCATTATCCCTTTAAAATCGTTTACGCATAAAATGCTGTACGTATTGAACAGAATATTAAACCGCATGGATTTCAGCAGTCGTACAGAGGTTCTAATCATTTTAATTGAATGAATAACACTTGTTTATAACATATTAAATGTTTAATAAATGTCTTCAACGACTTGTTTCATACTTGTAGCACCATCGATATTCGATTTAATGAATATCATGCTAAATAATACGTTTAATAATAATTTCCAATATTATATTCAATAATTTTTAGTGCGCTGATAATAATGGTCTTAATTGCAAAATAGTGTTTAATAAAATTTTACTGGCTACTTACAATATGTGCTATTCGATGTGGCGTTTTGGCGCGATAGTTGGACCTGCAAAACCAAAAGAAGAATTTAGATACAGTTTTTCTTGTGTACTATATATCCCATATAGGGTTTTACAATCTGCCCAATACTGCGCCAGTATACAACTAGTACTGACGCAGTAGTATTGAGCCGATTGTAAAACCCTATATGGGATATTACATCATTATAAATAAATAAATCAGCTTAACAAAAGTGCTCGTTGTTCAATTCTTTTTGCCTTCACGGGAATTAGCACCTAATTAGACGAGAACAAATGAAACAATATATATATGTAAGTCTTTTACCAAAACAGTTGCAACGTATGACACGGGAAGGAACGTCAAAATTTACTTCAAATTCACTTCAGGATATTATATTACGCACTCTTGAATCCTGAGATTCACTTTAATCTGCATAACTGAGACGTCCAACTTCATACCAGCTTCCAAAATAGTGGCACCGCACGAGCTCCTCGCGGAGAATTTAAATTAGATTCGGAGAACGCGCGCGAGCGAGTCTCGCTTATAACTCTATCGACCGCGCGTATTATCATCGAAAAGAGGAAGATGCGCCTCGCGCGTTTTTTATCCTATTTTTCATGCAATCGATCGATTGACCGGAAGGTCGAAGATTCTCTCCCTCATCGTTCATGCGCAACATCCAATAAGACGCCCAAAACCCGACGACATCCGACATCCGAGGGATTTCACGAGAGAATGCATGGAAATCGCGGACGTGCGGATCGGCGTCGAAAATCGCCGGATAAGAATTTCATCGCGATTTCCGATGTCGTCTCTTGTTACCCTGCACCCACGTTACCACGTTACTGTCGCGAACGCGAAACCGCGTCTCGCAAGAGAGAGAGATAGTAATTGAAGGGCCCGCTATGCCACACGAGAATGCGGTTTTCACAGTTGCAGCTGCGCAAATCGACGCGAAACGCAGTTAGCGGTATAGGTACGTCATACGTGCCGCCGCGATTTCTCACGAGACCGCTCGGTCGCATTCGAGCGAATTAATTAACGACCCGGATATAACGCGGCTACGAAAATAACCGGCGGCTTCCACCTGACGGTTATCTTCGCCGGCGGAAAATGTTGCGGCTTGTGTACTCGCGTGTGTGTGTGCGCGCGCGCACGTCAGAAATCGCGATTATTATTTCCTGAAGGCGCACTGCCGAGTGTCTCGTCGAGTATTTATCGTGGTAGGTAAATGCCACACTTCGGCGCGGCGTGAAACGTCCGTCAGCGCGTTTTCGCTCTCGCCTGTCCGGGTTGCTCGTGCGCAAGCTTATGTAACGAAATTACATTCCGCGCGATGCATTCTGTACGCGAAGAACGAATATATGTATCGCGCAGGATGTGCTGTGAATTTTTCAGTACTGTTTATCCGAAACATTTTCGATGGTAAGAAAATATCGTCTTAGGAGAGAGAGAGAGAGAGCAAAGAAAAATCCGATCTCGATATTATTAAAAATTAGGTCAGTGTGTTCGCCACATATCGCAAAATACACGCTCTGGTAATCCGCTGTTCTCTTTTTTTTTCGCAATCTTTGATTTCTTCGCGATTGCGAAACTTGCGCGAATTTCCGTGATTGAATCTAAGTCAATAGACGAAAGAACTGCAAACGGGGATCGGATCAATCAATCGTCCACCGTCGAAACGGATAGCGCCATAAATTCTATCTCACGAATTTCGACAGGTCCGTGTGTGCAACCTGGCGCAACTGCTGCAGACGAAACTGCAACTGCAAACCGACTGTAATTGGAAGGGCCGTGGGGCGCGTGCTATGTACCCGTCGCATATATGGAAGTTATCGCGTAGGAGGATCCCGTGATCGAAATCGAAAACCTCCGCCGGGCGCGCACCGGCAGCATTTTCGGCTTCCGAATTAGGCGCGTCGACACGTAACACACTAATCGAATTGCCACATACACATTCGAGCTGGCACTTGCAGCTGCGTTACAAACTTTCAATCGCGCGCAAATTGGCCCTCATAAATCAACGCCATCGCCGTAAGTCGCGAACGTAGGTAATATGAATATTACTTCCCGTGCGACTACGGCGGTGACTACGCGTGATGGAAGCGTCACGATTTCCCGTAATGTTAGTACTTAATTTGGATTTGCAATTTTATATCAACTTGTAATATTATAGTAGATAGGTTTTACCGAACGCAAATTGCGTGCATTATATATATTACAATACAAATTTTAGTATAAAAATATATAAATTTTAAATATAGATTAAAATACTGTGCCGTTATCTCTTTAGATTACAAGATAAAGATCAACATTTGCAAGTTGATTCATTGTTATGTTAACTACATTAACGTAACGACAAATTATGACAAATTACATAACAATAAGTTATAATATATATAAATGGTAATATAAAATGGACATTCAACAATTAATTATGTAATATAATTAATTACTTCTTAAATTAAAAGCGCATAATTGAAATAACAACGCTTGTAACATAATTTCATGAACGAATAAAACTCATGTTTGTAACGATGCAAAAAATGTTAACCATATTCAAAGAAAAATATTCACGAGCAACGGTGTATAATTGCAATTTTACGTAAATTAGCGTAAAATTTGTATTGTTCATATATAATTGATATGTAAATATACTTTAATTTAATTCACAATTAAACACGCATTAGTATTCATACTGCTTTTTCCTCATAATTACATCACATATCCAAATTACCTATCACTTTTGACAATTGAATTTGAAAAGCAGTTTGGTCTCCGAAAATGTTGATAACGCAATGTAATTAGAACACTATATTCTATCTAAGTCCATTTCGTTAGTTTGGAAAAAGCTATCAGACTTTGAGCTAGCGCGAATTTGCGGACACTGACGCTCGTCTCGCACTATATCAATCCTGCACGATGTAAGCCGAGAGCAATTTATTTCGTTTGAATTTAATCACGATATATGATACTTTGTTTTTTTTTTTTTTTTTTTAAAGATTTGTATTTATGAAAGCTGACATATAGAGCTTGAGAAAATAAATCCAAACTATGTCGGAAAAATTTAATCTCACGTAGCAAGTTTATCGTTTTCTGGAGTAAAAAAGGAACTTTCGATTTAAGAAACCTTTGTTTATCAAATCACATTTCTAGATTTTTGCTAACGACTTTATGGAGGGTTCACAGATTTCATTTCCGAGTGGGCCGTAAATCCTAGAAACTTTTCAAATTAAATTTCTAAATTGCGCTTGATCTAGCGGAGGGCACTCTCGGCGGCCTCGCTTTAACTACCTTCCTTTATTTTTCAAGCAGGCGAGAAAGTCCGGACAGTTTGACGAGCGTTTACCGAGTTTCGTTCGGGAATTCTCCGCGCACAACTTCCGGAAGTCCTGGTCGAGAAGTCCTATGGTGGAAATAATAAATAGCTTCGCACTACGGATGATAAATGCGGCCTTGATAAATCGCAACATCCGCCACTAAATTTGTAGTATGATATAATGAAAATGTGCTTGTACAGTTAAAGCTTTCCGTTTTGCCTATTATCAGAATTAATGAACTCAACTCGAAAGGTAACGTATAAGAGAAATTCTTCGCAATTTCATTATAACTTCAACTAGAAATACTCAAAACTTTTTGTCGTAAAAAATAAATCGTCTTTTTGTTTCTCAAGAAATAAGCAAACGTTGCGCAAAATGAAAGACGTCACACATTTTCCCCACAGCTCTTTCTTTCTACTGATTTCCCTAGACAAAAGTTTAATAAGATGTTATTATTTTTTTACGATTCTTATTCAACATTAAATATCTTCGCAGCTAATCCTAAAATGTTAAAATCTTGTTAAAAAGTGTAGTCCATTTGGATTTATATACAACATACAAATTTATTGTCCTGATAATTTTATCACGATTTATTGATAAATATTCTAATATAATGTTGTGAAGGCACGTTCGTGTTAAAATTCGTATTAAAAAATATGCAAATATTCGATCATGCTTTTAAGAAAATCATCATGCACGTGTATTGGCTTTTTCGACATCCTAAAATCTTACGATATCGCTAAATAAACTAAAACAAAGGTTTAGTGTATTAGATTGGAAAACTGAATGGCGCTAACAACGTCTCGAGACCATAAAATTCAAATGGGAAGAAAAGTAAAACCGGAAGGTACGCCAGAAGTAACGAGCAAGGCAACGGTTAGAGGATCATAGACAGAAAAAAAGTCAGATGAAAAAGGCTGGCCGAATCGAGGTCAGTTAAATAATAAATCATTCAGCGAAGTCCTTTTCAGAGGTTCGAGCGCCGTAAACCTTCGCGTATCCTTCTCAGAACAATCGTATGAAAACTCGCATCCTTGGGTTCGCGTGAAGAAAGACAGAAAGGTGCAGAAGATATATAAATTGAAACAAAATGCATAAAAAATCAGCTCTGCTCGAAAAAGTAACTTTATTGAACTTTGATGATGAATTTGTAAAAATGCAAATACGCGCGATGAATATATTCAGGAAGAAAAGCATTCACTATATATTTTGTTCAGTTTATATATTTTAAAGCACATGTGTGCACACATGCCATTCTTTGACTGAGATCCCAATTTTAGTTTTAACGCATGCACTCTTTCGTACAACCCCTCGGCAATCAATTGCTCTGACACGGTGGTAACTACACACGTTCGCAATATAGCAGTTGCCCCGAAATTCCGAGCACACACGCCCAATATTTTCAGACAGCATCACGTTTCCCCCATATTTCCGTATCGCTTACGAGGTGCCTTTCATCTTATCGAATTTTCAGAGTCGCTGGAAAAACAGAGGCTATGCGCGGCGATAATAAAATACGAAACTGGTAATATCCGCGCGATGAAAAAATTGTGTAATTATTGTAGGTATACACGAATACTTGCATATGCATGGAATCGCGAAAATAAGTATTATACTTCCAATATAACATTATTGTGTCACACAAGAATGGAAAAAGCTGCAAATTGAAAATCGACTAATGCAATGTAACATAAAATTTTCGTAGAATTGATGTAATTTTTTCGTTGAAAATATATTTTAATATTACAATTCACTGCAAGTAAATACAGTTTCCTAAATACTGTATAATATCACAGAAATTACGTAGTGTCTCTGCATTTACATTATTAATAAAATTAATTATAAGTTAAATATATTATTAATTATGAATTAAATTAATGTTATAAAATATTATCGAGTATTAATTTTTAAAAATAGCCAAATATACTCATCAAGTATTATCTCAATAATAATTTCTAATTTCAAATAACTAAAAATACGAAAAAATTACTGTCCTAAAAAACAATTGGGCCGACATAAAACTTGAAATACATATAACTTGAAATAAATACTTTCCATAACCGCGCAACTCAATGGCTACAATAGAAAGTTACGTTCCTGAGATGCATGCAGATAACCATGTATGTGGTAATGGATACGCGAACTGCAGTTGTTTCGGATAATCGTATCATGGATAAGCCTCGCAAAACGGTAATACGTTCGACAAGGACTATAAAGTCCCGTCGTTACGAGCGAAATGGAGATTTCGAAGAATTTATCCCACTTCAGTCGATATTCAAACGCTTCTATATTTATCTGATGTAAATTATGCTGTGTTATATGTGTCAGATCTAAATGGAAATTTGGTTGGCAATTTACGCGGGGAACTGACATATCTTTTTAAAAATAATCAAAAAAACTCTCTATGTAGTAGATCAATGCTAAGATATTCAATCTTAAAAAAATTTTAATTGCATAAAACCAGAAAATTAATAAAAACTATTTTTATACAAAAATTAAGAGTTTTTCATTTCAATGCCAAAGTACATTCATCCACAGCACGTTTGCCACATATTTCTTAAAAATTTCACGTTTTAAAAAAGTACGTATTATCCTTTATGGATAGACTTTTTCAGCGAAAGAATTGACAAACTTTCAAAGATACGTTTGTTTTAAATTGATTGTAGATTTAAACTGTGATAATATTTGTCGATGTAATAGTCGACATAATAGACAAATAGTCGATGTAGTAGACAAAGCTAGTAGCATGTGATAGCAGTGTCAATATTGTCGTCCTAGTTTATGACAGAATCAGATATGTTCGCTCACGGCGTTCTTATACACGAAAAGAATTTTTTTACCGCGCGTGATATGGTCGAAGAAAAAAGTGGCAGCGACATAAATGAAATGGACAGATGCTCTGTACACCGTAATGGAATATCCGTGTAGCAATTGCCTCAGTTAATAACCTCGCGAACATAAAACAGCAGCGATATATATTCGTTTAAGATCAATGTCCATCCGCGGGCAGAAAAATAAGAGAAAATTTCTGTTTCGCAGTCAAAATTTATATTTCGAGTAAAAACTAAAAAAGTGGATCAATGATAAATTTTGTAAGACATTTCGTATTTAAACTTTGATCCTATTAGTGTAAAAGATGTAATTTTCGTGAAAAAAGACGAAACGTTATATTTAAAATATCCACTTTCAACATTTTTGTGAAATACATAAATTGCTATTGAGTGACAGTAAAATGTCTTTTAATCGCAAATATCTCTTTTTTTCTTAAAATATCTTGAATAAAATTACATAAAACTGAAAAAGAAATTATAGTAGAGAATCGCGTCGATCACGATTATAGTTCAGAGAGAAGACACCGGCGCGGCGCGGAAATCGAGAGAGAGAGAGAGAGGGAGAGAGAGAGAGAGAGAGAGAGAGAGAGAGAAGAATCTTGCTTTCTTAGATCCACTTTATTCGAGTCTTGATCAAGATCCGCGGCGGGGTCTCAATAGACCACTCGATCGACCGGAAGTGATAACAGAATGCACCTGTGCTTTCTCGTAATCGTTCAAGGAGTTTCATTGTTATTGCCGCGCTTCCCTCAAAAGATTGGAAAACCGAGATATTGAGATTGGTGCAAGAATCCTTCCTCGATCAATCTACGATCAGTTTCAAAGAGAAGCGAATGTCATAGTTTTATCGAATTGTGATTTGTGGAGATTAATCGACCGAATTATAATAAAACTGACAATGAATCCTGTTGTACATAATTATATAGAGTGTCGCACATTATTCTGCTACTCTTTGCATATTTTGTTGTATTAAAAAATGCATTTGTTTTCATCAACGTAATTCTACATAAATATATAAAGTATTTGACCTTTAAAAAATTTTTTTTTCAATAATGTTATAGCAAACTTTAAAAGCTTTATAAAAAAAATACAGTAAGCTATATATACATAATAAATAAGAAATAAACTTAAATGCATTTTATATCGTAAAGCAAATAGATTAGATTGATTAAAATACGAGTATAGACAAAAAACAACAATGTAGTCTCACAACATCAATTAAAAAAAAAAACAGATAAACAGACAGTATATATAGCCTTCCCTCTGCCGTGTTTAAATATTAAGGGAATTAAGGGAAGAACGATAGAGCTGGGAGCGGCGCATCGCGAATATATCACAGTTTATTTAAATGTCAACGAAACGAAACAGATCGTCCAAGAGAGCTTCATCCGCGAAAAAAAATGTGCCGTCGACCAACTGCGGCATACACGCGTATTTTACAGAAAACCATCGTGTCCACTCTACCAACAATTTATACGAAAATTTACCACTTTCCCTCGCTATTTTCCGACGTACTCTGGGGCACTTCTCTTCCGAAAGATCGAGTTAAAGTACTCCAATAAAGGATTATTTCTTTCTTCTGCCTTGACCCGCCCTCTCGAGAGTTCGCGAGGGAGAGACGATCGATCTCTCCGAGACTTTCGTTGCCGAGAATTATTTACACAGCGCGATTCTCTCAGTGCATTATTGAATCATTTCCGTTTTAATAGTTCGCTAAACGAATCGCTCAAATATAAAGGTCGTAACGCAGAAAACAAACTATTTTCGCAGACTATACCGTATACCTATATGTGTGATCGATCTTGTCGAAAACAGCGCCCGCGTCGTCCGGGATAAAATAAAACACCGCTGCGGTATAATCGAATATTAGTACAATAATGAAATGTTGACGCAATATTGATCCGACTGACGAAAATGTAAACGCAAGATACGTGATACGTGTATCTCGCGTCGGTTGTAATTGAATATTTGCTTATGATTAAATATCATTTCTCGCGTTATTCATCGAAAGCTAATATCTATGCATATGCCATGCTATACACAAAACACATCAGATACAAACTGACCGGATTCAATTAAACACAGATACGATGGATGCTAATCCACGTCAATGCGGATCCGCGTCACGTGAAACTACGCGACATTCCCTATGATAACACAAAGCTATAGACTTGAACGCGAAACCCGAACATTCGTTTCTACATGAGCGCGCGATGACGATTGTTATCTTCGTCCCGTTTTAATGGACGCAATAATTAACGCCGTTGTAGTGAATTGCGGAATAAAGTGAATTGCAACGCACGGCGACGAATTTTATCGCGACCACGACCGTAACCGCCGCGCGACATAAAATTTCGCCGCCCACATCACGATCCGCTTCGCATTGTTCGCACGTGGTGGATAGGATACTCGCCGTAAATTATCGTCGGGATCCCGCCGTCGACTTTTTGGTGTGACATTTCCGCGAGTCACGATCGGCGATCGTGTAATCCACACGACGCGTCGCATCGCGTCGCGACGCTCCCCGTTGAAAAGCGAGATATCGGCGCGATATCGAGTGTGCAAAAAGTCCGCTCCGTGATAAACGAGCGCCATGCGCTCGATCGATCGAGAAAAGATCTTGTTACAGCACGGCGGTATGGGTCCTTAGGAAGTGCGACGCGGGTTTCCTCTTGATGCCGTTGTGGCAAACTTCTCTCGTCGCCGCTTTCTATCGCGATTTCACCACGCGTTGCAGATTTTGCATTTTTTTTTTCTTGATTCCAATTTCCTTTCTCCATCCACGCGATATGATTCCCAACGCGCGCGTTTCGCTTGCGCGTTCTTTCATCAAGATTCTGTGAGGTACACGAGGTATCGTAAATATTCGTCGTAATGTCTGTTCTTTCGATAACAAAAGCATTTTCAAAGGTATTAGAATAACTTAGCTTTGCATATGGAAAGCTTATAAGAAAAAGAACTAGTCCTTGTGTATAAAATCATATATTGGCTGTATGGATCATTTATTTATTTCCGACATCTCCATTCTTTGAATTTTTAACGATGAAGATCTCCACGCATAATATGTCACAATTGTTTAAATTTTAACATTATCTATCTCTCGCTATTATATTTCAAACTACTTATCTATTTATTTCTACTCATTTTTAGTAATTTATTATTCAATATAACTCAAAATAATTTAAGACTAAAAATTAACATAATTTGCAAGTAGGATGTACCGTATACACAACAAATCGTACAATTTAAAGTAGTCGTTATCAGTGTCACTTTGTAAAGTCAGAGCGACCGCGTTGCAATGGCGAAGCATTAAAGAGGCGTCCCGAAATAACAAACGTTTAAAGCCGCTTTGTAAAATTAAGTCAGCAACCAGGTTATCCTGGTGCACCGCAGAGATCCAGGTCACCTAGCGAAATTTACGATGGAATACATGTATCCTATAAGAGGAACTCAAGCTGCACATGGTGTAGAAACGCACATGGTGTACGATGCGGAGCGAATTAATTCGGCGATAGTAAATTTGTTTAACGCACATATATATTACACCTTTAACTACTTTCTCGTACGCTATTGTTTAAACAGCACAGTATTCGAAATTCTGCCAAGTCCTGTTGATGCTGTGACTAATTAAAAATTGATTTTTTTAAACAAAAATACTGAAAAATTATTAGGTAATTAATAATTTAATCAATTGATAAGATATAAATTTCAATTTCTGAGAATTAAACTTCAGAAATAAAATTTTATTTTGCATTTGACCTCAAGTAAACTTTAATATCATGTTTATAATTTAATTATTATATCTATGTATAAAAATAATTTTAATGTTAAAGCTAAAATACTAGACAAAAATAGTGAGCTGACTTAATATTTTCATCAACTGGTAAAAGAATTCACAGTGGAAGATTTACAGGGTCCAGGACGTCCTATATACCCGGCAGTATTCCGAGAACTGGCTACGACATTTTTGTCACGAAACTTGAAGCGAACTTAGCTAGTTTGTTGAAAAAGCTCGTCCGACGAGTAATTTTCTCGCGACAATTTTTCCTAGCAATTCCACGTAAACATGCATATCATCTTCTACCTCGCGGCAGAAACTGCTGCCATAAAATATCCAGTTAAGATCCAAATGAGAATCAATCGAATTACAACGAAATTTTAACGAGCAGAATGATATATTAATTAAAGCATGAATCCACGCAATCTTACAGAAATGCAATTTTGCTAACGCAATTTGTTAGCAGAGAGCCAACACAAATTATACAAAATATAGAAAAAGACGTCTCTATTATAGATATCGTTCTTCTTATGGAAATAAAATGTACAAGATATTTTTATTACCGTCACTGAAAAGTAAAAAATTGAAATTAATATGAGCTTTTACAGGAAAGACACGTAAATTTCTATCCGATTATTCCTTTAAGAAACAATATAAGAATTCTGATAAATATACAAAAATAAGTTGGAGATATATTCTCCTCTTCTTAAATGAGTCAAAGCTCAAGATAGATTCTCGAATGTGGAAATCTATAATATACGTTTCGTGTTCACCAAAATGTAAATTATATTAATGCAATATAGGTGAATAAAGAAATACTTAATTACCTATGTTAAGTACCTATTTTAGAGAATTTTTTATAGATTCATCAAGAGACACGGCACTGTGTCTCGCGCTAAATATACGTGCCCGCGAGACAAAAAAAATATATATATATACCTGAACCATCGAGTCGAGCGGAAGCATGATTATCACATCTAAAATCCGGCTAAACAAATGAAATTTTTAATAGGCTCAATCGATTGCTCATATTATGTAATATAAGAGTGCCTTTTTTCTATATTTAACAATCGGAGTACTATCAAATGTTTTCCGAGTAACATGCGATTATTCAGCGTCTCATTTAATAGCGACGCCACGCCGGTAAAGAAAGATCTGCGAATTCATTCTCCCTAACAATAAGCACCGCATGCCAACGGCGTCATTATAATATTACGACTGTTCCCAAAGACGCACTTGGCGACTTGTTCCTTATTCTCCGCCGTAACAACGTCGCCGTGACTTATTTTCCCTCGCCGGTTATACGCCCCGCTCACCCGCCGGTTGAATGCAACGCGAGCTACAAGAGAAAAGTTTATTCATCCCGTGAGAGAATATCGCAGAAGTTTTCTTTCTGCGTAACCGCTTCTATAAGACGTCTGTGTTTTCCTTTAGCTACCAAAAACGAGCGAATAACATTTCGACTCGCGGACCGAGGCGTGAAGGGAAGATGATAGAATTCCTGATCGCCCTGCGGTCTTCCCCGTAATTAGAACGAATAAATGCATGAGTGACGTGGAGGAGTACTCGGCGATGAAACTTCGCGACCATTTCGCGACGAGAAGCAAGACGAAAGGAGAAACAGGAGGGACGAAGATAATGCGGCAGCAGGCTAGAGTAACCGCGAAGAATATTTGATGGCGGTGCGTCACTCACGGTGGTCGGACGTAAACGGCTGGAAATGCGAAGGCTTAAAGCGAACCGCGGCATTTACATGTAAATGTACCGCGGTTACACGGTAGGGAAATACGAGATTTAAATCCGTCTAATGAAATACTTGAGGGCCGGATTGCATCTGGACGCCGCGGCGAGCCGCTTCGCATCCGGATTATCCGAGTTTACGCGGGATATTGGATGCACGCATGGACGAAAAGTTAATAAATGCGCCACGAAGTAAGCACGAGCGCATGCAGGACTACCGTGGACAAATATCGTGGGTTTTTTCTTTTGCACCGAAAAAAAAAAGAAATATATATTCCCCAAATGTAGATACTAAATTATTTTAGCAAGATGGTAAGAAAATATTAAATGTTTTATAGCAAACTATTTCTTTACTAATAAAAAACAATAGAAATATATTTTTAATACATACAATATAATGTATCTTTATGATCTATCAGCGAAATCATTATTTTAAAAACTTTGACATAAAAAAGTGACATAAAGAAATTGCACGCTCAGACAATTTCGTTCTTTTCGAAATAAGTTCTCGAAGCGATGGCGACCATGTGATGTTCTTTCTCTTACGATTTTCTCGACGGCGAAATGATTCTATTCGAAATTGTATCGCAAACTATATATAAACGTCACGAAATATTTCCAGAGAAAGAATATTTGTCCACGTTGATGCGATTTCTCTTCGCAACGAAAACATCCGATAATTTGACAAAATCGCTTTAAAGTGACTCGTGCAATTTTCCATTATAGAATCATATATTATAGAAACCGCTGTCCTTTTTACATCGAGGAAAGAATCTCCAATCCATTTGCATGCGTCTCGCTTTTATGTAACATAAAGTAGACTTCTCTACTTATGTAATATAAAAAGTAGATTCCAAACTGGAAAGTAGGCTTCTAAAATTTTCTGCGAAAGGAGAGAGAAAAAATGTAATATGCATCCCCTGCTAGAATAGTTTACATAATGGAAGATAAAATATGATTACGGACAAATTCAGTCGCGCAAAGATTGAAATTGAATCCTTTGTACCCACGATACATTTTAACAATATATCCACCTCAAGATCGATATCCTTCTCTATAAATAATACCTCCGAGTAATATCATCTCGATATTATCGAGTTATTATAACAGACTTCAATCATTTCCGCGCAAAAAGCTTTACTTCAGCGAGCAAACGTTCAAGCTCCGTAAACGTTATCAGACTCTTAAAAAGATTTTCCGCGGTAATTGCCGTTGAAATTGCGCCGACGTGCAATATTTAAAGCTTCATTATTATGCATCGATATTTTTCGATATTGCGTAGCGTCGGCGTCGGGCGATATCGACCGACAGACAAAAGACAGACGACCGAATGCATACCGATAACGAGTTACAACACGGCACCGTTCTCACTTCCGATTTTGAGCCGGAGAGAAAAGGGGAGAAAGACTATTTGGGCACGAGCGTTGAAATATGCATAAACAAACTTTCGGATGGTCATAAACTTCCGCGCTCGCGTATTTCTCAGGCGCACTTTTATGGGGAACGCGATATTGCATCTCGATTCCGAACGAATTCTGGTCTACCCGCAGTCTCTCTCTCTCTCTCTCTCTCTCTCTCTCTCTCTCTCTCTCACACACACACACACACACACACACACACACACACACACACACACACACACACACACACACACTCTCTCTATCTATCTCTTTCTCTCCTTCTCGAGGAAGCAAGACAAGTTCGGGTTGCGCTCTTACTCCTTTCTAGAAAAGGAAAACGCCCACTTCCTTCGGCGAAAACACGTTTATGGCGAGTACGGCGGAGGGCAATAAAGGCCGAAACATGGTCGGCGGAAAATAATGCAAGGACACAATTGCGCGGCCGCGTTTCACTCCACCGCCGGTTTTCCCGTTTTTCCGTTTTTCGTAGTTTGCTTTTTTCCCTCAAGATACACTCTCCTCTAGTTTGCTCGCCGTGACAACGGCCAATAATGAAACGTACGCGCGTTAACCACGAAAAGGTCGTCCGTCTCACGAACATACTATCAAATTAATTGTAGCCGTGAAAATAGAATGTACGTAAAGATTAAAAAGTTAATAGTATTCGAATGTCATCTGCACTATTTTAATGTTGACTTTTGCTTGTATTAATAAAAAAGGTTTAACTTTTTAAGGTAAAACTTTTGCTTCTCAATATTTCTATACCTTCGAAAAAAAAGAAAAAAAATCAGAATCTTACATGACACAGAATCTGAAAACGCATGTTAAACGTGAAATAAAAAATTATAAACAGCATGATCTTTTCTATCAATCATCAATATACTATCAAATAATCATTATATCATAAATTAAGATGTTCTTAATTTATGATATAATAGAAAGTAATCCTTTCGAATTGATGTAGCAATTTCGTGTATTAACTAGGTGGAAGTTTACTAGTTTATATATATATATATATATATATATATATATATATATATATATATATAAACGTGCCTAATTTATAAGATTATCGAAACGTTTCCTGCAATCTACTTATCTGGAGCATTCGTTTCGTATCCCCGTCGAGTCCCATCTCCCCCATTTTTAATCTCCGATCTAAAGTGTTCCATATTCTAATTTAATTGTAAAAGAGGAGAAGAGACAAGAAGAGACAACGTTATAACTCGCCAGTAATCCAGTAACATATATTCGCTCGATCTCTCCGTAACTGCGCCAACGCCACATTGTTAATTCTCTCAGAGAACGATCTTGATTTATTTATCGGCACAACGTTCTTAATGCTTTCGCAGTAATTCGCGCAATCGAGACGAAACTTATCGAGACTCGAGTAATATCATAGTATAATGAGCCGGAAAATCTCTGAATCGCGAGTTGCCGAGGAATATCAGGATTCGCATCAAACCGCATAAGTATGCAAATGCCTGACGGCAGTTAGCGTAGATTTGCTCAGTTGGCTTTTTGATGTTAATTAGCGTGAATACGTCTGTAGGGACTGTGTAGTACCACATCATCCGTAAGGCCCTCTTCATTAGGTAGGATGTTCTGCCCATTTTCTCATCCCACTTAACCCGATGAGAGAGCAACTGAACGTGTATCGAAGTGCGTCGATGATGGCCACGGGGAAACGCTTCATTATAGGAGTTTACAAAGAGAGCATTAATTTCACTCAGCCGTGTATTAATATTCTCGAGTATACGCTCGAGAAAAACGATCTATTATCTTTGGCGCGACAATAATTCAGCCAACGCGATTTTAATGCAATTTTTGTTAAAAGCTAGACATGAATAAATAATATAATCGTCATGCAGATGCAATAGGTTATTACCTTGTGTGAATTCTTATGGATCATCATCCAATCTACACCCCAAGCACTCTTTCTTGATCAATGATTAACAAAACTCTTAAATTGATTTGGCTAAAATGCAAGTATCGAATGTCATGTCAAAATGTAATGGCAAAAACGAAGCGGAGATCTGAACAAAGCGACAAACGTCTTCAAAACTGTGATTTCCGAGATTTGTTTTTTATGATTCAGAACGCGCGCGTATTTCCGAGTAAAGCGAGATGATAGAAGATGATGGCCTGTATCCTAGCGCAACCGTCTGAAGCTCTCTCTCTCTCTCCTCGGTGTTCCCCGTGGATTAAAGTATGGCCGCTTCTTCTAGTCGTTAAGTCTGATAAATTAATTCCTCCCGGACCGCGCACTCCTTCGCGTGCAAAAAATTGTCACGGACGGCGGAAAACAACCCCGGACATTAGGCCTCGCAATGACATAAATTTACGGCCATTAATAATTTATGAAAAGCTCCCTGCTGGCCCGCTCATAAATATACTCGACATTTTTCTCCGCTCAACGAAAACCGCCGCATTTATCGTCTCACGCTCGTTTTCGCGTCACTCTCTCTTTCGCGGTATCTTTATTCCAATAACGAGAGTCTTAAGACGCGTCGACCAGTTAATGGACAGCTTTGTAGTTATAATAAATTGCAGGCAAAGAAAAGCAGTGGGTGTGTCGAGAAACGTTTAGAGATCTCTCTTCCCAGACGTCTTCATTATTCAATAATCAATTGATCTTTATATGTATATCAATCAAGCATTTATTAAGTGTCGGAATAAAATCGTAAAATTAATATATTAAAAGCACTTTGTATATATGTGTCAATGAAAAAGTTTCTTAACCCGCTATCACCATTCTTTCTTTTTTCGCACTTTATTATCTTTTATTTTTTATCCTTGCTATAAAAATAATGCAACTCCTTATCTAAAGCACTTTTATTATCACGATATCCATGGTTGTTGTTGGTGCACTGTGAAACGATACGGTCGTTGAAAGATATCTTATGGCAAACTGCCCTGTGTGCGGCAAAATTCCAACGAAGTAGATCGTGAGGTCAAGGGGTGTTGCGAGAAACTTAATGATGAACGCTTGGAAAGTGCGCTCTATAGTGCAGGCATGCGTTTCGCGGCGAATACAACGTTTTAACGGCTTTGAGCGTGGCGAGAAAAAGGGGTATTCAGATACGCGCGGGGCGAACTTAATGCCCGGAAAATCGTCGATGCCCCAGAGAGATAAGCGCTCGTGCAATAAAAAAAGAAAGAGAGAGAGAGAGAGAGAGAGAGAGAGAAAGAGAACGCAAAAGAGCACGATGGCATGTTATATGAGCCTCCGCAGACGCCATGCGCAGATTATCAATATCTTTCTTCTTTTTTTTATTTCCACGTAAAACTATATCAATGCATTGCACGGAATACGAAACGTGACGGACGTGCAAGGGTTACGCGATTCAAACGTGTTTCGCGTTCTCTGGCCCCGATATCTCTGTTAATCTATCGATGGAAACGTACGTTGACAAAACGCCATGGATATAACAATAAGCCATTTGCTTTCCTACGACGTTAACGCGGAAATTTGTTTATTCGCAAAATAATCCGGAAATTTCTCTAAGATTTATACGAGCTCCTCCTCTTTCACGTGGTTGCTGCCGTCGCAGCAGTAATTCTACATTTACACATGCAGTTAGATCTAAAAATATCGTCGCGTCTAGAAAGAATAAGTTATTTCCCACGGGACGCATAATGTGTAGTTCATTTGACGCTTGCTGTCGTTTTGAAATAACAACTAGCCGCCGACGTTAATTAACTTCAGCCGTAGTTTCTTTGTACTTCCTCAATCTTTTCAAGAATAAGGAAAAAATTTCTTTATCCTTTTGTACTTATGTTTCTAGGGAGAGACAGACAAAGAATCGGAATTAAAGTTGACTAAGGTTGGTAAAGCTCGCTTTTAATCCGAGAGAAGTCCACATTTTCTGGTATAACGTATAACAATAAAGTATACTCGGATCTAACGCGGACCCCGCAACTTTCAGTTCCTCGAGAAATTTTTTCTTACGCGTTTCTTTCTTTTAAAATTTTTAAATAAAGAAAGTTTAAAGATACTTAGAAGCAGAAAATGACAAAGTATAAAAACAATTCTTTTATAACAAACAATATATGTATCTTGTATAAAAGATATAAAAAACTCTTTATTAAAAAAAAATTCTGGGATTCGCCAGATCTGCAGTGTGCAGTTCTGAGATTTCATCTGTTTTGCAATGCTCGTCGCGCGCTTATCGATCGCTTTTCCATTTTGCGAGGTCCCTATAGCCGCAGGTAAACTGCCGCGATATTATAAATGCCGGGAATTTTTCGACGAGCGGCGAATGAGCGCGAATATTCCGAATCAATCAATCGATCGAAAATCGAGGATCGCGAGCGGCGAGGGCCACTGGCGATACGATGCGTGAATATGCATGGGCGACCGCGCGCGAGGATGCGACAAAAGTTCGTTTCGCGGCCGAGTCCGAAATTTAGCGTTTCGAGCGAGAATTCTGTGTATCCGCCCGATCCGCCCGGCGTTTCCGACCCAATTTGCCGGTTTCGGCATTTCCGAAATGCGTTGCCGCGGCCGAGGAATGTTTATTACAAAATTTTATTACTCCCTCTCGGCAAACGGTCCCGGCTTTACACGTGACATTACGAGATGCACCGTATTATTATACGATGCGAGAACAATGCGTTCCACACCACCGTACGCTACAACGCTCCCCTCCGCAGTCTGCTCCTTTCATTACACCCACGCGCGTAACCAGAATTATCAACACTGTGATAAAAATTAAAATTCCGCTGTAATTAACTCGCCCTTGGACAAATAGCAGAAACTAGAGAACAGTACTACTCAACAGAGCAGAACGTATTTTACATTTCTCAGTACAATAACGAGCGAATACGTATGTTAACGTTATACTCGCGGTATTTTAATACTTAATATATATTCTCTTTTTTCCCTCTCTCATAGGTCAATCCTAAAATTACATCTTCATTAACAAGTAATGATGAATTAAATAAATTATACAATATTAGCATTAAATATGTTCAATTTATATCAAAAGACGTGATGTAAATTTAGTTTATCTTGTTGTTGAACAGGACAACCAGTTTCTCCATTCAAACATAAAAATTTAATTTGCGTTATATAAAAATTGATTCCACCTTAATTTAATTCACTATAATTTCTTTAACGTTGACAAGGCAAAAAACATACTTTTGTTTCATTAAATGTGATAAACGCTTTTAAGATTGTATACAAAGAGTAAGGTGATAAAGGACGAAACGTTTAAATATGTCATGTCAGTTTCCTGTATGCTGGCAGCTAAAATGTATTTCAGTGACTGACTTTTGTATGAATAAATAATGGGTTTTGTCTAGACTGTATCGAAGCCTCTCGAATATGTCGATTCATTTATTAAACAGCGAAGCTATATCTTGTCTTGTAAATAAAAAAGAAAGATGTTGCAAAAGTAAATGTATTTACAGAGACATGTTCGTCCGATTTAAACGTCTCACAATTTCACTTGACAAACTCACGTTTCGAGATTTCGACTTTCGCAATGAACAACTCATTTGCGAGGCTGTTTGCACGGCTGAAGTGCAGGCAGACGGAGATGGATTCGCGTTATAAAACTGCATCCGACGCTACACCCGAGCTGCATCGAAACTTCGCGGGATAAGCGAGAAATTAGTTTAATGTGGGTTTAATGACGACTCGCTCGCAATCCGTCGCGTAAACCGGATTATCGGCTACGAGGCGGAAATTCGACAACGATCGCGAGCTCAGCGTGAGTATAATAGTATATCTATCTCGTATTTAAGCGTTATCTTGTAATACCGCACGCCGAAATCGAAATAAGGTAATAAAAAGAAGCGAGGAAATCTGCATCGCTAACGTTATTATCATTTATAACGAACAATTAATATTAAAATTGTCTATTAGCGAAAGATGTACTTTTCGAAACATATTGTTATATGTATACCTTGCGGTAAAAACAACTCGAAATCGCAATGATCATTAACAATGCCGGACGAGCTTCGACTATAAACGTTTTTACGTTCGACATAATGACTATGTGTGGCTCGATCTGCTATTCTCGCAACATCGTCGTGATTTAAACGGCGGTGCACGGTATATCGTAGTAAAACGTATGGAACTACGCGAACGCGTGCGCGCGGCACGCGACGCCCGACCACGACGCTAATCGCTCCTCGAAATTAATTTGCGCGCGCCGACGAGGTATTCGCGTGATGAATTTTCGGCGAAACTGGATCGCGGATTTATATTCGATGTGTCGCGTTTTAACGAGATATAGGCACAAAGAACCGTGGCGTAATCAGGAAAGTTTCACTGATTACGCCGAACGTCGTAGCGACCGAATCTGAAACCTTCAGCGTCAATTCAGCATCAAAGATAAATATAAAGTAAGATAAAGCGTAGCAAACCGTTCTATTTGAGTTCTACTAATTGTAAGAATGAAATAACCGCGTGTTTACGGTGCAACGGGCGCACCGTGTAATTGAGTTTTCCGATATTTATTGCGCCCGGTTTTCTACACGCAGTTTGTACGTAACGTATAGGTATGCATCGTTACGCATCTGTAATTACACAGTTGTAAATTTTAACGAATGCGGTAGCGCGGTACGCAAATTATAACTCACCAAATAGTGAGAAACTTGTGCTAGAAAATTCACGCTAAAAAGAATTCGAATTAATAAGCCACGTCTCGTCAGCGATGCTTAAATGTTTACTATTTAACAGGATGTTACATCATATTTTTCCTCATATTCTATGCTTTCACGTCGTCTTCGTTAATTATTGACACCAACAGACAGTTACCAGAATATTCTAACTGACAGTTAGAATGCTCAATACGAGAGCAGATGCAGACGGATCTCGCTTTACTGGATCTTCCTAGTATAAATTATACACATATGTGCACACAGTCACTTATACATATATATGCACCTCAGAAAAGGTCTCTCTGAGCTTTTAGCTTAGGTCGCTCGTAGCTAGAATAGCATTTCAACATCTCAAATAAATTACGTTATGCGGTTGCTTCATATGGTCATTAAATATGAAACGCGCATAACAGAAAATGCGCAACAATTATTTTATCATCTCGTACATTATCTCGCATTAAAATATGTAAGAAAATTTCATCAAAAAATCTCTACTGACTTGATCTTCTATACATTTAAAATTATAAAGGGTCCTAAAAGTGGCATTGATTGAATTATATAACATACACTCTAATAATAATATAACAAAGACAGAAAAATATGACGACATAAAATGTCATGTACGACACCTGCAATAATGTGTAACAATTGCATAATATAAAATCATAACCAATATAACAATATAAAAATTGCAACGCTTTTTCTCCAGCATGGTAGAATTACAAAATTTTCTACGGAGCAAAATAATCGTGATTCATAACACAAATGTCTCTCATTTTAGTGTAAATGGTAGGGATATCATATCCGATACCGCCTACGATATAGCTTATACTTTAACATTATGTTCGGTCGAGATGTACATTCGATAACGGGCAATGTATCGATCGTTACCGTCGAGTTGTCGTCGCACGGATATGAAGTAGAGCCGTAAACGTCAGCTAAGCGGAAGATCCAATTTTTCCAGCTAGTATCACCCGTGTGTGCGCTTGTCGCGTTTTACCGTCATAAAAAAAAAGCGCACGTGATCACGCGACCGTCGTCCGCTTTCCGCCAAGACAGGCAGTAACGAGACGCGGAAACTTTCTTTTCTTCTCCCTTCGCTGTAGACTATATAGAAAGAGCGAGACAAAGATGCGTAAGCGTCTTTTTAGTATCGAGTGTCCAACAAGAGAAATCTGAGTCTCTCGTAAGTTGTTCTCCACGGAATAGCAGAATCCGGACTTTGGGCACTTTCTAGCGAGCCTATATGTCTCTTGGATTATTCATATCAAAGGCAGTCCTGATCGATCGTGTTTTTTTTAGAGCGTAGAAAAAGTTAACTAGTTTAATATAATATAATTGCGCGGCAGTATGTCAGGAACTTCGATCTGTTAAAACTTAAGCCAACCACACGTTCGTTCTGAAAAAGCACGACTGTGTAGATAGTCGCGTCGTAAATTACTAATTTTTATATACGTCCCACCCTTTTATATGCACAAAAGTCGGCAGTGTATCGAAGTGCGAAGTTCACCGGGCCGGGAACTTCACAAGAAATTTCTCCTTTCCATTGTCAAGCTAGTGTCGTTAATTAAGCACGCGCTAGGAATTCGCCGACGACGAGGATCCAGGCAAATCCCTCGGCGCTGAGCTTGCTCAAAGACCTCGTATTTGCAGAGTCGGCCGTATATACGTGCACGGATATATACGTGTCTTAATTCATCGTTCCTCGTAACTTTTCCTTTGGCGACAGAATTAATTTTCTTCCACTTTCCACTTCTTATCACTTCGCGCGTTATCGCGAATAAAACAGCAGTATACATTATCCCCCGAAGAGAAATGGCAGAAACGAGCAGAATGATAACTGTATTACTAGATTGAGCAAATAACACGGAGACAAGTTCGTAAACACTTTATGTAAACTTTATGTAAATGTGAAGTCTTTGCCTATTTGTTGCCTATGTAATATTTCGTATACATATTTTTATCAAAAAAGCGTGCCAAGTCCATGAAATATTTGCGACCTCATCGGAACATTTAATTTTGTATATCTACAATGTAATTTCGAGTAAAAAAATAAACTACACTGTTAACGGTAAGAGGATGAAATTTAAACCAATACCATGAGTTAGATAACATTTTGTTATTTTTAACTGCGTCAAAATTTAGTTTGAAACAAAATATTATTGTTTTAACTCCATTGGTTTAGTCAAATTAACATTGTTTTAGTTAAATTAACTACATATTGAGTAGCAGCAGTGGCGACCTATGGAATGGTTAAAAATTACTCAAAATTGAGTTTAATTTAACCCTATGAGTTTAGTGTATATTTTTCTACTTCTTTTTGTACCTCTATTTCTTCCCTAATATTCCGCGTTCTTCTCTCAATACTAAACCATCGATCGTAGTTCGTGCCGAGCTTTCCCAAAGACATTTTATTTTCCGAGAGCGAGCTTACGTCGGAGGATGCGCTCAATTCATTGCTCTGGGAAACTTGCGCACCGGCGAGAATAGCCAACACAGCCGAGTCCTCCTTCGATGCGACTCCTTTTCCTCGTCTTCCTATCCGGCCTTTGTCCCCGGCGTTCGTTTCTCCCTCAGGTCCTTCTGCGCGCCGTTGCACGACAGAAAAGACTCCTCTGCATGCTCAGAGGCGACGAGAGAGCCGAGAAAAAGGAGGACAGCGACGACGAGACGCTTCCTGCCGCGTTCCGCGAAAAAAGAGAGACGACGCGTCGTTGTCGTTGTCGTTGTCGTTGTCGAGCGTCCCGGACGAGAGCTTGTTTCCCGCCCTGCAATACATATTTCTCGGCACGAATCTACAGATCGATATACATAGGCGCGGCCCGCTAAGGAAGAACGATTCTTCGCCCTTTGATTCATGATCGGCGTTCGCCGACCGGCCGAGTGTTTTATTTATTTATTGCGGTTATTTACGGTTTGCTTTTGTCGATAAATGACTGGATTTATTGCTCGTAATTTGGAAGAACGTTCTCCAGCGTTGTTTACCGCGTTCCCAGGAAAATTGCTTTAAATTAGATGTCCAAATTCAATTATAAGTCAAGTGGGATTCATTTGAACTTTTGATTATTTATTTCGTTTAATGAAATGAAAATATTATTTATTATTGTCATATAAAACTATTCAGTATCGTAATTATTAAAATTCTCCAGTAAAAGCTATTCATATTTATATAATTAAAAGCATAACATTCTGTTATATTCCTGGAATTTATACGAGATATGTCAAAATTGCATTATTATTGTTTCACTTTTATACGTAAAATATTTCTCTACATATTACATTTCAAATTTTGTGATACAAATATGTAAATTGATCTATATTTCAGATTTATTCAATTTGAAAAAAATAGATATAAATTTGGAGATAAAGTTCTATTGCAAAGCAATATTTCTGTTGACAAATTAATTAAGTCAAATTTTGCAGAGTCCTTCTAGTTGTTAATTCCATTGTCGATTTAGTAAAACTATATTTTTCTGTCACAAAAAAAATAAAATAATTCATTATTTTCAATTTGCAAGATATTCTTATTTATATATTCAGAAAATATATTCAGGAAATTCTGCCCATCTGAATTTCATATTATCCTATATAAAACATGTAACTCGAAGCAAAATGTGAGCAGAACCTTTGCTTATAGCCAAGCAGAATAATTTCTCCCCCAAGATCGATCAAATTTTATATCGCGCGATAGGCGGAAAACAAAGATTTACGACGTCGCGACCGCATAATCCCTAATCGGCAAATATTTCCACGGGAATTTCCTTGGTTTCAAGCAGGCTGGATCGAGTCGAAGTAAGCCGGGGATATATACGCATCCCCGGGTGAAATCTCGCGGGGCTTCCGCAACATATACGCTCTCTTTTTGCCAGGAAAATAAAGATAACGCCGCGTTTCCGGCACGCCGCGCCGACGAATGCAACGAAACGCATAGCGCGATCTCGACATCATAACGTAAATAAAGAATGCACGTCGTACGAGATTCCGTTTGAAATTTGTATCGTATCGCGTATACACCCCCGTCGAAAGAATGCGACGTCAAACCAGATACGCGTCTTTGCTTACTCGCTTATCACGCGACGGCGTGTCGTCGCGATGCTGCGAACACTTTCGGAAAGAATATCTTTTAAGCAAGAGGGGAAAAACGGATCCAAGCGCCGGCTGACCGATCGCGAAAACCCGTCGTGAAAATGCGGTGATTCTCTGAGAAGAACGGTACTTTGAATTTTGTGGAAAATTCTGCTAAAAATTCCAATAGTTTCAAAGTGCAACTTTCAGCGGATACGAGAACGCTGCCGCGCTGTCGCCCTTCGCTATTCCCTATTTTTACAGGTCACGCGATGGTGAGGAGTTAATGTGACCGCGAGCTCGGAAAAACTGGAAATGTCTCGCGTTACAGCGCGAAACAACGCGGACGGTCAGAATTTTATTCGCGGTGAGGATGAGCAAAAAGTCCTGTTCGTACGTTCGCGTTCGTGCGTGCTGTTCTGCCGTTTGCACTTTACAACGGCGAACATTATGCACTCCGCTGCGGGAAAGAAATTCTGTTAAAAACACATCGCGACCCGTAGATCAATGTCATACGTCGTACTACACATTATACTCGAAGTACATCTTCAAACATAATCCGTTTTATACGAGATATATTACTGAAAGAGGATAATACTGAAATGATATCTAATTTCGAGAGCTCTTTGTCAATGTTCTGTGACCTGCAAGAAATCATTATTATTCAGTATCGTGTGTCCGTGTACATAATTTAGTGCTCACTCAGCTTGCATTTGAAAAAACATTGTCGGTCACGCAAAATTTTTAATGAAAACATCGAAACTCCACTGCCACATTTCATATTTCAACTCGATTTCAAGCTATATTTTACGATTTAACAAAAAATATCATTTATCTTCATATTTCGAACGTGAATTTACTTTGACAATGAATGTCCATTGGCGTTCAATACAAAAATCCACCTTTTGTATATACAGTTCAATGCGCTGAAAAAAAATAAATAGAAACCAGGTAACATCTGCTTTTATCAAGAAACGAGGACAGGGAGAGAGGGAAATAAAAGTAATAAACTGCCACTTTTCTCGGCGCAGCTTCAGAACGAAATGTACGCGAATTAAAGTGCCGTTTCTCCGGTGGCGTTGTTGAAATATTTTCTCCGACGGGCTGTTGCGGAACCCGGGAAGAAAAATGAGGATGAGATGATCTCGTACGTCGGGACAACGTTTCTATATACGCGCCCGGATCCGTATTTCTGCTCTCGCGGATTGCATTCGCTTTCGCCCTAACTCTCGTTGGACAAAACCGAGGATTCAATCCGCCTCGCCCACCGTGGCCAATAGAGAGACCGCCGTGGCGGAAATTCTATCGAAAGGAGAGTCGCAGCCGAGCGTACGCCATGTTCGCCTAATTGTTAAGTCCGTTCCTGGTCGCTGTATTGGGAGATTAGCCAGAAGATCGGTCGGAGGGGGAAATACTACGGCAGGGATATACAAACCCGTGGCAATCTGTGTTTATTCGGCCGAAATCTAATCGCCCACAACATTCGCACGCCATGAAACTTGCGTTCTTCACAATTGCTCTCGACGATTCGACGCCCAAGGCATTCCGAAAGAAACATTAGATAAAAATGATAAAATATAAAAGATTTTGTCTAAATACGTATGAATGATAGCGTTTGACATATTAATCAGATAAATACCATACGTATGTATCTACAAGACGTCGCATCGTCGTAATTTTTAAACTATAAAAGATAATATACAAAAATAAATTCCACGCTTATAACAATAAATCGGAAATGTCATTACGATGTCAGAGCGTCATAATGAGTGCCAATATTATCGGTGCATAAAAAGAATCTCACCTATATTAAAAACGCGAAATGCAAGGAATTTAATAACGGACGTTAAGCGTATCTGTCTGTGCAGATAGAAACTCATAAACCTTTTTTCGAATACCTCGAGATGACTCGGAATGCGCGGGGAAGTATAAAGTAAGCGGCGCGCGAGGAGACAAAGCTAAGGACGAAAGAGGAGAGAAGAAGAGTCTTCTCGCTGATATATCCTCGAGTTCTATCGTATCCGTTCCGAGAGGCCATTTGTTCTCCTCGTTGGCTAAATCCGCCGATCCAATTCCAACTCATTCGCCGGAAGCTCGCGCGGTAGCTATAGTGGTCTTTTTCGAAGGTGGCAATCGGCGGAGCTCGCCCTAAGTCTAGACCTTAGCAGCCGAGGATTAGATCGGGCGGCAGGAAAGACGTGGAGAACGAGAAATGAAAGTGTCACGTAGTAGCGGAAATATCGAGACAACCTTATCCCACCGTCACACATCGACTTTTGATGACGCGAAGGGTGTCCTTTCTGTGGGCGTAAGAAAGATTACGAGATCAGAGTTTCATTGCGCAACTTAGCATTTGATATATATTTAATACTTGAATGTTAATTTAACTTTCTCTTTCTCCTCTCTCTCCTTTCTCATCCCCTTACCTCCTTCAAAGTGAAGTGATTTGAAACAAGTTTTATCGGGAAAGAGAAAGGTTCTATAAAAATCATTCCTACTGCAACAGATTGAACTGTCCGTCATCGTAGACTTTACCGGGATCCATTCGCTATCTTATACCCATAAATTGCGCGCTTGCCTTCTTTTTGCTGCAATTAGAAATTATATTCCGTGAAAACGCGAACTTCAGATAATCGTTTATTACAGCCTGTCAAGTTTTCCAAGAAACTGCTTGTTCTGCCGATCGGTTTAATAATTGCGTGATATACTTTCATTTCATTGACCCTTCTATACTTCACGTGCGACTTGCCGAGAACCGGCTTTGATACCTTTCGACGCGTGTCCAACGAGTAACTAGCTAAGGCAAGTTAACATTTACCTCTCCTCCCGTTCTCCTCTATTTCACTGTACAGGAGATTCAATGAACAGTGATTACCTTATTCATGGTAGAATCTCTACCGCATACTCTAAAATACGTTATAGATTATTTATTGAATACACTCCTACAATGCTCGCATAGTGATTCCGATTGTGTGTATATGTGTTGGAAACACTACCCAATAAAATGAATCTGGTTTAAATGCTAATAACAATGGTTAATAATCCATCTATAAATTATCGATAATTACGATTATTGACGTTGATATTGACACATGTGGAATGTAATAGAACACATAGAATGCATTTTGCAATTAGATTCAGTCAACAAATCATATAAATGTATTTCACTTCAGGCAATGATTATATTATTGGACATTCTTTTATAAAGGGATAGATAATAGTGAGATTTAGTTTTTACTGTATCCTGTTTCATTTACGTCAAACATGTACAGTCTTGTTTTTATTATTTCTATTTTCATTGTTCTTAAGCTAAATTACATCTTGCTACAATTTTCTTCAAATGTTGGTCGTACTACCGTTCATAAAATTGTGTATATGTATGTGATGTGTAAATGTAAATGTCTGTAGTGTATTGTGCTCAGATACTCTTGATTTTCAATCGAAGATATGATAATGATCGCAACAATAAGCAAAACCCGATCGCTTTCCGCACATTAAATTAAACCGCGCAAATTAGATCTGTTACAGCTGCTTTCTCTTGAGAACTCGCCGCAAAGAGTCTGGATTATTATTTACATTTCCATTACATTAGTGAGTTATGATTGCATTGCTGAAGCGCGTTGTGCAATTCAATATTGCATTCGTTTCCCGTTGAGATAATGTTAGATGCATTATGCAACGTACTGCACTAATTGTTTAGACATAGCTGTTTTCAGGTGAAATGCGAGATTACACATAATCCGATTTGCAGTCTAAGTTGTAATTAATTCCTTTGGAGTCCGCGACGCGAGGGCGTAATTATAATTAGATTCTAAGCCGCGCGTGATATTCCTCGTCTTGCAGTCGCGGCCCTCTCCACGATGACACAATTTTTCATCGTTTCGCGGCCTGCGAGGTCAACCCGAGCGGCGCTCGGTACCGCACTGGAATTAGCGATTAATTATTGCCGCAACAAGCCGTAATTGCAAAAGGGAAAATAATGGAATGAGAGAGATAGAGAGAAAGAGGGAGAGAGAGAGAGGAGAGAGAGAGAAGAAAATTAATCGCGTCGCAGAGCGCATCGTTTGGCAATCGCGAGAGGGCAAAACGTCACCGTCGGGCAAATGGAATCGGTCCGAGTGAAAAATTACATCGCACCACCACCACTACATTGCCTAAATTGCTGTTTTCGTCAACTGGAAACGCGTGCGGAACGTACGCCTTTCTGTAACGCGACGATATAGCGGCGATTTTATCTCTATTGCGGCGCGGCGCGATGCGACGCGACACGACGCGATGCATGTGACGTGACACAACGTGTCGATCGCGAAAACCGCGTCAGAGGAAAAACTTTTCCTTTGATCTCGACGTTTTCGTTTTTCCAAACGATGTAATCCCGTTAACCGTACGGCCGATTAAAGCACGCTGAATGCGTGGCCGAGGCACGCACCGCGTGCTACGTGATGGACTCATGGTAAACGTCAGAGCAATTGCGGACGGAATATCACAGATACATCTTTATATGCCATCAAACATGATTAACCGGGAGGGGAGAAAATTCTCACGAAATAAAAGAGAATTTGTGCAATATTATCGTCACGTGACTCATCCCATACGGGTCGTAACATAATCAATTTCAAATAGATTCGAAATAATTTGTAATTAAAATTTATTATACGTAATTAAAGCGTAGAATAATCTAGTATATTCTTATATGTATATCGACTAAATGACCTGTTTTTTCCTTGTTGTGCTAAACGAGAGACAATAACGATAATATCCAGATATTGAATACATTCAACTTTTATGATAAAACGTATACCTATAGTATATCTATTTTGAATACTAACGAGACTAATCCCTCAGCTATCAAACGTTCGATGTATTAAATAACTACGTCATTTCACGGAGAAATAAAAACGAGACGAGCGGCGACGATCAATCGGATTGTATCGGCTCGATCGATAGCATTTGCATCGTTAGAGCCTGACCATTTTCGTGGTGAAACACCACGGCATCTAAATATTGTCTCTCTCGTTTAACGAGGTTAATTCCCCGATGATTGAACACTCGACAAGCATCTGGCGGAGAAACGTGGCTTTTAAAAGCCGCCGATATAGAAGCAATAAGGACTAGAAACGGAAGGGCTGGAAAAAGGGATCGCAAATTTCGTCGGAAAAATAGCGAAAGAATTTCTTTCTTCATCGTATTGCCGTTCAAGTTATTAACCGAGACTTTACACTTTTAATTAATCGTAATTGCCAGTGAAAAAATTCTATTATTTTTCAGATATTATAGATATCTGTTAGTTATATAGTTTAAAAAATTATATATCATTTATGAATTATATGTAAGACAGTAGCTAATGTTCACACAATGTACGCAAGAGGATTATTTTTAATTTTGTTGAAAGATTCTTTTAAATTTTGCAGGAAGCATTAACTATTTAATATAACGTAGCGTAAAATGATCAAAGCTATTTCTTGTTCCCCATTTAGTCGCCTGCAACTACGAACAATTACCTTATTGCAATCCTTAATTGGATGCCTTTTATATAAAGGGAACCAAGCTCTTCCATCTCAAAACTGAGCAGAAATAGGATTCTATAGTCCTCTCTGTCCTCCAGAAATGGATAGACGACACAATATTATGTACTGTAAAAATAATTTGCAAAAGCCTATATTTAGCCCACCTCTAAAATTTACTTATCAATATCTTAACAATATCAACCTTCGTAATACTTGTATATTTATTATAAAAATAAATACTTTTAAATATATCTCGAAAAAACTGCGATTTTTTTTTTTTTTTTATAGGTAAGATACCTTTCAAAGTAATTTCAACTGAGAATCACTCGAGTCCGCATCTTCTCTCCTTCTGTACAACGTCAAGCGAGCTCGCATGCGAAATCTTTCGCGGTGTCATCATTGCCCTAACACCACGTCCCCTGAGTTCGTATGGTTCGTATGTACACGGCAGTTAATTCCCTGGCGATTGAGCGCCCTGTGATAACGGCGACGCCCGACCTACGTCTACTTTTCAAGCGTTTGGAATAAAAGCGAGGAAGGAAAAGAGAGAGGAATCGGTATAGGGGTTGGCTCGACTGACTGGGGTGAGTATCGAGGGTAAGGCACGTATCGCCGGCATAAAAGCCCGTTCCATTTGCCCGCTCCCTATCCGTTCGCGCATTCCGTCACGTAGAAAGAGTCCTCCGCTCGGTGTACTCGAAGGCCGCAAACAATCCAGGAGCGGAGAGTAAAGTGCGAGAGAAAAAGAGAGAGAGAGAGAGAGAGAGAAAGCCAGGGTGGGTGCATACACGGCGCAACATACGAACTCCTTTAATCCGTTCCGACGGAAGCAAATGAACAGTACGCTTGTGGACAATGCTTCCACCTACTCCCTTTGACGCTCTTTTCCCCTTCGACTAGGAGACCACTCTCTTTCGCTCCCACTAACAACGCTCATTCCGCGATCCTCTTTTTCTTCTCTGTCGCTGTGATAACGACATGAGCTGATAAGCTGCGATCCGCATAACGCCGAAATATCGTGCATTTCGTTGAAAGATAGGAAAATCAAAATTGAAAGAGCCTCTTACCGAAAAGACAACTTGCCCGCCTGGCGCGATTATTAAGTCGTTGCAACTTATTGAGCGAAGGAAGTTAGTGGTACGGGACAAAGAGAGAGAGAGAGAGAGAGAGAGAGAGAGAAAGGATCTTTTGTTCCGTCCTATGCTTCGTTAATCACGAAGCACTGCGAGGAAGGTAACTGCTCTAAAGAAAATGGCGTCGTACAATACCGATGGGCGGGCATGCGAGAGATTTTCCGTGAGCGGATACACGCTCCGACGTTTCTCGCTGTTGAAATTATACGATGAGACCTATCGAGAATTCACAAATGTCGGTTTTTACGAGCCATCGATCCCTCATCGTAAAATGTCACGCTAGAAATAACTCTTGGTGCGTGTCGTACACTTGCATATGATTATGCAAGGGATCTAATTTTGGTTGCAAAAATTTTTTATCAAAGACTTTTATTTTAAAATTACTTCGCCAGACATTTCACTGATAACTTTGGGTTAGTTTCTTGATCACGTTGGGAGACGCCAGTCAAAATATTTATAGCAATCTTCTGTCGATATGACTAGACTCTCTCGACCATCTACGTAATCTTATCGAGTCATCTTAGCTCATTGTTATTTTTACGTTATCGATATTTTATGGTGGCAAGATATCCGTTGAAAGAATCTCGAACGTTTTGCTTCGACGTTATATCCCTTCAAGAAATCTGCATTGTATATATAACTACGAGAATTATACGTATAACTATGAGAAGCTAACCATAATAAAATAACAGATACTAATTATATCTCCGAGACCGGGCCGTATTTCATTTTCTGCACTATCGCCGCGCGATTTGCATGCACGTGACCTTTCATGTTAATTTTCTGTCTTGCTCGGCTTCTCCCAATTTGCCGGCGTAGCCGTTTAAATTAAACCAGAAATCGCTCCTAACTCGTTTGGCGGATCGTTCACAGATCGACTGATAACTTTTACAGCAATTAAAATTCGATTCGTTTGAAGCATCTCTATCTTCACGATAAAAAAAAGAATTTCTTTTCTACAATTCGCTCAAACGAGCCATCAAAGATAGATATATAAACAAGCTGAATCTATTCGTGATGGCGACATAAATTTTACGTCGTGCGATATATTTTCTGCCTGACGCTAATATAACAAGAGAACTTGGCTATGCTTATTTTAGCTGCATATCAAATACTGGAAGCTGCAAAATCTCCTCCTCGAGAGACGAAGCGTTAAATTAACACTTGCGCGCACGAACAATTTCACGCGAAAGAACTCAGCGAATTTTAAGGATATATGTGATATATCTGACGCAGTTGACTGGATCCTGTATTTTTGCCTATATATGCTATATCTGCAGAGCGATATCTTTATAACGAAAAATATGCCATAATGAGCGATTTAATTAGCTTTGGACAAATTGAAATTTAGATAGATATCGTATCGTTATCTAGTCAACATTCAACATTCAAACCGAAAGAACGTAGAAATACTTAATTAAAAATATAGACAAATATAATTGACATAAGATAAATTACTAAGTTTAAAAAATAAATTATAATAATTCATGATCTATAAATTATTGCTGTTCTTTTGAAGATTGCTTTTTAAGAATAAATAACGCATTTCTTCTCAATCGCATTTCAAAATTTTATGGAACATATAATATCGCAGATCATTAGCGTCGATTATAAATTATACAGGGAAATAAATTTCACTTTAATTTAATAACATGTTAGTCGTCGGCTAACTGCCGTGACATGTTTTTACGCCACAATAGTACTCATTCCTTTCAACCAGTTCAACTATAGAGCTTAGTCCTCGTTGGATCCGAACGCAGCCAAAAAGTCCGTAATGGCGAACAGCGTGTACGCGCAAACACGTAGAAGCGAAAACGGTCGCGTATGCGTGCGCCAGGTCGTGTGCACCGACGGAAATCGTCGGGGATGTTAATCCGTGTACGCATGGACCATTAATAGCGGACGTCGTTAAACGGATTGCCGTCGATACTACGTAGCATGGCGTGCACGTGCAGGCAAGTGCCATGGCCAATGGCGTGGAAACGGCCTGGCCATTGCAACGCCGCGAATGTTTTCCACGCGACATTTTACCCCTCTCAAAACTGTTTATGTCAAACAGTAGCACGGAGAAGAAAATTAGCTATCGACGGTAAAACATTAAATATTACCGCACCGATACCATACACATTAAATGAGATATTAATAAGTTTCGCAATATTAATAAATCATATGCACGTCGCATGTTTAAAGATGGTAATATAAATAAATTTTCCTGATATATGTTTAATTTTCAAAGTTACATGTAACGTTGAGCAGCGAGACGACTACATATTTGACAAGTATATTTTTATTATAATAGTAATTATAGATTTCCTTTTTAAAAATGACACACATTGCAGTTGCTGAAAATGGATCTGGAATTGTAAGATTCTTTTCAAAAAACGCTATATTAAATATGTATATTTTTTATTTTAATTCTTCGTCATTTATCTCAAAAAAGAATGGGTGAGAAACATGAGTAATAAAAAATGATCTTTACATGCATTCTTCTATTTCGTAAGAACATTTTTGCAAAAAGATGAAGAAAAATATAATAAATTCATCGTACTTGGTCTTGACGAAGGATTAAAAATTTTGTCAAGAACTCACATTGCACATATCGCAGCGTTACGTATATCATCGGATTCAAGTTGAGGAATGTGTTTGCACATTCCCATCTGAATCCGTTGAAGTTCGGTACGATTCGGCACACCTTTGCACCAGGAAATATCTGTAATAATTCAGTGTTAAACGCGGATATGCTAAGAGTGTTAACGCGCTACAATGTGAACACCTTACAAATCGCCCTGCACCACTGATCGCATCGAATGTGCGGGAGTGTTACGCCGTGAACTGGGTATTCACGCGCGCATTAGATCACACGCGGGTGGTGTATGTACCGGTTGCCGTGCGATGTAAATTGCAATTCCTTGTTAATTACAGCGGATCTGGCAAATCTGCACCGACCGCGAGGTCAGCCGCTAAAACGCCCCGAAATTCACAAATAATATTAAACTCGATGGCGCGTGATAAAAATCCGTAGTTAAATTTTGACTAATTTTTAAAAGGGTAACTTTTCTCATTTTTTATAAAACGCGTAATTTCTTTTATCACTCATGCTATGGTTTTATTGAAAACAAAATGCAGTTTGCCTTTGGTTTTTAACTTTTCAGCAAGATAAAATTATGAGAAAGATACAATTAAAAAATAAGAATCATAAAACTATAAACATATAAATGTAAAACTTTGTTGTCATAAAAAAATTTAAGAAACGACAAGTAGGAAAAAATGTAAGAACAAAAGTTATGTTTTCTCGCTCATATATGTATAGGTAACACTATGTTATGTCGCGAAATATCGCGAGACTTGACGCATATACGTATTCGTATTATTTTACAATCAGATTGTAAAATTTTCGAGCGAATCTCGGACAAGATATCGACGCGTAAAGCCATCGAAGTGGAATTGTGTGTTATGGGCGGATTTCAATGACAAGCTTTCCGAGTTTTCCATTCGTAAACGGAGACGTTGCGCAAAAAAAAAGAATATAACTCATAGCTCGAGCGGAGAACGATTCGCGCGCATCGCGTTTTCCTCGCGAAATTAACGACGCACGAAGATGAACGGAATTTGCGAAGCCGAGCTCGTACTTTTTGCGGCTCTGTGTGTATTTTCTCTCTTTTTCTCTTTCTCTCTAGCGTCGAGTAAATACCAGGTAATATACTAATGAGCAACGTCGGCGCTCTCGCCTTAAGTGAACCGTTGTAAATTCGTTTAATTCCCGAAGATTTAATTTCTCTCACCAGATAGAACCGGAAGCATTCCGGAAAGCTACCCTACAGAGTGTTTCACAATCTATCCTAAATCTTTATCTTAATGGTAAGCTCTTTATTGGATCTGTTTATTTTCACTTAATTTACTGCTAATATTAGTTTCTTTTTGAAAAAACTAATTGATTGCTTAATTGCAACTTGACTAAAAAAGCCAAAACTTTTTCATTTGAATCGTATATCGAAAGGGTTTATATGTAAAAGGGAATTATATAAAAAGGGACAATCCGAAGGATTACCGATTAATTCTGCTGTAAAAATAGAATCGTGAATGATAGTAGATTCCTTTTCTGGTAATTCGCAACGGTTTAACTATTTAAATCTATTCTATATTCAATTTCTAATTTTTTAAATATCTATTTCTCTATAACCCTTTATCGATATACAACAAAGTCACGACGTGTCTTTCATTCCTTAGAGACAAAACAGTTGGAATAATTGAGATCTTGATACAACAGTTTCCGTCGGAAAGTTTCTTCGTTAAGTCGAGAAAACTTTTTCCGTGGATTTGTGGAAGCAGCCATCAGATCTCGCCCGCGTTTCCCATACAAGTAAGAAATTTTGGCGGCGCAACCGTCAGCTCCAATTAGTGGTCCATTGTCAGGCAGATCCGTGTGTACGCAATCGGGCGCTCTATTGAAAACTTCCTACGCGGTCCCGGACCGGGATGTGGAGTGAAATAGCGTTCCAGTTTATTTTCCAACCATCCGGCACAACGAGTTTCTACAGCGTTCGTAAGGCCGCTCGAAAGCTATTTGTCCGCCGTGACCGCCTCGTCCGTCATCGATCGCCATCGTGACATCGAAACGGGGAAAATTAACGAGAACGCGAGAGAAAAGGTGAGACAGAGGAGAAAGAGAGAAAGAGACCTAAAGGGAAAGGGATAACGGAATACGGTCCTGTTAAATTTCCAACCGGCTCGTCGCTTTCGAGTGATCGATCGCGAAGGCTTTCCATCATCGGTGTCTCTCATTAACGACAGGATCATCGATCGTCTAAAAATCTAAGAATTGTCTATCATCGACGATATGGACGATGTCATGTCATATATCCGATTAAGGATTTTCATCTTTAATCCGTCGGTCAATACTAAGCTTATACGCTATAACAAATTTCTTTTTATCCCATGTGATGTATTGGTAATAGAATTTTGTCATCAGATATCCAAAAAGTGTGTTTGCGACATCAAACACGTTATAATAAATAAATTATAAGTGAAAACTGGTAATTTATTTACTATAAATGGAAACTGCACTACAAAGATATCTTCAATAGAAAATATTGCAACACAGAGTATTTAAAAAATTTAATTATTATTTAGCATGATAAATTATACAAGTTTGTCGAGACATTCTATGTGAACTATCTCGTATAAGATGGATAAAATGCCACAATAAATATTTTATCAATATATATTTTATCATCAACGATGTGTTCTTTTATTATTTTTCGGCATTACTTTTTATTATCGAATCGATGCCTAATGAAATATTTACTTGTGAAAAGAAGCATTTTGGTCGTCGACGTGAAAAAGACGGGAAACTGAAAGTCACAAGTAACAAACTGTCAGTTTCCTCAGACAGCACAAAGTCGATAGAGTATCCTCGAGCGCAACTTGGCAATTGCTTCCGAGGACGTAATGTATATTTTTTTCTTTTTTTTTCTCTTATCAGACAGCTCTTCGACTCCATTACCGGTAGACGAGCGACGTAACCAACGTCGAGAGGCAGCGGGGGCTTCGCTTCTTTTTCGCTGCCTCCAGTTGTTGACTCTACTGCCGCGGCCGCGTCGAACCCGACGTGCTTTTTCGAAAGCTCCATAAACACGGATTTAACGATCGTACCAACCTGAGCAAATTTGAGAGAAACGCTGCGGACCAAAAATATTACGCTTCCGAGTAAACACATGAGATTACGACATATACGTTCTGCACATTTCGATAAATAAATAAATTGCTCAAAGCGTATAAGATCTTATTCCAAAATTCTTATATCAAAGTAAGTTAATATAATAATTTATTTTTTTAATTACATTCTTCTTATGTCAATAAAAAAATATTTTCTTATTAAAAGCTGTATTTTTAAGTTTTCTCCCATCGCCGAGATAGAACAAGATGAAAAGTCTTTAAACGGCTCTAAAACGACTTGATTCCAGGAATGCCCGACAATGAGGATCTAATGACTGCATAGATCGGGATCGCGAAGATGTGTGGAAAATAACATACTGATCACGCTCAATTGATAATCTATTAACGAACTATGTTTGCGACGAATTATTGTTGCACGCTCGTTGCAAATCCACCCAATTATTGTGATGGCAGTCTCGGAAATTCCGCCTTCGTGCATGGAGATCCCTAATGACGTTTGTACTGATTACCCGATGTCGATGTCCCACGCAAACTCGGCACTTCAACCCGCGCGCGGATAATGGCGTTGCGATGCGACGCAGTGCGGAGCTGTATTGCATTGTTGCATCAACTAATTGGAACTGGACGAAAGAGCGTGCGCAAAGGAGAATGGAACGGACGCGTTAAAAACCACGGATATGTTTACACGCTGCGAACAAAGAAAACGAGATGGAAATGCGCAGAACGACACTCGAGAACCGTAATCTTTCATGGACTCTATAATTAACATGGTAAATTCGTAGAACGTCACTGAACAAGTCCTTCGTTTCTCTCAATTAACAAGAATGAGTAATAGTATAACGTTTCATAGCACTCGAATCGTTACATCCTGATTTCTTATTACCAATTTCACGTCCATTAATTTCATTCCCGATGCTTTTATAAACGCAATATTTTTTACGAAACATGGAAAACCTATCCGTTTGTCCAAGCTGCCCACAAGAGACTTTTTGTTCGTCTACATTCGCAAAACTACGCGATGACCTTTATAAAATTCGATATCGGCGATATTTTTTCCACAATTCGGCACCGTTGTAACCGTTTTTGGATCAAAGGCCGATGATAAAAGACATTGCGCGCATGAAAAGAATAAAATTTTATCAAAGAACGTGTCTCTTCATTCCGCGCGCCACGAAATGGACATTTTTTACTCGGCGATAAAATTTTTTACTCTCTTTCACGTCATCAAAATTCCGAAGGACTTCTGTGCGCGATGAAATTCTATTTATCGCGAGGTTTATCCCGAGACATAACATACTTACGAGTAATGAAAATTGAAGGAAGTTGCCCGTCGCGATTTTTCACGATTTTTCAGAAGCTTCCGACCGAGTCGTGAATGAGATTGAGAGTGTTCCGTGATGGCTCCGGCCGCGTAAATGCCTGCGCGTGACACTCGCGATTTAACGTCAATCCATTGTATAGGCGGCAGGGAGAAAAAGAACAGACAGATAAAAGCGACCCTTCGATCCGTGTAACAAGCTGGCTTGTTCCTCACTTTTCCGGAAGAATGCGGAACTAGTGTTACAAAGAAGAAACTCTATTATACGAACTTGTTCTTGATGTTAGAAGTAAATAACACGCTTTTCACGAAGCTAATACTATAACTAAAGTCTTAATCTTTTTTAAATGCATTGTTTTTCCAAGTATAAAATTCCAAAGAGTCTTAATAATTATATACCGTTATTGTAATATTACTTCTCATTTAATCTGAATATTAATTATATAATATATTAATATTAATTACATAATAATTATAATGTATTCTTTTCATAATTCGCCAGCTTTATATATCGCGATTATAATCTTGAAGATCATTGAAACAAACGACATTTTTAATTGAATTTTCAATATCTACAGTTAAAAAAAAGTTATATATTACTTGGAATGGTCTGTATATATATTTCGACCATAATAATAATTATCGTTCAATTTGAAAGTGATAAATTAATTAATATCACATCGCAGTAGCCGTATCGTGGAAATATCTCTATCCTTCATCAAATTATTGCTGACTAACGTTATTACTGCATCACTCCTCTTCGCTAAGAGGCGGCTAATTTAATCACGTGTTCAGTTGCGACCAAAGCGAAGCAAAACCCGGAAATGTTCTTTCTATTCTCTCTGCCTACCTTGAAACTCGGGTTCGTCCCCGCGGGACATAATTTCAGTTTTACATCTCGTGGACCGCATTTTCCATATCTCGCATAATGGAAAAAGTTATCCAACAAAGTGAATTTCGCCCAAAAAAACAGACTCAAGAAGTTTAAAATTATGCTCAGAATTATACTTGTATCGGGATTATTTTGTATAAAGAATTATTCCTTCTTCGAATATTAATCCAACAAAATTGAAAAAAATACAAAAATTTCTAGTCTTTTATACGTATAATTTCAAAAGTCTCTGAAACTACAAACATCTTTTCTCAAATATCACGATTATGTGTGTGATATTGAAACTTTACATGAACTACCTAGTATCGTAAAATTATACACAAAAAGAAATCAGAAAGATTGAAAGTTAATTATTTGCTATTGATTTTGACGCAAAATTGTGCGTAATTTAATCGGCAAGGCACATTAACAAATGGTTCTGATAAATTCGTAGAATACACAAATTAATTCAGCCTAAATCGGACGTTGATTGAACGTCGAACAGCGTATTACGTTGCGCTGACAGACGTTTCACCAAGACGGAATTATCTCAAGCAGCACAAGAGCATGTCAAAACCAGGAAAATCTCCGCCTTCGCCGTCGTGCAACCATCCGCGACAGCCATAATTCTAGACCTCTGCGTCCCGTGTGCCGCGCGGCCGTCGACGTTGCGCCTAATCGAAGAAGTTATCGGGCGAAATTGCTTTCTGCGGCTTTAACATACAGTCGTACACCGCGCGGACGCGGCGCGCGGCGCGCCCATGGGAGGCTGCTGCAGAAAGCTGGCGCATATAATGGGACAGATCAAAGGAGCTTGCGGCCAAAGCTTATCCGCTTCGTGTACTATGCGCAAGATAACGCGACCGGAATACGTGTGTATGTGTGCGTATGGCTGTGTGTAAATACGCGCTCCGTCAAGCGCTCACAAAGAGGCGCGCATCTCTCTCGCTTTTGGAGACGTAAATTATTCGCATATTACATCTGCGAATCCTCGGAAACCGCCAGGCACGGCGCGCATTCGAACGTGTCGATTAATATTCCAGTGAGTTGCGTCGATACTTTACCTATTTATATGATTAAAGAGATTGCACGACCACAGACAACGATGTTTACATGTACACATATGTATATAATATATAAATATATGTATATGTATATAGTGTATATTAATGATGAGACAATAATAGAATGGCAATAATGGAACATGAAATTCTTCGTATGCGAAAAACTTTCTAATATCTCACATGCTGCACCTTGTCTTTATTTTAGGGCGTTGGCATCGAAAAACAAGTAGTTCTATGGTCTACTTTCAGTCTTTTAAGTTTCCATTATCGAAACTCCCAACATCTAGATGGATGCGCGCGTTTTCTTTCCCGCTTCTTTTTCCACTTAGAGGCGAAAAGCAATTTATTGCACATTATTCGAGAATCGGTACTTTCCTCGCTATACTTGAAATATTTATTAATATGTATCAAACCAAATATCTACTCATTTTCATATAAAATGCAACGCGTGTTCGCCAATATAGTATAGAGCTTTGATAAATCAATATGTAACGTTAATATTTGTATAAATATCGCGACTGTTTATTCAGTACAATAAATCACATGAACAAATTGCAAAGTCTAGTGTAATGCGTCGACTGTCGAGAGCATAATCGATCATGTGTGCTTGTAAAAGTGTCGTTTGAAGGCAGATACCACCGGCATCGAATAAACAGAGAAAATATCAACTCATTCATTCAGTGTAATTGACAGTGAAACTGTAGACGGTTATCGAGAGTTGCGGCGTCCACGTTTATGCGCTTTTTTATATTACTTTACATCTCGATCAAACAACGTGATTTCAGTAAAAAGACGGGATAAATTGCAACACGATATATCTATCATTTGTATTTTATCTCTGGCAAAACGAAACATGATAATACATCTCAGATTATTCTATCTTGCAATTTAACAAATAATACGGATAAAAGAATTCGTACACGCGATTGCGAGGAAAAGAATTGGTATCAATAATTTAATTATTAAATACGCTCGATAGATTTTCATATTTCTCTGATATTAACCATTCGCACAGTCCGTAATTAAAATATTCGTTATTAAAATATACACGAGATAAGGCTATTGAAAGCAGCATTAAAACTGCGCCGCGTTATAAATTTAAATCCATCGTTTGTTGGCCTTCGAAAAATACAGAACAAACATATCGCGATATCATAAACGCGGATTGCGGCGAACTGCGTTCATTAATTCGAGCCCGCCGTATAATCGGCGCAAATGGCGCTGAAATCAGAGAAAACGAGCGAAATTTGTCACTCGGCCCATGATTCGCGAAATTAATAAGTCCCGGGAGCGCGTATCCAATATATGCGCGCATTAATTTTACCTGGAATGAGAGCGAGCGCGAATGCCCGCGTAATCGATACACTACAGGCCGTGTAAAAGCGTGTGCGTGTTGTAAGATGTATTTACGCGAATCAACATGTTTGCCCGACTGACAGGCCCGCGCGTAGGATGCCATACTAATTAGTAATCGCGTAATTAGCCGTGTGCCGTTGGTATTGGACGAGTATTATTGTTCCATGATTAACAGAGGTTGTGGCCCAAGTAAAATGGATCGAATTACTTAGGGAACATCGCTCGCAGCTGTTTCGAGATTAGTTTATGGGGAGGAGATTACTTTAAATAGAATTACAGAGGTAGACATAGCAGAATTTACTCTGAATTTACGTAAATCGAATTAATCGGAACGGAAAAAATTGCTATGTCATAGAAAGCAATGACAATTATTTTAAAATCTGTAATCTGCATTTCAACAGAGAATAACCACTATAAAAAAAAAACTTCAAACAAAATGTTATAATTCTGAAGATAATAGAAAATTTATCGACCATTTGAGCATTGTACAATTTATAAAATAAAAAGCAATTTAATATAAAAATCATTTTTTTTTTCCATGTTATTTCTAATCAATGACAAATAAAAATTGGTCCATTCATATAAATGTAAAATTTCCGAAATATATAATTTGTTATCATGTAGAAACAAGTTATATAACAGATTTCAAATTTTATTCGTGATAAATAAAGGCTCGGTGTTGAAAGAATGAAATGATGGATTATTTCAATCCGGAAGGTAAATTACATCGCTTGTTCACCATTTTTAAAACATATTGTTTCCGACGGAGCAACAAGTGACGAATGAAAGTGGTGAATGAAAGAAATAAATTGTCCGCGCCATTATTACCAAGTATGTCATACAAATGTTAACTCGATAAACGAAAGTCGAATGAATGCATCATTAAACTTGTATACAGAACGTAGTCGTGCAATTTCGAGTGCAAACTCCCGTTTAGAACGGCGAAAGTTGGCGTGTCAAACGGTGAAGTAGAAAATTTCGCGAAGGCGCACGATGGTACGTGACGAGTTTCGGCGGTAAGAAGTTTATTAGCGGCATGCGACAATACCGTTTTGCGGAATTATACGTCACGTAAATATAGTAAACACGTACATGGCAATCTTGTTATTATGACGTTAGATTAATGACGACACGCGACTGTGCGATTGTTCTTTGCGTAGCACTGGTGTTCTGAGACAGATCAAATACAGTCAAGCTCTGACAATAATTTCAAGAAAACATATACAAAGCGTACAAATTTATCATATATATTATACTCCTACATGTATAAATTCTTTAGATAATTTGACGAATATTCTAAAAACCAATTGATTTTTGTTCTTTCCTCATTGAAATTATTTAGACTTTATTTTCCACGTTGTAGTATTTACTTCGTTCATCGCGATATCTCTTCAATTACTTGATAAAAATAAAGAACTGATTATCTATTCTTACACAGCATAATAGATCAAATGGTTTTATTGCGAGATGCTGTCCTCGTGGATACAACTCACTTTGAAAAGAAAAAATTTTAAATACTTAAAGATTCTATCTCGAAAAAGCAAGACAAAAGTTCTTTACCGGAAAGAATAAAGCATGTTGCGATGCTTTTTAAGCGTCGTTATCGTCCTAGTAGCGTGCTCGGCACAACTTTTGTTTCGTTCTGCAAGGGAATTTTTCAAAAGACGGAAAACAAGCGAGACAAAAAACTGAAAAAAAGAATTTGCTAAGAAATTCAATCTTTATATTTTTACTAGTGGCTGCTTTCTGCTACGTTATAACTATGCAAACGAAACTGATCTAACAATAGCATTTTTAATATAATATAATTTCGCATTCAGCTTCATTTAAATTTATTGCTTGTAAAATCCACCAATGTCAGAAAACGCGGGTAATGCATTTTTAAAACATACAGAAAATAATTATTAAAATTACTAACAAAAACATAAAAAAGAGAGAAAAAAAGAAAAAATGAGAGAAAAATAAGCAGACAGAGGAAAACAGTTCCTCTTTCTATACTGCGTCATAACTGTAAGAAATTAATGAATACTTGTATATTATCATAAATATTTCTACTTCGTCGCAGCAAAATTAGTCTGCAAAATATCTCGGTACCATGCAGCTTCAACTTTTAATAACTTTTACATTAAATCCAGGTATGTCCAACGTTACCAGCGAGCAATTCATCGTCGGTGTATCATGCCGCGTACGTCATTCTACAACGTTGAAAAGTTTCCCCGCGATTTTTCTTAAACCAGCGCGCGAGTTTCGAGGCGGAAAATATGTATTCTCCCGGTAAACGCTGACGTAACAAACGTCGCGAATTAAACGGCCGAATGAAATTGTTTCGCTTAAAGTTTAAGCGCAAAAACTCGATTCTCTGCTGCCACGGTAGCAGGCAGCGGACATCTATCTCCCCGGAGATGAAAAACCCTTAAACGAGTTCGCTCTCTCGTAAAGTTTCTCGCGCGAGTCGCTGGCGCGATCTCGCCCAAAGTTTTCTAGCCCGAGCTTCGCGGCGCCATCCCTTACTTGTCCGAACGTCACGTTGCACTTGCATACCAATGAATCGTCATACTAAGTACATCCCGGTGAAACGATGATAAAGGGAATAAAAAAAAAAACTATCGTGACATACGTTCGTTTCATTGTTCGTCCATTTCGCGCAAATCTTAAAATGTATTTTCCTACTTTCGTTCACTCATCACAGCAACATACGTATTTTTACATGCACTACAAATGCAGAACTTCAAGGATCAATCCACACGACAATAACGTATACTTTTTTACCGCATTTATGAAAAATATAACTCAATTATCGTTTCAATGCCGAGACATGTCGATATCGATCATATCAGTTTGCAATGAGACTTTGCAATTACTTTTAATTAGCATTTCGTGCAGCAAAGTTCTATGTTTTTTTGTCGCGTTTTAACGAAGCAATTAACGCAAATTGACTGTTGTACGATGCGACTGTTGTGCGTGTGGTATATCTCCAAAATGGAAGTAACTGGTGGTCTAAACTCTCCAAACTGTTAGAGCGCGACGACAAGTTTATTTTGCCAACACAGGACATAATATTCTGACGGTTCAACAAACTCGGCGTAACAAGAGAATTTTGTTTATTTGGCGAGAATAATGATTAGCATCAATACTGTCGACTGACACGCACGAGAACCTTATACCTGTGAACATTGGAAAAAAGCTTGATGGGATCAGACACGTTATTTCCATTCGTTTTTCAACCATTCTTTCTTGTTTCTTGAGAAAGTTTCAACGAGAAAAACCTGCTTTCTTCTACGTGAAAATATCGATTGCGCGACCGACTTTATGGGTATATATTTTTCCGATGCGTTATTTGAAGAGGACATTTTTTATATCACACCACGTTCAATAAGACATTCTTCTTAGTGTCGTTGAAAATAAAATTATTAAAAAATAATTAACGATGTAACTAATAACAATAAAAATATTTTCAAAAAACTCTGACTCAATCTCAATTTAAATACTATAAAGAAAATCATTTAGAATTATCTACACAAAGTACATAAAGTAATCTCTTAACTTTGTTTTACATCCTTTTAGTTAAAAAAGTCCAGTATGATCTTTCATACGCAAACTAAAATTTTATGCGAGAAAGGTTATAAATTGTAATTGAAGCTCTTCTTTATTATCCGTGAAAGTGGCTCGTAACACGTTCGACCGGCGGCACGAGGTCTGCATTGCAGATCCTCCGACCAACTATAACAATGCCCTGACAACGTAACGTACGGTGAAGTCGGTGAAGTCACGCGTCTATAACGTTACGGCCGTCTTAATTTCATGCATCGAGAACAGATCGATATGGCTCTGAGGGGGTTTCAACTACTATCCCCATAAACCCGGTTACGGTTTGTTTCCGCGCATACCGTCGTTTAAACTGGAGCTTTACGCCGCCCGGGGGAGCGCGCAAAGTTTGCATGAAGTATAACAAGTAAACGCGACTCGATAACGTATTCTCGATTCAACGGAAGTGTCATACTTTGCTTTATGATGCTATTGCAGACCAAACTTGTTCTTGAACCTGTAAGCTTTAACGTGCAAAGTATGCATAAATTAATACATGAAATGAATTTCCACTATTATACGTGTCTATTAAATCGTTTGAAAAAAATTAACGCAATCATATTTCCAACGGCATAAAAAATTCTATATATATAATTTAATTGCTATAATTTATCGTGTTACAAAACATTAGAGTAATAAGACGCCCTTTGAAATTGTCCTTTATGTTAATGATTATGACATAGCACTCAGGCCAAAGCACTTAAATATTAAGTAGAAAATTGTTCTATTTAAAGAGAGTAATATAGCTTCGAGCAATTCTTCATAATTACGAAGAAACGTTTCATATAGCGGAAAACGCCACCTTTCGTGTCAATGACTGAAACGAGTCTATATTAAGAGGGTCACTGAAACTACACGCGTAAGGTCAGTTTCATTCCGACAGACCTTCGAGAAATGATAAATAAAATATACGTCCCACGTTACTACAGGCCACTCCTTCGCACGTATATATCGTTTATTATCGGATTATCGTGCCATCACATCGTCGGAGGGTCACGAAAGCTCCGAACAGGGATATTGGTCGAGCGCAAAGGAGCGATTTTATCTATTAACCCGGCCACAAAGGGGGATGCGAAGGTAGTCGCATGGGTTGTTGATATCGCACGCGGTGGGTTCCGCGTAGCGAAGTAAGTAAACGAGACAAGACGTCGGAATTTCGAAAAAACGGTAAGTAAGAACTGCTCTCTTCATAAAAGACTATAGGTGAATCTCGTTTCTCTCCCCATAACCGGCGATGCGTGTAAGCTCGCAGTCGCAACATTCCGAGTCCTGAATCTCCCGGCAGTTCGGGATTCATCCTCGAGAGCTCGCCGTCGAGAGTGCGCGAGAGTAAGGGAGGCGGAAAAGAGGCGAGCGTGCGCGAAAAAAAAAAAGAAAGCGAGGAGAGTTAAAGCGAAGAAAGAAAAGGCGTCGAGCAAGACGAGCGCGAAGGCGGCGACGCAGAAGTGCCGCGGAATAGAGTGCAAGATGGTGCACGTCCATCCCATCCACCAACCTTTCTTCGTTCTCTACCGCGTTTCACTTCCTCTCCGACTTCTCTTTCGGCCAGTCCTCCTCGTCGCTCCTTCACGCGCTTTCAAGGCGACGGCGGCGGTGGCGGTGGCGGCAGCCACGCATCGATCGCGGGATGAAAAGTGCTACGTTACCGCTGTGGCCGGTTGAATCGGGAGAGCCTGAGTGCATTTTCCATCCGTCACCATCCTACCGCCGCCGCGCAACCATCCGATTTTTCGCCTTATCCTCATCCCCGCGGCGCCATTCCTCTTTCCGTTTTCACAGTTTTGTCTGTAATGCACACGCGTCGAAACGCGCACGCGAAGCTTGAGCGGCGCACTTGCACACGTGCTTTTTACTCACGATCCCTTTGGCATACGGGATCGTTAACGATTCTCTCTGCGCTGCGTGCTTTTCTTTGCGAAAGAATCCCGTCTGAGAGTATTCGTTATACTCGATACCTTTTCAAAGTTACAGGGGAAAGGTTTTCTTCAAACAAGACACGCGATATCGAATGCAATACATATCGCTATATAACACACATTACAATACAATCGCTATACAATATTAACACTAAATAGGAATATCAGATTCTGAATCTTGATTAATATCGAAATATCATTCAATATAAACGTAAAGTAGAAATAAAATTTAACTAACCATATAAAATGTACATAAATAAATCAGTGCAATACTTCCAATATTAATAATGAAGTGAAATCTAAAAATATGTCTTACAAGAATACCGAGCAATTCATAATTTATTTCATCTCATTTTCTGTACGATCAATATAGACTTTTAAACATAAATTAAAGCGTGTTAAACAATAAAATCAGTTCTTTAGGTGAGTAAAATTTGCACCTCGGAGTTGTATTTGTAACCATTAACTCATCTGACGGATTTATCGCTATATGTGTGATACAAGATACGACATAAATATTTCTCTCGTTTTCCGTGCTTTTGTTCTTTGTTTTCCAGCGACCGCGTGCGTTCGCATTTGTGTTAGAGGGCGACGTTTTCCCGCCGTGAAAAGAAGCGACGATTGTACATTCCCTTTTAACGACTCCTTTCTCGTCGCTGTCACTGATGTTTTCTGCGTAACACGCAACACGCGTCAAGCTCTCATTGCCTCTGCGCCGAATGCATTTTCTTTGTACCGACAAAACCCGTTTCAATGATTCTCGCGCAGAAATTTACTCGTTTAATAAAACCCGCGCTAGCTTAGAATAACGTATTGCGAATTCTTGGCAAATTCCGAAATCTTTCCGATAAAAGTTAACTTCTTAAACTATGCCCGCAAAAATCCCGAGGCCTCAATTACATACGAATAAGTGCCATCGATCTATTCTATAAACTATACGAAATATGCTTTACACAATCTGATTTCACAAACAATGTTAACGATGTTACTCACCTAACGAAGGGACGAAAGTCAAACTGGACGAGGCTAGCACGAATCTGGAACAATACAGATATATACTGTTATTATTAGTCGCGCCAGAGTTTGTCGCGTAATTGTAACTAACTTCGACTTTAACCAAGCGAATAATTAGCTGCCGTTTCCTGAAAGCTACAATATGTTGAAACAGTATATTGTGAAATGTGATAAAGTGGTCTATTGTATAAACAGATTTGTAGATTCTAACAAATCGCGTCCATAATTGTACAATGTACCTAGAAAAGAAAAGCAAATCTTTTGGGATCAATATTCCTAATTGCAAAAGAATAATATTCTAAAACAAGAACATTTTCATACGCTTTATCAATTATTTTATTTATTTTATATTTTTTATTTGTAATCGTACATACATGACGCAATGTGTCACGATTTATCTTCTGAATATAGTGACATACCGGTTTATCTCACTGTGCTGAAGTAGTTATGCGATTGATTGTATAATTAAGAAAAATATCAAAACTACAAAGTAATGAAGACTGGCAGCAGTAGTATGGACTCGAGTTTGAGCAAACAAATGATCACATATCGGTTAAGCTGGTTTTCATGACAAGGAATGTACATTAGTACAGAGGACATCTTCGTGTCTCATCCGACGAATGGACACAGGAAGTGAAACTCGTATATACCCGCGAAGCGAAATAGTTTTCGCGGAAACATTGCAGTTTAATTGAGTGCTAGAATGTGGAGGACATGTTTCTCATATATAACTAACCATTGCTAAAATTAAATTCTTATCGCCGCTAGCGTCGGAAGCAATTGCAGAAAAGTTTGTTTCAGTTTTGCTTGATTTTGAATGATACCTGCGATATGTGCCTTTAAATTAGAAAACAAGTTCGCACTTTGTCGTAAATTGACGAAACAAAAGTAGTCGTAATATTGTAGCAACAATTAAAATAATATCAAAATGAGATATTATAATTTTTCTCCGCAACCGTAGAGCCATTATAATTTCAGCTTTTTTATTTTTTTTTTATCAGTGAGAGAAACAGATATAATACCAGCGAGAGAATTGTCACGTGCTAGTTTTTTAATGAATAAAAATTATAGCACTAATGCATTTTGCAGGCACAAGGATACGTGTATTAATCTCATGAATAAAATCTTGTTTATCACATTATTCAACCTGCCAACGAACGTAGCAAAGCGCACAACATTTTTCTGAAACAGTACTAAAAATTTCATCGCGTGGAAGAGAACAGGAGAAAGCTCGCCCGGAGAAAACGTGAAAATAAATTTCTACGGCCAATCCGGTAACGCGCTAGAGGATTCAGGATTACTAAGGTTTTGTTCCGCCGTTAATCCTTTTTCGTCGTATTTCGTTTCAGTTAATTCCTGTTGGTGTTCCCCACGTGACATCATTTATTAAACCCCGAGAGGCGGATTTGCTTAGAGTGCGCGTGAGTTTGATGGTAAAACACTGTAAAATGGAGAATGCAGTTCTTGCAGATACACATCGGTACAGATGACAACAAACTATCATCGGTTTTGTGTGCTCTTTAATATCTTCGACCAACGCTCGAATGTATCTCGCGTTGTATTTATTAATTTATTCAATATGCCAGGAAAAACAAAAAAATATTTTATCTAATTACGCATATATAAATATTCCGCGTTTCTCTTTGGCAGAGATAAGGCAGAGATTACTTATAGCTTAAATTTTAATTTAATTTGTATTATTTTAAAATTCGACTTCAATATCGAAAAAATACGTATATTTACATAAAAATTACATAAAGAATAAAAAATAAGAGTTATATTTTATAATATAAAAAATATATACTTTTTGTATATATTTCCTTGCTCTGAAATAATAATAAAATTGATAACAGAGATTTATACTTGTTGTAACTATCGTAAACTATGCAAATTTTATAATGTTCTATTTGTGGATACACAGTATTCTACGGCGCTTTAGCTCGTCAAATATAGAAATAATATAATTAACGTAATAAGTCCCTGAAGACAATCAGTATTCTCGTTACCGCCGCGTAACGTCATTTATCAGAGAACGTTCTCGGACGCACTGGATCTCAATTTGTATGACAAAGCCATCCGATGATTCGTGTCGCCGTATAAATCTTCCGCCGGCGAAGAGCGGAATTTTATAAGAGAGAAACGTGTGGATCGAATCGCTACAAAACAAATTGATTTTTCAAGGCCCGGGGATAAACGGGAGACGGAGGGGGCTGGTGTGTGTCCGCGTTCAATTCAGGTATTTCGCAAGCGGAACAGTCGCATGGCATCGCACAGGCATTTCCATTTCCGTGTGGGACGTTTGTGTATGCATAAAGCTCGAAAATACCCGCATGCATACGCCTTCACACATATCGAGTGCGACGGCAAGCGCGACGATCGCTCGTAATTTCATATCGCCCATTTTGGATAGGCAACGTAACGCAAACGCGAATATAACAGCCGATTTTCAGATTAAATATTATTAGATTTACGCGAGCGACAGCGTAAAAAAAAATATTTATAGAAATGTCCAATGTCCATTTCGCAGCTTCACAACAATGCGCGCAACAAGTCTTGTTATTACGCTTAAAAATATTATATTGTATATGTATATTGAAAAACAAACAACATTACGGAATAAAATGTTAGTACACATTAATAGGAAAGGCAATTGTTAATTATAAAAACAATTTTAATGAAACACTTAAAATCCATGTCTTGCCAAAATAGTTTCATTTTCCAACGAGCTGTATACACGAGATGAGACATAAAGTAAAATGACACGATTCGGAATAAAGTTGAAAGTTTCTGTCACGATTAAATGTCGACGTGATCTTAATTGCCAGTGCATTCAACATGCAGGAATTTGTTATCATTGTTCGCACGCAAACGCACAGACTTTACGTACAGCGGACAAAAATTCCGGGACACGAATTAAAGCGCGAGGGAAAAAAAAGAAGAAAAAGAAGAAACCCGGCGAATCCAGGTGGCGGACATATTTTTCTCTCCGTCGGAAGAGTCCGATAATCTGCCACCTGTTAGGCTTAAAAGTGTCGGACGAGTCGTTAAAGGGGTCCAGCGCTGGAAACCGGCCGCTGAAAAAAATGGCCGAGTATATGCGGCCGGGGAACGGAGAAAGGACACGCGCGATATATTTGCAGGCGAAAAACCGGCGTGGCGCCCGCGCCGGGGTGAATAACGGCGCCGTGCCGGAACGAGTCGCCGGAATTTATCGGCGCGATTTTTCGACGAAACAAAAATTGCCCGCTTTATTTCGCGTAGTAACAAAGCTCGAAGGCACGCGCGAATTGAATCAAATGGTAATTGAAAAAAAGATATAGAGGAGAGGAGAGAGAGAAAGAGAGAAGGGCAGGATCTGCAAGTATTGCACGGCCTTTGAACTCAATAAACGCCCAACGTTTCCGTGGGAAATTGTTGTAGGAAATTGCAGACTGATTCCTCCTCCTCTCCCTCTCTCCTTTTTTGACGCTCGTGTTTCTTTCAGAAACCCCGAAAAACACGACAATGTTGCAGACGTCGAAGCATCTTGTCAGGTGAACGAGTAACTCTTTCGCTTTAGTACCATGTATCCAATGCTCATTATAATAATCCAGCAATTTCCAAAATGGAACGCTCAGGTATTCGCCATCCACGTTTGCAAACCGCTATTGTTCTCCCTCGTATTTCACGTCGATAGCGAAGACGAAAATAATTTCATTTTTCCGCGGTCTACCGACGCGACGCCGACGGCCGGTTCAACGGGTCAAATGGACACGCGCGACATGCCTCCGTGTCAGGAATGAAATTGCCCCACCGCCGCCGCGCCGCTCGACGCTGGCTTTCCTGGAATTTTTATCGAAAGATCCCTGGCAAAAGCCATCCGACGCCGCGCGGACACGAATTATTGCCACTGCGGAATTTTCATCCCGGTCTAACCTACTGGGAGCAGCAGCGGCAGCTGCCGCTGCTCACCTCCTCCGCTCGAATAATTTCCATTCCACGATTTGCTTAATTCTACCCCACTCGTTCTCTCCTCCGGCCAGTAATCTTCACGGAATTAAGAAAACCGTATTATCTCTACCGGTGAAGATCGATCGTCAAGGGATTATGAATGCCACAAGCTCCGTTATATTGAAAAATATAGATTATATTATCGCGGATGTCGACAATATTTTTTTTCTACAAAAGTTAAACATTTTTTTATGACACAAAGATTGTTTTTCAAAGATCGATAGATGCAATATGCCAAGTTTAAATTGGGACACTCTGACACTATACGATACCAATCAAATTTTGACATTAGTCACATATTTCAATTTTTGCAATTTAATTGGACAAACCTTTTTTTATACGAGTGAGTTTTCATCCTGTACTAGTAATATTCCATCAACTTGTATTTAATTTAGAATTTAATTAATGATTTGAATCATGCTCGAATTGTATTTTAGAGAGAAATATTTTTAAAAATTTATAATGCGATATAAAGCTACGGCGCAATTACGCGCACATACATATTAATAATAATGGTATGTAATTATACCAGTAATAAATACGAATTATGCAGCAAAGTAACATTAATCCCAAAGAAGTTTTCTTAAGTTAACGACATATTACATCACTTTATAAGTGGGTTTCAACAGCTTACTTCAACAGAATTTTAATTTTGTTGCAAAGTCACTTAAAGTAGAATGTTAAAAAGCCAAGAGAAAAGAAAAATTTCATCGGACAAAATTTTCACTAAAAAAAGTAAATACTAGAAATGAATCAAAGAATCCATATAACAGATAACAAGACGCATAAATCAGAAATTCTGTGTATTACAGACCTTAGATATGAATTCTGAATATTTTTGCACGGATGGATTGATTCTACTCCCTCAATGCTATTTCCTACAAACTTTTTATCGAACCAGCGTCATATCGGTGGTATAACGACGGTCTCTCTCCGCAAGCTTTCGGGAGGAAAGCCGCTCGCGATGTCATCGATTTCGCATCAGGGCCATGAAGAATCAACAAGGGTGAATCGATGGGACAACTTAATTAAGGAACGTTCCACAGGCTGCACAAGCTATTGCTCTCCGACCACTTTTTACTTTTCTTCATATCCTTTAATAATCGCGCTCATAGTGCGATCTGATGAGAGAAATTTCAAAGTTTTGCGATTTTTTTAATCATTCCGGAACATCGAAAATGCGATATATATACCAAATGGAATAGTTTCTTGAATAGTTTTATTTATTTGCAATCTGTATTCAAGCCTGCTTTTCAACCTATATCAAAATGGTTCATTGTGTCTCTTTATCGTGTTTGAATAAACTCCAAACTTTCAGAATTTGAAAAGTATATCGCTGAAAAGCACCGCCACGCGCCGTCACTTAAGCAACTTGGGGTACCTCGTACGGGGACGGAAAATTTAACTGGGTCACGTTTCGTTTCGCCCTGCGACGGCGCGGCGGCGGCTCGTCCCGCCGTGAAATTGAGCTCGGTGCGCAACAGTGCCCGCGAAAGTGGACGGGCGAGCGAATTAAGTCGCCACGCAGGTTGTCACATGGCGCCGGGCATCAGACAGAACTTTATAATTGAACCTGCAAATTCGGCTGGAATTCACAGTCGCGCGAAATCCGCGGCCCGAAACGCAAACGTAAACGCAAAGGCAGGCGATAGCTTTCGCGAGTATTTGATTCGTTTAGTTTAAAATGTGGATGTGAGTGTAAATGACGCACACGAGTGTTAATGGAAACTCAAATTTCTTTTCAGAAATCCAATATTTTCTTGCGGATTCTAATGCCTCGGCAATTCAATCGCTCTATCGCGAATTATGAAGTTATTGAACTTTAATTTTGTAATAATTAGCACTTTCTTAACCATAGAATATACCAAGCGTCAAAAGAGTAAACATCAATCCTGCCGCGTGTAGTAAACGTTTTCTAGTTCCTGATCTCGTCGATACATTTACCCCGAATAATTAATCAAGCTGCATTAACGTGCAGTTTAATGCCTTCACTATCAGCAAGCGAGAAACCTAAGGTCAAACTATATTTCACTTAATTATCATGTTATTACAATACACGAACAATATGTAGCACGAGTGGCAATTGCCACTTCTTTTTTTACACGCCAAGTAATAGCATACGTTGAACATACCGCATAATACTTATTTAATCTGGTTCAAGTAATATTAATTGAGCTAATAAAATTTCTTTTATATATATTGATCGCCCATAAAAACTCCTAATAATTTAACGATCAAAAAATTTATGTTAATGCTAAAATTCAATATTTTACCTCAATGTTTTCTAATAAAAATTATATAAATTGAAATTTCTTAAGTTTGCAGAATTCCACTTAAAAATTCGCATGCTATTTCTTCTAAATATTGCACGCGTGTGTGCAATTCTTTAAAAATATAGTTTTCTCATATAAACTGTACAAGAAACTAATTTCTTATAAATAGGTACATTATTGAAATACAATATCATTTTTTATAAAATAAGCAGATTTTTGTGCAAGCTGCTCAAATAAATATCCGTTTTAATCCGTTCGGAAAAAATACTTGTATAAATATCGTACACGATCCAAAACAATCCTCAAAAACCGATTTTCAGTCGCTTTATTTTTAGAAACGGTTTCATGAAGCAATTCAATGATATACACGTTTAAAGATCGATATAATATCGTGAATAACGTGCACATTTTTTTCAATTTCGATTTTTTATAACACAAGGAACACGGAATTCTTTTTAATTTTTATCAGGAACTGTATAGAACTATGGAAAGTGCTATTAGAACTTTTAATATCTTTTTTGGAAATTCGCAGAATGTCGTGCCAACTTCATACGCTTACACACCTGTGACAATAAAGTCTAAGATGCACTCTGAGCCACGGCTAAAACCGGTTCATAATGGTATACCTCAAACTAGTTCATGTCGTAATAATTTTCAATTGTGCTTCGCATAAAACCGTGCATTTATCGTGACCGCCATTAAACGTATATAATTGCGGAGGGACACGTGCGCTCGCGGTCACGGAAATTTCCGAAATTAACGACACCCAAAGGCATGCGAAAAGTTTGGGTGTTGCGACACGATTCGCGTCCCGAAAATTTCCGCGGCGATGCGCCGTGACCGCGGAACTTTCGTTTTTGGCAGAGAGCCAGGAACCGCCCGCCCCACCGCTCGACCGGACCTCTTATCACACTGCTCCTTGGATTAATCGATCGCGGCACGAAGCAAGAGTCGCGGGAAAGGAAGTAGTCCTCAATCAAGCACGAGAGAGGGAAAATTGGAAAGCGCTCGAGAAGTGAAGCATACCGAGATTAGAGAGTCGAAGATGACAGCCTGTTAACAGTGAAGAAGACGAGAAATCGCACGGAGCTTATTTGTCGCCGGCGTATAGCTGTTTCCATTTCGAAATTGTTCCAGCAATACTTTGCGAAAGAAATAATGCGAGATATATTTCTCAAGATACGCGTCAAACTATAATTCCAGACAGATTTTTATGGACATTACGTAAATTACGAAGAAACTTAAGAATAGATTGAAATTTTTACATAAAACACATGGGAAAAAAATCCACTTATATATCCTACTATAAGCGCTGCTCAAGTTCTTTTTCTTTATGGTCGTAAATCTCCGTCTATTTCGTGCAGACAACATTTGACAAGTAGCTCGAATGCTTGTATTTACACAGAATGTACATATGGGAAGTTAAGATCAATGCAACTCCAAAAGCGGTCTTGGCAAAGCCACGAAGAGCTCGACAATCTTCCCTCGACCAGCTATAAATTTAGCTGGTCTAGTCCTTCGAGTACATCGTAACTCTTGCGGCGGTGAGGTATAGGCCTGCCTCGGAAATTCACGAACATTGTTGCAAATTTGGCGGATATAAGTTGCGTATCCTCCGGGTAGAAGGCGCATCGAACGAAACTTGCAACTTTTGCCGTGCACATTGCAAGTACAAGTTGCGCTGACTCTGCCGAGCGAAGAAACGTAACAAGACAGCACGCAAACTTGTAATTAAACAGAAGACAGAACTCAACTTTAGCAAGAATACGTACTACAATCCAAGCGATAAATATGTATTGTCAGCTGCAAATTTCCCCCTCGATATCCGTGCAGCTATTATATAAGTAACGAGATTTTCAAAATATTTTATTCACTCGAATATTCATTATGCACGGTTATCCAAAAACTAACGAAATGTTATAAAAAGCAAAATTTTGGTAATTAGTAACTTTTACACAAATGTAATTGATACAAATGTAAATTAATACCAACAATTTTAGAATTTAATCGAGTTTGTAGATATAAATTGATCTCGAAAAATAACGATATCACTAAGTAATTAATAGTAATTGAACCAACTAGTAAAATATATGCTCTTTTTTTTTTCAAGAAAAATGTATTTTTACACATTAAAAGCGACGTCTTTAAGTCCATATTTCATTTCGTTGAAGCGATCAGATGTTTTATGACGTCGATGTAAACTCAATCGGCTTGTGCAAATTGATTGTCGTTGAAATATATTAAATCTTTAATGTATTTTCCCGAAGAAAACACGTATATTTCTCGTGCAGCACTCAGCATAACCCAATTTCGTAGAAATCTCGCTACATAAAAATATCGTATCTGCTATGCGGTAACAATATTATCAAAATTGTTGCAGTGAAAACGTGTCATTTAAATAACTTGGCAAGTTTGTCGGATGAGTTTGCTCGCTCGCAAATGAACGTAGAATATTGATTACTCTTCTCTATTAGCGTGTCCTCCCACGAGAGCGTGTGCGATAGCATGCGCCGTACCGTATCGAGGAATCGAAACTGTATAGCGCGGAGAGATAGGAACAGGTCCGAAATTAGTAGCCGCGTTATTCCACACAATAATATACTGTAACCCAATTCTCTTGCGTTGTTGTTCGCAGCAGCGTCGCGTGTACGTCGACGCGATTTGATTACTAGCAGCAATTCTCGCCGTGCTCGGATAATAGTTACAGAATTAATTAAATGTATTACCCAATCACACCGCGAAGACTCGACACGCGAAATATCTTGGCACGGTAAAATTCAAAGTTAATACGAGGCGTTTGAAGCGAAGTATCGTAAAATCAATACGTCGCATTTTAAAGTCACTGAAATAGATTTTTTATATTAAAAAGAAAAATACAGAGTTGAAAATGTTCTATGCGTAAAAGGACGTTATTCATTTTTTTTTTTCATTTCTAGACAGGATATGGGTTGTGTAATACTAGTTCCGTTCTCAATACATCTCAATATAAGTCGCTTTAAGAAGATGCACCTTGCATTTTTCAGTTTTCACGCGCGCGTGCATGCATCCTTGCACGTAGTAATATATTCTAAGAGTAATTCGTGATTCATCGACGACAGCTTCATCGATTGATCGAACACGTGTCAACGCGCGTCACTGGCGTAATGTTTGAATGGAATGTGCTCGTGATTTACGTGGAGAAGTTCGCTTGTCACAGCGATAACTTAACGTATTCCTGATGCCCTCCTCCTTTCTGCTTGCATATACATATGCGTTCAGTGTCACGCGATATTAAAGTACGCTCCTTTGGCGGAATGCCAAATCGATGCTGCCACTCCTCTCTCCCTCCCCCTTCCCCGTTCTATCTATCTCTCTCTCTCTCTCTGTTTCTGTCAGAAACCGATTTCTTCAGCGAAGTTTAGGGCGTCGTCGTTCGAGTATACATAAAGTTTCCTCGTTCTTCTAAATGACGACTTTCTCCATTTCGGAGTTATGATAAATATCTGTCGATATTACATTATAAAAATACGTTTGCTGATATACATACATCTGTGATATCTGTTACAAAAATAAAATATACAAAACATCTACGCTGTTACAAAAATATTCTGGTTGTACAAATAAAGAGCTTTAAAAGTGGAAACAACAAAATTTAATTATGTTTGATATTATATAGATAAACAATTTTTTTTTGCAAAAAAATCTAATCAATCTTTTTCTTATAGGAATTTTCTAAGAAAAATTTTAAAAGTATAAAAGTATAATCAAAGAGTTCAAAAACTCGTGCAAAATTTTGTCAAAGTTAACCATAGCTCGCAAGTTTATCGAACGTATCAGATTTTCTTTTCAAAGTACGTGGGCGTCTACTGATTACGAATGCACAACAACCCGGTTCTTGAATTTCAAATTATCACTTGTCGAAGCTCGGACAAGTGACGACATCCAGTCGTGGGACGTACGATTGGGAAAACAATATCGCGCGGTTGTCGCGATCGACAGGGATCAGCCTTCATTGTTTAATTCGACCAGAATTTCTCGGTAGCGATTAGCATTAAACGTCCACAGAAAAGTGTCTTCACGGTGAAACTTTGTTTAACCGTGTCAGGAACACGAGTAACCCGGTGAAAGTCGCAGGATAGGAAACACTATCGCCGGGATGACAAGATTTCCGGCGTCTGTCACCGATATACGCACAACTTGTTAAACAAAGTAGCGAATGTTCAAAGTCTGCTTTTGGGACGAGCACGAAACGATCAAGTGACACGCTATTTTCCGAGACGCGCCAAAAGTGGTGATGATGATAACAAAGTTCTACACCACTTGTATAATTGCTAATAACATTTAGTTTTAAAATATATATCATGCCATAAGTTCAACTAAAAACTGATAGATACATTTGTATAAAAAATACACGTTATTATAGATTCCGCGATATGAGAATTTCGAGACGCTTAATTTATTTCCATATTTAAACATTTACTCCTACAAGAAATGTCTATTCATATAGCTGCAAATAAATATTAGTTTATTAACAATCTGTATTTATATATGATGTAAAGGGCAAATTGCGGCGTGAAGGAACAAATTTCGCTCGATTGCGCCTTCACGTGAATCGACTGAGCGATTTATGATGCGCGAGGACCACGCGATAATCGAAAAATTCGCTCGATCGCAACGCTCCGGCGAAATTCACGAGCGCGATAGGAGGGTGTCTAGAGCCTAGAAAAGGGAATGACTTTTCCCAGAAGGTCTCCGGTAATGCTGTACGTTCCTAGACCACAGTCACACGCATACACGCGCGGGCCGTGTGAGCCTTTCGACGTGGGTGTATGCGCGGCCCACATAACTCCTAAGCATACCTGAATTCACGCGCGCGTATGTGTGCACCGAGTGTTTATAGGAACGTGCGCACAGAGCGAGTGTATATGGGGTAGAAAGCTGGGGCACGGTGGTAACGTCCCGGAAGCCAGGATCGATATCCAGACACGCCATCACCACCCCCTCGGCTACTCTCCCTCTTCTCTTGTGTCCCCCTCTCCTTGTCGCTCTTCCACCCTTCATTCTCCATCCTAGAGATCTCGCGTCTGTTTATTTTTCCCTTCTGCCGTTTACCCCGCCGTCAGGAGGGTTAATGGACCCACCGGGATGTCTTGGACGATGCGAACGAACTCGCCGCTCGTGAGGACCAGATTTTTCCTTCCGCTGCATGCAGCGTAGCGCCCTTTTGCTTCCGTGACCACGTCAAGAAAACATAATGAACCCGTGTTCGGTGGAACAATAGGCGAGAATTCGAGCCTTCAGCAAAGTGACGATCAACTCTTATTGCAACCGTAATGGGATTGATAAGAAGCACGTAATGGACGTAAATAATGATTAGATAGAATTAACTACATGATTATGAAAGAACAAATAGCATTATTATTGTAAAGTAGAGTGAGATTGTAATAGCGAATGAATATCGATGTGCCATTTCATAACTAAAATAATTTGCTGGTTTTCATTTTTATATTGCAAAATTGTTATTTGTTATTGGGTAATTTTTTCGACATAGTATCAATTTTTCTTTATTTTAGTGTGTATTACTTGTGACAATACAATTAAATCCAATTTTTTGTCATATCCATATATTAAATCCAATTTTTATGTGCACCTATGTATTATATATATTTTTTCAGCTTTGTTTTAACATTATATTGAAACTATTTGTGTTAATAAAAAACATTATTGCAAAAAAAAAAAATAATCTATGATATTTTATACCCCAAAAGCAGTATAATACATGAACAATCACATTTTTGATCAGCCAAGGTACCACGACTCTGGATTTTTATAACATCATAAACTATCCTGTATAACACAGGGTATGGCTGGGAGGAAACAAAGGAAGTCAAGGGTGAAGCAGATAATAGCGCCTGCCCCTTTTTCAAACGAACTCGAAGTACTCCGTAAATTGGATTTAACCAACTGCATTGTGAATTGCCCTGCAATCGATTTTGGGCCAAAGCAACGACAATGCACTATTTTCTCTTCTATTCAGGCTAAGAAATCACCACACAAAAATTGATATTGGTATTTTTAATAACTGCTCCCTTTCTCTCTCTCTCTATTTTAATCGGAGTAAAATTATAATACACTTAGTTTAAAATAAATCTATGTTTTCGCAGACTATTATTAAAATAATAATAGATTATTATAGCACGTTGCATTTTCAACTATATGATATATTTTGAATTTGACGCGTATATATCTTTGTGCATTCTGTTCTTTATTGTATTAACGGTGCTAAAAATAATCAAGAAAATTGATCTTCTAAATCTGTTTTATATTAGATTAAAATGTTCGTTACTCTCAAATAGTTGTCGCGTATAAAAAGACATAGTATTATAAATTCTTTCTACATCACAAAAATCGTATTATTCAGGTTCGGCCATAAAAATGCTCTCTTCTACGTTGACTATAACACGCCGCATCGCTAATTTCCGGGGAAATGAAACACGGAAGGCATATAATGGATCTGATAATAATAAAAATAGAGTAGGACTAACGTGAAGCGTAAAAGATGGCCGCGTCGGATAACGTCGACAAAAGTAATCGCGATAAAACGTAATAACACCGAATAATAATTCACCATTATGGGGGAGGAACGTTAAGGAAAGTAGTTAATACTTCCAGAGATAGCCATTACTCAGATACATAATAAAACGTCAGCAATTTTTATTTTTAACTACTATTAAAACTATTGAAACTTATAAAACGCAGGTTGTATAGATCTTTGACAAAGATCTCACGCTAAAAAAATGATTGCGATTTTACAACCTTAGCTCGTAAGCTCGAAAGATCTCTCCTGAGGGGGAGCGCTAAGTTTGGCGGAAATTCAATCTTCTCGTCGAAACGTGAAACACGGTTCCGTGTATCAGACTTGGCGATTTAAACGATGAAGTATTCATTTCCAATTACGTTCTCGAAACAAGATGTTACAGCGGGTCGTAATGTATAGTTTGCATATACCACGCACAAACATACTCCGTACAATAAACACTAACTCAATCAGCAAATTAAACTGCAATCCAGAGTATGTACACGATTGGTGATTATTACTACTTTATAGCCGCGGTCTGAGAAGTACGATTTATTATCGCCAATTTATTAAACATTACGATCAGTTAAAATATAGGATTCTTATTAAAATAAATTTATGCTTCGAAACACATTTTATTCAAATAACGCGTTGAATTTAATAACGTTTAATTCAACATTTATCGTATTAATACTTTTAAATGATTATGCTTTTTATTAAATCTAGGTCATTCTCATTAAATGTGCTTAATAAAATATATGATTTACCTAAATATATGTTCATCACATATCTTGTTCATCAAACAAGATTATCTTCTTCATGTTTGATATTCGATATATAAAAATATATATATTTACACTTTTAATACATTATTATTTCTTTTGAAAAATAATTTCGGTATTATAAATTCTATACTAATCGGTTAGAGCTTGATTTAACAACTTACAAATGCTGGCAGCAATGACAGATGCCTCAATTAATTAGGTTGCTGGAATCACCAAGGGATATAGCGAAGATTCAATGGATTGTAAATTAGCATACCTGTCTAGTTCGGTTATTTCGATGTTGATGCGAATAACGGATCCATTACATCGCATATGTGATATTATATAAACCGAAATCCCGATGTGAAATATTTCGGAATCATTTATCGCCAAATACGAAATTTGAAAGAGATAATCGCATTTTCGCCGCTTATAAAAATATTTCTGCCACACGTACGCTCGGAGAGATCGACGGTAATTTGAAAGCGAGCAAAAATAATTACGTCGCTGCAAAATTCATGCGCTGGCGTTATGCAGGTGGATAAAACAACTCGCGGGAACGGGTCCGCCGCGCACGCACCCTTGCATATTAAATTCCTATCTGCAAAACCCGCGTATCGTTAACACAACGCCGATTCTTTGTCCGAATTAACAAATGCTTATCTGCATTGTGCTCGAAAATCTACATCTGCGCGAACAACCTTTTCAATTAGCGCAAATAAGCTTATTATTTAATTTTAAATATGTTAAGAAAAGAGAACTTGTGAAAAAACAAATATAAATAATCATATTTTGTACAAATCAAAGTAAATGCTACTTGGCAGTTTTAACGAGAAATAAAAGTAAAATCAATAAAGTTTATCAATCAAAAATAGACGTTATTTTATTAAAAGAAAATATTCGGATATAATTCGAGTCAAACATCGTTCGCTATTATAAAAAATGAATAAAGTGAAAAGAATATGCCAATAATCCATGTTCGAACAATAGATTTTTCAATTCTTAAATTTAAAAAATAATTTACTGAATAATACATCAAAAGTAAAATCGGAAAAAGAGCTATGAGGCAATATGGAATTTAACCCCAATTATTTCGCTCAATATTTATAGAAATCCCTATATTTCTATATAAATTCCGAACGAATGAAAGAAGAGAAGAATTGCGGATTGATGAAATGCGGCGGATAAATCACTGCGGCTGCCGGCGATTTTCTTGACTGCGATAACGTCAGGTTTGTTTTTATCAAGTCGGCCATTCGCGAATCGCGATTTATGCGAAGCACGAGCCACGATACATACGTACAATATATACGGGAGCGAGAAGCCGACGTCGGTATAGTCGTCGGAGAAACACAGCGCGGGGGTCGGGTGAGTTAAGGGAATGCACAAAGCCGCCTCTGTCGAGAGGGAATAGAGGCGTTCTCTGTGCTTTCAGACATCTCGTAGCATTATGCATCGCGTGCACGACAGACCGACAGACCGTCTAGCAGGATCGTACGGATCCGGATCCCGAGATGATTCCCTTTCTCAAACATTCGCCGACTCTTTCGCGGCGTGTACGTACATGGGCCCGGCCCTGAACGATATCTCAGATCCACCAGAGAGAAAGATTTATATACGCGCAATTCTCTTCGCATCACGGTGAAAAACATCGCGGCGCGCAATCGTCTTGTCCGGAAAAATAAATCTTTCGGTGGGATTCGCAAGAATCGTCATTATTAAGGATGAGCGAGGTTGTTCTCATATTAAGGATGGCTCGCGTATATGCCGTTACGTTTACGAGACCGGTAGAACTCACATGAATGTTAAATTCGGGATAAACTCGCCTCGTCGGCCTCAGCTTCGTGACGCTTGCGGTGATTCGTGTTGATCTTATCCGTCACTTCTCGTTTGCAATAACGATTGCTTAGTATACTTAACGTATATTACGTCAAGATTTTCGGGGTCAGATAGTCCCTCGAAAGTAACATTCTGCGGTTTGCCGAACAATTTATTCTGATATTTAATAATAACGACCTAAAGGGTTAACTTTAGCGTGATTACAATTTCACATTTAAAAAAAAAACGTATTGTCTTATATAAAACCTGCGAGAAGTATACGTCCATTATTTTAATCCTTAGGCACGCGTTTAGCTTACGTCACAAAATAATTATTCGCGTAAGATAATTATTTTTTACTGCCTTATTATTTTTGAATTACACAAGCACCAAAATTAAAAGCTGATAATCTTATATGATATCTAACTTATATAACATCACGTAATAAAGAATAATTACATTATACATTTACGACTTTGTGTTACTCGACATGTTCACGCATTCAGAATAGACGGAATTTACTATAATCATATGTATACAATACACGATTATTTTGGTATAAACCAAAAAAAGATTATAAAGATGGACGGAATGCATGATAAAATAGTTTCGACCGCGCTCATATCTCGTTAGAATTATGAAAACGTTACACAGTTTGAACAAAATGTTTGGAATAAATATTTTTGCTAGGATGTGAAGTTTGAGAAATTGCCAGCAGCGTCACGAAGCGAAGAAATAAGCGACGTGTGCAATATAACTGAAAACTCACGACCTATTTTATCGATATGCTCCGAGCAGTAGGAAATTGAGCCAATTCATGTGAGCTCGACTAATCTCGCCTGCGATAGCTACGTGAGGAAGAATCCGAAGGGTCTATTTTCTGCTCTTATCCGCATACAAGCCAGTTAACACGAGCGGGAAAGAAGGTACTTTGTTTTAAGGATCTATTACACGGTCTAGCTTACACGCCATTACACGCTATGTTTTACACAGCCATCTTGCGAAATAGACGATATTTACGAACGGCTGCCCTGGAATAACAGGTGCAAAATGCATGCAGCCGAAACAGTAGCGCACGCGTAAAAATTCAATTTATTTTTCATAGCTCATAAACTGAGTTTCGAACGGAAGAGGAAACGAGTCTTAGAGAGAACAGTAAATTATTATTTTTGATTTAAATCCCTGGTATACAGTTACAACACATGCAAATTATTGAGCTCTACTAAATTATGATAATTTGATTATAATCTGATAAATCTTCGCGTGTCGAACATCTTCGTTGCAGAGATATTTTGTAATTTATGAGCTATGCGTGAAAAAAGAAGTCAGATCCTCACAAGTCGAATGCATTATTACGTTGGCGCGTTACTTACGTAACGTCGCAATCAAAGATTTATGACGGCAATGAAACAGTCCCCTCCCCCTCTCTCCGTTTCTCGCAAGTAATACTGATATTTTCATTACTCCGTGTACTTTATCAAGCAAATATAATATAAGGTATATCGCAACAATTCAATATCAAGGGAATCTCATTAACCCACCGAGTTTACATTCTGACAGCTAATTACCATCGTTGTAACGATGTAGCTGCAGCTCGATTATCTCCGCCGTCGGAGAAATGGTTCCGCTTTGTCGAAGCCCGCTAAAAGAACACCTCTCACCGCTCGATGAGTGTATCGATCGTACGCGAGCAATAAATCCCCGAGCAAAAGGAGAGGTCTCTTATCCGCTTCGCGCCGCGATGCCGGGCCAAAAGACGCAGATTTTTCTGCTGCGTCTGGCGGTCCCTCTCCTTCCTCTCTCTCCTTTTCACTCTCTCCCCCCCTTCTCCCTCTTTCTCTCCGCTAATGGGAAGCCATAATCATTAAATTGCATTTTTATTGGCCGGTGGCGACAGCCAAAGAAATGTCAATGATAAAATCGAACCGTATAGCAGCTCCGATAAAAGCTCGTCGAAATGTCTAATGACATGTCTACGGGCGATTCAATTCGTGAAATGCCGCCAGAGATTTACGTCACTCGGCGCACGAAGTAACGGGAAAGTGAACGTAAAAATCGCGCAAAGCTGTTTGCTTTCGCATACAAAGTCTTAATCATAAAAGGCAAACGATAAGTAGAAAACAATACTATATATATATATATTTGCGTAAAAAAATATATGTTCTTATACGGTATTAAATAATTATGTCATAATATTCATATTTTCTTTCTTTCAATGAAAACGTATGTACATACCAATATCGCATAACGATCAACTGCGGTTGTTGTAAACAATTATGCTAAAAATTGTCAATTTTTCTTGTTAGTAAAAATAATGTAAAAAATGCTACATGTTAATTTTATTAGCAGCTAACTGCTTTAAATTTTTCGTAATATGCCTCTGCACAAATATAGATAAAATTGCAATCCGGTCCATTATATTTACTTTTGCGTTAAGTATTGAAAAGACAGATTAACTCTCGCGTTATAATGCATATTTATATATCCACCTCGTTTATCATTAGTGCTACGTTAACTTTTCAACCAGCGGAAAATTAAGGAAAACGCTAAGTCGATTATGATAGAACTACTAAAACCGATTTCACCGTAATAACGTAAGTGCTGCAAGGGCGTGAAGCCTGCCCTTATCGCTCACATCGACGCGGTGCTCGATTGCGGCGGTGCTTTCCAGATCGCCGGAGAAATTTAATTTCCAAGTTCGTCGGTCCTTCTCGCGCGCGTGTCAATTATTACAACGAAAATCTCATTATCTTACACACCATTAATATCTGCGATAGGGAGGGGCGGCGCGGTTGCTCCCCTTTTTAATGGAAATAAATCTCGCTCGAGGGACAAGCGGAAGAATCGTCGGTTCGATGAACGATACTCACGAACTAATGCATCTATATCGAGTATCAGTGTTATCTGAGAGCTAGGTGTATCTGAAAATCGATCAAAATGTTAATACACGCATCTAAATGATAGATCTTCCAGCTAAGCGCTCCATCGATGGTTTACAACGTGTATCGAGTGTGTTCATAAAACGTAACAATACCTATGGAGTAACTTTTCCGGACGGATAATATATATCGATTTTTCAACGTATCGAAAGCATACGGCAAAGTGCACTCAGATACACAGATCCATCTATGTATCTATCGCAAGTTCCGTGATGTAAGAGCATCCAAGAATTACGGATCACGAACTATCGACAAGAAGAACCAATCGAATTCCATCCTAACTGCTTTCAAAAGGATCTCCTCTGCAGGATGAAAAAGTTGCGCGTCAAGGGGAGCTCCATCCTCACTCGCGATGCTTATCCCTCTATATTCTTCAGACTTTTGTTGAGTGATCGTATTGACCCGTCTACTACGGAAGTATAAGATACTTCATAGCAGTTTCACAGCGAACAGAATCCGATAAACCGGAAGAGATGCCAATTTGAAAAAGTCCTGCAAATGTTATCTTCAGAGCTTAAAATCGAGGCACAAGGCCAAATTTTGATCGAACGCTTTCACTTAATATTAATTTTTTATTATAATAATTCTTACTGAAATCATGATGTATGTGTTATCAGACGAAGATATAAATCTGCAGAAATTAATCAATTTAATCAAGTTATTAATATTGTGTTCAGCAGTCTACATTTATAAAATTCTTTTTTATATATATGTTTCTCAGAGAACATTACTTTGGGATAACGCCAAAAGTCACTTGAAATTCTCGCCAAAATATATCACAAAATTCACTTAAAATTATCGCAAATATTGCTATATAGTAATTTAAAAGAGTTTAACTCAATATTTTTTTATATCAGAAATTACTGATACAATGGAATATAAATTATAATCGCTCAAATTTAAACAAGCAGCGAACTAGATACCACAAACAACGAGATATATCGGTGGCTAAGCTCACGAGAAGAAAGCAAAGAAATCAAAGGGATCTCGAGTGGCTGCTCTGCGAGACAGAAAACTTTCGAGGTTGGTAAAGTCTGTTCAACCTGTACTTATTACGGAAGCCTCTCCTCTCTCGTGGAACAGCCAAGTAAAGTGCTTGTAAGGTCGCTGACAGCAAGGTGGAACCTGAGTTTGTAATCACGAGACAACAAAAAGGAGATCCAAGATGGAGGGCAAAATGGTAGGGAGAAAAAGAAGAAGCTAAGAGGAATGGTGTGCGAGAAAGAACATAACGCGGTACTTGACTTTGTCTGACCATCCGTTCGGTTATTACGACTGATCGATAATCAATCGGAAATCCGCTTAGGTTTCCTCGCTTAGGCGAAATCCAGAGATATGTACATAATCCTTAAAAGGGATACTCTTACAATTAGTTCAAGATATACTAAACCCTCTGCATTGTTTATTTTATCTCTATTTATCAAAATACTGAATATACTGCATAGTTAATTTCAAAATTCATTTAACACTTTTTAAAATTTGTTTAATTTTTCAGCCGTTAATAATTAAAGATGCTTAAATTTTTTATTAAAGAGAGAAGAGAAAGTGAGAATAAACAATTTCAGAATATTTTGCTACAATTAAATATGTATAAAACTTTTCATTTTCCAATAGTAAATAAAGTTTTTTGACTATAGACAAAAATTTTTGTAATCACCTTGGAATAATAATTTATGTACGATTTATTAAATGCGTTAAATTTTATTATTAAAATTTATTATATTTTGCGTTTAGATACATCAATTTATCTTCAAAACATATTCTTATATTTCCTTTATATTATAGTATAAAATATAGTCTCTCTTGTAATATAAAACTACCTGAAACCAAATGAATACCACTATCATGATAACAATTTCAACCATCAGAAACTGCATAAATTATATGTAGACCGCTATAGATTATATCTACTAAAACATTACGCATATCAAATTCTATAACCATATTCGAAATTAATTTAATTTAAAATTAAATGAAAAATTAATATCTAAATCTAATGTTTTGTATTTCATAGAATTATATATCAATTTAATACTATTGGAATTGTGTATGTACATATATTTATATAAAAATCAAAAATATATTCCCAGAAATCATTATACACTGTGTGAGAAACCTATTTTATTAAATCAACTAATATCTTGGTTGGATGTGAGCGCAAACAAATTCTTCAGTTAATATAACAAAAAATTTGGTCCACATAACATAAAATTTAGTTATGTTAAAAAATGTTTGTTATGTTAACCAAATTTATATTTGTTATATTAACTAAAGAATTTGTTTGCTCATATCCAACCAAGGATTTAGTTGATTCAACAAAATGGGTTTCTCAGTGTATACGATCAGTTACATTTTTATAAAGATTGGAAAAATGTTACGAATGTAATCATCATATTCCATCCGAAACGTTTCTTCTTTTTTGGCATTTAAGCTCTCGACGGCAATATAAAACTGATCGGTCGAATCCCGCATAGCAATATCTCGACTGCAACGTCCGCAATATTGCAGTGGATCTGTCGTCGCGCTCACCGGAGAAAATCGTTCGGTACCGAAGCGACAAGAAAGAACCGACAAACGTATCGGTGCCTCGAGGAAAAATCGTCACTCGCCTTTCCAATTACGGGACACTACATCACGAACAGCTTTCTACGGAGTTCCCGGAGAGACATGTGTCCTCCTTTAAGAGATCTGTATCTTCAAAGTGATCTATACCGAGTGATCTAACACGAGTTCGTCCGCTCGCCAGCAGTCCGACTTATCTTCTTAAAGTTCTTTTCGAGCTCTCACATCGTGTATCACGCGATATTGCGTTCGTGGAAGATACAAGTTAATTTCCGCATTCTTGTTCTCTTTCTTGTGAAAATTATTATTAGATATGTATCCCAAGAGTGCAAGAGAAAGGTCACGATTTGCAAACTTGCAAATGTAAGTGCATTAAAAAGAAGTATATATGATAATGCGCTATAAAATATTATTAATATATTTAATAATAACATTTTAAAATCAATACTTAATCTATTATAGAGATTAAATTTTACATTAAAATTTATGATAAATTATATTCAAGAATATTTTAAAAGTCTCCTAATTTTTCGCCTCAGGATGCCTTGACACTTCATGACTTTTATAAACACATCCACATACATATATTATATACATGCAAATCCAATTGCAGTTTATATAACAATGTTTGATTAATAACGTCTAGGTTCGTAAATCTTTTTTGGTTCTGAAATGTGTATTATTCTTTTAAAGAAGCTAAATGTCTGTAGATCAACAGCTTATGTGACATTTACTCAACTTTGTAATTTGGTAATCTTTCTTCTGAGAAATGTCGTTCATCGATTTAAGCCATTCACGTCTCGTGGCGACCAGCTTATCTCGTCGACAATGCACCTGGCTTAGTACGTGCGACATCAGAGACGGACAGACGAGGATTAATGTACGATTAGGATATATATGTACACGCATTAACATTGTACACACGAGACGCTTTAATTAAGTGCGCGATGCACAAATGGACATGTATGCGTGTGCATACATACTCATGTGATACGGGACATCATATAGAACATCGTGCCTTTTCTTAACGAAGCTAATCTCCAGGTTCATTCTATAGGGTCAAACGGGATAGGACGTGCTTCGACGAGCGTCGCAGACACGGAGCAAGACGGTCGATACGATTGATCCGTGAACCGAAGTAAGAAAGCCGCAAGAGAGTATCTTCCACAAGCCGCCACAAACATTCGCGAAAGTTTACGGTCCCAAATGGAATTGCTATGTCGGGTCGCAGACTGTCAAAGTTGCAATGAACACTCCCGTAAATGATTAATCACAAATTTTTTTTTTCAGCCTTAATATTTTAAAAGCCTTCTTTGCGGAGGCTGTTAAAATATCAAATCGATCAGATCGAGTGTTTAAATTTGTAATTTTAATTTTTGATAAATAAAACATTCCTGCTATTGCAATTTTCCGCGCGCGTACAATTTTCTCATACATCGTAATTAAAAACTAATAATATTTATACTTGATTTGATTAAGTATAATGAAATTCAATGTTATCCGGAGAGAGTGAGTATTTCCCGACTGTAATATCGAATCCTATACCAATGCTTTACTATAGAGAGATGAGCGTTTCCTATCTATGCATCTCTCATAACTAATAACAGATTGCAGGGAGATATATAACTTGGGAGATATAACGACCACAAAGCGAATTCCGTATCCGATCCCAGTGCGAAATCTTAATCTATGTTCGAAGAGAGAATATTGGGATCCGCGGGCGAATAGCGTTCGATAGGTATCGTCATAACCCCGGAATCGTAACTAGCCGCTTTAGAGCATTCTCCGTCGAGGCTGCGTCATGCATCTGGGTCGAGTATGTATCCGGAACGATATGTACGACGCGGATGCACATCAATGATGGAAATGCGCAAAATGTGTTTGCACGGGAAAAAGCAAAAACAAAAATTGAAACGAAATGTGATTCGCCGTTCGGATGACAAGAAAAGAAAGAAAAATTCGCCAAACTTTGTAATTGCATTTGTCTTACCGCGCCGGATCCGCGAATGCATAGCAGTGAAAACTGCATTTTTCCAGATAACGGCCAACAGGATTTTTTTTAAAAGATTTCACTAAAATATTCTTCACGCGCGCGCATCTTGATATTAAATAAGGCACGCGACGAGCTTCAAAATTGGAATGATTAAATTACGTAGAGCTGTACATGTTTATTCAAAAGTTTTTCCTTATTTAAAGATTAAGAGTTACCTGATATTACATTACCAACTAAATTGTGAACAAAATCAGATCTCTCGTAAGCTACGATAGGATAGGGAGAAGGATCGTCTTTATATATTTAGAACTTTTAGGTAGTTCTCTGCAGAACGTTAGAAAAGAAAGAACTTTACCAATAACGAGCAATTATTAAAAGCTGCTTACAAGGTTTATTAAAAAATTAACATGAGCATAACAAGCCCGCCGTGTATAATAAAGCATATTAACGAGGATGCCTCTCTCGCATGCGCAGCCCCGTATAAAGACAAGGAATCTGTCTTTCGGGAAATTCCGCCATATGGATGGATCGCACGCTGAAAAGGTTGCTTAAGGAGAACTCGACCTATAAATTCCGACAATCCCCTACAGGCTGGGCGGTAATTGCTCGTTTCCCTGACTGACTGGTCCCGGGACACATGGAAGCCCTCACTGGCCTATTGTGGCCAGTGGACGCATAGATTCTAACTGCACTGTGAATAACATGCGCGGCTAATATGACGGTGAATACGACGCATTAACATAGTTTTGCCCGGCGGTGACGAACAGCAAATTACAGCCTTTGATGGTATCAAACAATTGCAGAGAGTCAAACTACCAATCGTGAATCAGAAATAAATCGCGATATGTGACAGCATAACTAAGATACTTCTTGTTTGATAAATAAATACTACATGTTTATTTTTTTATAAATCATTTAAGCACAATAATAAAATGTATTAAAATACTGCATGTTAATCTATTGTAATACATTTATTAAAATAGAAATATTTTATCAAAGTTTTAATAATTATTAAATTTCCATTTTTTTACTTATATAAAGATAAATCGATAGGATTTACTTACGAAACAATCTCTCAGTTATACATGTTGCATTCACTCGATGTTTCAACATTCGTGAACGCATTCGATAGTTTTATAATCCTATAAGAGCTTGTTTTTAAAATTTTTTCAACTCGTGGTTAAAATATTCCACGCTCAAAGGAACGCCAATGTTCATCGTGTCAATTTTTTTTTTCATGTAATTTTGGCCAAACATTATCGAATATTCGGCTGGATTTTAAGCTCCCAGCTTAAAATCAATGTAAAATATTTAGGTTTCCTTAAAACATTCCGCCCATCTATTTTGACAAAAAACATTTTGGTTTAGGAACGGGAACAATGACGATAAAAATCTTTTATTGTGATTTCTTACTCGTATGCAAGCAGATTTAAGTTTAATTGAGTTTTGGATAATTCAAGTTTATTATGTTCATCATCGCGTCGGAACTCTAGCACATTAATGAAATTTGCATGTTAATGAAAGTCTTATAAGAAGATCAAGATTATTAAACCAAATTATTAAACGTTTATTATAACATGCGGCAATTTTATTAAAGATGCATTTGTTAAAAGAGCACGTTTTTTTTTAAGAATTCTTCAAATTTTTTACCATCATAATTAAATACCTCTTACACCATATAATTACATTTTACATTATTATACATTTCAGCGTACCTACTTTCCAAGCGAATTTTTGCCATTGGTTCGTCGAAGCTAATACAACTCGCAATATGCATCCCAACTACATTGTACGCAATCTGCCGCGGGCAATACGACACACGATAAACACGTAGGCAAACCCTCAATGCATTAACACAGTTTTGCCCCGCGAGAGTAGCCGCTCTAAATTCTCCCCGCTGTATGTCAACCAACGTAACATACGGCCAACTACTTTAACAGAATTCACGCGCGGCGCATTCCCGATAATAAACTGATTATCTATTGATTGTTAACGCGACGCGAATATCAATTTTCGGAGTTATTATTTCGGAACACACAACTATAACTGAACAGGTTCATTTAGTTCATTATCGTTCGTATTTTTCCTCCCATTCGTACAATATTTCATCTCGGGATAGAGAATTAACCCTTTCATATCCGCCTACGCACAGCATTTATATTTCCCCCTTTTCCCATAAATCAATCGTTTAATTTATAAAGCCAATGTAAGAACAGAATAAAATTTAATTCCGTTAAATTATTCAAATTAAAAGTACTGATTTATCGAAAAATAACGTAGAGATTAGTTTGTGATAAAGTGACGACTTTTAGAGCAACTTGTTTGAAATTGTTTCGTATCAAAATTAATATTCTGGATATAACAAAGTATAATTTGTGAAATCTCGACTAGCTAGAATATTTTTCACACAATATTTCTTGTAGTACTATCATAAATTCTCTCTACGAAAGACATTCGAGTGTTTCATTTTCAGATGTGACTGAGAAATATATCTTACGTGAAACTATATACGCGCCAAAGCAGCTTTTACGTTCCTAATGAAAGCGACCCTTACATTTTGCCACGCATCATCGCACTTTTTTTTTGCTCGCTTGTTTTCACGCTACGTTGGCCGGAAAGCCGGTACACGGAAAAATTGACAAACGCTTAGGGGAAGCAACAGCGGAAATGTCGGCGACAACTTTATCCAACAATGTTTCTGGCGATATAATTGCATACTACGTCCAATTCACTAATGGCTCGTGCATACAGGACGACTCCTCGCTCGCTCGCTTTTACGCATTCATCCGGCAACAGTTCACCATTATTAACCCAGTTCGTTGTCGATGATAGATTGCCCCGACCATGCCCCGGGAACGATTCATCGTTATCGACGGGTTCGACATGATCTATCGAGATTAACGATTAATCCATTGGGCTCTTTTGGCTGTTATTCAATGATCTTTGTTGACGATGATTTTCGTCGTATACAACGTGTCGGTAGATACACGGTAAAAATGACACGAGAGAGTTTTTGTATTCGATACCACGAGAAGAAAAAATATATAATAAAAATAAATTCTTGAATAAATAAAATTGCGACACGTTAATACGACAATGGACGGTAATTAATTATAACTAGAAAAGCACGTTTATTAATATTTTAATTTTTATTTTCTTAATTTAAAAAAACGACTTTACTTACGATAAATTCTTTTTAAATATTGTATGCCAAACCTATATATCAAACTAAATAAATTACCAGATTTTTGTGTGTGTATTTCTCCTTTCTTTTATTTTCCCCGATTTATCGCGTTTCTCCGCAAAAACGTGAATTATTTTTGCATAGTCTTTTTACTTTTTTATTTTATTCATTAAATAAATAATTCCCTTTTAGCGCAACTCGAATAAACGGGGAAAAAATGTCAAAAAGAGAAATCTTTTAGTAAAAGGAAAACTTTTACAATAACTTTCTCGACTTTTATGTATAACAATTTTAAAAAAGTGCTCGCAAGTCTCCGTCGTCACGCGCTACGTCCATCTTCTTTTTCCTCTTTTCTCTTTTTCTATTTCGCTCGTATGAATATATCCGCACACTCGTGCACCGTCTGCACTAGCCTATTCAGCCAATATTCTCCAACCTCGCGCGCGCTTCCTTTATCGCCGGACCTTGACTGTAAAATACGGCCTCCCTTATTCTTCGCTCTGTACTTTTTAACCCCCTATTATACTTTCGACGCGCACCGACGCGACGCCGCGCCGGTGGCCGTGATAGCGGAAAAACTCGCGTGATAGCGATGCATCGCGATTAATTCCATTTCACGTAATCGCGCAACACAATAGAGCGTATAGTCGATGCAACGCGGAAAATGAATGCGCGCACGGCAATTTCGATCGTTACACAACAATCAATCGCCGTAAAACGCTTCCCGTTAATCGGGCCGAGCAAACGACTTTTATACGCGCGAATATCAAAATTGCCATGTCACAGCTACACAAATATCTCAATTAGAAATATTCCATTGTTTCTCCGTTCCAATATTATACAGCAAATTCCTATACCACCATAAACATCCATACGCAAAGAGACCCAAGTAATATTTAAGATGTTGGATTATCAAATTAATCAGATTCAAATGTCTCGACGTAGAACATGTCGCATATTTAAATTCGACTAACATAAGAAATAAGACAACTTTTTATTAAGTCCAAAAGTGTCCTTTGTATTTTTTTTTCTTTCGGATATATAAAAATTTTTATATCTAAACGTGATCGGGATAGAGTTAATCGTGTTGCGATATATATATATCGCAGCCTATTGTATATGCGCTTCTCGTCACCAAAAACTCGTGTCGTATCCTCGCTTTACGACGCAGGGTCCGTTTTGCATTTACACGCCTTGGTTAAAGCTGCGGACAACCGAGCGGGCCGATACGTGGCGGTAGATATGCCTGGCGGCCTTGAGCGTATGCAAACTCACGTAAAACGAATGAAATCATCCGCATGCAATTCCGCGTCGCGCATTCGTAAAGCGGTGCGGCGGAACGTGGGTGGCCATCGATCCCACCAATCTCATACATATCGCTATACCGGCCGGTCTCTCCTCTTCGGCAACGCTCGAAATTAATTGAATGGAGCTCTAATAACCGACGAGATTTATTAATCGGCCGAGCTGCGGCCTAGACCGCGGATTGCACGCGGCAATGTTGCGTTCTATGACTGTACGCCGCGGGATATCGCGAAAAATTTTCTCGCTGCCACTAATCGCGATTTTGTATTTGAAATGTGTTTGCTCATATAATGCTTCGTAAATAAAAATATCATCTATTATTATTAAAGTCTATTATTAAATTGCATTATGCTTTCTAAAGTATTATTTTAGACAATATTATATTATATAATAATAAAATTTTTGCTTTACATAATGCGTCACGCGCCTCTATTTTATAACAATTATAATGTTCTTACTGCAGCGGGGAAAAAAATCACAAATATGATCTACATCTAGTTTCGATACTTGAGCTTCGATCATTCATTCAAAATCAAATAAATAAAGATTATAGGAGCGATATCCGTTCTGGTTTGCAAACTGTACAGTCTCGAATATCCAACAATGTATTTTTGACATGAAAACTACCATCGATAGACACGACCAGCGAAACGCAGTTCTGAACTTCTCACGAAAGCCGTTAACAAAAAGCTTGTTGTGTACAATGCAATCCCTCCAGCTAAAAATTCGGCTGAGCTTTATTTACTTTGGCTTTTGTTATCGTTATCAGAACACAATTATCTCCCGGTGTATAACTGAATATTCGTACAACTTATATAACTAATAAAACGCAAACAATAGCTACATGAAAAGCTGGCCATTTTGATGCAACAAAAATAAATAAAAATATAGACCTCTGAATAAATGAAAAAAAATTATCCACCTGTCGAAATACCAGTTGTTATAAAATTCAACAGTTGTACAAATGCCATTCGCGCTAAGTGATTTAATTCGTTAATGGCCAATATTTTATTCTTTCGAGACCAAAATGACAACAACTATAAATATAATAAAAACTCGCAACGTTTAAAAAATAATATATTGCATTAATTTAGTATATCTACACGGAAAGAACAATTTTGCTGAGATATCTAAAAATTTAACCAGATACAGATCTGAAAATAATTTTGTTGCACTACCAAAATAATTATGTAAAACACTCAAACTGATTGCTAAAATGTCAAAATTGTGTACAGCATTATCATCATATTTCAGCGACCTACTATACTTATTTTGATGTTGCAACAAAATTATTTTCAGAGATCTATATCTAGCTAAATTTTTAGATACTTTAGAAAAAGTACCCACAGTGCAGTTTGCAAACCAGGACGGATATAAAATATCGTTCCTATAATCTTTATCTATTTGATTCGAAATGAATGATGGAGGCTCAATTATCGAAACTAGATATAGACCATACGTTCTTTCCGTGTACTTAATAATGCAGATAAATGATAATAACTGCAATATCTTAAAAAAGATAACTGTGTTAAAACTCATTATACTTTATAATTATATAGTCTTTAATAGATTGAACAAATCGCAATTATACAATCATCAAATTCCTTAGTTATCAAGCATAATAACGGCTGAAAGCATCGACATGACGAATCGTGTCTAAATCGAGATACTCTGATGACATAATGTATGGTCAATGCACCTATTTACGGCAAACGGATAAAACACACGCGCTATATTCCCATGTTTATTTAATGCATGTGAATGACCTATCAGGCATAAGTGTTCTACAAACGAAGTGAATGGTATATGTACACAGATTGTACTTACTATGAATGGCATATGAATGGAATATCTGATTTTATATACGATTAGAGTTGGGAGACTGCAGGTGTTGTGTAATGGCATTTCACGGCAACTTTCGACGGATATTAATGCGCTTTTTTACGCGAAACTATGATAGGGACTTTCGAATCTTCGCTCCGTGATTTATCGCCTCTTCTGGGAAAAACGATCGGATAAACGTAGTTCAACGTGTAATTTTCCTAGCAATTTTCTTCAGTATTAATCCCCTCATTACCGAGCTCTTTTACAGCCTTTTTATAAAATCGCCCATATAATAAAAAATTTCAAACTTTAATCAAATATTATATATTAACGAATAAACTCTGATGAAATGTCAGAAATATATTGATAGAGGAAACACGCAGTACCCTTATTTTGTGCTTGTATTTACTAATTAATACTCGCTTATATTAATTAAATATTAATAATATAATTTAAGAAATTGTGCGTTAAGCAATATTTATTCATAAGCGATATAGAGTTTATTTTCTACTTTTTCGCTACTTCTCTTTCCAATATGATCATATTTGAAAGCTATACGCATCGTAAGACATTTCAATATATATTACCAAATTCAACACTAAATATTAATACTATATTAATACTGTCTTTCACATGAAGACTTTACATGAATATGCAATTTCATCGCGCGGCGTATTCGAGAGAAATTTACTCAGTAGTTGCCAAATGAAGGTTATACCTATAGATGCGCGCAAGAATTCACATTCCGCTTATTGCAACCTGTCGATTCCGTGAGGAGACCGTAAATACGAATCTCGAGGGAAGAATGGGGACACGAGCGTTAAATTGAAATACTTGTGGTTCGAGAAAAATATCACAGCCATATATATCATCTGATCAGTGATGCGATACATACGAGATATTAATACTAATACCGGTAGAAAGTTAATTCTTTAAGAGAGAAATTGGTTACCGTTCCACGACAAGTTGAGGTTGTAAGTTCGCGCAATATATAAATTATCGAATATATTTTCTCCTCATTCCTCGACCAGTAAAAGGCATTTTCTATTGGAGCACTTTCTAAAATGTCCACTTAGAAAGCGCAAATTTTCATTGCACCATTCGATATCATCCATCAAATATTTTCTGCGAAAACTTGTATCAATAAAACTATACCAATACCTACGTCTAACTAGAAGCGGAAAAAAATTGTAAATTGATCGACTTCGCAATCAGTTTTATAAACGCGAGGCAGTTTTATAAAACAAATTTATTTCGCAATAATAGAAAACCTTCAACGTGGTTCATTGGAATATAAGAGTTTCTCTACATTCGTGCATTCAGGTTCTCATTTCGCAAATTTACATCGCGGTAACAAGTTTTATTTCTACTGTGTATTTTACTCGGTGGTTCATAACGTAAAGTGCGGCAGAATAACGAATTAAAGCGGAATGAAAATACTTTCTATTTTCACCATTATTTTCAAGCTAAGTAAAATATTCATAATTACATTTGCAATTCCACATGTAAAAATATACGTATATAAAAGTCTGGCTTGAATTGTAAGTTACCTATAAGATAAATTTTAAAACAGAAAACAGGAAATAAACTTATCAAGGACATGATCGATTAATCTCACTACGACTTGTTCCAGCTTCGAGATTGTATTTACTTGCGTTCGAACCGCGCGAAATGGAAAGAGAAATAGAGAAAGAGAGAGTGACGCGGAGTAAGGAAGAGAGAATCGCTCAAACTTTTGCATCACATTGTCGTTCCGAAACTACCGCGGTATGACGATATCGCAGGCGAATTTACGAGCGGTCGCGCACTGCAGTTTCGACTTGGTCGCCGGTCGTTAACGTGCAACTCGTGCATCAGCATTAACCGCGGCATACCGACGCAAGCCCGTCGGAAGGGACAGGTGCATTGTTAACGGTGGCTCGCAATGAGTAACAATAGCGGAAGCCAACCCGCGAATTAGTCACCACAAAATGTTTCACCGTGCGAGCACCGTGATTAGGCGCAGGTGTAGGGAGTCAAACTGCCCGGCGTTTGTTTCGGAAACGCGCGTAATCCTGCACTGCGTGATCTCAGCCTCGTCTCGTTTGCTTGCGTTTGCGAGTTGACCCAACATCGCATATAGAAACCTCTCTCATATTACAACAGTAATTTTCATTCAATTTCTATTTATGAAAACAGAAGTGTTTATATAATGATGGAAAATAATAAACTTTTATGTCACGAGAATAACGAATTCTAACATAGTCACAAGAAATGCCCCAAAAATACCAATCATATTTTAATACGAGATTTTAATGTAATATCACATTGACGGAATAAATTTATTTTCTCGTAATATTACATGTATTAATATCCGAAAAAATAAATTCTCACAATATCTAAGGAAACCGTCGTTGTTAAAAAAAAAGATAGAAATAAAAAACACGATCCGGAGTGATGATGCACATCGCCAATACGCGATGTAAAAGCAGTGCGTATAAAACCGAATCGTAAAACGCAATTCTCGCGCGTATTTCTAAATCCTTAAAAAAAATGAACTCTGCTTTTGTGAAGAGATGATTTATGTAAACATAACGCAATACACAACTGCGCAACGTTGCGTCGAGCGAACGGATCAGCCTCTTTTTATTATATCTCCAACTCTCTCCATCTCTCTCTATATTCTTTCTCTCTCTTTATTCTCCGAATAACGTATATCGAAGTCGATAGGGTCAATTGTCAATATTTTCCGCTCTGCTAGCGAACACAACGATTCGTTAGGTTCATGTAGATTATTCGCTATACGTTTACAAAATGTATCTCGACATTCAATTTTGCAAGATTAATTTACATGTTTTTTTGCAAACTGACATGTATAAAAAATTCCAAAAGTATAATGTTTCCACCGGTTTCCACTAAATTTTTCAAAAGTTTACAAAAACGTCGTCATGTATATATTTTTTTAATTTTCTGAATACTATATTTTCTTGCGTCAGTTTATTGAAATATTCAATCCTGGAATAACAGAGATGCCAAGCATAAACCTCAAATCCTATTTTAAAAATACTTGGGAAAGGAAAATAGATGATTACCTCTATGTATTAACAATTTTTTCGTATCATATTTTGCAGATAATAGTTTTATTTCGTGCAAATAAAATATATAAACTTTTGATTCAACATTCCGATCTTCAATATTCATAGGATATAAACACCATTTAAAAAAAACCATATAAAAATTTTATATGTTAAAAATGTGCCAATATTCTATATATTTATTATAATTTTATTTAATTGTCTCTATTTTCTTTATTTTTCGCTATTTATTACGATGCGCAACAGCGGAATTTTGACATAAATTGCATTACCTAACTGTGAAATATAAATGTATCCAAATTACAGCAACGTTCAAAATAACTAATATTTTATAAAGTATTGCGTGAAATAATTATAAACGATTATTTCGATAAGTAGCAAAATAATCAATAATAAATTACTTTGTTGCTCTGTCGTCGCCCGATGCCATATAATTCCAGGTTTTTTCTCTCATCCCTCTATTTTTCTGTTTTTTTCTTCGTAGCTTATACACTCACAAAAATATAGCAAATTACGATCGCACAAATACTAATCGCCAGAATACTTCTTGATACCGTGTCACATAATACGATTAATAAAGTCGAATTAACAGCTAATTCAATTAAGACGATGCATTTCAAAACGTATAACACACGACGATGTACTATACAACTTGCCGTTATTTAAATTACTCGATTCGAATAAGCGATTCGCGCATTCATTACTCCGCAAGTTAAATCTAAAAATGATTGGAATAAATTACGTTTAAGAGGGCGAAACATTCATCTCGATTCCTACTTGAGGTAAGTAGATCGCGCAAGACACATGCATATATTCGACAAACAACCCGGTCTCACACGCTCACGAGTCGATTAATGCGGACTAATCGCTTGATCGTAGAGAAGAATAATACGACGACACACGGAGCGACTGCTGTTGCCTGCCGCGGGTCACATCTCACTGCGCGAATCATAACGCGACGACCTTGCGAAAACACAACAGCGTGTCATACACCGCGCAAAAACCATCGCGAGCCGTCGCGCCAGCCAGCTTTTTTAGAAAATACTTGACGCTTCAAAATAAAGACGATCCTTCGCATTTTAAATTGCTTTTTTTGAATGGACTATTCCCGTAAGACGTAAGTTAAAAATCTGACATTAGTATACGAATGATAATTGAATGCGCTTTCGCATAATTTAAATCTGACGTTAATTGAAATGATAAAATTTATCTTTCTGTTCAAAAAATATATCTATGTAAATTAATAAGACAAGTTCACTTTTTACGTATATATATATTGTTATTTACATATATACATATGTATGTATTTGCATATATATATATATATTCATATATCTGTACGTAAGAAATCAAAAAATAAAATTAGTTGCTGAATCATAAAAGTCAGTATCACTTGAAAGAACTATATATAGAATAGAAATCAATAAAAAATCGATACATATGCAATGATAATTGCAGATCCATATAAAATGGCATCATTGGTTTTTAATTACTTTTAGCTCGAAAGCAATTGCATTGTCGACATTTTCGACTTTATTTTTAACATTAATTAAGCTCCAAAATACGCTATTAGTTGCGAAGCACTTTGTATTCGGAACTAAGATTAAAAAATAACTTTAATAGCTACTGTGTTACATGCAGCGTCGTTTCTGACACTTTGCTTGTGGCAGTGACAAAGCGCCCGTAGAATTAAGCGAACGAAACGGTTCACGATGTGAATAATGACGTCCTCTCTTCACGTACGCATTTCGCGTTAGATTTAATTAAATTTCTCATTGTGTTAAAACTATCGTCTTTACTTCCGAGTACTGTCGCGTTTGCAAATGTTACACAAACACGCGCAAACGATTCAAGGTGTAAATTCGGACGGAATCCTAAAACCACATTTTGTGACATTAAAAATCACGAATAATTAAAAATCAATTTTCTCCGTGACCGTTTCAGAATATAGTTCTTTTCAGATTACTTTTTTAACTTTCAGATATAGAACTGAAAATTCCAAGTTTTTTTTTAATTCAGTAGAAATCATTTTTATTAATCAAAGATATGATGGCATAAAAATTCTCAAAGATATCGTAGCGTAAGAAATTAAATTTTTATGATTAGACTTCAATTAAACAGTTTCTTACTTGAAAGATATCTCAAACTTTATCAATAATAATATAAGCTGTCAAAAAATCAATTTTCAAATGCACGTACGCTATAAGACTAATTTTCTTCAACAATTGTGATAAACAATTGTTATAAACTCTTAAATAATAAATAATTTCGCCAAATAAATTGGTTAAAATTATTACATTCTCTCTCTCTCTCTCTCTCTCTCTACCCTTTTTTTTTTATCTGCAACAGTACGCCAAGATGTAACACTATTAATTCATATTACGCACTTAATGTGGCACGAGTGTCAAGAGCATGCTGCTGTCAGTGGCAATGACATAGCTTTTGGTGCAAGCGGCGATTAGGCGAACGAAACCCCCCCGATGCAGCGTGCTCGCTTCAAGAGAGGAAACAGTGATGTTTTGTCGGGCTTATCATCGACGCAGTCTGCATGCATGTACGCACGTGTGTGCATGACGCCGATAAGGGTCGTGGCACTCGAGACGTAACACATTCGCGATTATCATCCGCGTGAACATAATCGTCTGTCGACGCACATGCAATTTCGTTCGTGTCGCTTAAATCTGTTTTTACCTGACAACTGGGCGTCCGGGCTTTCCAGCTGAAAATTGTATGTTAAATTTTACGCCTGCACCTGTGAGCTATAATATAAACACGGCTTGTTTATTTCCGCCATCTGCAATACGCGAAATTGAGTCGGTCGATAGCGACATGGACACGCCACTAACTTTGCCACTTTTTTCTCGTTTAAACCCGCTTTACGCGATCCATAATTCACGACAGACGTGCACTCGCAGTTTTGTGTACCACATGTGACGCATATGACCTTTTCAACGCTCAAAATCTAAAAATCTATTATACAAATTTTTTTTTTTCTATTTTTATAAAACAGTAAATTACATAATAAAGAATTTTCATTACTATACTCGTTCAGATAATCTATTGATTATTTTATTAATTGAATAGTTTAATTTTTCTCGGTATAAAAAAGAATATTTTATTGGCAGTAATGTTATTACATACGTGTCATATAATATTAAAAGACGGCTGCTTTTTCTCGTCGTCCATATATTACAGACGGAATTATTATATGAACATGCAAAATGCGAATCCTTCATGTGCAATCGCGTATTGCGAATACCAGGCAATCACGGTGAATTTACCGGCAAACCGGAGTGCATTTCGACGTGAATTTATATTCAACGACCGATAAGTTTGATTCGCGCATAAATCGCACGCAGGGTACTCGTCGTAACTTCACGGTAATTGAGTCTTCTAGTAATATGTAACACAGAAGGGGTCTGCTATATAGTTTCCAGTAATACAAAATCATATTACAGTTCGATGTGCCAACAGACGATGCACATGATCGGCATGCAATTTCACTGCCCATATACTAGCAACGTACCTGCGCGCATAACTTTTTTATTCTATTTTTCATTTTGCGTTAACGTCGAAATGATCGATGCGGTCGTTACATGTATGAAGATACGCGCTAGAGAAATGGTCGGCTGTTTTCCAATAGTTTTCAATATGATCGAAACCATGGTAATTTACTATAAAATCCTACCTTCCTCGGTTCTTTAATCACAATATTTTAGAATACGATTAACCTTCGTTTTATAGATTTTGAGATAAAACTCCCTCGTGAGGCAAATCTCATTTCTTTTATTCTCTCGAGTACCATTCGCCGAAACATGAAATAAAAATAAAGTGTACATACAAGGAGCGGAAAAGATATATCATACTTTGCGACATTGCATCATCTTCGCAAAATGTATCTACATTTTCGTAGAGAATTATACTTTTTGAATTCTTTCACCATGATTTCTTTCGTGTCCTATATTCTTTAATTTTTATTCTTCTACAAGTCCACGTGCATTACATATTTATTTTAAAAATGTGCTTTTATGTATTTTCTTAAACTAAAATGTATATATAAAAAACAATGAACATTATTATTAACTTGTACATTTGTGAAAAATTCAAACCGCTTAACAAGAACGATATTGAAGAATGTTTCACAAGTGGAACAAATGTGTATAAAAATCTCGATTGTAACAATCAAATTCTATTGCACCCAAGATTCATTTTTGTTGCCAATCTTTCAGCTTTGACGCCGAAAGTATAAGTTTACGTAATAGCCCATCTTAGCATTTACACCTTTCAAATGTTGGTGTCGGCGTCGGCAATGTTGCATATTTCATGCATTTTTCATCAGGTTTTTATGCAATATCGTCATGCAAGCAATACGAAGCGCACGAAAGAACCAAGAGTACCGACGATATAGCTTTATGTAGCAGACTGTAAAAAGCGGCTCTTCGTCGACGGATTGACAATCTATCGTGCCATTTATTCCTATTCTTTGTACTTGATGTCTGTCGCGCGCGAGGATTTTCTACCTTCATATGTATATATTGCGATATATTTCTCCCTGCCTGTGCATGTATACGATACAGCTTTGTATGAGTGTGAAAGTCAATGACCGACTAGCAAAGCCGTTTTTTTACGATTGAATGCAAATAATTCAGATTAAAACAATCAAAGCGCCAACAACTAAATCAGTTTTACTGCCCGCTTTTTAAATGGCAAATATTTTCGTCAAAAAAGATAAAAGATACAAGATTTGAGTTAACTTAAGATTTTAAATTTAAACCTGCGGTCCCCCTATTCAATGCATAAATGAAACCTGTAGCCGAGTTAAACCCCAGGCAACTCTGGTGGCGCGGGATCGATTTATTTACGGGAAAACTTAGTGTCTGCGTCGACGAGATACGAAACTTACAACATAGACGAAAGGCCAAAGACTAACAAACTAAGGTTTCCAACAGCTCGAAACTCGATCTCGTCAAGTGCTCACATGTTGAACTGACGTGAAATGAAATGCGGATTTTTACACGAGTGAGTGCACGAATCCGTGGAGCAAATCTAGGAGATATTACTGCGCCGTGTGACTTGAAGAAAAACGCGCGCCCGTGTGTAGGTGTAAATCGTTTCATAACGCAGGAAATGAATATTTCCCGAAAGGAAAATATCCGGATGTCCTGGCACTTTGGCGGGGCACCGATTAGCATGCAAATGCCTTTAAATATGTGTAATCTCTCTGAAATGCCCGTAAAAGTTGCGTATAATAGGAGCGTAAAAAAGTGAAAAGGATATTTAAAGAATACTCGCAATATTCACGAATTATAAACATTCGTAAAAGTTTGATTGTATCTTCCGTGAACAAATTGTTTTGTTAAATATTAGCGCTAACAGATGAATTGATTCTATTACGAGAACGATTCATTTTAATACTAAGCGTTACTAAACAATATATAAATAAATGAATAAATGTTACGCTATATACTATAACTTTCGTAAGAGTGCAACGGTTAATACATGTTTACTATGGAAAATACATAAAAGATGAGGCAAATGCATGATGATAATAAAGTGGTTTACCAAAGCATTATTCAGACAAGCAAACGAGTGTTTACGAGCTAGAAATCTTATATGTTAAATATAACATATTCATGAATAAAAAAGAGTAAGGAAGAAAATAAAATAAAATATGTAACTGACTTTTGAAAGAAGGAGAAATTTAAAGAAACTGAAGACAAAAATATACATAAGATAGTCACGCATCATACATGATCTTATATTAGAATTCTTTTATCTGCTTACAGCGTCTTTATTATTTTGCAATAGAAATAGAAATAGCGATGAAATAACAACAGAAAAGAACTGATAGTACAAACGGATGATCTCTTTCAAGTAAGAAGATGCGACGATTGAACGAAAAGTAATTTTTTACGCATTTCTGCGCGATGAGGGTGCTAATAATTCTGATATTAAAGATCCAATTAACATATCGTTAATTAATCAAGGCTTAACGGGGCGTGTAATTAGAATATCAATGGGGCTTCGATCCTCGCTCGATTTATATTTAAATTCCGTTATCGTTCTAACGCAATCTTGCCGTATCGCGTCTCCAACGAACTACAACGAACGAAGCAACGTGCTTTTCCATTTCCTACATTCAGCGACGATTCCCGACTGGGGTATATCCAATTTCTGAGATTGAAAACTGAAAAACAGCGATGGTCGCCTAGCTTTTACGCGAAATCGAACACGCAATGAGAACGAAAACGACAACAAACGAAGAAGGAAATCGCGCGACGAGGGACAACAATGACGATGAAGACTACAAGCCCGACCTATCGTTTTCACAACTCGACACCCGATTAATTATTTCCACGAATTCCTTACTAAAGTTTTCCCCGCCATTTCTTCCCGCCCCCCGTCTCAATTCTACCGACTAACATCGAGGAGTTCTTCGACAGTTTGAGACGACGTTTCGAATCGTTTGCACGTTTCTTGCTTTGATCATCGATCGTTACGCCGCTCGCGAAATGAGAAAAGTCTGACGGCGTTTCTCCGACACGAAGACTACCTTTCACCGATGCAGATATTCCAAAGTTCGAATGAGACCGGCGGCGGCTGATTTTCATGGTAAAACGTCGAAATCGTGAAATCGTGAATCAATTGAGAGTGATTAAACCTAACGTTAATGTTCCTACTATTACAAATCTTTTGTGAATAAAAGTTTGTCTATGTATAAAATTGAATTCTCTTTTCAAAACTACCTTCTTCAAGATGGCTGTTTGTTAATACAAAAAAATCAGCGAAAAAACTTGGAATTTCGTACCTCTCTAATTTTTATTAGATTTCTTCAAGTTATTGATGGTCTGTTATTATTAGAGGGAGAACGATTTTATATATATATAAAATGTGTATATATTTAATAACATACATGTCAGTTTTGTTTATCGAAATGTATCACGTTCTTTCGTAATCCCAATACACAATGGAGTGTTCGTCGTAAAGTCACGTATTGTCTCGGTTACCGATCACCTGGGACTGGCACTTCTGGTTCGGACACAAGTTCGAAGGCAATTTCGAAACTCCATTCTGGTGACATTCTACCGTACGGTGCAGCGATGGTTGGATCGGCGAGCGGTATAGTTATTGGCGTCGCTCGTCGTCTCGAATTACTCGATCGCTTTTACGAGGCGGGGGAGAAAGAGTGGGAGGAAAACAAAGTGCAGGCGGTGCACGACGAAATAAATGACGTAAAGGGTGTACGGGAAATAGGTCAGGCAAAAGTAAATAAGGCAGAAATCGAGGTAAATTCGAGGTGGGAAATTACTGGGCGACGAGTTACAAAGCGCGGGCGCACCGACGCGCGTGCACATCGACAGTGGCGATGAGCGCGATGGGCGCGATGGGCGACGGGTACCGAATACTATCGATTGTTAAAGTGCGGACAGAGACGACGAATAAATGGGCCGAAAAGCACTCTCGGGAACTGTTAAAACGTGGAATACATTCGTTACGGAAGAAGTCGCGAGTGTTTGCCATGAATATTCACAGTCCTACTTCAACCTACGTTACAATGGTACTCCGTACACGGTACCGATTCGTAACGTGTTTAGCACACCTCGTTTGATGGAAAAACAGCGCTTCTCATAAAGTTTTCACAGGCTACATCATGCACTTCTCGCCGCTGCCGATAAATTTAAAAGAAAGCAGCTAGAAATATATATTAGATTACGTAGTTTTATTCTTTCAAAAAGTCCAATCTATATATATATATATATATCGGATAAATTCTAGTAATAATATGTGCATAATACGTAATTTCTAAAATAAATAAAACTCGAGAATGACTGATCGTCTTCTTTGGAATCAAAACATCACATCAAATCGGTTACCCAACTAATAAATGGTTGGCAGCATCTAGCATCCGTTATACGATAATCATAAATCTAGTTAAATGTTGCAATGCACTTGCGGTAATCTCAAAGTTAAACGATCTATCTTTAGGATTTGAATGTATAGACGCCAGCGATAACGACAAGTTTGAAACACTTGTAGCTATTGCCGACATGAACGTTGTGCTATTTCCGTCCATAAACACCACAAATGTTTATACATGTATTGGATGGATTACATATATTATGTAATTTAATGGTTATTCTTTTATCATAAATAAACAACACCTAAATTTATCTCGTTAAATGTATACACAACTTTGTATTCCATACGAGAAAAAAGTATGTGTGACGTGCAAATTTTGCTTCAGCAAGTCACTTTTTTCAATACCTCTCTCTCACATACATATTAATTAATATAATCGGTTGCAAATACAACACATCAAAGCTTACATTTCGTTTATGTTCTAGTTGGATTATTTACCCCACGTCCCGCGGTCGGCACCCCTTATCTGAGCTCGACACATTACTCGACTTGCACCGTTCGAGCGTATCTTAAACGATCAGCGTGGCAAACAGGCATCGTTTACGAGGAGAAAATGATATTTTAGATCGAAATTGCGTGCGGCTTTACTATCAGGAAAAAGTGAGAAGATGCTAAGGTGCGCGAACGCGAGAGTTCCCAGAAGCCCTCCCGTCGGTCGTCAGCTTGAGCCTCAAAGAGCATCGACGTGTATACACATTGGCATCGGAGCACATCGTTTCTTGCATGCATTGCTCCTCGACAATCGGATGCACCCGCGTGCACAGAGGCTCACGGTTCGATGCACCAGTCGTACCGAGAGCCGCGATGACGCACACTGGAGCACTATATATTTACCCAATAGACCAAACCGCCATGTTGTATCCACGTATATACCCGGAAAGAACATGATTCAAACAATAGCTCGCACGACGTTATGCAAAGAATGAAATTAAATATACGAGATTCACTTTTCACGTCAAAATATATTCCATCAATTTTAAATCAATAGAAACAGTAATAATTAGACTTTGATAGATGTACGTTGTGCAAATACTATATGCACGATAACAATTAGATAAAGAGAAACCGATGATGGGATAATTAAAAGACGACACAAACGGACTCCACCCCCTTCGATTAAAGCGCGACTGACAATTGTATTGTATTAAAATCGATTAATTAACCTTCGCTTTATCAAGTAAAGATTTGTCGCAATTAAACGATTTTAGCAAATGACACGTGGATAAACATCGGAATTTGTTTTGTTCGTAGTAATAACGCTTTTTTTTATTCATAAAAAAGTAGAATATAAAGTATAAGCGAGTATATCGTTTAATAAATGCAGGCCCGGGTCTTCTATCAAAGAAAATATAAAGAATTTCGCGTTCATTTATTTTTAGCTTTTCAGTATCTCGACAATAAACTCCGCGTAATTAAATTTCGTTTAAATTAAACTTTTATTCAAATAAATGCAACAAGAATTCAAGAGAATTAATCCCTTAATAGTAACAACTTGTTAATATTAAGTAATTAGCTAATTAAGACGGCAGTAAAATCTTTATTGAGCAAAATCCGACGCGCTGAAATCGCGCATTTCAAAGGAATGCATCACTATTACTGCTTTCAGCATTACACCGTGACACACCGTGTATGCGAGCGCGAAGACAACAGGCGAGCTTTCTTCCTCGCTTCGTGCCTTCGTAACGCTTAAGCTGACTTCCAGCTCGATGCTCCGGAACTAAGTTTTCCCGCGAAAGAGATGGATTTACGGTGGATTCTTCCTCAACTATTTCCCTCATCCCGCTCGCGAAAGGGGCAAAAAATTCATTCGCGTCAAATCCACCGAATAATGTAGGAACGCACGAACATTGTGATATACGATCGCTACCATCAGATTTCTATATCTTTTCGTGATCCCCAAACACGCGAGCACAAAAATCAGTATTATTGCCCATATTCATTAATAATGATTATCACGACGGCGAATCCGACGCGAACCGATGCACCACCGCTCACTGTGTTTTCCGATGGAGAACATGGATCATGGATTAAATGCCAGCCGCGATTAGTAGAGCGCCACTGCGATCACCATTATTATTTGTCACGGCGGCGGAACGAAAGCGGAGTGGCATTCGTGATGTTGAAAATATTACGGATCGATGGCGAGCGAATTTCCAGCGTATACACACGATGCGCGCGTGCACGCGACGCGTGTTTGTGCATCCTTTTGACTGAATACCAAATGGTATTACAGTGACTCAGCCAAAGCGCGATCGGTGATTTTCCAAAGTTTAATTTATCGTAGCTCACGCCCGGCGCTGGGTAATTTTTCGTTCGTCTATGCAGCCGACAGAGAATGATGGAGAAATGCGAAAAGAGGATATCTGTATACTTTTGTCAGAAGAGTTCGAATGGCGTTTGTTGACGTCACTATACCGTCTCGCTTGCAATCTCTCGTAGAAGCAAATTTATTTACGCAAAACGGTTATTTGTCGCCGATAGCAATCTTATATAGTGAAACACGATAGAGATAGAGAGAGACAGAAAGAGAATTTATCTTTCAAAACAGATTGCTGGTATTTCCCGTACTTAAATTTCAACCAGACGGGGTGGGCGTCGCGGCAAAATGTGATCGATTTTCGCAAAAGCTTACGTTACACCGGTTCTGACGTCAACGACAGAACCGAAATTGGATAATGCTAATGATGCACGGACACTAGATAAGACGCAGCTATTCGGTCTGACAGCCAGGCTGTGACATTAGCGAGCAGTCCTTCAGAAATCCGGTCGAACGTGATCTTGCGCGACAACAAAAGGAGCGACCGCGCCAGTCAATCAACTTCTTGCTCATTCCGATCGAAGTCGTCGCGCGAGTTGTCCTCCAGAATCGATGCCTTTTCTAGCATTGCGATTTTGTAGCCTGACTTCGACGTTGCTATTGACGATGACAGAATTTATCGTCAAAAGATTCGGTATAAAAATATTAGGCAGAAAGATATGCAAGTTAAAAATCTAATAATAAATGAAAAATTTTTATATTGCTAAATTACAGAAAGAAAATGTACGGCAAGTATATAATGGACAAATGTAGCAATCAAATATGAATTGAAACTAAACATGTGAGCAGTTTATACTTAACTTTTTAATATATACTTTTTTAATATACTTGAACTTATTAAATACATTATATCTTTTTGTAATAATAAAATTTTGCGACAAACAATAAAATCGCTACGTTTCATATCTTTATCAATCACTTCAATGTAAGGTTCGTTCAATTTAAAGTTATCAACATTAACTATCTAGACCGTGCGTTCCAATATGCCCAAATTCTTATTATGCAAATCCTCAAAAATTTCTCTTGCGACTCTTCCTAATCACGTTTTCGCCGAATTAACGGCCGGTAGAGTGTGCATTGTAAACATTGCGCGGATGAGAGTCAAGTCGCAGAGAAATACGAGAATAAAATGCAGCAGATAAGGGACAGTGTATATAGCATTACCGATACCGTGCTGAGATAAGAACGCCCAGAAAGTAAACGTTAGAATAAAGCAGACGAGTGATGGTTACGCTTATTATTAGCATAGAAAAAAAATAAATGTTTTAAAATTGACCAGAGACAAGATAAATAAAGAATATACGGCGCTTTTTATCGATGTCGTGCACTTTGAAGCTTCTATTACTGATCGACGTCTGATATTTATTCTTTGCCCCTTACCCTTTGATTTTGTGTCTTGACCCGAGTGTCCACTCATGCGTAGTCGAAATAATATTTGAACCTTAGTGAGACGTATACGACTTGCGACAAATCGGAGAACGATATACGCGGAAAGGTTCGTTATCGTTTCTATTGGTTTTCCGGGTTTTTATTTTTCCTCGCTGTTAATGTTATGTCGAAGCGCCGCGCGTTTCAACTTTGAGCATACACCGACGCAACGCGTTTCAACTTTCAATGACGACAAAAAAGCGATTAATGTGTCCAGGAAGCGTCTCGCCGCGCCGGCTCCGAAATAAGCGCGTTCGCGCGGCGATCGTTTATTTACGCACATAATCGCGGGCTGCGGGAAGTCATTTTGCGTTTGTATGCAAATGGACCTTCGCGCGCAAGCGATTTATTTCACGCTCCTAAACGTCTATGCCGTGAAATATGCGCGTCGCACGAGCGTGCACCGGAGCGCATTTCCGAACGAGCACACCGCGCCGCTGTGCTGTGTGCAACTGGCGACGCGCGCGCGTGAGTATAAATAAATTTCGCGCGAGTTCACGCAGAACGCGGGTTCACGCAGAAATGTGGTCGATCCACGGTCGATGGACGGATTAACGGATCGGATGAACCCGCGGCGGCGGCGGCTGTATTTCTGTCGTTAAAACATCTGTGTGGACGCGCATCGCGCGCCCGCGCTGTTAAATGCATCGTCAGAACAAGGTTGATGCACGTTACAACGTTCTGCGCGAAGCCAAAATTCTACAGTAAAATCTACCGTTTTGCATTTCCGATTAACTTCGAAGAGTTAATTGACAGCTGAAAAATTCCATCGGGCGATATTGTAATGCATGATACGTACATCAATAATCGCGCACTGCGCGGGTGCCTTGCGAACGATCGGCTTGGCGAAATACCTACTCGCTTATCTCGATACGGTATAATATTTTGTATTTATCTGTATGATTATGAACGTATAAATAATAATGAGAATCCATATTGCAATATATCTTTCATGCAGATTTTTGATTCGCAAAATACGGGGAATATAGAGGTGATTTATTCGTGCTCAACGGCTTATTTTGGAAATTGCATTCATACGTTATATACGCGTAACAGTGGCGGCGGCTGCCTCGTATTGAAACTAAACTATCGGATTACAATTTACTTGATTTCCGATCAACTCGAATATTCTGTAAAACCGGATTACTCCAAATTCCAGGTAATCTCAGCACGCGGCGATTATTTATGCGATCGTTCCTATGACAAGGATTTATCGGGCTAAAATACTGCCAAAAAGCTCGACAAAACGCGAAACGTATTCAAGAGATCGAACTGCGCGATAAACTTAATAAAATAAACTGTTTCTTCGGCCATTCGTTTTTGTTGCAAAAAATCAATTGATTGACTAATTGATAAATAATTGGATAGTTGTAATATTAAATCAACGTTTCACTATTTTGCTTGAAATGCACTCGTCGATAAATTGAAATATCAAATTGGCGGAAGAAAATAACGGGATGCAAGCTTATGCTGCACGGAATGATAATTGTAGAACGACGTTCGAGAAAACATTTTACTTTTTGGAATCTTGGCTTTATTTCATATTTTAAAACGCCCGACAATTATTTCAAAGTTGCACGAAATGTGTATTCCGTCATTTTTGCCAATTCAGAATTCTTCAATTTCGTTTAAAGAGCTCAAAAATTCCAATAATCAAATCCTCTCTCGCTCTCACAATCACTAAAACAAATTGATAAACCGTTAGCGCGTAGAGGCGACTTCACCCGCGATCCATCTTTCTTTGACGCTCCATTTCGCGTGCTTCGAGACGTAGAAACCAGAGTATCTCTGTGAAAAAAAAAGTTTGCCGCTCTCGTCCCGCTTTTTAATATCGAGCGGAGCGGCCGTATCGCCCGTACCGTCTACGAAACTTTTCGAGAGCCGCCTGTGAATCGCCCGATACGCAGGATATAAACAAACGTATATACATATAACTCACACTCACCGTCTACGTCCGTGGGTGTCGTGTTGCACAGGAATCCGGCTGCGCACCCGGGCCGCGACGCGAAAGCTCCCGCTGCCACCTTCACGTCCCTCGTCCCTCGGTCTGAGAGTCCGCCTCCGTGCGCGCAACACAACTTACTTTCGATACAAATATTAAACACACTTGAAAATCTCACCAGATCACTCTCCCGGTCCTTTGCAACTCTCGTCTCGTCGTGAGCCAACAGACCACCCGAATGACAATGTCAACCGCCGTGCACCAACGGAGCAACAGGAAACAGATGCGGCACACACATTCAGAACGAAACTGCAGTTCGGCCAAGCCAACGACAGCAACGAGACACGCACGTCGAATCGGAGACGTGTAAATACACGAGCGACGAGCTACGACGACGACGACGACGATGACGACGACGCGAATCGGACTCTGCGACGCACGTTGTTAGCACGCGCGAATCCGAATTGCGGTACGCGACGACGATAACGCGGTTTTCGAACGAGTTGCGCGAACACGGCGGCGACGTGTGAACTCCGTCCGACTGACACAGTGGCTCGCGCTGGTCTGCCGCTTACCCGCTTACCGCGTACGCCACGGCCGCCGCGGCGCGCGTCGACCTTAGGAGGACGCAGCGTCGCGCGCAACTTCGCGCCGTTGACTCTGGCGAATCGGCGGCGCGCGTTCCACGCGCCGCGCCGACTTTCGCGGGCCTTTTTCGCGACCGCAACCGCTCAACTTGTTCAGTAAGAGTTGTTATCACAATTACGATTTTTACTCGATTATCACTGATATCGTATTATTGCAATCTGATTGTATAATTATAACTGCGATATATTTAAAATAGAACACTTAACATCTTTTATTTGATTATTGTTAAATCTTGTTATTGCAATCTGATTGTATAATTATAATTGTGACGTATTTAACGTAGAACAATAACGAAAACCCCACCATTTCCTTGTTACTTGTTAATTTCATTAGAGTTTTTAGTCAATTATCCATTTAGTAATAACGAATCGAAATCTGCGATATCGTTCGCATTTGAGACAATGTTTATTTCAATCGAAAAAATAATTGATAAGACTTAACATGATCGCAGAACATTTAACATGTAAATTAATTACGTTTAGCAACTTTGTTTCCATACTTTTTTTAATTTAAAAAATGTGACAAGTTATGACGTAATGGAATAATATCAAGACGTTGATCGTAATAGCAAAGATACATAAAATATACAAGAAATAATTATCAATGTTGATATAGTACGAAGATGACATCTGTGAAAAAAAATTTCGTGATATCAATTATTAAATACATTTTTTCGTATATTTCTAAACATATTCCCACATTTCTCACATGTTTAGATATATACAGCAAATTTGAGAATTTAATCGCCAGTAGATGAAAAATTTCAGCTTAGGTAATCTTTTATTCGACCCAACTGGCCAACTTTGAAAAAACGCTACGTTTCGACCGTGGGTTTCGGTCCTTTTCAACCGTCACGGATACAAATTATTAATTAGTTAAGCATACGGCCTGCTACGCCACATCTAAAAACTAATCATTACAATTACAACATGTAACAAGTATAGTCCAAATTAATATAAAATAAGCGCTTACATAATTTGTTCGTTGAGATTTAGATATATTGCCAAAGTTTCTATAATTATAACTATACATAGCTAATGCTAGCTATTAGCTATACGTTTAATAGTGTCGCGTAAACCTTTATAAATTTCTGACCGTGCCGATTTTAAATTTTGTCGATTTTAACGGCACGGAAAAGTGTAAATGTTGGCTTTAATTATACGGTGAACGAAAACAGGCTCGGTCGACGTGTGTGTGTGTGTGTGTGTGCGCGCGCGCTGTTTGAATATTTGTTTTCGAGCTGCAAAGCGCAAATATTTTTGCAGTACTTTTAATGACATCGACGTAGCGGTGGGACGAACGGATTAAATCCAGGCGATGTTATGTTCGACGAATACCGAATATAAAAATAATCGCGCGCGCAAAATATTTGATGTGCTTTAATGTATTTGTTCGATAAAGCGCTAATAGAAATTCGTTAACTCTAACCGTATGTATAACAGAATTATCAAATTAGCTTCAATAATATAAGCGAATGCAGTTTACTTGAAGCATAATACGCTAACGCATTTATAATATATGCATTTATTTAATATAAAAATTATGGAGGAGAGCGCAAAGAGAAATGATTTATAGCTTTACACACAATTTCACTGTTCGCGCCCGAAACCTCTTATCATAGCGGCCTGGTATCAGCAACGAAATGCGCACGCACATCAATCAAGCCCTGTATTCAGACAAAAAAAAAGGGTACGTTGCATCTGCGCTCAACGCAAGTCAATAAACCCCTTTTATCATCAATCAAAGCTCGCTTGTACAGAATCTATAGGCCTCGCTCAGTTATGCAGTTTGTGCGTTCGGCCGCGCGCGCGGATCCTAGAGGCTTTATCGCGGCGCGATGTCGTTGTTTCGATAAACGCGCGGGCATCGCGGCGTGATGGCGCGTTTTTCGTAGGAGGGGGGGGCCCGCGAATTTTTCGCACCGCGTCGCGCGGGCGAGCGAACGGGTTTAGCGTCCTTTTAATTACCGCTTGTAATTCCGAATAAATGCCAGTCATCGGGTTTACGGTCGTTGCTCGCGTCGACCGTGCCGTAGGCATTCGTTTACCGAATATTGTTACCGAAATCAGATTGCGCGGCGCGCGCGGTCGAATATTGTTTTCGATAACGCTCGGGCGTGCATAATCGTATTCGCGGTGTCGCGGAAAACCGTCGCGCCGCGCTATGCCGCGCGCACGAACGTATATGTATGTACATATACCCGTCAAATGAAATTGGTCTGACTAGGATACGCAAAAATCGATATTCCGGGGGGAGGGGGGTCCTCGTTTGTCGTACGTATGCACGTACACTCGGTGGTCGCGATTGTCTTTTCCTAGGTCTTTTCACAACAGACGCGACCAGATATTCATGGGATAGTATCAGCAAGTTTCACAGCAATAATTGGCAATTTAATAATTGTACATTTAGAAACATACATTTGCATTCTTAACACATCTGAGAGAACTTTTTAATAAAAAAATTAGTTTTACTTCAACCATCTATTTAAGATCATAATATTCTCTCATAGAGAAATCAATTAATATTTCATATTATTTTATAAACACCTCTATAAAAGTATTCAGGAAATCTTTACAAAGGTTTAGCAAAATTATAAAAAATTTTTTTTACAATTAAGAATTTATTTACAAATGTTTCAATTCTCTTCCTTGTTTTTTACTTGTTTTAATTACGGATTTTAATAATTTATTCATTTATAATAATAGGATTATAAAATGTAACTGTATATACTGCAGTAATTTTATTTATTAATCAAAGTATTAATTGAACCGATATACATACGTATTATTATAATTAACAATATGAATTAATAATCAGCGCATTACGGTTATCTCATATTACCACTACGCCGACTGTTTTATTCTGCTTCAAGATAATATTATTGTTTTTTTAAATTATTTATTGAGAAATTAATTATAATATAGTAAATTTTGTTGCAGTTTAAACACGCGACGCATTTGTTTTAAAAATGTCTATCTAAAGAAAGCATTCGCAATGTCGAGTAAATGTGCACACAAGTATGCGTATACACAAAACAGGCGCAATTATACTACGAGTGCACGAGCGCGGTACACAGTTTATAAATTACCTCGTAAAAGTTGGAAGAGCGAGTTTCGGGATCATTTTTGCAGACCGCGATTCCGCGCATCGATAGTAATCGACGCGACTTGAATTTTTTATTTCGAGTTTCGAATTCACCCGACAACGCGCCGTTGCAATTCAGGGCGAGAAAAAAAGAGAGCGAGAGAGAGAGAGAGAGAGAGAGAGAGAGAGAGAAATGACCTCTCATTGCGCGGGAATCGGGACGATACATTAATTAACTCGACGAGAGCGGTGACGTGCAAAATAATTCAGCTTTTTATTATTACACGGCACAAACTGAGAGTATAAAATCGTTTACCCTTTTCGATAATCACAATTGCAAAATGCCATCGAGTTAACGAAGTCTCGTCTGCCGTGCGAGGCTGCGCACTGTGTGTATCGCCGGATGAAAAAGTATCGCGAATTAAAATTAAAGTTGCCCAACGTAATTTATACCGGGATGACCGAAACGGCGCATATAATGTTAATTGAAATTGCGGGAAAAGTGAGTTTTTTCCATTCACTTGAGTATACATTTCGCGGAGTGACCTTTTTTGCGACAATGTTTTCACCCGACGATCGCCAGAGTGATATATTAATAATTAAAATATGCGAGATAAAAATCCTGCATATCCGCATTAAATCCTAATTTTCTGATCTTTGTAAACATACGAGAAAGCGAGCACAAATAAATATTTTCAAAAACATCAAACGGTGGCTTGACATATCGGGACAGTAATAAATTTTATAATACATATACAAAAGTTTATCTTTTTAAGCAAAAGTGCGGGAAATCCATGTTGCACGGAACTTTGATTTTATATATGTATCGCGAAGCGCGCGAAGGCTTTGAGTTTCCCAGGGCAACTTTTTAAAGTAACATGTCAGGAGCTCCGGAGTTTCTTGAAGGAGCGCCAGAGAGAACTTGAGCAATTACATCAAAAGTCTAAAAATAGAATGCTAATTTCACGGCATTCTACCCCCTGACATCTGTTGTTCCAGAGGTAAGGATGCAACTTACAAAAGCATCCGGTATTTCATAATTGATTATTATATGACGTAAACATTCGCACGCCTGTTCGCGTTCCCCTCTCGTGTTATCTTTAGTGGCAAATATGATTCAATATCCCAACTTGAAGGTAGAATACGCTTCGAGGTGGATTGCCCTGCATGCCCGTTTGCAGCCCGTTTATAATTCCGTAAGCTGCTGCACCTGAACGAGCATCATTTTCGTTGATATCACTTTCTGCTCCGATGTGTTGTAGCCACCGCTCCCGGTGGCTTATACTACAAAGTCTGACGTGCGCCTCATTCCATAATTCATACCGCAGTGGATGTCATGCAATGATAAAGTGATATTGTGTTGCAAATTTATATGACACTCGCCCGCCATTGGCCAACGCGTTTAGATAATGAGATTCACTAAGAGAGGATATATACAATTGACGCGTGGGCGGTGGTGATGTTTTCGTGATAAATATTGGTTTAGAAACCAAACTGACGATATAGCTACGTAACTCTCTGCGCGCGGCGTGTATTTCGTTTTCAATTAATGTCTCGATCGTCGTGAAATATTGTATCCGATATAAAACACTCGGTGATTTTGTTACTCTTTTATCCTTTTATCTGCAGGTTTTTGAAGCAATAAAATAAAATTTAATTCAATCATTATACATAATTTTCTGACAAACTAATTTATATTAATTTGTAGTAATAAGAACCGCGAACAAAATAATTAATTACGTAAAATTAATTGCGGTATTAAAGTGGGCAAAGAATTAATTGTTTACCGTCATTCTTTTCCCCACACACTCCGATGCATCTCTTTTTTTTTTTTTACCTTGCCATCATTCCACTCTGACGCTATGCCATGCCAGCCGTGAATCGCGAACAAGACGCAATATGCAGTTTTCATGGTAAATAGTGAAAAATCGCGCGTGATGTCTGCGTAATTTATGCCGCAATACGTATGTATGCCAGAACATGGCGTTGTCTGGTTACACGGAAAATAACAAATACAGTGGGAGAACTCTTGCCTATTCATCGCGCCGCGCGCATCCTCGGAAGGTATCTCGATTTCAAATTCAGTAATTATTACATATATGCATTGATGCGCGTACGTGTCCGACGTTAATATGTAGAATATGCAAAATAATTATTTTATTTATCCTGTCGACCAGATAAATATTAAACCGCTCTCTGGGCTACACTGTATATAATTATTAGTTAATATTTACTATTAAACGATGTTTATTCCGACATTATTTGGAATTGCACACATTATTATTCTTGCAAGAAAGGCGATTTAAATCGATATCACGGATTAAATTCAAATTGCGTGTTAAATATCCGCATAGTATTACAATATATGCATTATACATCTTTATAATAAACTTTTCACGCATTAATCTTCAATTTCAATGTAAAATAATCATGTCCATTTCTATACCAATGCAGATTAATTGTAATCTTGGTAAAACTTTTTTTTCATCTCTTTCTACTTTTAAGAATTAGAAGAAAATAAAAAGTAGGTTAAACCGAGATTAAAGTCAATCTGCATTGGTAGAAATGGACATTGAATAAATTTAAAAACATTTTATTTTTTAATAAATTTTGCAGGTATTTATATTTCCACTCTGTGATTACATTTGATATTACATCGAGATTAATTAAATCGTATTTGAATCTACCGTGACGCTAGAGCATCGGATAATCCGATTTCAACTTTGTCACCTCGGCAGCGATTGGTCGGACAAGAACAAGCCGTTCCTTTGATTCTGGTCAGAGGAATTTTGATATATCTATCATATATCGATTGTGACGAGCTCGACCGTGCGCAGGTCAGTTTACGTAAGTTCTGCTTTCCCTAATTGTACTTGTTGCACTTTGCCGGGTCAGATGCATACGGCTCTGGCTTTGGCGTCTTGCCAAACCCTTGACAAATGACGCCGTAGTACGGCATACCTCCCTAATTCCACGTAGAATTCACCGAAATTGCATGCCGTTTCCACATTGAGATTTCTTTTTGTCACAAGATTTTTATCAAGTTTTTCGGTCCTAGATCCATCAAAAGAACCTTGGCGTTTATTTGCAAAACATTTAAATTTCGTTCATTTCAGCAAAAATATACTGATAAAAATAATTTATTTCGCTTTTATTTTATAAAAATTGGCCAAAAATTGATATAATTTATAATACGTTTATATTAATACACGTTGCTCATTCAATCAACAGATCAAATGCAAGTTATATATAAACTATAAACTATTCATATCCGAAATATATATCACACAGTGATACATGAATAGATAATGCTTTTAATTAAAGACTAATTTAACGGTCGACCTATTGATCTCTACGAATGACAATGCGAATTAGAAAGGGGTGTCGAAGTTTATGCGTGAGGGTGCTCGTACACTGACATTCAAGTATCATTAAACCATACCAAAGCTCAGTAATTAACGATCATTACACGGAAATACAAGCTACCCTAGTCGCGGTTGTACACTAATAGGAGAGCTTTACACTTGTGTAATTCATTGCATTTCGTGTATAGGTATGAATGGCGTTACAAATTTTTCTTTAAGTATATGCTAGATATATTTTTCACAAAAATTAATAGGTAATGAAAGTCTAGACAAGTAAAAGTTACAAGAGTATCATATGTGATACGAATTATTTAATAAAAGAGTAACAGTTTCCATTTTCGAAAATAAGAAAATTATTTCTCCGATAATTTGCTCCGAGATTTGATCAAACGTATTGAATTTTAATTGCTCGTTTCGATATGAAACTTTTCAGTTTTAATTATAATCTAGATAGTGATGTGCAAATTTTTTATGCTCTTTTTTTGGACAACAAAATTCAATGTGACATTTATTGATGCCCGTTAATTTTTTTACAATTTGTGTAAATGAAGAATAATATAAGGATAATTACATCTAATTTAGAAAATTAATTGTTTTAATTTATGTATACGACTTGTTATAAAACTTGATAAATTTTTTGTATTTTAATACATGTAGTTTTTATACTTAAAAATAAATTGCACATTAATATAGGTATATTAAAAACAGAAAAAAAAGTCGAATAAAATACAATCGATACAAACAAACAAGTTTTTAATTTTAGTCAATGGGAATGGATGAGGTTCCGTGGAAATGACAATTTTTTTTTCTATAATGTGGAGCAATATTGGAGATGATTAGTCGCGATATGTCTTCTCTTATTAATCAATGCCACAAGCAAATCGTCATGCATTTGCGAGGAGAATAATACACAATACTGGAGATCCAACTTGACAATTGATTCGCGTACGTATATGCAATCTCACGTTGCGAACGCGCGTTCAGGGAATGGGATAGATCTTGTTTGCCTGCGTGTCAACGATACCTATTATTGTCGATCCTTATTTGCATGGTCAATAACGTGTGGAAATCTGCTGCCCACCCCTTTCCGCTCAGAAATTGCGGAGAGGATTTACGCTATATTCGATGTCAAGAGGACCATCGTCGACTACCGAGGGAGCTTTTCAGGGGTGCATCGATAAATCAGGGGCTCACGACACAACTGTGTATCGCCATCCCAGTTCGTAATAGCGCACGAATCTGCTTTGAGAGAGAGAGAGAGACATTGATACAAAATTTCGCGGCACGCAATTCCGTAAGCAGCGGAATGCAATTCTCGCGGCTTTCATTTCCTCCTTCATATGATGGCTCGCGTGAAATGTGATAACATGGTCAAGGGCCTTGGTAAATTGAGTTTGAATTAACAATTATAGCCGCCGTGCAAATACGAGTACAATTATATTGTGGTAAGCTAAATATTTCTTCCAAGATAATAACTGACGCATTTGTACGTTGCGATATAATATTTTCAAATTTAACAGAGAAAAAGAAAATGTGTGTGAAATTACAACATGTATTACATATATACATAAATGTATATGTATAAATATATCAATACAATTTATAATAAAATAATGTATTTTTTATTATAATACACATTACATTTATATTATACTATTGTTTATTACATTAAAATTATTCTCAAACTTTAATGTAAACAAACGTAATAATTCTTCTAAAAAAAGAACTTTTCTCTTTTTATTAAAAGAATTAATTGTCTCAAATTATTAGATATTTGTATAAGAAGAAGGGATTTTTAATTACAGACATAATGCAAATACGAATCCGGTCCTGGCTCGAATAAGTCTCTTAATCGTTGTAATTAGATTAGTCGCTCTGCCATCTGGTACTTAATTACACTGCAATTAAATCAACTTCTATTACTGTAGAGTCTACCATTGAAATTACCTTGATTTCTTCTGACTTTTGCTTTTATTAGCATTAAAACAATGTCGTGCACGTTATTATGTTTTGTGACAAATTGCAAACTGTTGGAAAAAATAACATGATTAAAATCGATCAAGTTGTACAAATAATAAGCTCTAAATAAATTATAGTTTTAAAGCCTATAGTGCGAGGCAATTTTTATAATCTTATATGGAAAAGTATTTGTAAATAACTAATTCTTTATATGTATATAACTGAAACTTAAATATTTTACAAATTTAAATCTGCAAATTTGCATTTAAAATTTATATGTATTAAATTTATTATTATAATAGAGGTGAAACAACCGCGTTACACTTTTCTCGTTTACATTACAGCTTGGCAGCGCTGCAACAAATTTAAATTTGCCAAGCAAGTTTCGAGAAGCACAATATTGATAATCCGTGGCGCTATATTTATACGTGTCAACGCTCTACGTGACGTTGTATTGTGCGGGTTGCAAGCCATCGTAAATAGGTCATAAGATGCCCAAGTTTCTAGTGCACTTTTAAAAAGAATTGCTGATAGAAATTTCTGAATCTGCCGATAGTTTTAGGGCTTTACTTTCTTCTATCTTAAGACAAGTAATATCTTCAGATAATAATTGTACAATTTAGCATTTATAATATTTAATATTTCTATGCCAAGATTACATCGACATATATGGCGTATTGCAGTCGTACATATCTGCAGGGATACAACATACAAAGGGTTCTCGTATTTTGTGATTGTTCGCCGTATTTCATTGTTTCTTATCGTGACGTTCTAACTATGAAATACGTCACCCGGGAGAATCGCTCTTGCTTATCGTTCTCTCTCTTCGAGAACTACATGGTATGCAAGGACGTTAATTACGTCTGGACCGGCAAGTTGTAATTCAGTGCAGAGGCGAAATTTCATCGTTTCGTTTAAACAGAAATTTTCACATATATTACTATACAACCTTCAAGTATTTATTAACAAAATATAAGAAACCAATTTTTAATTTCTTCAACAGTATACATAATGATAGCATATATATAGCCAAAATTATACCAAATTTCGTTTTACATTGTAATTAATTTACAATCAGAATCTTCAATTAATCTTTGACACGCGCAGCAACGAATTTTATGCCAAGTGTATACCTAACGGTGTAATTATGAATTTCAATCGAGCGAGAGAAGGTAATTACGACGAGACAAAAAAGTCGCCTGTATCCGAGCTTAACACCTGGATAATTATAATACACCGGTCCAATCGATATAGTAATTATAACACGGACAGGCAGAAAAATATTAGTTAAACAATCTGTATTAGATTAATAGATAAAAATTGTTAAATTACTGTCAATAATAATAGATTCTTAAACTTTGAAACTACAATACATTATACAACAGAATTTAAATGTATGTATAATTACTCACGTTATGTAAAATTTCACATACGTAAAAGATGCGTTTTATTCCGTTTAAACGATTATAATATAATTGTGGCTAAAATTGAGATTTAAACTAAAACGTTCTTTTCTTCTCCGTTTCCTGTAATAATATTACCGTATTCTTCAACCCTTTGACTGTTTCACGATTTTTTATCAGTCCCTTGGTGCCACATTATTATTTAGTGTCTAATTTTCACATAAAATAAATGTAATTTGGTATTCCTAGAATTTAATGTTTTCCAAGATATCTGTGGATGTGTGTGTGTATTTAAACTGGGACTGAAACGCGGTGCCATAGCCTCAAATAGGTGGTATCCAATTAGATATACGCATGACAGTCAAAATGCTGATGGTTTTGATGAGTATATAAATAAATGAATTTGAACCCTGAGCTTTTCATCAAATTCAATTGCAAAAGCAAATTTTGTTCTCAAATTCGTCAACTCTCATATCAAGGAAGAAATGATCTGTGTGTGCTTCAATTAGTTTTGTCTCCTTTCATTATCTCACCGAAATATTTCGCGTATGATGAAATCCATTTCACTAATTCCATGTTGCTGGTAATGCAATTTTAGAAGATTGCCCAGAAATAAATGATCTATCTTCTTCAAAAATCTCGATTTTAGCCACAATTATATATATTACAATCGCTTATTCTTAGCAAGACATAATATCAACACAGTAATCTTTTGGAAAATCTATTAGACTTTAACGAGTAAAATATTTTTCAGAAGCTTTCCAAACAGAATGCTTTTACGAAATCATTCTCTTTTAAGCGATTCAGTTGCGTCATGCTGTAAAATTCAATGAGATTGTCGAGAAAGCAATTTGGATGAATCAATTACAATAGCATAAACAGAATTATGAAAAAACCGGATAATTATTAATGAACTTGATTGAATCTAAAGCGAAGGACAAAGGAAAATTAGTCGTTCCTGACCGCGACACTTCTTCGCGTCGGGCTATCAGTGGAACTGGCAGAGTGTTGTAATCACGCGAGGGACAAGAGGAACATATCGGGCGAGCCGAAACTGTTGCTAATCGCCGCCGAAATCTCGAATTAATGGCACGAAAGCTGCGCGCGGAATTTGGGATTGGTGGTGCACAACGCCTAACTCGGCAAAAACGTTCGCCGTCTCGTCCAACGTTCGCATACACATCGAAACGATAAATGCTACTGCGCTCTGGTGCATACGCCTCGATACGTTTTATGCAAATATCGCAGCTGCGCTGCTATATAGAGTTATCGGTAAATTCACGCGTGTCACTGCGCGAATCGCAAATCGGCATCGGAATAAGTTCACGCGAGAGTCGCCATTAAATTTTATTGGATACGCATCTTACAAAAATAAAAATTTAACGTTTTGGTGCTTGTTAAAATATAAATATTAGTTGTTGCTGAAGAAGCTATTGCTAGATATTTGTAAAAAAAAAATGATAAATATTAATCAAACTTAAATTACATTTTATAATTTAACAAGAATACTAATTTTACATTTAATCTTATTATTTAACAGAAAAGTTTCATAATGTAGGATAAATATATTACGTAATAATAAATACCTTTATTGCACACGTGCAAACTTTATTGCATGTATAACTTTGGTCTTAACAAGACGGTTGTGCTCAGTTATTATTACAAAAGAAAAAGAAAGATAATAATAAAAATAAATATATACGCGCAAAAGGTAAGATGTGAATAATATTGCAAGAGACATAAAACACCAAAGACAAAGATAAAATACGGATATAACAAGAATTTATGTGAAAAGATAAAATGCAGGATAAAACCGTGAAATTCGATTAATCGGGTGGCAACGTGTTAAAATATTTGATTGCAGTAGAAGAAGACAGCACGGAATTTCATGGATCGACGTAGCGGACAGGATAATAAGATCCGATAACGAGTTTCAGAAAATTAATTAAAAAAGAAAATAAAAAGTTAAATGTAACAATGCGCGCGGAAAAAAAGAATGAGACTTGGTCCTAAACTAACTTGCGTCCGATTATCCGACACGTCCCATTTTGAGAAGTGCTTAATGAAGTATTCGGCACAAATCAATAGTCAACCCCTTACGCGATTAGACCTAAAACTTTCCTATTTTCCACCGGGAAACTCGATAGAGAAACCGAAGCGCCATCCCCGTCTATTGATCGGTCACTGACTCCGCTCAACATGGCGGCGGGGGTGGTATTCGCGCTCAGCCTGATACTCGTCGTCGGCCACCTCCAGGATGGGCCAGGATCCCTCGCCAAGACCTTCACATTCCCGGAATACCCGTACAAGGAGACCACCAAGAACGTAAGTCGTCCATACGGTTCATCAAAGTCCTCTTTCACGAGTGGTACGTGCTGAACGCTGATACAGGTTATGGGGAGCAACCCACAACCCACATTTAAGGGTGGCAGTTTTACGATGCTAGGGACGGTAGCATAACGCTAAGCCGGATTGGTGCACCAATTTTTGAGCCAAACAGTAAGAGCTATCTTCTCTGCACCCGCGTCTCTGCACGTGGATCACTGATTAACCATAAAACACCTTTTATTTAATCTGCGAAAATAAAAAAAATTAATAATTATATTGGAAGAATCCAAATTATTATAAAAAACTATTGCATCACCGTGTCTGAAAAAGAGATACCTATATAAATTCAAAAGTGTGACAAACACTTAACTATCATTTACGAGTGTTTACGACCAAAAAAGTAAAATCGGAACAAGGTAGCAATTTAGTGAACGATCGATCTGACATTAATTGAAGAGAAATTTGGCTAAAGGTCAAAGTATATATACGAATGCACTTGAATGTAACTATACGTGCGAAATTGCATTTAAAACAACGACGCAAGCTCATCGTCGCGATTCGACATAGCTAGAATTCTCTTTTGCCAAGCTTGACAAGCGGAGGGAAGATTACAAAAATTACATTTAAAATCGCTTTGCAAAAAGACTAGAACAAAAATACGCGTGTTGCGTACCGTAAAAAGATCCGTCGGAAATGTATATAGTTCTGTATAGTTGAAAACAATTTGGTCGCGATATACTTTTAGGGGAAAAAACGATGGAAAATTTTATCTGAGAAACTTCTTGACAAATTTAATTTTACGGGCCATCTATTATCAGCATCTGAAATACGCAGTATACTACCAAAAACATCTTACGATTGTATTTTCCAAAAAGTAAAATAAAGGAACGTTACGTGTGTCTTACTGTATTACGCTCGGCAAAAATATTCTCCTTCAAAGATCTCTCGCAGTAATGCTTTTATGTGCGCGAAGAAAGGCAGACGCGCGGAGTTGTTCGCAAAGGATAGTAAAAGCGCATACATGTACCGCGCTAAAAGTCCCATTGGCTCTAATTGGGGTTAATCTTTCGACATGCACAAATCAATTGTTGCATTCCGCTTTATCCCGCCGCGGCGCGGAATGCAAAGCGTCATTTTATCAATACCGCATAAATTGACGGAATAATTTTCTCGTGTACAAAAAAAAATATTAATAAATGTTCGCATTTCCGAATTTATAATCGTAAAATCCATTTTCAACGTTTTATGCTAAATTAACGCACGTGATTTATTTCAGCGAAATATGAAAGATGGAAAATTCGAAAGCGATTCATATTCGATATTGCTATATATTAAAACCTTTTTGCATTTAAACATTTATAACAATTACAAGATAAATTAAGCCAATATTGTAATTGGAATAATCGGTAAATTCTGTCGTAGGAGGCCCTCTTCAGACAATTCGAGCAGGATTGCGAGGAGAGCGGTGCTTGCAAGATGCTATCGCATAGGAGCGACGGCGTCGCCAAAACACGATGCATCCGGGAATGCGTGTCGCCGTCCTGTTACAAGGAGATCTACTTATTCGATCAGGTACAGGTATATGCGCAAAATACCAATTCCGTTAATTGCGTTTGGTTACTATTGGTCGCTTTACATGCTATACATTTAGTACATATCCGGTATACAGTTTCACTCGTGTGGACTGCATTTTAATGAACAATGAACCCGTTTCAGCTGGAGGAGGGCGAGATTGATGTGAGATTAATATCCTTCAAGGGTTGCTTCATGCAGCGAAACGGTCGACCACGGAAGTAAGAACATTCGCGCGAGAAGAAACGCAGGAAAAACAAATTTCTCGTGAGACGAACGATTAACGGACGAGCCACTCTTTAGTGGGATGACTATAATCGTGCAACAAAGAACACGCGCTGCGAGTAATAGTCCGCCATTCTGAGAAACGCTTCTTGCTTAGACTTTGCCCATCCCGGAAGGATTAAATTGATGACATAATGTGATCGCTGCATGATATGCATGACGGAACGTTTGGTTCGGAAAAGCACAAAACTAAAATGAAGACGAAAATGCATATCATGCACAAAAACAAGTTAAATAATGCATATCGTGCAGTCCCGTATGGAGTTGAAGCGAATTATCCGAGTAATTAAGTCCGAGAACAATCTTTTTCTACGTTTTGTACGCACAGTATAATAATACTATAATGCACAAAGTAAACGAATAAAATTGTTGGCTACACTAGTGATTTCAATCACCTTATCGCTTTTATACATATTGCTATATCTATTAAAAAAGAAACCTTCTTCGAATAATATAATTCAGTATACGATTACATGCATATTACTCTAATAACGCAATTTTATTATATAGCGAGTGAGGAATAGCATTTAAAACTATTGTACACATTTTATCTTTGAAGGAAAAAACCGAAAATGACCAAATTTTTATAGAAAGTAAATTACGTTCGTTAAGTAGAAAATTTAGTATCTCGAAGATAAAGCATATGTTTCACACAACTTCTTCCTTAATATAAAATACTTATATACTGTGATATGTAACATAATTTACAAACTTGTTATTATTCACTCAATTGTTACAATTAAAACAAAAAAATAAAAATGTAAAAAATATATAAGATAATGTATAATGTTGAGTACGTTTGTAAAATGCATAATTTGTTGTATGATTTTTACAACGATATTTATTTAGCGTGCGTTGCAAATCCGGCAAGCATCTTTCAAACTTTTATTATTAACTATTACAGAATATTCTTTCAATAAACTCTTAAACTTTATTTAAAAAGTGTCCTACACAGCGATCTAAAGTTCCATGGTATACACCGCAATTTGCCTTGCATTAATGAAGCCACGTAATAGTGACAAAATTGACAAAGTATGCATTTAAAAACTTTAATTATTTTGTCAAATAATTTATTAAATATATAAAAAGAATATTGCTTTTTGATGACTTTTCTAAATTGAGATATTGTGATTTTTAAACGTATAATGATAGTAGTTTTTTGCTTCAAATTTCTGTAAATTTTCCTGTAAAATTCGTAATTTATTGCCTATCCCCGCAGGGTTCGCAATCTACTACCAATGCTATCCTTGTCCTCTCACTTTAACCCTTTGGACCAACGGCTTAACGTCTCTTTCCGAAAGACGGAGCCCAGTTTTTTTCGCACAAGAGCCTATCTTGCACAGCTATCGGAAAAAACATTTCCATGCTTCATGGCTCTATAGTGGACTCGACTGGTTCCTCAGATTACGAGTCTGGCGCTCTACCACTAGACCACACTGCCGCCCTTGCTTCAGATTTTTTTACTTTGAGATTTCGAGATAAAATTAATTATATTTCTATAATTAATAATATCTCACAAACTATATTCTATCCAAAATAAATGATTTCATACTCATTGGAAGCACTAGAATCTTAACTTTCAATTGAAACCAAGAGATCAACTTACTACGATTTTTCTTTATAAAGATATTGATTATATTATTATAAGATACGATTATATTAATCAAATAATTATTAAATAAAACGTGTGTTAAATCTCAATTCAAATAATAAATCATCTTCGTTTTAATCAGAAAGTGGAAATTAAATTCACCAGCAATATCTTTCTTTAATATCTTTCTTTTAAATCAAAGAGAGAAATAAAAATTGATTTGTGCTTTTAATGTATTAAAATAGATAATTGCCCTGCTTTCGCGGTAATTTAATTTTACATTCTCATCAATTACAAATTCTACACATATGTGCACAATGCACATACACAAACAGATATTTGCAACATATTTAAAAAACAAACCGAGATCGGGCATTTTTCATACAAAAGAATATTTGTATAAAAATAATAAAGAAATATATAATTGTGTGTCATATAAAAATAATCAGAAAGTAAATTCCGTTTAACTAGAAACAAACGCAATACGAAAAGTCGAATGGCTAGCTATCACGTTATCTTTTACCGTGCACAATAAATTATTAAATAACACATATGTATAATTATACATATATATAATTATATATATCTATATAAACTTTGATTACAATATTGCAACATAATTAGACAATATTAGATAGCGAGGGTTGTGTCCTTTAAAATGTTATTTAAAAGATTAAAGATCGTCAAAATTGTTAACATCTTCGATAAGAGAATACAGCAAAGTTTCAACACAAGTCTCAATAATTATCAAACTAGTCAAAGTTATTAGAAAAGCATATTTGATAAGAGCAAGTAGATGGTAGCGACAACTAGTGAGTGCTTCACGACGGGATCTCGAAAAATTGCTCCTGTTATTAGAAAAGCATGACAAGCAAAAAAGTTACAGAAGATATTCTATTGCTACCTCAGCTCGTCAATCCCTGCCGATGCATAAGACGTGGATACGTGCCATGCGTACTGTTAAAAAGTATGCAGTGGCACAAAACCACATCATGCTCACTGAACGTATTAATGCACAATACATATATCTTTTTCAAAAGAATTTCACGATAAAAAGTTGTGGATTATTCATTAAAGTTTTAGATTAATGTTGTATAATTGTGACAAGAACGATTCGAATACCTACTAAACCTCCTCGCTCAACATGCTTCCCGCGTAACAGGAGCGATTTCTGAGAAATTATAGACGACTCCAAACTCGAGATTCGCCTTTCCTTATAATCTAAAATTATTTTTTTCATAATTTTTATGATTTTTCAAGCGTCTTACCGAATGCATAATATATTTCTCGCTATTACTTAATAATAATAATTTAATATTAATATGTATTGTTTATTAAATTAGTAATGTATTTATTTATTACTTTTTCTTATATGTACGTATAAATAATTTAAGCTGCGAATACACAGTGCTCGTGTTCGGCGAAAAGGTGGAAGCTCCGAAATGCGACAAACGACATTGAACGAATGTCGAGAAATATATTTATGTATATTAACAATGATATGTGTTCTTTGATGCAAGAGAAACTCTTCCGAACAAGCTTAAACGCTAAAAAATTTTAAAATGCTACTGCATAATATGCTAGCCAACGAAAAAAAGGAAACTACGAATGCCGTCGCTCGTGCTCGGCAGAAATTAAGACGGTCCGAAATGCGATAAAACGACACGGGACTAATCTCAAGAAATACGTTCATCTTATCATTGTTATGTGTTCTTTAATTAATGTGAAGCATGATCTCTCGAACAAGATTGAACGATAAAGGTTCGAGTTATAAAATGCTTTTGCATAATGCATAACCAACGATTAATAAATTCTTATATATACCTCAGCAACCACCACATATATAAACATCATTCAACAATGACATAAAATATATTGTAATTAGCGCTAATGTGATTGCAGTATCATTAATAATACATCGCATTAGGGAGGAAGTTGTGACAGCGTCAACGACGCTGCTTTGGAAGCAAGCCACTCGCTACTTAAAATAAAACTTTAAAAATCAGTTAGCCAAAACATCAAAATATTCATGAGTTTTACGATAGACGTTGCCGTGCACGCTGCAGCGCGCGCCGGCATTCCCAGACTCGGCGATCTAGGTCAAGGCCAATTTAGAAAGTAAATCAATAATGTACAGCTGCTCGTCGAAAGTAGGTCAAGGCCATGTGTCGCTGGCTTGGCGCGAGAAAAAAAAGTCTTCCCTATCGTTTATCGCAAATATCTGGGCAACCACCAAAGATATAGAGATGATTCGAAAAGGACTGTTTAGTTTATACTCTGCACTACTGGAATATCTCAATTTTTTTACTAACACGTACGTCCTTTTGTTTATTTAACATGATAAAGCGCGCGCGTGCCGTAAAGATCGAGCGACAAATGATTTCTGATGACTTACATAAAATGCTTATATCTCGGCAACCGTAAATGATAGAAAGATGATTAAGAAAAGACTTTGTACTTTATACTTTGCTCTATTGGTATTACTCACGTGTATTGTTTTATTATGATAAGATAAACGTATTTCTTGAGATTAGTCGTGTCGTTCGTCGCATTTCGGACCGTCTACCTAATTCCCGCCGAGCACGAGCAACGAGATTCGTAGCTTCCTTTTTTTCATTGGCTAGCATTATGCAGAGGCATTTTATAACTCTTTATCGTTTATTCTTGTTTGAGAGAGCATGCCTCACGTTAAAGGACACATAACAATGATAAGATGAACGTATTTCTTGAGATTAATCTCGTGTCTTCCGTCGCATTTCGGACCGTCTAATTCCCGCCGAGCACGAGCAACGAGATTCGAGGCTTCCTTTTTTTCGTTGGCTAGCATTATGCAGAAGCATTTTATAACTCTTTATCGTCTAGTCTTATTTGAGAGAATATATACTTTGCATTAAAGGACACGCAACAATGTTAATATAACTTCATTTTTAAAAAATTTGATAAAATTCGTATATACTGATTTATTCACGGATGCTTTCCATTTATTGACACAAGTCGACACAAACGTTCAATCTTTCTTTGCAATGAGTAACAAAAGAACAACACTTGTGTCGAGTTGTGTCAGTAAATGGAAAGCACCCAATAAATCGGGCTTATACGAATTTTAATGAATTCTTTAAAAATGAGGTTATATTAACATTTTTATGTGCCCTTTAAAGTAAGGCATGCTTTCTCCAACAGGATTAGACAATAAAGAGTTATAGGACGCTGTTGCATAATGCTATAGCCGACGAAAAAAAGGAGCTACGAATGCCATTGCAGTTCGCTCGGCGAGAAAATCGGAGCGCCGAAATGTGACAAACGACACCTAAACAAATCTCGAGAAATACATTCATCTTATCATTGTTATGTGTCCTTTAATGTGAAGCATGCTCTCTCGAAGAAGAATAAACGATAAAGAATTATAAATGCCTTTGCATAATGCTGGCCAACGAAAAAAAGGAAACTACGAATGCCGTCGCTCGCGCTCGGCAGAAGGTAGAAAGCTCCGAAATGCGACGAACGACTTTATAGACACATCTCGAGAAATACGTTTATTCTAACATTGTTATGTCCTTTAATGCGAGACTTGCTCTCTCAGATGTAATTAGATGCTAAAGAGTTTAAAATGTTGCTGCATAATGTTAGATAACAAGAAAAAGATAGCTGAGAATGTCGACGGACGGCGTTGGACAACAAGGTCGGAGCTCCGAAATACGATACGCCGCGACAGTGCGCGACTGAATCTCGAGAAATATGTTATTTTATGTATCCTTAATGCGAAGCCTACTCTCTCGAACAATATTAGACGATAAAGAGTTTTAGAATGCTGCTGCATAATGTTAGCCAACAAGAAAAAGGTGGCCACGAGTGCCGTCGGGCGGCGCGGGCGCTCGATTGAGAGATTCGAGGCTCCGAAATGTGACGAACAACACTGGATATATCTCGAGAAATACATTCATTTTAATATCGTTATCCTTTAATGCTTATTCTCTCAAATGTAATTAGACGCTAAAGAGTTTTAAAAAGTTTTAAAATGCTGCTGCACACGTTAGACAACAAGAAATAGGTATAGCTGAGAATGCTGACGAGCGGCGTTGAACGACAAAAGTTCCGAAATACGATACGCGACACCAAATAAATCTCGAAAACTAAGTTTATTTTAATATTGTTATGTATCCTTTAATACGAGGCATGCTCTCTGGAATGTGATTAGACGATAAAGAGTTATAGAAAGCTGTTACATAATGCTAGCCAACAAGAAAAAGGTAGCCACGAATGCAACCCGCGTGCGGCACTTATTGTTAGTGAGAGAAGTCAAAGCTCTGAAATGCTACAAACAACATATTGGATGTATATCTCGAAAAATATGTTTATTCTAACATTGTTATGTGTCCTTTAATGCGAATTAAGCTGTCTCGAATAAGATTTACCTAACGATAAAGAGTTATAGAAAGCTGTTGCATAAAGCTAGCCACTGAGAGAGAGGTAGCGCGAATGCCGACGGGCGGCGTTGGACGATAAATTCGGAGATCCGAAATACGATACGTGAGACCAACTAAATCTTGAGAAATACGTTTCATTTTAACATTGTTATGTGTCCTTTAATGCGAGGCATGCTCTCTCGAATGTGATTAGACGATAAATAATTATAAAATGTTGTTTACATATTAGTTAATGAGAAAAAATAGAAGCTGGCGTATGCCTTTGCTCGGCGGAACGTAAGCTCTGAAATGCGACGAACGATTGCAGGACATATTTCTAGAAATATATTTATTTTAACGTTGTTATGTGTTTTTTAATGCAAATTAAGGTGTCTCGAACAAGATTCAACGATAAAGAGTTATAGAATACTGAACATAATTCGCGTTGAAGATATAAACGTTTAATGAAAATGATGAATGCGGCGAAGCGCGCGATTCTTATTTGGCTAGCTCGCGCTTTATTGCTTTAATAAACTAAAGTACATACGTGCGAGTAATACACGTGAGTAATACCAAGAGGGCAAAGTATAAAGTACAAAGTCTTTCTTTAATCATCTTTCTATCATTTACGGTTGCTGGAGACATAAGCGTTTTAAGAAAGTCGGAAATAATTTGGCGCCCGATCTTTACGGCACGCGCGCGCTTTATCACGTTAAATAACGGAAGGACGTACGTGTTAGTAATAAAATCGAGATATTCCAATAGCGCAGAGTATAAACTAAACAGTCCTTTTTGAATCATCTCTATATCTTCGGTGATTGCTCAGATATATTTGCGATAAACGATAGGGAGAACTTTTTTTTCTCGCGCCAAGCCAGCAACACATGGCCTTGACCCTACTTGAGCGGCGGGCGGTTGTCATGACGTCACGAGCAGCTGTACATTATTGATCCACTTTTTGGCCTTGACCTAGATCGCCGACTCCGGGAATGCCGGCGCGCGCGGCATCAACGTCTGTCGTAAATATTTTGATGTTTTTGCTGATTTTTAAAGGTTTATTTTAAGTAGCGAATGGCCTGCTTCCAAAGCAGCGTCGTTTATTATACGCTGTCACAGGTTCCTCCTTAATGTGAGATGTATTATTGATGATATTGCAATCACATAGATGTCATACATCCATGCATTAACGCTAATTACAAAATAAATAATTGCCGATATAAAAGTGAGCAGTTCTGATCGAGTAGAGCACGATCTAAAAAGTGCTTTTTGAATAATCTTTCTATCGTTTGCGGTTGCCGAGATATAAACGTTTAATGAAAATGATGAATGGCGAGGCGCACGATTCTTTTGGCCAGCTCGCGCTTTATTGCTTTAATAAACGAAAGTAATACATTGTGAGTAATACCAATAGGGCAAAGTATAAAGTATAAAGTCTTCCTTTAATCATCTTTCTATCATTTACGGTTGCCGAGATATAAAAGCGTTTTATGAAAGTCAGAAATCATTGAAGCTCTCTGAAATGCGACGAATGACACCGGTTAAATCTCGAGAGATATATCTTTATTCTAACATTCTTATGTGTTCTATAACGCAAATTATGCTCTCTTGAATAAAATTACACGATAAAGAGTTTATTGTATTTCGGAGTTTTCTACCTTTCCGACATTCGCATTTATCTCTCTTTCTCTCGTTAGCTATAGCATTATGCAACAGGTTTCTATAACTCTTTATCGTTTAATCTTATTCGAGAGAGCCTAATTCGCATTAAAGGACACATAACAATGTTAGAATAAACGTATTTCTCGAGATTCATTTGGTGTTGCGTGTGATATTTCGGAGCTTTGAATTTGTCGTCCAACGCCGCCCGTCGGCATTCGCCTCTACCTCTTTCTCGTTGGCTAGCATTATGCAACAGCATTTTATAATTATTTATCGTCTAATCACATTCGAGAGACTATGCCTCGTATTAAAGAATACATAACAATATTAAAATAAACGTATTTCTCGCGATTCATTTAGTTATTGTATTTCGGAGCTTCGAATTTGTCGTCCAACGCCGCCCGTCGGCATTCGCAGCTACCTTTTTCTCGTTACCTAGCATTATGCAACAGCATTTTATAATTATTTATCATCTAATCACATTCGAGAGAGCATGCTCGCATTAAAGAACAAATTAAAATAAACGTATTTCTCGCATTCATAGTTATTGAGCTCGAATCGTCAAACGCCGCCCGACGCATTCGCAGCTATAATTAGCTAGCAATGCACACATTTTAATTATTAATCATTCGAGAGAGCATGCCTCGCATTAAAGAATACATAATAAATTAAAATAAACGTATTTCTCGCGATTCATTTAGTTATCGTATTTCGGAGCTCCGAATTTGTCACCCCACGCGCCGCCCGACGGCACTTCGTGGCTACCTTTTTCTTGTTATCTAACATTATGCAGCAACATTTTGAAACTCTTTAGCGTCTAATTACATCTGAGAGAGCAAGTCTCGCATTAAAGCATACATAACAATGTTAAAATAAATATATTTCTCGAGATATGTCCCAGTGTCGTTTGTCGCATTTCGCAACTTCTATACAACCTTTCAACCGAGTCGGCCGAGCACGAGCACTGCATTCGTATAGTTTCAGTTATTAATACATATAGTACATTAAGTACATAAAAAAGTAATTAATAAAAACATTATTAATTTAACAAACAATAGATATTAATATTAAATTATTATTAAGTAATAGCGAGAAATGTATTATGCATTTGTTAAGACGCTTAAAAAATCATAAAAAATTATAAAAAGAATTTTAGGTTATGAGGAAAGCGAGAATTTCGAGTTTCGAGTCGTCTATAATTCCTCAGAAATCGCTCCTGTTACGCGGGAAGCATGACGAGCGAAGAGGTTGCAGGAGCTATTCGAGCAGCGGCACGTGGCGGCACGCCAACCCCCACTAATATTACCCATTGCCGTCGGAACGGCGGGGCGGGGTCGCGGCGCGGACGCCCAGCCTACGGCCAATCAGAGCGCTGGCAGTTACGTCTGGAAGGGGTAGCAGGCCTCCACGCGCTGACCAATGACCGCGACGATACGAGGAGGCAATGTGGGGAGGCAACACCCGCGCTTAGAATACCTCCGTCAACCTCCTTGCTCATCCTGCTTTCCTGATATATCAGGAGTAAATTTCCGAGATTTCGCCGTGCGAAACTTGAGTTTCGCCCATCTTATCATCTAAATTAATTCTTTTATTAACTTTTATCATCTTCTAGCATCTCTACGGATGCGTAATTAAATTCTCGCTGTTTTTTTAATTATAATTTAAGATTGTAATATTGTATTAATCTAATGACCAATATGTTTAAGGGTTCTTTAATGCGAGACATGCTTTCTCGAATAACATTAGGTGATAAAAAGTTTTAAAGTGCTGTTACAAAATGGCGAACGACGAAAAGGATGGAAATCAGAAAGGCGACGGGCGACAATCAACGATTCTTGAGAAATATCCTTTGTCTTAATGATTCAATTCTCCTCGCCTTTTTACAATACATTCTAAAACTTTTATCGTTTAATTCTTTTCAAGAAAGTTATATGTCTTATATCAAAGAACATATCAACGTTAGTATTAGCTCGTCGGTATTTGCAGCTACCTTTTTCTTGTTGTCTAACATTATGCAACTGCATTCTAAAACTCTTTATCGTCTAATTACATCTGAGAGAGCAAGTCTCGCATTAAAACATACATAACAATGTTAAAATGAATATATTTCTCGAGATATGACCCAGTGTCGTTCAGCGCATTTCGCATTTCAAAACACCCGCGGAATACCTCCTGCAATCCGGACAACCTCCTTGCTCAACATGGTTTCCTGATATATCAGGAGTAAATTTCCGAGATTTCGCGGTGCGAAACCTGAGTTTCGTCTACTTTATTATCCGAATTAATTCTTCTATTAACTTTTATTGTCTTCTAACGTCTCTACTGATGCATAATTAAATTCTTGCTATTTTTTAATTATTATTTTAGATTACAGTATTCTATTAATCTAATTATTAATATAGTTATTAATTATGTTCTTTTGAATAATTTATGCAAACACAAAATGCGGCAGAAAGTTTCGCATACTGAAATGTAAAACGTATGCAACAGCATTTTAAAACTCTTTATTGTCAAATCTCGTTTGAGAGAGCATGATTTGCATTAACGGATACTGGATACATTACATAACAATGTTAAAATGAATTTATTTCTCGAGATATGACCCAGTGTCGTTCAGCGCATTTCGCATTTCAAAACACCCGCGGAATACCTTCTGCAACCTCCTCGCTCTCATGCTTTCCTGATATATCAGGAGTAAATTTCCGACATTTCGCGGTCCGAAACCTGAGTTTCGCCTACTTTATCATCCGAATTTTAATTCTTCTATTATATGTATAACTTTTATTATCTTCTAACGTCTCTACTGATGCATAATTAAATTCTCGCTATTTTTTAGTTATAGTCTAAGATTGTAACAATGCATTAATCTAATAATCAGTATGATTATGTGTTCTTTAATGCGAGACATGAATAACATATTAGTGATAAAAAGTTTTAAAATGCTGTTACAAAATGGCAATCGACGTAAAGGATGGAAATCAGAAAGACGATGGGCGACACTAAACGATTCATGAAAAATATCTTTGTGTTAACGATTCTCGTCGATCGCTTTTACAGCGCATTCTAAAACTTTTTATCGTTTAATTCTTTTCGAGAATGTATGCCTTATTGTGTGTATAAAACAATTCAACGTTAATAAAAGGTATTTCTCGTTAATCGTTCAGTGTCGCAAGTCGTTTTTCGGAGCCGCCACTTTCTTATCGATCGCCATTATGCAACAGTATTCTAAAACTTTTTATCGTTAAATTTTTTAGAAGAGACCATGCTTTCGTTAAAGAATACATATATAGTGTATCGCCAACATAAAAATATATCTTAAAATTTGTCTAGCGTCATATGTCGCTTTTCGAAACTTCTTCTTTTTCGTTGAGTTATGCAATTATATCCTCTTTTCTCACTTTCTAAATTATGAATGATGTGTTAAAAATGCTTGGAATCTTTTACAAAAATGAATATGAGAGAAAGAAGATTATTGAACCGTTCGCACTCAATACCAAATATTTTATCTCGTATTATATGTTTTTAAGATAGAATTTAAGTAACTATTATATAAATATAGACTTTTTTTTTAATCTGGTATTGCTGTTATTACTAACAATTATCTTTTATTTATATGATTATTTTATTGAGAAAAAGGATATGAAATAAGACTGAATTATAATTTAAGTACACTTTTATATATATATTTAAAGAACAATTATTTTATCTATTTTGTACATAATATGTAGACGTATACAACAGAAATACTTGAAATAGAATTTAAATTTATGATTAGAATCATACAGAAATAGGGTAATTACTTGCACAAATAAAAACGAATCGCGTTAGGTCAGGTTATTACAATTGTATTCCAATAAAGAGAAAACAAACTCAAGAATCTACAGTTAGCTGAGTTTCAGGCAAAAGCACTTTTTCCCCGGGTTTGAAGGCAGGCATTCCAAGATAAGGACAACTGGCACATCTGAATGCGTCTCCTAGATAACACTAAATAAAACATAAAAATTTGACATTTAAATTTATACAGTTACATCATTAAATATGACACTTTGATGAATTTCGGGGAAAAAAGCAGTAGTATGAAACGTACATTTCCACAAGAAGATTTAACAGTGTTTTCCGGCGCATCTTTGCCACTTAATTCTTCTGCGAGTCCACATGAACAGTCCTTGCACGCTTTTCGCTTGCCCGTTGTCGCACAGACTGAAAGTATTAGATATGTAGATAGATATGTTTGTGTTACACAAATTCACAAATTCTCTTTGTCCAAATTGTAAACGAAATAGAAATGACATACGTATTTCTTTTACTTGTATGTGAAGGTAACATTCAACGGAAACCTTGCATTTCCTGTTATAATTTAATATAACGAAAATCTCACCTGTTAAGGATGACGCATCTGGCTTTACAAGGTCCGATTCATCCAAAAGTTCATCTTCATCTATTAAATCTTCTTCTACCGGGTCATCTAATTTCCATACATTAGTTGCCTTTTTTGCGAATGAAAGGGGAATACTGGAACCCACCTAAATTATAACAGAAAGCTGTGAAAGGTTTCCATTGAATGTTACCTTCACGTACAAATAAAAGAAATCAATTTACCTCAAATGATGGTTTACTCGCCGATACTGTGCCAACTTCTTTTACATCGCTATATACTTTTAGCAAAAGATTTGTGCTCTCCAGATCAAAGTCCTTCGGGTCTGTATCTTTTACTTTGAAACCAGATAGTTTCAAGCTAGATATTCTGTCGGAATACAAATGTGTGCCTGGCTTTCTATTTGGTAGCGGTTCACGAATGACGAGCAAACCGTTGGGTTTCAGAATTCTCAATGCTTCCGCTAAGAAATCCTCGTTCGTGAAAAATTGCTTAAAAATTGCAATGACGACGTCGAACGTAGATTCACCATAACTTTTTCCAGCTATTCGAAAACCTTGTGTAACATGTTCTAGAATACAGAATAGATTAGCATTACAAACAACATGAATTTTCAACGTCACAAAAACCAGGTAAATGAAACGTGGAGTATAACGAACACTCACCTTTATTTAAATCTGATAAACTTGCAATTTGCAACTTGCCGGAATCTCCGACGTGTTGCTTGATCATGGCGATAAAATCTGTCATGTCATTCGAGGGCACGTCGTTCCCTGACACGACGAGAACCTCGTTTCCCTCCTTGACAAGAAACATTATGCCGCGACAGCGATTGACGTGGCGAACAATAATTCTCAGGGAACCGAAGCTGCAAACAATCGGTATCCTTTGTGGAGTTACAACGTAAACGAAACTAGAAGAATAGCTAGTCTTCAGAAACCGGGCTTACGCAAGATTGAATAAGCGTACCTCTCAGCACCTCTCAGGTCCGAGTTTTGAAGAGGTTACCTTCGCTGTTGTGTATTCTCGAGCGAATGAACGACTGTCGAGACACGCGCACGCGTGTATCGCCTCGTTCAGGTATCAAGGAAACACGAGGCCCAGTTCCTTTCGCTTGCGTCTTTCTTACTCGGATTCTCTATTTTTTTTTCTTGTATTTTTATATCTATACTCGTTTCGAATGCGAAAAATCTCTAGGAATGCAAATAAAATGTAGTCAAAGTTATTAATCGAGTAAATTTTTCACGAGAGACAAAAGTCAAATTTAATCAATTTTTTATGAGAGGCAAAAGTCAAACTATTATTTCTGAAGGAAATTCTGGATTATTTCTGGACTAGACACGTATACATGCATAATTTCGAGACACGTGCACACGGACGGTATATGAGCATTGAGATACCGAGTATGCCCCCAATTTTTGCAATTTAAATATTAAAACGTCATTTTTCATGAAAGTAAATATAGATTTTATTGCGTATTTTAATCCATCATTTTCATCGAGATTATCACCTCGTCGGGTCAGATTTACATGATCGTTTTGCTTCTCTGTACAATTTATATTCATATAAAATATATGTACATATAAATAAGTAAACGGTTGATATCCATACTCCGTATTATACAGCGTAACTGAATAAAATATATATTACAGGAATTATGAACTTGTATAAATACAGATTGCCCCACGCTATATATAAATGCCGATCTTGAATATTTCGCTAGTTTCTCATTTGGGACAAAAAATGTTTCAGATAAAGAGTTCCATAATTTTGAGATGTAAACACGATGCGTAAGACGAAAAGTTTATGCACCATTTTACAACGAACGCTGTAAAAACTCCATCGCCAGGTATATTTCCCTTCTAAAATCATAAAAACTTGTATGCGAAACATCTTTTTCTGAAATTCGAAAAATAACTTGATATACTCAAGATGGACACTCAAAATGAGATAACTTGTACATTATTAATGTTTGGGATATTTAGAATCAATCGGCATAATTGCGACAAAAGTAATAAACAGAATGTCGTAATATTGTCTATTAACCGGATTGATATTTATTAAAAAAAAAAAGCATTAAAAATGATAGCTAGCCACTAATTTAATCGTCTGTAAATATTAAAATTGTTCCATTCACGTTGTCGCGATTATTCCGATTGTTTCTACGCTTGTATATTCTGTACCGCGCCGCATACTCTTCATTATATACATACTTAATATCTTCAACAGCTCACGGGCATGTATAACATCGTCGCAGAAATGCAAAATTGTATACACGTAAAACGTACAAAATATCTTCTCTGGCAGTCGTAGTCATGTTGTACTGGGATTTATTACAAAATATAAGATTCGAATTCGCGTAACAATACATTATCGTTCGTATTTCGTACGTGTCTACGAAACAAGCGATGCGCCAAGCGATGATTCACATTGTAATACAAAACTTATTGTTAATATCAAACAATTATTATAACCAATAAGAATTAAACCGCGAAAAGTTGTAACAAAGAGAGCCGAATCTTGTTAGAAAAATGTATAGACGAATACAAAATAACAATGCCGTTATACTCATCCTATCGCCGCGATTAATACTAATAGTTAGTTCTGCCTAAAATTAACATTATCTATCACATATTACATATTCATTTTGTGGACCATTTCCTCTTCTCGTCACTCTCAAAGCCAGAATCTAGATCGTCACTCTGACACTTTTTCAATGTACAACCCTTGGAGTTTTGTCTGCAAACACCTCGCTCTATGAACAACTTCTTAATACTATCTACTAAATGTTCAAAAAAATTCGGGTAGCCGTCGTATCCGGGAAACACATTAACATCTATTATCGCGTATTTCCCAGTGTGATTTTCAATTACAACATCTATCCCAACTAGAATAAGACCAAATATCTCTCGAATATTCTTAACAATCGTTTCGAATATTTGGTAATTTGGCTTTACAGTTAAAGGAATGTCTTCTTCGGACAATATAGACCACTTGGATCTGCTGCAGCTTTTCGATATATCGTGCGAGTTGAAGAATATTGTACTCAACGAATTACAGTCTTCTTGGTAAAAGTTTTTAAAGCTGGGGCGCTCGACCACGTGGAAACGATCGCCCACAACGAATATCTTATATAAAATAGCGTTATGATTGATGAAATCCTGAGCGACGCAAGGTAGTTGACAGTCTTTCAAGTCTCTTTCGTTGAAGATAATCATCATCTGAAATTAGAAAGTTAAGAGCAATTTTTATCAAGCACTTTATTTGCTTCAGACATTTTCGTAGGTATCTTGCGCGAAATATTTACCTTGTGCGCGTCGCTCGAACCATACGCGATAAGCGGCTTACAAACAAATGGGTATTTAATGCCACGCTTTTTTAATGTTGCTGCTATCTCATGGAGCATTCTGCTTTTGATTTCTACAAAATTAGGAGTAAATATATCTGAAAAAATAAATAAATAAATGTTAAACATTAAGCTCAATTCCTGTGGAGTTCATACTTATGTAACTATACGTATTATAAATACATACCTTTCAACCGACAGCCTTCCTGTATAAATTCGTAAGATTTACATCGATTGCTTAAGTTCCTAATATTGTCCAGAGGATCGATAACGATCAGATCTGGATGCTTGGCAATGTACTCTTGAAGTCGCGAAACAATATCCTCAGCCTGTAAAAGAGATACGTTATAGAATCTTTGACAACCCAAACGGAGTAAATGTTGCCCTGAACATACATTTTTATCACCACTTTCCGCATGCGACTGCATATCTGTCAGCTTGTGTAGGAAAACGTGTAATGGTCCCTGCTTCTCGAAGCTTAAATTCACGTCGATCTGAAACACAGATAAAAGATTCAAAGACATTAGAAACGCTCCTCAATATTGCATCTGCAGAAATAATGCAAAAAAATTATCGAATGGAAGGAACGTTGATACGTGTATCAAAAGAGAAAGATTTTGCAAGGATGACCGATTCGCACAGTCATTTGGGCCTAGCAAAACCATGGAGCTGAACCTAATGCAATGTAGACAATCCTACGTATAATCTACACATTACATATATATAAAAACTATACATTTGTGAGTAATAAAGAATGAGAATAAAAAAAGTTGAGAGACCACGTGCCATGTAACTTCACTCCATCCCACGCTAGAATCAGAGTATTGCACCTTGCAATCAGAACAAGAAAAATATACTACGTGTAATATATGCACACAAAACTCTCTTTTTTTTTAGTTACAATATAAATTAGAGAAAATTATTTTCGCGCGTGGGCCAGCGTATCATTATTTATTTTTCACAACGTTCCTCGAAACACATGGAGATTAATGTCGCCGAGAGAATAACGCATCTCGACCGTTCCTCCGCGTCGCGGAAACAAGCCACGCCGGTGGCCAGCCGCTCACCATTTTCAACCGAAACCCCTCGGACTCGCATATGTTCTCGAAATCGGTCCAGTTGAACTTCTGCCGCTTCCTCTCGGGCACCCAGTACCCGATGACATACTTGTCGCACATCCTTCCGTCCTCGCTCGCGCCAGCCACGCCGCGCTGACACCGATCACGTGCGGATCGGCGCTCGTTCGACGGCGCTCGTACCTCGCGTTCGCACGTCGTCGTCGTCGTCCCCGGAACGAGACGGTCGGCAGCTCTCATCCTCGCGGCACCGCTCGCACGATCCTCCGCGAGGCCAGTCTCATACTTGCGCAGCGTGGCGTGGCACGACGAGGTTAGGTTCCGTCTCGCGTTGAGGCTCGCCGTGTCTCCGCGCTCGTCCACGCTCGTCCACGCTCGTCCGATCCGTCGACGGCCGTCCTCGGGGAAGACGTCTTCTCGCCGAAAATAAAAACCTCACCCCAGCTCGGTCACGGTTTTCCTCCTTTCGTCGCACGTCGTCGGCAAATCCTATTGTTTACCTTCCGACACACACGCTGCACGCGCTGCACACGCCGCCGTCGCCGCCGGAAATATATCGCTTATATATCGGACGTGCGTGATCGCCAAGTAAACACGCCGTTCCTCCGGCCCACTCCGGCCGAACAGTTTCCGGACCTCGGAGCTGCTCGGAGAACGGCGATTGCCGGTTTTACGACCGCGTTATTCGAAGAAACGCGGAAAGACGCACTTTTTTGATGTTTCTTCTCCAGGTTGCTCAAATGTGCTGCTGGCTTTTCTGCGCCGCGAATAATCGGGGCTTCGTAATCGCTCGAGAATGTCGCAAACAACTTTCCGCGGTTATCGTAAAAAAAAATTAAAGTGTAAAGTGCGATCAATGCAGGGTTAACAGATAACACTTGTGATCTAATCTATAAATAAATATTTTTTATATGCATATATTGAATATGACTATGACACTGTTCTAGTTAATCCTTAATTGCAACTTTAAACGTGCTTAAATTTTTTTTTCTATTTTATATTTTATATCTAATAATTAAGAGAATATATATTTTTTATATGACCAGTCCTTTTTTCGCAATATTTTATATTTTTATTTTATATTTTATAATTAAGAGAACTCTTAATTATTCTTTTATACTAGACTTTTTTTTATATGACAGTCCTTTTCGTGATAAAATCCATATGTGATGAAGGATTATTTCCCATCAGCAATATTGCAGGAACATTAATATTATGACCCAAACACCGCATGGAATTTTCCGATAGGAATGGAACGTTTGCTGAAATGTTCTGTATTGATAATACAATCTGTTATCAAGACACAAGTAAAAATCGTTGGAGAGAAGATCTGCGCCATCCATGATAAGTCGAGGTAGCGCCGGCGAATCCGCGGCTCGGTCTAAACGTGGCCGGAACTTTCCAGCAGAGACTGCGACAGAAATGAGAGAACATTAGCACACAGCTTCTTCTTCTTCTTCGCGTCTCCTCGGCACACTTACCATCGTAGAGTCGTTCAAGGACGTTAGCATGCTCCTGGTAACGAGAACCGTCACGCTGCTGTCGCGATCCATCGGGTTATCCTCGATTAAATCGCGTCTCTTCCTCAGGACGCGCACCTCGCCGAGGGAATACGAGCACGAGCTCGGCATATACAGCTCACCCTCGGAATGAGACGTCTCGGGGGTAGTCCCGATCTGAAACCGCGAGACGAGTTAATTTGACGCCCACTAATCAAGAATTCTTGGATTGCGCGGATTGCGCAATAAAACCCAACGGAGTTGCGACGAAATCATATGTCGTTGTTTCGCAGAGCGCAATTCGGTTGATGCGATAACGTTTGATCACATTACTATGCTAATTTATATCATCATTTAGCATTAACATGAGTAATTTATGGCATTATCATAATGAGAGAGGAGAATAGCGGAAATTTCTTCCTACCGTTATCTATTTCGACTTAATATTGTTACAAAATTTCTCATTATACATTTTACGCGTTTCTGTCTCCTTTCTTGTCTCATTAATATATTCTATAATAATTAAAACAATAGTTTAAAAAAAACTTTCTACTTACTCTCCTTGCGTTTGCACTCGACATGCCATTGGTCGACCTGCGAATATGATGATTAAATAATTTTAGAATCGTGATTAAATTATATTAATATCGTCACTACATTCACCTGTCGTCACGATCCAGTAGCGTACTGCTGACACTAGAATTGGAGCTGGATAAGATATCTATTTTATAATTCCGTCGTCTCTTTGTCAAATCAATCGATTGCCGCTCGTTATCGCTCCTCACAGTTTTCCCAAGTCCTGAGATCTCATTTCCGTCTCTGCGGTTCTCGACCGCCGCGAACGTCGTCGATTTGCGAATTTCCTCGTTCCCCCTATCCCTCATCAAATTATCCTCTCCAGCAATGTCAAGCGAGATCCGCTTGTTACGCGACTCGACTACCTGCGATGATTCGCTACTTTTCACGCTCGACACAATGCGATCTCGCGGAGGATCGATCTTCCCCTTAACCGCAGGGTGTCGCGTGTCAATTTCTGATTCGCGTGAAGATCCGGGGTCTTCTTTCGTCGACGAATATACAAGATTAACATCTGTTCTCGTTGGAGTTTCGTCGATAGGCTTCGATCTGACGGGGCTTGCATCCGAGCGAACTCGCTCGTTCTTTATCTCCGAAACTTCCGACAATGCGAATAACACCTTCTTGTCCGCCGGGGTGACAATGTCACGCGTTTTCTCGCTTCTGATTTCCTTCACAGCTACATCCGATTGCGCTACGTCGATCACCTGATCGGTCTGCGTGATAATTTTGTTCGCGTCTTGATCTTTATTGGATGCCCGGGCATCGCTCGATTTATCTTCTCGAAGCCTTTCGTTATTTACATCGTCTTTTTTATTCTCGAGTACCGCGGTAACCGAATCGACAGCTTCCATTTCACGTTCCCCCTTCGATCTCGCAGATGTAATTTTCGTAGATAAATGTTTGGAATTCTCATCGAGGTTTTCAACGTCACTACGAATATCGGAGATCTGTCTTAATGACTCAGCCTCCGAGTTTCCCTTGCTGTTGTTCTTGCTGTTATTCTTAGAACCTCGAACAAGCTCGAAATGAACTGCGGAATGAACGCTTTCCTTCATTTCCGGAAACGCGGGAGAGACGGGAAAATATTTATCTGGATTCCTGGAATCTTTCGATTTGTCGGCGATTAGCCCGGTATCGCTGGCGTCATTTCTTGCTCGCGTTCGCAAAATTGTCTCCTCAATTGCGTCTGACGCTACATTCGTCCGCATCAAGGAACCAGCGATGTGCCGAGGAAGCGTCCCCTCCTTCTTCGGATTATTTTCATCGACGCTTTTGTCCGTTTGATTTTTAGCCTCGATCGGAACAGTCTTTGCAACGTCCGCGCTTTCCGTCAAACCCGTGTCTCCCTTGCTATTATTCTCAGGGCAAAGCTTTCGAATAGACTCGCAACGGGCCGTAGAGCTCTCTCTCGTTTCGCGACATTCGGAAAAGTCGACGGAGTGCCGCCCGCCGGGACTTTTGGGCTCGTAGGAACTTTTGTCAACCCGTCCGATCTCGCTCGCGTCGATTTTCGCTCGCGTTTGTCGCGTCTCTACTTCTCGCGACGTCAACCCGTCGATCGCTATCGGCGGTACTTTCGTTCGAGCCGAGGAATCGGGAATGTTTCGAGGAGACGTTTCCTTGTCGTTCGTGTCTCCTTGATCCGGCTGACTTTTAACGTTAATCAGAATATCTTTCAGAATATCCAAGGTTTCCGTTTGACGCGCGTCGCGGATCGATTCGGCCTCGCGCAAGTGATCCAGGAGCTTCTGCACCGCCGCGGGCGTGACCGCCGACTCCTTCAAGGCGTTCGCGACCTTCCCTTCGAGGCTCTGTTTCTCGTCCTGCAGGATGTAGGTGACGAACCGGTCCGTGGCCTGGTACGTGTCCTTCCGGGAAAGCTGCGCGAAAATTCCGTCATCGGTGTATTCCTTCCCAGAACGACGGATTCCGCGCTTGGAGAGTTTGCTCGCAGACGTGACGCGCGACCTCGTGTCCGCGTGACGATAACCCCGAGCGATTTCCTCTTCCCGAAGACGACACGTCTGCGTCGTCTCCGTGCGCGTGCTGGATAGCGCGGGTACCAGGTTGGAGAACGTCGTGGCGTCCGATCTGTCCATCGACGATTCCGACAAGCCCGCTTTAGCCGATCGTTGAGCCTTATCGCTGTCGCGAGTTGTCCTGAGATCGTCGCTCGCGTCCGACGCGGGAAACACGCTAGATTCGACGGAGTTCTTCGAGTAATTGCCGCGAGAATCGTTCTCCCTCGCGGAAGCCGACGATTTCGTCCCTGCCGCATTTGTTCCCTTCGGATCTTCATCGGTTCGACGTATCCCTGAGACCGTCAGGTCCTCGTTTCTCAGCTCGGTTTCTAGAACTGACGATCGAGTCGGCTTGTTCAATGAGTACTTGTCACTCTTATCGGCTGATGAGTCCCGACGGAGTTTCTCATGATTCGCGTCTTGCGGCACGCGCTCGTCTTCGTCCAGCTTGTACATCGCGAATTCAGGGCCTGATAATAAATCCGAAAGATTCCTGGCCGTGCGAACGACGCGCTCGATCTTCCTGTCGTTGGAGTGCAAGATTGAATCCAAATCGTCGAGCCGCGGCCGATACAAGTCGATCTCGTCCAAATTCAAGTCTTCGCTGGCGTCATTGCGCAGTCCATCCCGTCCGTTATGACTACTGAACGAAAAGTGTCCATCAATCGTCCGATAAAGTAGCGGACTTTCCGCCTCTCGGCAGCGGGAAGCGATATTTTCGCGCCGTGAAAAACCCGTTTTCCTTGAGGTGTCGCCGGCAAGCGACGGCTTTGATCGATCACCTTGGTTTTCCTCTGCCTCGATCTTATCTACAATGTTTTCGTCGTTTCGCGGACAATCAGCATCGCTCCTCTTGCAGAATATTCCGCCATTCTCCGCGTAACTGATCTCCACATCACCGCCGGAGGCAATTCTCTCGTGATTCTCGTTTCCCGCTTTGTTCTTCAATTTTTCACTCCTATCGGTTCTCGGAGTCTCAATCACAGCGAATTTAGCCGCTCCTTGACTCGTCACGTTTTTCAGACATACGGATATTCCCGTGCCTTCGGCATTCTGCGAGTCGTGCCTTTGATCCTTGCTCTCTCGTCTGTGAATTCGGGCCTTTGGAGATTCGATTCGTCCGTCGTCTTGTCCGGAATCGGAGTTCCCGATCTTTTCAAGGTCCTCTTCCGACTTGCTTGCGGGATTCGTCGGTACCGCTTCCATAATCAACTTTCCGATCGGTTTCTCTCGTTGTATCGTGTCTAATCTCACGCGCCGAGTTCTCGGCGTCCCTTCCGGGTTATTCACGCTCTGGATGACATCGTGGCGCAGGGTATAAGTGGCCGTATTCGCGCGGCTCTGCGCCCGGGACGACTCCGGCGAGATGTGCACATCCTCCAGGTTCTGCCTGGTCAGTTCCCGGTCGACGATGTGCACCGACGGCCCTATTTGGATTTCGCACGTGTTCCCCCGCGCCGACGAAGTCCGCCGACGATCGCGAGCACGATCGTCGCGTGCCGTCGTCTCGTTCGCGACCCCCTCGAGCGACGAGTCCCCGGACGGCACTCGGGCAGGCGACGCACGTCCACGCGACCGATCGTCGCTTCCGTATCCTAAGGACGACCAGTCGGCACGCCGTCGTCGCGACACCCGAAATTTCGGCGCCGACAAATCGATCCTGCGAACGGTAACGCGAGGAAAGTCGCGTTTCTCCGTTTCACGCGCGCTTGCCTTGCCGTTCACCTCCGATAACGCTTTCGAAGAGCACGTATCGTGAAATTTGGAAGCCACCAGCTCGCGAACGTACAGCCGCTCTTCCATCTCGTCGTCCCACGGCGGCTCGCCCGAATATCTGAACGCACACGATAATATAAATTATAAAAAATATATTACGTAAAACATTATATAAAATAATAAATTATATAAATTATTCAAATGAAATTATGTCGGTTGTCATTAATTTCTTTTATAATATCGATCGACGAATTAGATAAAATCTGATTTGCACTTCATTAAAACTAGACACCGTTTTACTGTATATATAATTTAAATTGAAGTATATGTATATGTAATTTAAATTGAACGAGCAACTTTTGAAATTAATACTTTTATAAAGAAGTAAACCAGGTTTCTTTTACTCACGTATTTTTATTCCGTCGTGCAGAATCGAAGCTCGACGTTGCGCAGACTTCCATGAGTTGTATCTTTGCATTGTTAATAATCTTCTCGGCGTTTTCGAGCGCGATCGACGTTTCGGGACTTAATTCGAGATTAGGAGGCTGCGCTTCTGCCAATCGGTTCGTGTCAGGCTGCAACGGATAACGTAATTATCGTGAAAAGTATATTCGGATGAATGTTGGCTAAATAAACTCGTAAATGTTCAATACCGTTCCCTCGTTGGTAACGCGTCTCGCTCCTTTGTCCGACTCCCTGCCGTCTTTGGAAATTCTATTCGTGACAATCGATTTTTTAGATACGGCAGTCGCAGGATGCCGATTCCCATTGTGTATCGCGATATCGTTATCCTTTTTGCGCGCTGCAGTCCCCTCGTGTTTGCAATAACACGTGTGAACGGAAGTCATCTCCCCTGGAGGCGTCGTAGAGCAGACTCCGTTGTTGCACGTTTCCGGAGAACTCGAATTTTCTCTGTAACAAGAAAGAGATATCCCTCTGGAATAACATTTTCCTCCACGTCGTCATTATTTTTTTTAAGATTTAAAAGAGAATTTTAAAATATCTTTATCGTAAAAGAATAATAAAATGAAAAACAATTGTCAATGAATCAAACAGGAGATGACACATGTATTAATCGCTATCTGTCGCATTAATTATTTAAATGCAGCAAACTGCGGGTGAACTCAATAACTTTTATCGAGTTATCAAATGAAGAAAGTTTCCGCGCGCGCAAGCGGTGGTAAATAATTGGAGTAATCACCCGTTACATTTCCGACCACGTGTCACGTTAACAGAGTGTGAAAATATAATGCGACCGCTCTTTACCGTGCGGCATACAATAATAATGTGTGTCGCATTCTTACAATGAAACATTTAACAGCTAAATATCCGTACGTATAGTGACCTAACAACATCTATATCGTACGCTTTAAAATATGCATCAATTGGCAGGCACGGTGCGCGGCGTCCTTGAACATGCACGTGGCGTTTAACCCCAATTATAATAGACAACGATGTGAGTGTGATTAAAAAGAAAAGAATCGCGAATCATCGTGCGTGCACACGTGCAATTACGAAGAATACACTCTCTCTTTCAACAGCAAAGATGAAACGTTAAACCTTCCAAAGATATATATAACATTTTCTGTACTCTATGTGATATATGTATGTATGTATATGTATATGTATTTACATATATCACATATATATAATTATATATAACATTCTATTATACTTGAAAAAATTATTAATTATGTAATATATTTCTACAATCAAGATTAGCACTTTTGTTTATTTGGGAGATAATCTTATTGAAATTAATATAAAAGCACGAGATAAATTCGGGCGAGTCAAGTGTATAAAATAAATATAGAAATAACTGTTTCTATATAGCGAATGGTATATCAATCAAAAACGCAATAACTCGGATAGAGAGAACGGAAGAACGTTGGCGTTACGTTCGAGCCGCAAAGGCGGGTTCAAGGACCGGCGATAATAAAGCTCTGAAGCTCTCTCTCTCTCTCTCTTTGAAGCGGGGGTGGTCGCCCTCCCGTTCGTTCCAGCTCTTTCCCGACTACGACTGGAAGTCAAGCGGTTCCCGCACTACGTTCAGCTACGTCGTCGTACCTTCTGCGATCCCGGCCGGCTGCAACCGACACGTTTCTATAGACAACAGTATCGATTCTTAAAGGGGAGACCAAATTTGCGCGTCGGAGTCAACTGCGAGCGCTTTCGTCGCTATATGCTGTTAAATTACATCGAGATTCTCCTCACCCGGCGCCGATTTCTGTCTCTTTCGATTTGACCATTCCAGAATTATTCCAGAATTACTCCGACATTTTAAGGGGAAACGAATTCCGCGAAGAATCAGTAAAGAAAGCAAAAAAAGAAAAACACGGTGCGGCGCAAGGATATTCTCCGGCCGATACCGCTCGTAGCGTTTGACCTGTGAATAACACGCCGGCGGCGCTTTTTGCTGCGCGAGTAACTCGCGCGTGAAACACGCGCGTTACACGGATGACCGTTTCTCGCGTCTCGTCCCCCTATGCGTCATCGCGCGCCCCGCGGACCTCCGCCGTCCCCGGCGTGGACGCGTCCACGGGGAAAATCGCGTTGGCATTTTTTCAAAGGAAATGTCAACGCGCGGGGCGTGCCGCAACAAAGCAGATGCATCTCGGCCGGCGCGCGGCGCGACGCGGCAAGGACACTAATTTTAAGCGAAAGGCCGGTGGAGATGCCGATCGGACGTCGGATGACGTCAACGATCCTCTCTCTCCGGCTATACTACACGCGTTTAGCCACCCGAGAAACCCTCGGCCGCTTTAACGTTTCCTCGCGCGCGTGCTCGATAACAGTACGTCAAAGGTACGTAATGCACGACGTCCTTTAAAGACGATGGACCGACGCTGGTGTCGACTCGTCCGTTCGACCCAAGAAGATTCGCGCCTTTTCGCGCTCCGCGACCGGTCACCGACCGTGCGCGCGGCGAGACGTTCTCATTCGCTCAGAAATACAAAAGTCCTTTACATAATCACAAAAGACTCGGGGAGAACCATTTCGAAATGATAAAATATAAATCCATGAATGTATATTTATAAGTTTTATTCGCTCTTTCGAGAATCTCCGATTTAAATGAATTCAATCTCTTCAGTCTTCAATTTTTAAAAGTACGTATGACCGTCTCATTTTGCATTTCATTTCTTTGCGACCTACATTTTGATTTTGCGACCGTCGCAGAGAATTTTCGAGGGCCATTTACGAATCGAATGTAAGAACGTCGCGTCAATCGCTTACGATCGCTCTAATGTGGCCTGAAAACATTCTTATCGCTGCATTTCGACGAAATGCGCGTGCGGCGCGTATCTAATCTTCGAAAATTGTGGCGATCAACGTGCACGGGGAGCGCGGCTTTTGTTTGCAGGGCGGGTGGCGCAGGGAGGCTCTCGATGTCTCACAATTTTATCTGGCGGGCGCGATCGCGAAGGCGTGATCGTCGCCGGCTCGCGTTAATCACCGCGGTTGTAATTTACGCGACGCGCTATCGCGCTCGGCTTTCGTCACCCTGTTACGGCGAGTTATCAACATAATAACGGTCTTCGTGCATGGTAACGGTCGGGAATGTTGACCCTTAAAGGCGAAAGACAGCTCGGCCGCGAAGAGAGCTCCTTTTGCGAATTCCGCACGGAACAGAGAGACGGAAAGAGGGAGAAAAGCTTTTTCTTTTGCAAATTAAACTGATACGCATGATCTTTATGTTGCGCATTTTTAGGGCTCTCTGCACGTTTTGTTTTTTTATGCCGCACCCAAAGATACATAATAAAAAATCTCCGTCGCCGTTAACTTTTGCGCCACAACCGCGACACTTCGAGTATACAAAGATCTGTCAAAAATATCTCTTTTCTTTCATTTTTAATACGCGTCTTTCGAGAGAAATTACATTTTCAGTTTTCCGTTGGATTAACCCAATTTCGCAGAGACGATGGGGGAGCTCCCCACGCGTAATTAGTCCCATTCAAGAAAGAACAATCTTATTTGCCTGGTCCATTCGTCGTGGTTTATATATCATGTATCATGGGCGTTGAATAATTTACGTCTCATCCGCTTTAAGCGCGCGGAGTCATCGCGCAACGCTATATACGCGCGCGGGGAGATGGTGGCTTCCGAGCCGTCTGGAACGTGCACAGATCAATATTCCGCCACGTTGCGTTCCTCGTTCCGCCCCCCTTCCTTCATCCCACCCACCCCAGCTGAATATTGGCATTGATTTTCACGGTTCGGGAGGGCTCGCGGCCCCTCGCCCCCCTTCGCCACCCCCTCGACTGCGGACCCCAGGCGGAACGTTCGGGCTTAAGGTCGTTGTATACGTTTTCTGACGTATACATATATTTATATATATGTATATACATACATACACACATTTCGCAATGCTCTCAGGAGCAGGAATCGCTGAAGTCTGGAGGATGATCATAATCATAATATCTAAAATTCTGTCTCGTTTTCCCAAATCGACCACTTTCATTAGAGACTTTTAAATTTAGATCGCAAATATTGGCGAATATACGAGGGGCACGCTGCCGTTTTAATCTTACAATAGAAAATGAAAAATTGAAGCTGTCTAGGATAATAAAAACGTGACGAAAATTGACACGTCACGGTCGACCCTCGCGTTTGCCGTATTCGACGGCGTGATAAAAGCTCAGCGTGAGAAACAAGGGAGTAAATAACAAACGTATTACAATCTACGTAAACTTTCGCTGTCAAACTGTTTCGCTGCATGATATCAGACTGGGATAACTACGCTACAATTTGACGGCAAAAGTTCGTGCGGAGGTGGTTGGAATAAAAGAAACGCATTCGTTCACATCAACACATATATTTTGTTTTTGCTTGTTGCATACATACGATAAACAGTACAATGTTACGCGTTCCTCGAGGTATGGTATACTAGAAAATTTTCATTATCCACTACTACAATTGCTATTCGACATATTGTTTCGTCATATCTCTTCGACTTCTTCGTGTATCTGCGTTAGCTATACGAGAATCGTTCAAGAAGAAAGGAAAAAAAGGGGGGGGGGAAACAGAAAGAAGGACGATAGGAGACAAACGGAACGAATCACGATACGAGCGTAAGAGTTCTTTCGCCTTCGATCGGGGAAGGACTATCGCGCGTCCCTCCGTGCGCGCCTCATCGAAGAGAGAAAAGCCGAAATTGGCGACTTTGGGCGGCTTGGTCGTCGTCGTCGTCGTCGACAATTGACAATCGGATGGAAAGCGAGCGGAGTTGCGCGATTATCTCAACGTAATCCCGAGCGTCGTCGCGACGCTCCGCAACCCCCTTGTTCCCTGCGCGCCCCAATTCCCCGCTCATCCCCGGTCGACCGTTAATAATGACATCGACGACAGCAACGGAGACAGATGGAGCAAGCAATCTCGATAATTACCAATTAATTCGTATCGCGGAGTTTCGCACGACAAAGCACCGTCTTGAGAAACGAGATCCTGCTGCGGAATTATTATCCGAGAGAGAGAAAGATAGAAAGAGAGAGAGATACAACGGATATACATATACGGAAAGTATGATCGGACGTGGAGAATGATACGGCACGCGACGACCAAGCCCCCGTTGTCGAGAGAGGATCTCTCTCCGTTTACTCCGGTACAAGGATTCATTACGGATTTAATACGTTAAAAGGAGAGCGCGATTTCTGCCCAGTGCTCTGAATGTCAACGTGAAGAAATTCAAGCACTGAAGAAATTCAACACACCAACCTCTCGCGGGTTATCGCGCGCGCGAGAGAACAGATGTTATGCGTGAGAAAGATCGCGACCCGCCACCGCCGGGTTCTGACCAAGTCAAGGGTTGTCTCCACGGGAGAGCTACCCCCTCGGCCGGAACTCGACGGCGAGGGCCGCGTTACAGTTGTAAAAAGTATTGCTATCGAGCGCTCCCCTCGACGTCAGTTGTTGCGCGACGCTTAAGCGCGTCTAGACTTACAATGTTAGCGCGTATGCGTCACAGGAAGATCAACGTAATATGCAAGGAAAACTTAGGGAGAGCGCACGCATGCTTATCGACAAAAGTCAAGATACAAATTATTCATGCGTACATGCAGTTGTTCAATATATTTTGTGTCTAATTGATCGGCATTAGGTGCGAGAGACGCACATCTCACGGGATACACGCCCTTCTCGCGCTCGGTACTGAAAGAAAGGAATAAAATATATTTAACAATCTGTGTGATATAATAATCGCTTTAAAACTTTCGCCGATAAGTGGACACAACGCATCCGTGTCTCTCGATTTTTTTACTTCTTTTTACCCGTCAGTTTTAATTACATGAGCAATCGAATCGCGACCGCGAATGCGCGATCGTAACATATAATTGGTATCATCACACTGGTAACTTTAACGGCTTAATAACATTACAAATTTAGACGCACTTTAAGCAGAGACGCCGCTTCGCGCGAGACGTAGCTTCGAAATATCACTCGTCGCCGCTAAATCGAGGAAGCGTACCGTCGACGAGGAGGCGGAGGATATCTCGAGCCTCGGCGGAATCCGTCCGCGGCACGAGGCGCGACACAAAAAAAAATGGTCTCTCTTCCTTTTAATCTTCTATTTTTCCGAAGCGCTCGTTCCCCCGCGACAACTTCCGACAACCGCTCCCCTTTCGCTTATGTATGTGTATGTGTCTGTATGTGTACGTGTGTGCCGATCTGTTTTGTACAAATATATACAAAAGGAGCCGCCCGCGCGCGCGCGTGCCTAAGAAAAAAAACGGACACCCCTTCCCGCGCGACGATCGAGCGGATCTTCTCGCGGGAAAGGATTCCCCCTCGGGCGCGTCCAGCGAGTGCCTCTGCCTCTGACTTTTCTCCCTCTTCACTCTTTTTTTTTTTTATCGTTTAGACATAGCGAGTATGTGGTTCCTATTTTGATGGGCGTGCCTTTTTCATCGGTGAAAATGAAAAACCAAAAGGCCCTCGACTTAATGTCTAGCGCATAAACTAAAGGCGAAAGTGGACGTTGTACAGTCGGACATTATCATATTACATAATCCGCTTTACGGATGTGACTGGATGGCGCGACGTGCTCACGTGTCTCACGTGACTCTTCTACTTTTTTTTTCTTGTTACTTCCCCCCCCCCCCCCGAAGACCAGACGAGCGCGATTGTAAGGAGTGCGAGTAAAACGCAACGTGTGCCCTCGCGAGGTCTCTACCACGCCAAAGAGCGCCTTTTAAGAGACGACGACATACAACTTCGCAAGAACGAAAAGAGAAAAAAAAAGACGAAAGAAAAGAGAGACAGAGGATAATAATAATTTAATAAGACAAAACGCAAAAACGAATATAGATCACTTTTTGTACACTTAAAAAACGTTAAAAATTCGTTTAGTTATACGCTTTATTAATAATATAGGTATATACACATATACACAATGTACAGAAAACCCGTGCGCTGGGTCCGAATTTCCGTCATATGTTTATTATATAATACAACGAGCGAAGAGTATAGGTAGAAAGAGTATACAAACGAAAGAATAGAAAAAGGGGCGGCGATAACCGCGGAGACGGATACTTGTCTCTCGCGTTAGTCATTAATTAAATCCACGAGTTCCAATCATTCGATTGGGCGAAAAAAAAATAAAGTACAATGCGATCGCGTGCGTTTCGCGATACCAAGTCAATGTTTCCGTTTCGAGGTGTGCGTGAAACGTGTTCTGGTATTTTGTGTACATGATGCGTCTGTGTGTTGCATGTATATGTATGTCTGTAGTGTCTATGCGTGTGTCTGTGTGTGTGTGTGTTGTAAAAGAACGCAAGCAATTATGCCCGCGATACAAGAGACAATGAAGAAAGGCATCAAGCCTAAGTACAAACCCAACCGGGCAACAAATTATCAGCATCATCAAATGCCGTCGCGATTTTCAACGTCGCGCACTGCTCCTCTAACCCGCGAAAAATAATGCGCTGCTTCCGTCGTGTTAATCAACCGCTCTCTACGAAATCCGTATGTACATGTATGTAGCAGAACAATCGACCGCCAGTATACAATTTGCCAAAGACTTCTTCTCAAAACCGGTCACAAAAGATAAAATACCGTACGACATCGATCACATTATCAAAACGCGTCATTACCCATCGGCTTCGAATAAAATCAAATCGTCCACTTTCCCTCCCCCAACCCTACCCACCCTTTTCTTTGCCCTCCCCTTTCATAACCCCCCCCTTATCATTGACGTCAACAACTTCGTGAGAATCCGTATCGTACCAGACAACGTCTTTGGCTCGAGTCGTTCGTTGGCTCTCCCGCGTGTCGCCAACGAGTCTTTATCACCGTTACCAAAAGCGCTCGGTGAAACCCTTCACGGTTCCAACCATATAACAGCCCCTCTATACAAAGAGGGACAGAAAATTTGAGCCCTGATTCGACATTGAAAGAGGGTTTTTAAGTTTCTCTCTCCTTCTTGACTTTGAGCCCGGTGCCCGTGGTATCCTCGCCCAGGATGGTAGCTATCTCACCCTGCATGAAGGCCCACGGTACCTGACTGTTCGCCAGCGGGCATTTCTCACCGCTCGGACAATAAACCTGAAACAAGAAACAAGAACAAAAACCGATGAGTATCGTTGATGGAATATTTAGGACTAGGACACCAATGCGCGATATATCCAGGGTACTCACCTCCGAGCCAGCACCCTGTCTCTTTATGCTGTCCCGACTGCACGGGAAGCAGAACTTGTGGTGCGGTACGCTGGGACACTGCACGAAGTGTGTGTCCTCCAGGCGTTCCTGGCATAGCGTACACTTGAGGGTCGGCGCCGTGACTGGTTCAGCACCGGCAGCTTGAGCGACCGCACCTTCCGAGGACGTCGTCACGGTTGTCGATGACACCTGCCTTGAACTACTGGACCGTCTGCCCGAGGAACCTGTAAATTCACACAATTTTTTGCGACGTTATTCGACGTTGCGTTATAATCTTAAAAGAGAAGTTTGATTTTAACATTTTAAAAACTCGTTCTATAATCGTACGATTCGCTCAATAAATCTGATAAGACGCAGGTGTATTCTATATAAACATGAATGACCATATCAAGATGATAGATATAGATAAATACAGTACTGGTGCAATTACCTGAACTGTTCGGGCTGTGCTGGGAGCCTCTAGAAGCACTGCGTTGCTGAGCGTTCGCAGCCGTGGTCGGCGGACTTCTGCTAGTAGGACTGGGATTGTTCGGTGGCTGTGGCACCGGCTCAGGCGATGTCAGATTGTCAGCGACTGACATTAGGGCGGCCATCGGTGACGGACCGTTCGCCGTGCCCTGAAAGAAAAAGTGTCACACTCAGTTGGCATTCTAAGATTACAGGCTTATAATGGACTCGCTCGCGTAGGCGTTCAGCAGGCCAGAAGGCGCGCAGAAACGTTGATTGCGCGCGTATAAATATGGACCGTCGCCTATTAATGGACCGGCTGAAGCTGCGCTAGCTGATAATTAACATGTATCTCGTGCGTACCTGATGATGATTCGATTGCGAATTGTCGTTGGCGCCTTCCTGACTCGGCGGCGGCGGCGGTGGAGGACTCGTTCTTGGACGAAGAGGCGATCCTCCACCATTGGCCGCGACGTTGGTCGGTGCCAACGGTATGGACGGCCCAACATATGCTCCTGAAAATGTATGTACCGTCAAATGCACGCTCTAATTTATTACATTTCCGGATATATAACAGCGTAAACATGCAAAATATCGGAGGAGCCCTGGGAACTTTCCGAGGCGGATATTCAGGAAAGAATATTCACACGACATTCAGGAGTTTGCGCGAAAAAAAGATAATAATTATGTAAATATAGGATAAGTGCAAATTATGCAGTTTCACTTTTTGCCTCCTTACTTTTAACTTGTTTACTTTGTACCGTTTCAGTTTTTTTTTCTTCAAAGAATATACATAGATAATTGTTTTATTTTCCTTCAAGATATGACTATGTCATCGAGCGCCTTTTTTAGAGTGAGCTCATAAATTATTTTTAATGCGCAAAGCAGAGAATAGTGACATCCCGCAATGTAATCGAATTTAATACACAGGTTCTCGCAGTTATTCAGCGCGGTTTCTTTTAATGTGTTACGTTCGTTTTTCCTTCTTTTTTTTTCTTTTTTAATCGAAACACGGTTTTTGGATCCGCGAAAAAGAATGAACGGACTCGGGGAGCGAGCTTGTTAGGGGTTTCCCCGAAGGTAAAGTACAAGTGATCGACACGCGCGGCGTAACACGGCGAGTGATCGTAATTTATCGTGAGTTGAGATTGTCCTTGCCCACGTCCACTTTTTGCCATGTGCAATCTGCGCGGAATGTTTCCCCCCTTATAATAATCGCCTTTATAGCACAATGACTTCATTGGCGAGCAGAAATAAATGTCGTTTTTCTTCTCGACGCCGACGCCGATAATGGTAGCGAAAACGATTGCGAGGAACGAGGCGAGAATAGAAGTTAATCGTTATCCGCGCACGTTAGATTACGTCAGTAACGGCGTTTCCCGAGCTCGCTCGATGGACCTTGAATCCGAGATCTCCGCGAGATCCTACGTGGATCACCGCGTGCCTCGACGAGAAGTTTCGGTAAGCTAAAATACCTTCTAGTCGTTAACGAAGTTAAATATATTTGACCTTTGACTTCTCTAAGTAGAGAACGCCTGTTCCTGAAAATATTCTATTATCAATTAACCGATATTAAAAATTAAATAGAAATCCAAGTTAAGGTGTCTTTATCGCTTTAAGATAAAACCTGCATCATGTATCGAAACTTGACGGAATTGTTACCCGCGATTTTAACCGTGATAAGTATTAGCGAGACCATTAATTTCTCAGAAGACACTTTTGTCGCGATGACACAACTATAAAGTTTTTATCAGCTGTTATGCAAATAATAACGTAAATTTCTGGAGATGACAACATCGCCGCTCATCGATTTCATCTTCGTGAAAGGGGCTTATCGCTATGTAGGTACACCGAAAGAGTCGGCCTTATTCGCGACAGTTGTAAAATCCGCGCGTCGCCACGAGGCGGTGCATTTCGATAATGTTTACTCGGGCGAGCCACTTAAGAAGCAGCCGAGGCGATTAACACGCAGGTCGCATACGAGCAACGACAACGGCGACGACGACGACATATCATCACGGCACACGGCCACGTTACCGTATTGCGTCGTATCGTCATTGGCCTTCGACACGCGCCGATCGTTTACCCGATGTTTTATGTATCGCGGACCGATTACTCCTTTCAGTCACTATACGTTTTATCGTGGTCGCACATAATATATATTTTCTGTCAACGCTACAGTTCCCACATGCATGCTCCTCGTGTCTCTTTCTCGCGCTGTTCCCGTGATCGGCGCGAGCTAGCAGGAACGTCGCAATTGGATGACTGATAATTTTAAATCGTCTCAAGGTTTTGTATATTTATATATATATATCAAAGCAGAATTTTCACAAAATCGCCTCAAATCTAGGAAGAAATGTTTTATCCCATTTTTCCAAGAACTTGAATTTTCTAACTAAAGCTCTCTCTCTCTCTCTCTCTCTCTCTCTCTCGATGGACAAACGACAAGACTCATATCAATCCGTTCGAGGCTTGTAATTTCCGTAATTTTTGTACATTCCATTTATACAGCGTGTATGTCGAGATCAAACTTCTAAGAATTGTCAGCGCGTCTCGAAGGATTAAGTGGAGCGGCTCATTCCGAGAATGCAACGCGCGATATAACGCGCATAATAAGCAGCGGGACGAGCATCTTTTTTCTCTTACGCCGATCGTAAGTCGCGCGATTTGTACGTCTCGCTGCACTCGCCTGGGTGCCTCTCTCTAATCGTAGTCACGATCCCGTCGCGAGCGAGCGGAATACATACTTGCTTCAATTACGCGCATTTGGCGCGACGCCTTTCTACGCGCGCGTCGAGCGACTCCGTCTTCGACCCTGCGCGGGTTTCCGCTCACGTACGGTCGTTATTCGTCAAACGAAATACGCTCCAGGATACGCTCTCCCCGACCACCATCCGGAAACTTACGAAACTTCGGCGTCCACCGCCCCCCACCCCGCCCCGGAATTCTCGGCGTCTTTACGATTACGCTTGAATAATTTGATAAGCGTGATGGGTCGAACTTTGAAACACGATATCCTTCATTTGAATTCTATGTTTAGCATATCGTGGCTGCCTGATATCGGGGGTCTTTTTTCGTCCGTCGAAAAAACGCGTGGACGATGTTATCGCGGGACCGAAAGAAACCGATTTGTCCACGCTTGTAAACTCAATTAAGCGAGATTACTACAAAGTAGCGCGATAGCGTGTTGTTTACGAGAGTTTCGGAGTTCGATTCGCGGTGTACTTTCGAGGCGCACGTGGCGTTCACATTGACCCCGGAATGTCGCGCGAAAATAACACTTGGATGATCCGCGCGATTATATCGGTAACCCTAGAAAATTAATATGACTAATGAGGGTCAATATTTAATCGTCAAGGTTTGACACGCGTATCCACGATGATCGTGAACAGAATGCTAATCTATCAGATAAAACAGAAGTCCCGTACGAGTCCCGGGGCAAACAAACAGGAGCGGCGTTCTAAAATCCAATCTACAACCGCGTCGCCAGTATTGAAACGTCGATAATAATCCACGACCGTAAAGCGATCCCGTGTAGCGATTCTCTCTCTCCTCTCTCTCTCTCTCTCCGCCTCCTGTTTTTGCAAATACGAAACGTCATCCTCGTCCGTCAAGTGCTATTTTTAACTGCGGAGCTAAAATATACGCGCGCGGAGTATAGCGCCTGTGTATCAACACGCCTCTGCGTAAGGCGCCTCGGTACATGTACGTCGAATGCATCTCTGTACCCGAGGGTTAGAGGTCCGGTGGCGACGCGGCGACGGGAGGCGACGAACGCGAGAGAGGAACAACTCGTATAATACACATACCAACGAGCGGCCGACTTGTTGGCCGCGCGAGCGAGCGAGCGAGGAAGGAATCATCATTCGGTCACGGCTGTTCGCGGTGACACGCAATCCCGCGCGCAGATACGCGTCCTCCGCTCCCCGCGTCTCCCGCCCGTAGTATGACGGTGTGTACGCGCGCGAGTCACCGAGGCCTCGCCTACGGCATACGGAGCAGATAGGGGGTACGGCAGCAGGGAGGGAGAAGGACAGATAGAGTGCCACCGGGTAGACGTGTGACCGGTACTTTTCCGTGACGGCTCCGATAGAGCGCCGAGAGGACCGGCGACGACGTCTCTTCATCCTCGCGAGATTACGCGAGAAGGAAGAGGAACGTTGTGAAGCGAGCGAAACGGACGGTGGGGCGAGGGGGAAAACGTATGCACGCGCGCCCGCGCGTTCGAGTCTCTCTCTCTCTCTCTTTTTCTTTCTTTCTGTAACCGCGACACATCGCATCACGCACGTAGGCGGCCGCGCGGTTGTTAGTCACACACTCGATCAGGGCCGTGCCGAGCGTGCGCTCGCGATTTATTCGTAGCGGCTCTTTCGCGTTGCGCGCACCGCGCCGACTCGGTTTCTTCCTCGGAACAGCTGCGCGGCATTCTCGCGCGGTTTCCCGGTAAACGAACTTGTTTCTGTCGCCGCTTTCGGACGTTTAATTTAGCCAGTGCCAAAGCACGCCGCCGCTGAAAGATCAGGGAGGCGGAAACGGCGTGAACACCGGGAGGAGATCCGACGAGATCTTTAGGTAGAAGAGAGTCGCGGTATAAGGAAACTTGTGCTCTAGAGTGACATGATTGGCGTTTGGTTCCTTCATATCGATTTTCCAAGAGGTCATTTTCCCAGAATTAATACCGTTCAAAATCAAATAATGTTGAAATTTGCACAGAATTCAAATGGAACATTTTTCAATCTTCATTTCTCGAATTTTTCTTTCGTTTGTCAATCTTCGTTTCTCGAATTTTCCCATTTATAACGAAAACCACACGTGTTGGTCTGCAATCTCGATCCTTAAACAGACATTTCCTTCTGTTAGTTACAAATGAAACCTCAGTCAGTTCTCGTTACACCGTTCACTTTATCTGATAACATTAAGTTTGGTTTTTAGAAAAAAAAAAAGGCAATCTAATCGGACGCTCCGTCAGCATCATTGAGCGTCGCTAGAATATATTCGCACAGCTATTATGCGTTTAGTAAAATTGAAAAGATTAACGTCGCGCAAACAGATGCAGAAATATACACATCGTTATCGGAATGTATTTTTATGCACGGTAACTAGCGGTTATACGCGATTACACCAATACGCGTACGGCGATGGAAAAAAATGTATATTTACGATGTTTATGCTGCCGTTTCTGTCGCTGAAATAAAATTTTATTATTTTCGATGACTCACGGTTAAAAGTGTTAAAACGCACGAGTCTCTCTCTCTCTCTCTAGGCAGTGATTCAAATAGACGGTCTCGTACGTTTCCTCCTCCTGCGATAAAGCAATAAGTACTCTCCGTATCCGCGTGAAGAGATTGGAATATTCATTCCAAAAGAAGTTGAAAAAGTCGAGTAATCTTATCGCTAAACGAAGTTTCGAAGTTTTATCCCTCGGTCCTCCTTATCGCTCGAGTACGTAAACATTGTTAAATTTCTACAACCGAGAATTATCTCGTTACGTATACGAGATATCGTAAAGAGTCAGAAACACTTCAAGCTACGTTGGAAAATTAAGCTATAATAAGCTACTTTCTTCTGCTCTTTCTCTAACTATTCCAAAAATCCAAATTCCTAGACCGATATGCTTGTATACAACAATTTGGCTCCACTCGCGGGGAAACACTAACGAATTCTTATCTGAACGCTCGTGTTCAACAGAGATCACGTGACGAATGTTTGACTCGCGTTCGACGAGATCCTTTCGAAATACACGTTCGTGTGTAATTCGCACGTCCCTGGACGACGGTGCGTATCGCTGGCCGTCGTATAGTGGCCTTGTTTCGAAAGTACAGCCCCTTCACAGGCACGTCGTCGTCGTCGTCGTCGTCGTGTACACACGCTGTCCGTTCTGCCGTATATACCTACATGAAACTCGTCCCGATGACGTAGGGCAGGAGAGCGAAGTATCTATCTGTACGCGATCGATCGGCCGCTCACAATACGTAACAACGACAGTTGCGAAACGCGCGACTCGTCGAGGTGTGCTGTCTGTCTCTCGCCACTATATCCTACTACGATTCACGCTTTACAGCAGCATTCAGAAGCTTATTCTCGCTTTTCATTCTCTTTTCTTTTTTTTTTTAAATTTATGTCTAATCAATTATGGGGATGATCCACTTTTCTCTTCTAAAAGAAAGAAAAAGTGTCGAGAGTGGCGGAGGAGCGATCAACAAGTTTCGTATTACATTTTTTAATGGATAAATAGCGACCCGTGATATGTGAATAATATATTCACGTGACACAGAATAAATAAATATTGACGGTTCTCGGTCATCGAGCGGGATCTTGTTAATATTTATGTTCAATTCTGTCAGCGTGATGTGCGCGGTTAGAGCGACTTTGATCAAACCCGAGGATTAATTCGACCGACAGAACTGCTTACAGCAATATTTCTATCTACATAATTCGTTGTCTCTAATTTGTAATCTTTATCTTCAAATAATGAAAAATTAATGACTTGATAAAATAGTGTAGATATTGTTTGACAAATTTGGTGTTGAAGCCACCTTTATTTAATATCTCTAGAACGTTCACATTTTATAATATTACATTTTTTTTCTGTCGCACCTGATGAAGCATTTTTTATTTTAGGTTTAATCGTTGTTTCACCCGCGACTACATTTGTCCGGGGATAATGTGTCTCGATACGCGAAGGGATTATCTTCGCAAACGCGGACGGATCCTCGAAAAAATTTTCGTATTCGGATTACCTGAATCTCGCTACTCGGGCGCGTTTATCGCCTCTGATTTCGATCTGTTTCGATATAGGGGTAGACGACGCGCGGAACGCTACGCCCGGCGCATGAATATGAGAACAAAGTCTCTTTCTGGTTCGCCCTTCTCCTCCCCGAACGTCTCGACCTAGCTCCTCGTCGCACGTATTCGCGAACGTGAGTGCGCGCGCGGGCGCTTTGGCCGGTCATCAAACAGGCCAGTCGCCGTATCTGCCGTCGCCTCTTGCCGCATGATTGATCGCAACTGACGTTGCCGCACGGAAACTGACTGACGTAACGTACGTGCTTAACGTTCGCGAAACGAGATGCTCTCTCGCAAACAACCCAACGGATCACGTTCGGTTTAATTCTGAGCGTTTCGAGCCGGTGAACGTCGGACTAGGAGAACCGCGATCTCATTCTCCTCCATTTACCATACCGTCAATCCATTATTGATACGAGCTCGCATGAGAATATGAGATATATAGAGAACGAATCGCGGAAAGATTTGCTCGCAAATCTTTAACGAGAAAGTCGGTGGAATCTGTAGTATGGAATATTACGGAAATAGTTCTCGTGCTGACGTAATATCTTACACGTAATAAACGCGGGATCATGAATTACATATTTTAAGAGATAAAAGTGATTTAAGGTCAGATTATGGTTAATTTATTAAATCGGTACTAGGTTTTCGTAAAGTAAAAAGTAAATAACTAAAACTTGACGTTGGCAATACTTTAAACGTTTGAAAATTTTTAGAACAAGTACAACAGAGCATGCCACAAAGTATAATAATAAAGAATTAAATTGCCATGGAGCTACGTCCATTTGCGAGATTTGGTTTCCATTAAGAAAAACGATACTGATGTCAGCACGCGCGAGCATCCGTTCGTTGTAAACCCCAATGATGAATGACAGCGAAGAATAACGTAGATACAAACGCGAGAAATATAGTTGATTTCGAGTTTCGAGATAATTTATAACATCATCCAGAGAAATGAAATCTCGATAATGGATTAACTGCAACGACTGATTTGTCGAAATGAAGATTAACAAGAAATACAATACTTTTTATATTTAAATGATAAAATTATTAAATTGATTAAATTTGTGACATTATTAAATTCAATCAAAAATTCATACGTAAACTATCTTGATTACACACGTTATTCTTATTCTTATACGTGAAGCTAAACATTTCCCATGTTTGCGATGCTAAAAATCGAATTCGCTGGAAATTTTATTTTTCAGTTCCTGGTTAAAATACGCAATACTCTCATTCGCGGGTTATTTAAATTGTTCTCGCGATGTATAAATCGAGCAATACGTTGTCGAGCAGATCTAGCAAGCATTTAGTTTAAAGATCAATAATCGATGGCCGAATCAAAAAACAAGCGGAATTTCTCCGGATCTCAAAGGTTCTCCTTCTCTCTCTCTCTCACGAGATCTCCGCGTTTATTTCCAGACCCCAATCTTTGCCAGCGATAATCTATTTTTATCGGAACTCGCGTATACGTGAACGCTGTCTTTTGAACGGAAACAGTAACCTCAAGGATAAAAAAAAAAGCTCGACAGGAAAAATAAGCAAATCCCGCTTCTCTGATGGGTTTTTTTCCACGGTTACTTCGTTACAATAGCATTTTCACGATGGTAACACGATGTAACCGTGTCCCGCCATCGCGAGATAACCGCCAATATTTTTCCACAGAGACAGATCAGATTTCTGTCAATAATGATATAAAGTATCCTTGATGTGAAGAAAATAATCAGCTATTTCTGAGACATATTTCTGCGATTATCATTGCGATCGACGCGATATCCTCGAGTCTATTAGCCTAGGCAATTGAAAATATTTTAATAAAGCGCACGCAGGCAGTTCGTACACCGCATTGAATAACAGCGATAACGGCGACGGTTCGTGATCGCTGATTATCTTTTACAGGACTGTTATCGGGTGAGATAACGCGACTGATACCAGACGGCGCGACAATATATTATATATTCAGCTGTTTATGGCGTTCTACGTCACTGCACTGGGTGTCTCGAAAACATCGCGCGCGCGCGCACGTTTCCAATCTCTGCCAGGTTATCGTCCTCCGAGAATTATTACTCATGGACGATCGAGAAACCTTTGTTATCCGATACAAACTCCGTTTCAGCGAAGCATTCCGTCATCTCGGAACGTAACAACGGTAGATTAAAAGAGAGAAAACTACGAGTTTTATTTTATAATCAAGACAGAGCATTAATGACATCTTTGAATGAGAATTTATGTAAATATTCGTTAAGAGAAACAAAGTGGATCTACGGATTCTAAGTAGATAAAAGACATAATGGATGATTTTTCTTTTTCAAATAATCCAGTAATCCACTCATTCTCCGTAAAAGACCCGGCCGATTTAGAGTGTCAAAATAACGGTCGACGAGAGGCAAGGTCACCGTGCCGCCCGCGCGCGTACGATCAGGTTAAGATTAGGTAAGGTTGGGGTAGGATTACGCGACAACGACGTCGCCGTCATCGTCAATGGGCCGCGCGTATCTTTCGCCGGCGTGAAAAGCAGCGAGCGGCGCGAGCAAGAAAAGGGGGGCACGCTACAGTTATCCCGGCGAAAATGTCACGGCGCGCCGCGGAGGAGACAACCTCGGGACCGGTTTCGTCGCCGCGATGCGACGTGCGACGCGACGAGAAGGGGAGACGGGGAGAAGAAGAGAAAAGAGAGAAGCGAACGATAGAGAAGACGGAACCGAAAAGCGCGTCACGGGACGCGTCGCGCGAGAGAAAAGAGCGACTCGCCATCACAAAGGGAAAGAGAGAGAGAGGAGAGATGAGCGAACGCGCTCGCGCTTATTGTTAGTTATGCAGCGGAGTACGATCGAATGTTGCGCGCGCGAGTTTCGTGCGATCGTAGAATCACGACTTCCGACGTCACCTGATTAAAGTTTTCCGGAATTCCGCGCGATTTCGCTCCGCTTTAATAAATCGCGAACGAAATCTATAAAGAAGGAGGAGCCAACCAGCAGCGTCAGAGTGACGTTGAAGTTATAACGTCACGGAGATTTGAACGGTAATGGAAGACCGCTCCAAACCGTTCATTCATCTCCCTCCGCGTTCGCGTAGAAGAAGAATGAATCCTTATATCTCTGTTCCGATAAAAGCCCATGCATTTTTGTCGGACGAACGACAAAGCAAACGCATCGGACCGGAGATAATTACTGCCGACGCCGTTCGCGCGTGACGCCGGCCTTCGCTCCGATCTCTCGTCGTTGGTTCAACGCTCGCCGCGCGTCGGTTCCGTATATTTCGTTAAAATCGGAGCGACTAAGATTCTGTATCGCGCCGTGACGTAGGGGGAAGAATAAAGTCACTCCGCGGTGGCGAGAGCGTGCCCCAAACAAGACTTTATCATGCTTCGCGTGCTTCGCGAAGTGACGGGGAAAGGAGAGGAACCTGCGCCGCTTCGTCGCGATAAGCGTAATGCAACACGTCGTACTTAAGTTCACCAGACGCGAACGCAGCATCCCGTCGCTGTAAAAATTCGCGCTCGCGAGCGGAAGATTCGCTCGTTGTTGAGAGCGACCGGCGTACAACGGTCTCATTCATCGGGTATAAATACGGCGACGAGACAGCAGCGACGGCGGCGTGACGTCACCTGATTGAACACGTCACGACATGGCAACTGAATGTGTGTATCTTTTGGTCGTCCCATCACGTGCTCGACGTACGTCTCTTTTGTACGCGTTCGGACGCCGATCGAAGGCAGAGAGCTAGATACAGAGGAGAAAGAGACAGATATACATGTATATACATATACATATATGAACAGAGCGGAGGGAAAACGAAGGGGAGGAGAAGGAAAGAGAGAGAGAAAGAGAGCGGAGCGAGGACGCGACAGAGGACGTTGCTTCCTTTTAATGCGATCTCTCTGCATCGTCGTCGTCGTCGTCCTCATCGACGTACACGCGTGTGCGTGCGTTGCCTTCTCGCGCCAGATGGCCACGAACGAATGACTGTGCGCACAGACCCCTCCTCTTCAACTATTTATAGTAGGAACCGATAAAAACGCCAGACCACCGCCCGCTAAAAAATTATGTCGAGCTGCCGCGCGCGCGCGCGCAAAGGCCGGAATGCCGGACACACTTTTTGCCCGATATCCCGAGTATTTTGTTTACTCTTGTAGGGAAGCGAAGACGACGGTTGCTGACGCGAGGCTTTTGTTTTGAGAAATATGCCACGCGTTTATTATATTCAACATCAGGTATGAAGTAAATCGATGGTTCTTACACGCCAAACAGAAGTATTTCAACTTTTGACTCGATGACTTATTGTTTAAAGAAACCGAGAGGCATCTATAGAGATTCTTAGATGCGCTACAACGCAATCTCAAAAGGAAATTACGATCACTCGACAATAAATAGAACACTCGGCGGAACTCGATTTTACACTTCTGTCGAGTGTCCGCTACTCACGTTAAATTGGAGTCGTAAAATATTGGCTTTAAAGGTGCGATCTTTTAATCACACAGTTATTTTTATAAAAGATCTCACACGTTAGTGGCTAACGATTCTACGTTATGAATGAAAAGTCCATGAATGAGTTTATGCATCGTATCTGTGGAATCTAATAATCGCAACACCGGGAATCGATTTTCCCGAAGACTTCAACAGATCAATGTTTGGCAATGCACACGACCTAGTGCCCCGCGTGCGTGCTTGGTTCAATCTCGTCTCTACGCGCTGTAAACAATCACAAACCAGAACAAAGCTTCCGAAGTAGATTTCAGGACGAACGCAAACAAATGAAATCATCGAGCGATAATACCTTCCACGGCGCCGTGACATCGAGCCGCGATGTTTTCGCCTCGTCAAGTTCCCAGGGTATATCGCGACGAAGACGAGGGGAGAACCCTCGAAACGATCGCGGATTCGGGGGGGACGAACCCCACGACCCCACCGTCGACCGTCGTCGTCGTCGCCGCGCGATCGATCGATCGCGGGGCGCGACCCAAAAACAGAGAACAGAGGGGAGAAAGACTCACCGTTGGCCTTGAAGGTGGTCGCCGTCTCGAAGCTGGGCGCCCTCACCGGATGCTTCTCCTTGTTCCTGTCCTGCACGTAGCTGACGGCGAGGCTGACCGCGGGCAGGGAGTCGCCGCGGGTGAGCGGCGGCCTGACCGGATGCTGCTCCTCGAGGGAGAGCCGCTTGTCGCTGTGCTCGTCCTCGTCGATCGCCGAGATGCCGCGCTTGAGCTGGGTGATGCCGCGCGTGTGGAGGGTCATCTGGTGCGCGGCGACCGCCGCGAGATGGGCGCTCGACAGACGCGGGGGATTGCTACGGATGCTGTTGGCGATCTCGTGGCCCTCGTCGCCGTGCTGGCGGCCGACCTGCTGCTGCTGCCTGGCGGCGGCCGCGGCCGCCGTGCCCGACGTGAACTCGGTGATCGAGTTACGGTGGTGCAGCTGCGAGTAGCTGGCGATGTTGTGGTGGCGCGTGTGGCTGCCCTGCGGCGTGTTCTGAATCGGCAGGACGTCGAGATTCGTCCCGCCGTTGTGCTCGGTGTGGCCCGCGCTCGTCCGATACGTCTTGGACGCGGCGGACGACCGGGCGTCCTGGAAGCCGTGCGCCTTCTTCAGCTGCTTCGCCGTCTCGAGGACGTGGTCGATCCGGTCGGCGCCCTCGTAATTCACGCAGCCGCGGCACACCGGCTCCGCGTAATCCATTATCATCGCCCACGGCATCCTGGGCAGATCGCACAGATAGCACTGCGTCCGTTTGCCCATCATCCTGCCGGCGTGAAACGTCGTGTCGGCGTCGAGGAACTCTCCCGCTGTTTGATAACGATGGCGGTGGTGGTGGTGAGCGATGCCGACGCTCACGGGGGGCAGGGAGGTGTTCGCAATCGTCCACTGTGTCGTCGCTCGGCGATTTATCACTTCACATCCACTGTTTGTCTCGCGGCACGTATATCTCCCCCGGGGCTCTTATCTCTCTCGCTTAAACTCGCTATCGCGACTATCCTCGCGCTTGATCGTCCGCTTTGTCCACTACTTATCTCCCACCCTCTCGCTCTCGCGCGGGATCACTCCGCTCCAAGTAACGAGAATTGATCCCGACCGCGCGCCGCACTATACTCGTCCAAGAAATAACCGCCGCTCGAAATAACGATGTAGACGACGATAACGTCAACCACCTCCCGTCACGCGCGCACTCCGTCGCCGCGGCTCGCGGGCACATGAGCCGCGAGAGGACGAACGCGTAGCGACGCCCGACGACGCCCGCTCCGCTCCGCTTCGCCTCGCCTCGCCTCACCTCACTTCGCCACGGCGCGTGGGGACACCCGGAGCGAACGACCCGCGGGCGAAAATCCGCGAAAGGGGAGAGAAACCCGCGATGGCGACGGAAAACTCGCGCGCGCCCTCCGAGGGCTCAAAGAGGCGCTCGCCACGGAATCTCCGTGCTTCCCTTTCAACTCGGTGTATCTCACTGTCTCGCACGCACCGGGAAAGGAAACGCGAGGCGGCGGAGCACCGCAAAAACGCGAGGCACACGCGATCGCGACCAACCGTCGCCGTAATACTCTTCTTCCCTCTCTCCGCTCTGTGGATTCTCTTTTTCTCTCTCTCTTTCTCTTCTTCTCGGCAAACGAACACGAGACGAACACGCGAAAATTAACGCGGGATATATCGGCGCGACGAGACGTACGCTCGCCCGTCCGACTGCCGTACGAAGAAACGAACGCTCGAGAATGCGGCGGCAAAAGCCGAGCTAGACCGTCGCGCCGCGTCCCCACCTCCCCAGTCCACAACCTAGCTCCGTCTCTCTCGCTCCCGAGGTAGCCTTTCTCTCTTTCGCGCGTCGCTCGCATTTGTTCGGCCACGTTCGGCACCGCTCGATCTCCTCCCCCCCTCCTCCGTCATCGCTGGCAGATCTATGTACGCTCTCTTTCTCTCTCGCTCTCTCCTCCCTTTCTCTCTCGAGCGCGCTTCTCTCGTTCCCCCCCTGCGTGCCCTCTGGCCATTGCCAAGCCATTCCCTCCTCCCCCTCCCGCCACCCCCCCGCGACCCGTAACACCGTCGTCCCTAAAAAACAGCTACGACGACACGACGACGACGGCGACGACGACGCGCTCCGCCAATCGGACGTTGTGGCGTCATGGTGCATGACGTCATAATCGCGAGGCTGCGCAGGCGCGCCGCGGAGTGCCCTAGGGGGACACGTAGGCAGCGACCGGGATCCGGCGGAGCGCGAGAGGGTTACCCGGAGGTGAAGCAGGGGGGGAGGGGAGGAAAGCTCGGAGCGTCGGGGATCACGAGGGGGAGGCTGCATGCTGTGTGCACGCGCGCGCGCGCGCGCATTCTCTCTCTCTCTCTCTCTTGCATCAACCCGGCGCCCACTCTTCGCAATGAACAGCCGGTTTTACACAGCCGTGAAAACGCGAGACCGGACCGTATTAGCGATTATTCTTATCAAAGTGTCTCGCTACCAGAGAATGCGAATAAAGGACTTGAGATTGGGGCTGATGTGACGCTGCGCGAAAATCTCACGATTATTTGTGATAAGATACACGGAGTCACGCAGAAACGCGCCGTTGCAGTTTTTATCGCGCGAGCGGTGTTTTTTTTTTTTTTTATATAATTTTTAAGCGCCCGGCGAGTATCGCTAACGCGATACGTCGATACGGGATGCCGGCTGTTTGCGCGAATCAATAGGCGCGATGTCGAATTTTGAAGGTACCGAGTGTACGTTGGAATGCCTCAAATGCGTCTCGAGTATCTCAGCTCTTCATTAGACAGCGTTACGTGACGATGACTCGATATCATCGTATCGACCGTTGCTCCTTGTCACGAAATACTTTTTTAGAGAATTTGCACGTATTATTTGTATAATGCGTATTACAAATAATATCTATCTCTATGTATCTGTGTATCATTTGCACGTATTATTTATAATTATTCCATTAAATTCCTCGAAATAATTTTTAATTCAATTCGCAAGATTTTCAAGTTAAAAATAAATCGTCCCGCGAACTTGTATTATACGTGAAAAACCGGCGAGAAACTTGTATTTTTCGTTGCAGTCGACTCTCCGCGGCCCATCCCCTCTAATCTCTGTGGCATAAACAATGATCATTTACTATCGTCGCAGCCGCTGAGTCGACACGAATGGCGCGTTATTTTATCGCTTCTTTTTTTTGTGATAACGCGACCGGTGATAACGGTCGATAGGAACCACCGAGGTGTAGGTGCATTATCGCCGGTGTCGTGTCGAAACGAAACGACACACACACGCTGTGCGTCATCCTTTCAGGTCGAATAAATCAGTATTGAGAATTGCACGTGTAAATTTTTAAACGTCCGAGAAACTGAATACCGATCACGTCTGAAGAAACGGTACAGTTCAGTGATAATTATAGCGTATCCAGGCGTTAATGAGATCAATTTACATCGATAAATAAATTTATTTTAAGCGAGTGACACAATAATAAAACGTAATCAGAAAGGTGAATCGACAAAGTTCGAGCTGAATTTTTAGCTATCGTCACTTTTTCTCGAATGTTTTCGTCGTCGTCGGCGGGATATCTCGTCTGGCTGGGACCTGATAACGATTTATATAACTCGGGAATTTCGTAATCGCTGTTGCCGCTACACACACTAAAGAGTCGCGAAAAATCGCGCTGAAATAAGCCGTCTCTCGGGGCCGAGTGAATGATGCGAGATTTATGTTTATATCTCGGCTATTTGCGTAACACCGCGCCGATAACGCGCGGCAGTTTGCATCATATCTGGAATTATTACACGCTCATTAATGACGCTCGCGCAACGGCGTGGTGGTACATACGTTCGTTAACGAGACGTCGATTATGTCGAGCGGCACGTCGACGATCTGTCAGCAGTGTCAGCGTGCGTGCAAAGGAAAAAAAAAGAGAGGAAGAAGAAAGAAACGAGCGCAGCACTGACGTCAGGAGCAATTTGGTGAACGTTGACTGTCGCGGCTGCTGCGTGCAGTCTGCGCTTCCTCTCTCTCTCTTTCTCTCTTTCTTTCTCTCTTGCCGGGTCGCTCAGCGAATGACATCAATCTGACATCATAGCGTACAGTACAGCACGAGATTGTAACGTGAACCCTCCCCTCTCGGAAGAGCGAGGGACGATCTCCTAACCTCGACCATGGCGGGGGCAAGGAGAGGGTATAATTAGACGAGTCGGCTTATCAGTGCCCATTCGTCGCCATCTCCGCCTCGGATCCGGGTAAACAAAACGTTTCTTGCCTGCCTCGGATATATATATCTCCCCCTCTTGAAAAAATAGTGTGTGTAGATTGTAGATTAAATCGAGGAAATCAGCGGTCGAGGAAAACCGCGATCGTCTGCGAGATGTAAGCGCGTCTACCAGATAACTGATAAGCGTTACGTAATAATAAAAGGTAACAATAAAAGATAACGCTCGAAAATTACGTGAGGTAATATACAGATAATAAATTCTTGTACTCGTGAAAAAAAAGTGAGTAATATCCGCATAAGCGTAAGCATAAGTAAACGAGCGATTTGTCTGGACGGTTATCCCACCGCGCGATCCCACCGCGATTTCGACGTTATCATATGGCTCGTACTTAATCGGGGGTCTCATCTTTCTCTCTCTCGCTCTTTCTCTCGGAGGACCGATAACGAGGCTGCGAAAGCCGTATCGAGGGCTCCCGCAGCGAGACCGCAAACACGCGGCCGCGACGAGTAAATCGAACGGAGGCGATTGATAAATTTGGCCTGACCTCTGGGATAACTCGGCCACGTGCCGCCTGTATATTACGGTGCAGGGCGTAATGCGCCAAACATTATTTATCGCGACCAAGAATATACACCGCGCCGACGACGGAGATAACGGAGACAGTTCGCCGATTGACCGAGGACGGCCGTCCTCTCCGCGAATCAGTGCTGGCGTAATAAAACATCGCCGCGCGCACAAGTGAATATTATCAGCGTCTTCCACATAAACCGGCACGAGAGTGCCCTTGTGCCCGACTTCCAAGAAGATCACCACACGGGGATATACATTTCCGTTTTATTCCTATTCATCATCATTTGCAAAAATTGCAACCAGAAGTATACCCATCGATCATCATATTTTCCTCCGTTTTCAATCTTTGTTCGATACGAATCAGGTAACTTTCGTGAAAAGGTCAAAGGTTTTTTTTAGCTGCAGAAAGAAAAGGAGCAGACGAAAAGGGCGAATATCGGGGAAAGCAGTTTTATAGGTTGAGATGAATCTACGTTCTGGATTAGACAACGTGGCACGGGCTCGGCGTAATTTCATACTGTATTTTAATACTGTCGTCTATCTCTGAAATGATCCTCCGCTCTCTTTGCACAAGAACGACACAAAAACCTCGGATATTCCTTCCGCCTCGCGTTGCGCAAACCACGAACTTTTCCCACATTCATTATTGCGACGGATCGGACGGATTTATTATTTTCTCTCATTGTCAGATCGGTCGATCCGGGGACAGCTTTACGTCGCGTTGCAAAATAAACTTCCAGCCGGGGGACGCGCTGATGTGAGAATCACTGCGGCCGTCTCGACGTTCGACGAGCGCAGCTGTAAATCGAATAAGTCGTCTGGCTTCTAATTTTATTGCGCGACAGACTTGGGAACGAAATCGAGCGCGCGCCGTCTTTCGCGGCGGTATTAAAAATTCGTCAATGAATCTTTCAACGATTTCGCGTCGCGAAATACAGTCGTCCCGCTGTGACAGACCTTTATACGACTCGCCGCGGGTATACACAGATCTCTCTGTGATGCAACTGCGTTCGGTTACGTCACAGTGAGGGAGAACAAGATATTGCTTTCGTAATTTCTTAAATAGAATCCGAGCTGCGAATAAGAGATTACGCGTCTGAGCGATAAAAGACAGTGATAAGAGCTCGCGCAGGATGTACTTATCGCTTAACCATCACGCTTTCGTCGCGACGCGACGCGACGTTCGGAAATACTGTTTATGTCACACGTGCATGGAAAGTGGCCCATTACGCACGCTACGCGTGCGTGATAGACCACTTTCCACGCACTTGCAACATAAAATAGGGTGTGTAACACGTGTGTTAAGTTGAAAATTGGAAGCCTCCGACTCGTGCGTCCACTCCGCACGTCCAATTTCCATCTTACAGCACTTGTTACACAAATAACTGTTAAATAATACGTAATCTGGCGTTTCAAACGCGAAACAACCATGAAAACGGTATCCCCTGCCCTCGGCCTTATCGAGGTTCGAGGCGTTATTTAAAAGAAGCACGCGTCAGAGACCGTGATATCCGTGCGTATCGTTTTCTTCGCGCTACCGCGCGCGATACGGCAGGACGTAACGTATACGCCGATTACTTTATCTCGACCCTATTCCCAACGAAAAGGCCGCGTTTCTCTCCCTCTTTCTCCACCGTTATCACAGCCGGCTTCGATAACGATCTGCCAGCGGAAGATTTCACACCGATGAGAGCGAGAGACGCGGAGCCGAAGTGCCGAGCGTGAGGCAAACCAACGCGGCGCGGGCGGACGGAAACGTGATCGCGTGTCGCCCTCGTTCCATCGATTCGCTCATACTTACGCGAATCAGACGCGGCGAGAATTTCCGCCGACGGGGCGAATCGATTCGACACCTTGAATTCGCGAAGCGGCCGTATCCGGCCGACCGATGCCGCGCGATCGAAACCCACGTGATTATTACGTAATCGCGCTCTCGCCCGCGCTCGTTTTTAACTCCCAGGGCCAACCCAAGTTTTCACCCCGTCTATCTCGGCGCACGGGGCGCGCATCGAACGTTCTCCGTAATTATATCAATTAGGCGCTCCACGCGACGCGTTCTAATGTCATGCCAAATTAACGGTGTTAAAAAATTTACCGTCACGTTACGATAGAAAATCTGTCGAATCATTATCGTTATCTCGTTCGCATATTTCTCTGTTTTCTGATACGACAGTGGAATTTTTGGTATCAACGAACGATAGGAGAACGTTAAATGCCGCGATAAAACAATGAATGCGTTGGGTTTTTAATGACGATCTCTCCTTCCTCCTTCATCCCGTAAAGCAACGGCAGGTGAGATAGGACGACGAGCTTAATCGCCGTTGAGAAAACGGCGAACGCGTTATCGATGACACGTGACGTAAGGAATACACCTCGTATCGGTTATTTGCGACCGAGCTCTTTAAATCGATGGAAACCCCCGACGGGGGGGTGAGAGATGCGAACGCGTGTGTCGCATGACCGATAAGATGTCAGAAAACTGCTCGCGTTATTTGCAGAAAAGTCAGATAGCCGTTAGCGGTGTATATCCGTCGTCGCGCGACGGTTTAAATTGTGCCATTTGTGCCTGAGGGAAATTGCGTCATCGCTTGGCCAGAGGACGGTACACAAAACAACCGTGTTTATACCTCGCGTCGAGAAAGAACCGCAATCAATTTTAATAAATTTCTCGCGCGGACCGTGATTTATATTCTTCGTTAAAAAAACAAAGAAAATACATATTTATAAGAGAAGAGAGCGGAGGAATCTTCTTTATTCTTGCGCGAAAAAGTACGCGAAGGTTTTTAAAAAGGATAAAATGCGTGTAAAAAATAACATAAACGATAAATAACAACTGAATATTTTCAGTTCATTTTATTCCAACTCTGTCGCGCCCATAATTTTGTTGACGCTTTCGTTATCACGTCCCGCAACAAAGGGATCGTTGTACTTTCTCGCGTGTAACTCAGGCTTCGGCCAGCTCGCCGCTTTACGTGCTCGCCCCAGAGTCGTATGTCTCGTGACGTCATCTCGACGGGGTCTGGCAACGCCGCGCGGGCCGACGTTGTCGGCTCGAGCGAGCGAGCGAGGGAGCACGCGCGCGCACACGCCGGGCCCCTCTCTCTCTCTCTCTCTCTCTCTCGCCGGAAATTCGGGACGTCTGGTTTCTTCTGGACCCGCCGTCGTGATTTCCGCTGGCATTCCTTTCGTCACGCACGCGTGCACGCACGTACGCGAGCATGCACGCACGCACTCACGCACGCACGCATGATGACGAGCGTGACTCCAAGCGGATTCCACCTACTCGATACAACCGCGACGTAACGTAACGTACAGGATTTAAGTCGCGATTCAGACTGCATCGGCGCGTATTTTTACGGGAATGCTCGCGTCGTCACCTGAGAACCGGGGAATCCGTTTTGGCTGCGACAAACGAATAGTTTCGCGCGAAGATACACACCCGAGGGCAGTATCCTTGGCCCGTATATCCGAGGCCCCCCGAAGATGTACACGAATATCAGTTTACTCCAACTCTGTTTATCTAGAACATCTTTTGATCCACACTCGCGTCGCATATTTACTGCTGTACATTAACGGCCAATGTGTAACGACATGAAAAGTTAGAGAAGAGACTTCGCCACTCTTACATCTAAATTATAATATAATAATATCTTTATTGCAATGTGTATAACATTTCTGAAAACTGCAAGGAGATTCAAGGTAGATAAAATGTAAGAGTCAGAAAAGTACGCGCAAAAAGTAAGGCCCAACAATGTTGCCGTTATGAAAGCCTACCAGTAACAAACAAGGAGACAGATAATGAGATTATGATCTATACAAAGGATCGAGACCTCGAAAATTAAATCGTCGAATTCCGTCTTAATTAAGTAAATCAAAAATTAATGATTGCGTCGCGTGGAGACGATATTATAGTCGCAGAGTCTCGACAGTCGGAACAGTCATACCGGACTATAAATATACGATCGTGATATCCGAACTCCGAATCGATTCGCGTCGAATACGATTCGAGAGAGAGGGAGAGAGAGCGAGGGAGTAAGGAAATCAGCGAGAAGGGGAAAAAAAGGGGAAAAAGATCCGTCTGAATCGGGCTTTACGCTCGCTCGCTCGCGTAAAAAAAAAAAAACGTAAGGACGACGCCAGCAGCCTCTTCCGCCGATTGTGGAAATGCGGCGGCCGCCAGGTAGCTGGGAGCGGATAATATCGTTCTGTCACGTCACACGATCCCCGCCGGTCGGTCGGTCGGAGAAAATCAATCCGCGCCGCGCGCGCGCGCGCGCGCGCGCGACGAACGCTACTAACTTTCCCGCGGAAAAGCGGGCGACGCGGACGGGCTACTAACCGCACGGAAAACGTCGACGTGCCTCAAGGGTCCCCGTTGCGATATTGACCCGAGGTTGCGTTAGGTTATTTCTGTCGGGGCGAGGGGACGGGGGTGAGGGCCGACGGAAGAATAGGGGGGGTTCGTGTACCTTTTCAGGTAGAACGCTCGGGTTTCCGCGAACCCGGTTCTCTCTCGCTTCCTTTATTTTTTTTTCCCGCTAATCTCCGTTTCTTCCTTCGCCCGCCTCGCCCTCCCGCCTCATCCTTTGTTTCTCTCGCACTTTCGAATCCTCCCTCGTTCTCCCCTCGCCCCGCGGGAAAAGGGAGCGACGGGAGCGAGGGGGAGGGAGGACGACGCGCGCTGATCCGCTCCGACGGCGTGTCATTTCATGAATATTGGCCTTCGACCGTGTCCTTGGCCCCGTATCGGTTCGCGAGGGATATCGCGCGCGTATCGTGGCCGCTCGCTCGCTCGCTCGCTCGTTCATCCGTTCCGTTCGTTCACGCCCGCCTCGGTCGCCCGCTCGCTCGCTCGCGCGTTTGCGAAATCGCCGCGGAGTAACGGCCGGCTCCGAAATAGAAGCCGTCGTCGCGCACCGCGCTTTTACGGAGCGCGTCCTGCGCGTCTCTCTTTCTCTCTCTCTCTCCCTTTCGTTCCTTTCTTACCGCCGACGTTTCCCGCTCCGACCACCGCGAATTAAGGCTCGCGCACACCGAGCGCACCTGCGCCTCTGTTTCTCTCCCCAATGCTCTGAATTTTCTGTTGTTGTTATTGTTACGGTATTATTTTTTGTATGTTATTCTTACATTAGTATTCTCGTGTTCTTGACCTAAAAGAGTCGAAAATTCTACTACTCTTTTATCTTGAGGTAGTTTCATACTTTTCTGGACTCATTGTTGTTTATAGTTTAGGAATGTCTATTATTGCATTGATACAAGAATCGCCTTATAAATCTCCGGGGATTTTTTTCAGGTATATATAGATATGCACACTTTAGTCATCGGTGATTCAATAACTACCATAACGTAGCGTAAAGTAGTAAAAGAACCGCTGCAGGAAGAGCGACAAGAAACTCCTCTTAAGATCGATTCCTTCTCCAATGTCGGCCGTCGATTTTAATTACATTGTCACTCTTAATTTCAGCCGCTAGTGTACGTAACCGTAATATCGGGATTCGCGATTGAAAAGAAATTCTTAATCAACTTACGCTTTATCACGTAATATTCTAAGTTTAATACTATCGAAGCAGTCCGAATGATCGATTTGTAATTCACTTTTTAAATTACTCAGATTTACAATGGTATATATTTAATACACTTTCCTCCTTTATCTCTTTCTTCAAAGATATACTTATCGTACACTTAAATAGTAGAAAGTAATCGTCAGTAGTTTTAGCGATAAAGAAAGATAAAATCCAAACTAATCTTAAAAAGCCAGCTATAGATCGTTGGGCTTCAAACGGGTATAGATAACTGTAGTGTTTCGCAGCGTTTCAACTTTTACTACTTCACGCCAGTTGTACGATTAGTAATGGTTGAAGTATGTACACGTATACCTGCGGTTAAAGAATACGCAGCTTGAAAGCGACCCTTACTCGACATTAGGCGCTTTTTAAACCTTCCGGAAATCTTGCTGCCTGAGATAGAGTCGCAAAATTTACGATTCCCAACAAGTGCCTGTCGGTTTCCTTTTCAATAACGTCGGCCCATTTTGCCTAGCGTCACTTGAAAGGAAACAGGATTATTTTATTGACTTTAAGAAAAAAGATGAACGGTAAAGATATATCTTTTTTTTCTCGATTTTAGGTCCTAACTGACCTAACTCTTTTTTTCAAATAAGTAAGACGAAGAAAAAAAATGAAGAAACGAAAGTGCACATGCTTAAAAATCGCTGCACGATTATGGGTTAAAGATCGTAAATCTTCATCGTGCTTTTTTTAGGTACTGAAAAAGACTCTTCGAAACCTAGCTGTTTATGAACTATTTAAGCCATTGTTAAGTAAGAGTCGGTTGCCAAATCAGCTACTTAATATCTTCACGCCATATATTATGAAAACTTGCTACCTAAAAAAATAGTCTTCCGTAAACTTCGCACAATAGTGCGATACCCTTCAAGGAAGTTACCTCTTACAATTGCGTTTGAAAGAGTATTAATAATCGGACGTTCTCCCGAAGCATCGGCTTCATCGCTGTTCCGTCGCAAAAACATAAATCGTGTGCTCGTAGGAGAACAAGAGCATTTGTTATTACATCTTTATTTCGCGAACAGCGACAACATATACGCGCTGCGTGGCGCAGCGTCTCCCCGCCTATATTGCTGCTATAAAGGGAAGAGAGCAATGGGTCGCTAACCAGGATTAATCAAGCCGCAGACTGCCGGCGCGCGATTCGCCCTTTAGCCGTCACCTCGTTAATAGGCACGTCGCGGCACACAAAGGCCGCGCGCGAATTCGCGACGGCAATTTTCGAATTTGCCGAACGAAAACGGCGCCGCTCGCCATTGTGATGGTAATGGCCGGCGTGACGAGCGAGACTCGTTCTGATGGTCGTCGGGCGTGCGCATCCTTTAAAATTTAAATCGACCCGTCGAACGACCCGCCGATCGGGGGGAAAAAAAAAGATGAGAAGAACCGACAGGCCCGGGCGCGTTCGACCTAATTCGACCGGCCCGCTGATAACGGTGACGTCACGCAGCGTGCTCTACTCGTTACTAGTCACGGACCGTAATACGTGACGAGCGCGGTGACGAGCGTGACGATAATAGTGCGCTACCATCGCGTACTACGTGTGCTACGCGTTAATGTTAAAACCCCGCGCCGCGCTCTCGTGACACGCTTTCGGCCGGCTCGCGCGCCTATTGACATCTCAACGCCACGAAGCCTCGAGCTGTTGATAGCCGCGGGGATCTTATCTCGCGTTCGTAAATTTGTACGGCTGTGATACGAGGTCACGCCGATTTGTCTTGCCTATCCGCGTGTAACTCTCGACAATCACTTTGCAATGTCAGAAATAACTTTAACTATATCAGAGTTACTCTTAATCCGGGAACGGGTGCATGATCTTTTTTTTTGCATAATTAGTCACCTGGGGGTGATTTTTACACCCCAATTAAAAGTCATTATTATTGATTGCATACTGCATATTTTTTATTATTCTACAATTTTAGTTTGAGGATAATATGTATATAGATTTATTCAACATTTTCTGAGAGAAAGAGAAAAAAGTAAGAAGCTAAAAAAATATTTAAAAAATGAAGGAAGCGAACAAAAATTGTTTCGATACTGGGATGTAAATATCACGTCAGTGCCCGTTCCCGGGTTAATTTTGTTTCAAATACTTCTCCGCACGCGTTTATTATTTCGTGCGTTTCCGCGTGTGAAACGCTAGAGTGAAAAACAGCGGGTTTCCTCTGACGGTTTACGCGAAGAGGAGAGAGAAAGCCAACGTGAAAAGACGTGAAAATTAATGGGCGCGAATTAAATTATCTCGAGAGGAAACTACGGAATATTTCCGTGCAGCCGGCTGCGATATTTTTGTCTCCCGGATTAAGGCACTGCGTGCGTGCGTGCCGGGGTCGCGTGTTCATTGCGGAGAGTCGCGAAACGTGAGAAAACGAAAGTACGGTGGCCGGGGTCGCTCTCTCGCGGATCGATAGCAGCCGCGAGAGCGGCTCTTTCGTCGTCAACGTCGCCGTCGCCGCCTTCGCCGTCGCCGTTGCCCTTCTTCCGGTGCTGCGCGAGCTTGCGCGGTGATGTCATATATTCGGCCGAGTTTACGCGTGTTTGTAAACAGGCCGAGCGAGAGAGATGCGCGGTGCGGGAAGAGAAGGAGGGGAAAGGGGGAGGGGGACGCGAGAGGGTGAACGACGGGGAGGAACCTTTCTTCAGGCCTGGATTCAGATGGGCCCTTTATTTGCCGAGGCGATTTGTACACCTGCCGAAAGGCTTTTAATGATAATAGAAGACATAGAAGTTGCCAGAATCGATAGATAACGACGAAGCTAATGGCACTCTTTGGGTTAGATTGTATTGTTAAGTTTGTTTAAGGAAAAGTAAACGACTCTAATGACACTCGGAGACTATCCCGGTCTGCTGCTTGTCGGTATCTCTAAAGTGAATTTTCATATGTGTACAAATACTTATACACCGATATTATTCGTTAAATATTTGTATGAGAATTAATTCTTTATAAAACCGCTAATGACGGAACTAAAAAAGCATTTTTGTTGACTTCTGTAGTATATAATCGTGTTACATTCTCGATCATGATGGAAGAAAACGAGCGAGAAACGTTTGCGATTGAACGGCCGGCTCCCACGTGTATCCAGCATTGCAAGTTGGATCTGCGCAGACGTCTCGCGTGCGTTCCTTCCTCGTGTAACTCGGCTTTGTCGAGCCTCGGTTGCGTCGCTCTCTCGCTTTCTCGTACGCGGTCGTGACGTCACGCGCTGCAAGTTGAGCCACAAAAGAGAGAGAGCGAGAGACCACGTTAATACTGGTTGCGAGAGAGGAGCGGTAGTCGGACCCAGTCGGACCACGAGAGGGGAACAGGGGAAGGGCAACGCGCGCTATACCGGGTGTCCAGAGTATCACATAAATCGACAAATTTCGATTTTCCTTCGATGAGGGATTTCATGAGAAATTGCATAAACAATTACTGACAACTGAAAATTTAAGAATAACATTTAAGAAATTTGAGAAAATTTTAAAAATTAACAAGAGGTTTAAATTAAAGGCTCATGGTTAAGATCAAGCTCGCATAAATTAATGACAGAGTCTCATTTCTTACCCAACTTGTACTCAAGATATTTATCAGGAGAACGAAACGACAGTCTTGCGTCGAATTTTTATCGAGGGTAAACCAATCTCTTAAACTCGTCTCCGAATTGCGATTGAAAGAGCATCCGGCGCCTTTGGGACACCTCATACGCGGAACAGGGCGTCGAGCACGCATGGTTGTTATTTACGCACGCGATGACACTGTCCGCGTGTGTGTGGCCGTTGCCGCCGGCGAATTTTGGAAATATTAGGCAATCTACGTCCGACAGCGCCTCCGGATTCTACGAACGAAACAATGCATCTGCGTGGCTCACAATATACGCGCAGATGCAGATGCGTTCGTGACACGCGTCCAGCGCGGTTAAGTTATGGCCCAACGAGTCCCTTAATTTGACATTAAGCATGGTCGTCACTTTTAATAGATAAGAACTGAGAACAAGCGGCCGAATTTTTAATAATGCGCAAGTACATACAAAATAAAATTTATTCCTAAACATATATTTCTTCTACGTTATTATATTAATTTTTAATAATGTAAAGATATATGCAACCATTAATTTTCATAAACTCCCTAAACATTTTGTTATACATTTTCATATCTGAGATAATTGTCATTTGCGAAAAAATTACTTCCTCCTCATTCGCTGCGTAATATGTAAGATGACTCAGAAACATTTCTGAGTCACGTTTCCATGTTGCATCGCATGTATCTCGTATCTATCGCAATGATCGTCCATAAACCGTTACTGCTTAACAATTCGTTCGCTATTATAGGCCGTTCGTGCACGGCTTTTACGAACTCGTGAAGCATTTCGCAAATAAGATCGTGACTATTCGCCGACGTTTTTTACAACTGGTCTTCCATGGTGTATACAGACTTTGTTTGTTTCCTATAATCCTTTTTCCTTTTCTTTTCCATTGTACGGCCTTTATCTGCGCTGAGAGAACCGTCGACACTCCTTTGAACGGTTTTGTCGTATATATTGATCGTATGCCATGTCACATGCCTATCAAATGCCTCTCTTCTCCGCGCTCGTCTGCGTCTCATCATCGATGCACTCTCCACGATTCACCAATGTACCGTCTCTCGATTTCTCCGAGATCAAATTCAGGCCAGCCTTCAAGTCCCCTATCCGTCTCTGCCGGCTGTGTTTTACGATGTCGAGTATGAGATATCAAGTGCATCTCTTCTTCGTGACATACGTCAAGAGAAATGTATGTCTTTTTCGCGAATTAAAATTTATAGACAAAAAACAGAATTTTAAAAATTTTAATCTGATATTAAAATGCTTAAAGAACTTTATCGAATTGTCCTTTGGAAAGAATCTATTACTATATTGTTACAGAATGTAACATTTTATTACTGATATAGTGAAATTATACGCAAAAAATGTTTGTTTCCAGTACAAAAAGAAGTTTTTTTTATCGTGACGATAATTATCGTTGACTTTTTGTTACGTTTTGCTTCATCTGAAACTAGCGATATGTACGATTCATAATAGATTTGCAGAAATTCGTTGTTCGCGATGGATCCTTTCGTATTGTTTGCGATTCGAGGTTCGTCGTTTCTACATATATGTAGCTCTGTATGCGAACAAGGCGAATTGACACTTTGTTGATTCGCGCCCTTCGATTTTGTCGAAAAACCGCTTCACTGGCGAGTCGGCACGAATGTTAAACAACGAACGCGAACTCGACGAATCTGCCTGATGTCAATGCTATTTGCGAATCTCGTACGAATCGCGAGCTACAAAAATCTGAAATTCGTTTGAAGAAAGAAATCCATCGCGATCAATTTACGTCGTTAATATAAGGGGGAAACTGGGGACAATCTATAGGACAAAGTCGTACGTCGGCGGCGACACGTGCTTCGGACTGGACGAACTCGTGCTGGACTCATTCGGGCTGCTGATCGCCCGCTTCCTTTTTGCCTGGTCCCGCTCCGAGTGTCGTCGCTCCAGCTCCACCTCCCACTCCTGCCGACCCTGCCGATCCTGCCACTTATCCCGCAGCTCCTGCCGCATCTCCCGATTTAGGATTTGGGTAATTTCTACGTCCTGCACGATCGCGAATATCTTGGTCTTGGTGATGTTCAGGTAATAGGGACTCAGTGACTTCAGAGTCGGCGCGATGCTGGCCAGGAAAGCGTCCACGGAGTGAGACTGGGACGACGCGGCCTGGAGCTTGAGATCGTTGCTCTTTGCGGGATAATTCGAGGTCGTTAATTCAATCCTGGGGATAACCAATCTTAAGTCATCCTCGACTTCTTGTCTGGGCTCTTCGTTCCTCGCCGTCGGTTCCTCGCCGTGCGACCTGATGTTCGTCTCGTCCTCAGTCACTTTGGGATTGGCGGCCGGCTTCGTTTGCAAATCGCAAATGTCATCGCGCTTCATCGGCGGCGTCTCTTCCGCCGCCGGCACCTCATCACTTTCCTTAATAGAATCCGAGTGATTGGGGTCTCTCTCCCTTATGAATGGCAGCAGGAAGGTTAACTGGTCCTCGTATTTGTATCTCATGTTCCTGGGCTGTCCGGTCAGTCCGCTTCTCGTGACTCGTTTCTTCAGGGATTTCCGGTAGTTGTCCCTGATGTTGTTCCATCGCGTCTTGCACGTTATCGCTGAATCGAGCAACAATGTATTCTCGGATTATTATGTGTAACATTGTTGCTATCTCGAGGATCTTTCGATCTTGCCTTTCACAGCAATTTCGCTCTTAAATTTCTTAATTAAATGCGCGTTTAAGCTTCGCTTCTCCACTCAATTTACATCGAAATGAATTACAGTCTCGACTAATTGCACATAGATGAATAATAGAAAGTTAGCTACTATTAACATCCGGAATTAAGTGGACGCATAACTTGTTACTAAATCCGAAACTAATTTCCATGCGCTTCCAGCGTGTAACACGGCGTCCTAATGCGAGAGATGGTACAAAGCGTAATCGATAATTTACCTGAATGCCCGAGGCACTGCGATATCTCTTTCCATACGCGTTGCTTGTGAACCCCATCGATGTATCTCTTTTCGGAAACGTCGTACAGCTCTGCGTGCTTTCGCACGCACTCGATAAGCATCTCGTCATCCATCGGAGATTAAACCGATAAGTTTACGCGGTACGTATTTCTTCGATCTCTTCGCTGCGCGTCGATTCCAAAAGCCAAACACGATTAAACGTAGCAGTACGAATCACATCATCCGCGCCGGTTCACGGAACGGACGTTACTGACATCGGTATCGCCACTAGTCGGAAAGCCCCTTTGTAGCGATTCGCCGCGGCCTGATACGGACTGGCACGGACGTGCAAAGTCCGGCACCACCAACTGGCACGGACTAATGACGGATGAATTTATTTATTTTGCACAAGCGATCTAACGCTTATGATGAATAATCCTAATTTATTCTCTTTCCTTTTAATCATTCATTTCAGGGAACATTTTTTTTATAATAGAACAAGTGCTAATATAGATATCAGAAGTTAATACAAAGTATCGAAAAATAGAGGTAAAATGGAATATTTTTGCGCGTTATAATGTATAAATCATATAGCTTTGGCATATAAGATATTCTCAATTATTGGCGAAATTATCTTAATTAAGTGTCTGATGCCCATTTCTACCAATGTAGATTAACTTTAATCACGGTTTAACTTACTTTCTATCTTTTTCTAACTCTTAGAACTAGAAAAAGAAGACAGGTAAGGTAAACCAAGATTAAAATTAACTTGCGTTGATAGAAATGGACATGAGTCATCTTTGAAGCTAACGAGCCCGCGAAACGAAACGCGAAATGTGCAGCAATAACCAATTTATCAAAATTGATTTAAGGAATAATAAATGTCAAGGATAGCACGTTCGCCGCATGCATATTTGTTTTCTAGCGCTCGTTCAATGCTTAGACACAGTCACCGTGCTGTCATTCGCGAGAAGACTCGAAGGTATATAGTGACGCGAGCGTTCTGCGTCGTCGTGTTATTGTTTTTTTGAGACGCAATTGCGATAAACACCAAGAGAGAACGTGGCCCCTTACGAACAGTTGGCGTTCGTTTTACCATGCGCGATTAAATTAAATTCTAATTAACGATTCATAAACGAGGCGACGACTTATCGAAGAAGATATTTCGCGCGATCTAATTTTATTTTCAGTAAAAAATTGAAGAAGCCGGGAATTTTGTAAATTATTGCACATTTATGGTTGTTAATTATTTATGTAACGTACCTCTTGAATTCGACTGTACCTTGCAACCGAAAGCAAAGAGTTCGGTCACAACCTCACATTCCGAATTTTTCATCAATTTAAATCTAATTTGCCTGGCATATATATTCTTTATGCAATCGAGTGCGCACGCGGTGTACACTAGTTACCGATTCGCGTTTTAATTAATAGAAAGCCATGGCGAATTCATCAATAATATGTGAATTCTACGAAATTTATTTGTTCGAAATGTATGACGCACGTGCGTGTAATACTGGATTTCGGGCAGCCTCTTGCATTTTAATTAGCCGTTAATTTGATTCGTTAGTCGCCGAGTATCACACGGTATCGAGGCAAAACTGCCAACTGCAATTTTCAAATTTTTCGATTATATTAACGAAATATCGAGGGTATAAAACGAGTGGATGGAGCGGCGTCACAAGCCACTTAATCAATAAATGCAATCGTAATTAAATAATTTCTTATGTGTGTTGTCAAATTCTCTCGACGTCCGCGCATACAGCAGATGTTAAAAATTTCTATCAAAAATTTCTGCCGTTCGAAATTATGCTCATCCTTATTATGCTCATTCGCGAAATATTATGTCGACCGGATACAACAGTCCCTTGTGCGATTATATTGTACTTTTCTCGCATTGTTTTTTCGTTAGAATATGATAAAACGGGTACACCGTCTGCGATTCATGTCAGGAGCACCGTAATTCGTAATTAATCGAGTTTTGTACGAGTACAGCTAAGAACTTTAAAAAAACTAAAAAACACATCGGGTAACGGCAGAACAACCATGAATAATTTAATTCTTATTTCATTCGTTGTCCGCATAATTAATCATTTGCAATTATTTAAAGCCTCTGCAACAATTATTTTTTGAAACAATATTCTTAACGCACAAATTTTATTGTAATTTCTGTTAGCCTCTTCAATAACTATTACAACAATTTCACCAAAACGGCAATCTTTTGAAAATTGTAAATATTATAATTTTATAAACGTATATATACACATGATGTCGCGCGAGGTTTCAAACCAATCTTATACATATATTCCACTCGAGAACAGCGCCAGGTAGAATCTACGCGCCTTAGACGGAAGGGAGGCTCGGCCTAATCTAGTCGCATTCGTCGACGAGTGCACGTCGTCGGCTTCGTGGCACCGCGCGACTCTCAAAAAGCGGCGAAAGCGGCCGCTCGCTAAAGGTGGACGTTGCACCTTGCTTGTTTTTTGTTATTTTCGCCGTTTGACTTTCGGGTCGAGTCGATCGGGCCGGCCAAGCTCGCGCCTCCGAGACCGACGTCCTAAAGTGCATATTGCACCGGTCCGCCTTAATGGCGGGATGGCGTGACGGGCTTGCGGGAACGCGGGGTGGCGAACGGAACGAAACGAAACGAAACGAAACGAAACCCGGCGGGAACGCGATGTCGCGTGTCCCGCGCCGTGCGTTTCGCGGTCGCGTGTGTCGCGGATATTACACGCGATCCTTGGACCCCGTCCCAACTAAATGTCTCGCCGCACGAACGGGCCTTTCGCGAGCTCGCCTCTCACTTGCACTTTTAATTTCTTCGCTCGTTGCGCACTCGACACCGCGAGTCGTCCGTCTTTGCTTGTCGTAAGGAGCTTACAATGCAAAATCGTAACGGGAGATCGCAATCCCGATGTCGATTCTTTTAATATGTGAATCAGTAACGTAATGTCGAAACGTTTGCGAATTTATTTAGCACCTCGCTTCGCAAAATTCTTATTTTTACTGCTCTCTGATATTTAATTCCGCATTATTGACCTCCAGGTTTTTCTATGTATTTTTATTTTTAATTTCACTATTTTAATGTGACAGCTACGGGCAGAGCTAAATAAAAAAGCGTTTCGACTATTTTAATATCAGAGCTTATAAATAATTTCTGAATGAAAATTCAAAGATTAAATTTTCAACGTGCACACATCACGTGGGAATAGAAATGTTGCTAGCTTATCGGTTCTGCGCCATCGGACCCAGAAGAATCGATTCCTAGTGACTCGAAATGGGCTGTCATTAAAGTAATAGCGATAGTTTCGGTACACCTTGAGATAGATATTATCTCGCGATATCCCGGAGATTTTAACTGTGTACAATTTGCTTTTTAATTTTACGACGTGCAATCTTATCTGCCCAAGAAAGCTGTAGGATATTATTAGACCTCCTTATGCCTCATCTCTTTCCCTGCCATTCCGGTGAGCTAGGCATCGTAATATATGTCCCAAAGTTAAAAGGCAAAACTTCTTCTTATAGGCAAAAAGGGTCGTAAGTTCCCAGCCCGGCGCGCTACCTTGCGCAGTCTCGCGTATCTCCCTTCGGCTGAGAACTTTGATAGCATACGTCGACATGTTCTCCTGTTGCGTGGGAAAGTGCTACATAATGACACGGTCATTCTTTGCACGTCGGGTGAAGCCAATAGCGGATGCGCTGTCGGAAAGTCTATCAAGACAAGCGTGTTTGCCGCCAAGATTTTCTCTCGTTTTACTCCGACGTTTGAATTCCCCCTCTGGTATTAACTGAAGCGGTGGTAATATACGCGTCCCAGTGTCTTCGTGTAAAATTGCAGAAATATATTATCCACGTCAGCGCGATTGGAAATAATTCGATTATTAAATCCGAATCGTTAGTCAGTTTCTTATTTCGTTAATTCAATCTTTTCGTCGACATAGCTATGTCCGGTTATGACTTTAAATTCTCCAGAAATTACGCGCGTCACCGATTTCGGCTTTTGTTAATACATTCGAAATAGAAAACCGTCGCAATGTAGTAGGTGAGAGTTAGTCATCGCTCGCGTCGAAATTCTCGCGAGTACTTATTTTCTGGACTCGGAAAGATGCGGAATGCCGGATTCTTTGTTCCCAGTGCCGTTAAGCGGCTCGCTGCTGAAACACCTGACGTCGCCAGGCGGTCGTCTGGTCAGGCTGGCAGGCAAGCAGCCAGCCAGCCAGGCAGCCGGGCAGGCAGCCCGCGTCGTACGTAAGTACATACCTGTGGCAGGTGAATCGAGTCAGGTGCTCCAACAGATGGGCGCCTTTACTCGAGAAAGCGTTATAAAAGCGGTCTATCATAAATGTGGGTTACTAGCTATGACTAACGCCCGACGATAGAGAACGAGCCTGCTCTTGTGCGCGTCTGTAATTCACCAATTACTTTCGCGCGTTTTCGCTCAATATAACGCGTCGCCTAAAAAAAAGGCTCGAGATTTTTATCTTTATAGATATATCGACGTATTTACTCGAGAACTTGTGAGGCAGGCACGTTCGCGAACTGCGCGAAAGAAAATTCGCGACAGACTGCGGGGACTAGAGCCACGAGCAATCGCGAAACGTTTTTATCCTCTTCCTCGGACAATTTTTCGCATATTTCAGCAATACGTAAATCGGTTTAACGTCAGCTTTATTATATTTCGACCACGAAAGGAAGGCCGCGTCGAAGGCCGAGGATTTAAATCCTTGGTTTGTCAATCTTGGTTTGCCGAGAAAGAGGATGATTCTTGCCGCGCCGCGCCGCGCCGCGACGAAAGCCCGCTCGAACGTCCTTCAACAGCGTTTCCGCGCGTCTCCGAGCGTCTCCGAGAGGAAGGAGCGTAACGAGCGGGTGTCTTCTTTCCTTTTCTTCATTCTTTTTCGTTTCACGGACACGTGACGCGAAGCATGCGGCGTATGCATGCGAGCGAGCCCGCGTATGCGTGCACGTAAGAGCGTAGCCGTTTGTGCAGTCACGTGTAAGAATGGGACAGCGAAAACGTGACGCGATTATGCATTCGCGCTACGTCGTCATTTCTAGCTTGGTGCACGAGTCAGCGACGAGGTAGCGGGTTTCCAGCGTGCGTTATGGTAATTTTATTAAACGTTCCTATTTAAAGAACACGGCATAATCGCGGAATGAACCGCGAGCGTCAACGGACGGCGCGTTATTATCATCCATTGACTATCCTCGAACAATATTTGATTATTGTCCGCGAATAACGTATGTATGTGGATCTGTGTTTGGAAAATTGACGAATCCGATCATTTATTCACGGTTTACGGATATAGCTGATGTTAATTTGACCGACGCTGTTGGCGCGCTTCAAATAATGGATTAGAATTAGCTCGCAAATGGGTTTATCTCATTTCCAACAATCTGATTTAACCTGATGTAGATTTGGAAAGAAAAAATATCTATAACGTAATGAAACAAAAATTTCTTTTAAACAATTTGCCCAGAATACAGGATCTACAAGTTACACAATTATTTCAGATACTATATATTCACGCGAATCATACATTTTAAACCATAAATAATAAATTCGTCAACGTAATATAAAGATGCATTTTAAAATCAACAAAATCCTAGAACATCATTCAGAACTCTTGCCACATGTGCGAGCGTATTATATAAGAAGAAATAAAGTTTAGTTTATCACGGTCACGGACAATAATTTTTCGTCACTTTCGAGAACTACCTAGGTTGATAGTCAGTGCGCGAGCATAAATCGCAACGAATTGGTGCCTCCGAGAACGAATGTCTCCGTGCACGAGCGGAACGCCCGTATACTGATGCTACGAACAGCTGCCGGCACTTCGTCCACGTCTGATTAGACGAAAGTAAAGTATGTTTCCAAGTAAGATGTTATCGTTTCAAATCATAGCCGCTGCTCATTTCGGCCGGGCCAGCCGTTCCTCTTGCGTCGCGGGCCGATTCAGCTGTTCCGAAAAATCATCGGGCCACCTTTCGATTTCGACGTCCGCACACGTGCGAGAGACACGCTGATCAATATCCAAAAAACGGACGTATCTATTGTCTCTGCTTATTTTCTATTAAAGATTATTATTTTGAAGATAATCAATTATTTCTCCTTTCAGCACTTTTTATAAGAAAGATCAATTGCAGACGGGAGGGAAAAAAAAGGATAATTTTATTGTCGTCTCGAGAAAACAAACGTCTCTAAATAGCATAAAGTCGTGCATTTCATGGCGTACACTTTGCATAATCTAACACGTACTCCGTCATTACGTGCGAAATTCAATTATGTTACTTGAATGCAAGGTTACTTTATTTATGGAGGGTTTCTTAACGCAAGATACACAACATTGTGAGATGTAAAAAGTGATATAGAAATATCACGAGGTGAGGCGGATTCTTGCATTAAACAACGTGTTTATGTCTAATGAGACTTATGTAATGCACGCTTATAGTAGCAATTTACCATTCTGCTTCATTTAAAACGCAAACGAGATCGAGATAAAAGTACCTTGCACCAGTTCGTCGCGATTTCAATGCGCTAGTTTTTTGCGATTTTATTGCATAAATGATTCATCCTCTATATCGCAACTATGCTAACAGTCTATAAAAGCTGCGGCATATCGCTGCAGTTAAATTTCGTCTGGCTGTATATAAAGTGCGGAAAGATAATTCACTTTTCCGACATCAACATTTGATATAGCAGCAAAGACATAAAAAAATAAGTCAATTTCCAAATAAAATAGCATCCCGATATAAAATAATCTACAATAAAACTAGATATATATTTTTAACTAGAGAAGTAACGTACGGCGGCATTTTTCATCCAACGACCTCGACGGACAATATTTCGCTCGCTTTGCGAGCTGCTACAATGACATCAATTTAATTCCAACGACATGGCAGTTCTACCGTGTTCGGTTCCGCGCGTTCCTGCGGACGGACTCTCGTTTTAATACGCGAAGGGAGCTCATTGTGCCCGAGCAAGTCTCTCCCTCTTTCTTTCTCTCTCTTTCTGCACCGATTCTCGCCGTTCGTCCTCAGCGGCCACGACGTAAAGGAAGGATTCAAGGTCAGCGTGTTCTTCTGCACCGCTGCAACTCGCGCACTATGCCGGCACCTCGCATTATACGTGTCTTTCCGTGAGCACACGTCTCGAGGGCCCTGTCTCTTATTACGCATATTATTGTAGTGCCCTCTTTCAGAGAGCATTGTTGACTGAGAATCTCAATGTTTTAACTATTTCCTGTCCTATATACACGCGCACGTTCGTACGAAAGCTTCTCAGATCAAGTGATTCTTGAAATAGTTACTAAGGAAGTTTCCAAAGCTGCATCTGTTTGAATATTTAAGAACGATTTGTGAGAACGATACGAGGCCGATCCTTGTAAGTCCAAGGTAAATTCGCACATGAGAACACTCATATTATGATGTCAGAAAAAAGTGAGAGAATCGCGAGAAAATATACACACGTGAGTGATCCCCACGAGAAACTTACGTTCACGCAAACGTCCTCTCGATGAAACGAATCGTTCTTGATTTAAAATCAAATTTTAGAGGCAAGTCAGCAAGTTGTGCGGACGAATAGCGCGAGAGACGCGATTTTCAATTACGTGGCAGCGACATGAATTGCGAAGATACTCGAGCAGTTGTAAGGGGCAAAGTTATTTGCCAATTCGGCGATATAGTATCGCGCTAGTAATACTACTAGTGTGCAGTGCGGTGACACATCGCGTCGACGTTTTATCGCTGAGAAACGTGATATGGACGACGACGAATATTTCGTGCGCGAAATCGCAAGAGCTTCTATGCCACGCAAATAAATATTTATATCATTGCGGTACATTCGTTCGTGAGATCGTATCGTTTCGTTTCCTCCCTTACTTTTGGGCCTTTCCACGGAGATGCGCAATTAACAAATGCATTTCCTGCGTAGATTTTGTATAGTCTACATAAAAAAATATCCAGGCTGTCTCGAGTGAATTTATATTTATCTTGTATTTATATTTATTCTCACGCACACAAAAATTTACAATTTAAGAATGGACAAAAAGTTTCTATGAATATTTAAAACCTTGTCGATTTCTATAAGATTTTGAGAGAAAAATTCATATATCAATTAATTAAATGATAATACCTCGATAAACTTTATCTTGATAAGCTATATGAATTAAGAAATAAAACTATTTTCGAGACATCAGCAAATCACGAGATTATGTTCTAATTCACTTATTTCACCATTAAGGTTTAAAATTAAAAACGCTATTATTAGAATTCTATTATTAATTCTGGCTAGCAAAATATTACGTCGTAGGAAAAAAATTTACTTCTCCACGCTTACAACTTTTTATATAGATATCTTCCTTCGAAACGCGTTTTTTGTCGAGTTTAAACCTCAATTCAGTGTATCCGCGCTGAATAATTTTAGGAGGCGAGAGAAATGCAGAGAACATTCGTGTGCAACCAGGTAGAGCGTTTTTGTCCCGCTACGTCGGACAAATTTCGCATACATTCGCGTGCACACTCGCGACTGCACGGCGCGGCGCGGCGGCGGCTCGCGTGAGAGAGCGAGAAGCTCCGTACACGCGAAACTTTTCTATCGATCGGCGGCCGTCCGGTCCGGCTCGGCTTGGCTTGGCTTGGGCTCTCTGCGAGGGACGCGGGGGGGAGCTTCACGTTGTCCTCGCGTGTCGATACCGATACCGCGCCCTCGCCCTCGGCGTCGCCGAGCGACGCTCCGTCGTAGCCGGTGCGCCGATAACGCGCTTATCGCCGCGCCGAGATACGCGGCGCCCCTCTCGGCTCGCGTAAGAATCGGGCCCCGCTCGAATAAAGACGGCGACACAGAGGTGTCGGGGCACCGCTGCACCGTCCGTCGACGCGGACGACGCGTGCTACCAGTCGCGATGACATAAATCTCGCGGCGCTTTCCAGCTTCGGGTTACCTCGGATCGTGAGGTTGACGAACGTCGGCGATAAGCTCGATTCTTCGCAGTAGAAGACTTCCCACTCGTTTCTTACGATCGTTAAAGTGATCTGAACAAAGCGCAATTTTACGTACCGCGAATGGTATATGTGAACGAGGCGTTCCATTGTTTCGCGATTGCGATTTTGTTCTAGTGAGTTTCAATCCTTCCTTATACGAGAATTGAATCGGTTGATTCTTTTCCATTCTCAATCATTGATTTTTGTTATTAAATTATGGTTTTTTTTTTCCGAAATTTACTGACGTTCGATTTGAAATCTCTTATAAACTTAAATTAATGTTTGGCACAATCATGCGATGAAACAGGAGATTTGTATTATATATCGAAGAGAATTTAAATATATTACTTAAAATTTAATTCGTAAAATATATTTTAAGAATATCACACGATACTTCTTTAAACATTACGGATTATAAATATAATTTTTAAATCTATGTGATGCGATTTTTTATCATCTATACGATTGATCATCGAACAAATATAAAAAATTATAAATAAATTTTACAACCAAACGAATTTATTCTTTAAAGCATTTATTATACAATACAGTCGCTTCGTCGACAAAAGCTCACGTAGTCGGAGCGAATAATTTTCAGATGCATCCTCACGTCCAAACGAGAGACGGATTAGATCGCACATCGCTCCGATCGTTCTCCCCGCAAAACACAGCAACGTTATTTTTATTTTTAATCACCGCGCGGCTGCAGGCGTTCCGTAATTACGGAATACTTAGCGATTCGTGGGTAGTAGAAGGCGGCTCTTTTTCGAGAGAGAACCATCGCGGCGGCGGCGGTGCTCGATGCCGGTCACGTAGGCCTCGTAGTTCCGAGGGTGCCCCGAGTACGCCGCGGAATACTAGAATACTATAGCAGCGAGAATGCACGGTGCATACCCGCAACGCGAGTGGATAACAGCGCGAGCGACGAATACGACGACGAGGTGCAGCGACGGGCTCGGAATTTTCGGTTTCTCTATTACAATGTTCCCCACGTTGCTCGGCGTGCACGCTTTCGCCTAACAACGTAAATTAACACTGACGTATTGTATTGTCCGTCAACTGTATTATTTATTTGTACGTTTATTGCAGTGAATCCGCGCCTAACGATACAGGTAGCGGAATCCTAAAAGATCGAGCGACGAAAGTAATCTTTTCTTAGCACGTTGATGTTGATCATATCACGACACATCTTCGTGAAATATCGCGATATCTAAAACCGCGATAAACGTGAAATATGATGAACGCCAGGGTACCACGAGATTGCGGCTTTAAACTCTCCGCATATGCGGAGGAGAAATATCCGATGAAATGCGCGCGGCGCATCGGGAACGGTGGGTTTGCATTTTCTTCGCGAGATAGGTCGGCCTCGAAGGAACGTAAATCTCTCGACGAGTGCCGAAGACACTGTTATTCCGTATGCATATTAACGCGCGCGTGAATCTAATAAAAAGCGACACGTAACACCGAAGAAGATACGTTAAGGAAGAAAGCGTTACATCAGGCTGCGCGTATGTAAATTCCCCGTGTATAAGCGAGTCGAACGACTTCGAACGGTTATCCCAATAACAGCGAACGCGTTTCGTCTCGGAGAAATGGTCCTTGATCTTGCGGCTGGACCCACGTAAAATTTTCGCTGCCGAATCTCGCCCGTGTCTCGGACGATCGAGCCCGAGATCGCCTTCGCTTTTGCTCGAAACCGAGCTACTTGGACGTTTTCGCTTCACTTCGACGAACCATTACCTCGCCCACGTCGCGAACACAATCGCCTAAAGTCCTCCGATCGGGTAAAACCGGTTTTGGATCGCGACCAGTGCTGTAACTACCTACCATGCGGCCGGATTTCACGATCGGAGAGAAGCTCGCGCGCGCCTTTTACGAGATCCGCGCGAGCGGAAAGAAGAGGCCGCGACGATATTCCCCGACGAATTAAACTGCTCCGGGACGTGACGCGAATCGCCGATCGGCCTTTCGCACGTCTTTTTCGCGATTGGACGCAGAATAATTCGTAAATCTTCATCGGGTCGCAATCTTTTCTCCACGCGCCTCGGAACTATTTGTACAACGTTTGTTTACGCGAAGGAAATCTAAACTATTTTGATTTAAATTTACTTTCACGTATATGACTGAAAATATTATTAGCTAAAAAAATAGTGTTATAAATTTTAAGATGCTAAATAATATGATTGAAAATTAATCATCGCATCACGAATATTTCTATTAATATATTTTAAAAATTAATAAAAATAGAAGAAATATATGTAATTATACTTGTAACCTCGACAAGATTATTTTTTACATAACGATGAGTAATTAAATGACAATCAAGTTGAAAATTCAGTGTATTAATTCATGTGACTTTCGTTACTCGACGAGGTACTGTACTCGTTTCTGCGTATCACCATCCGTTTTACATGCATTGTCCCGAAGCCAGCGGAAAGCTTTCTTGAAGTGCGCGGGCGCGCGATGGAGAATTTTTTATTCAATAGCCGCTCGCTCGTCGATGAGGCTCCGATATGCCACAGCGAATGCACACGTCGCTGGTGTCATGAGATATACGAGAAGCGGAGCGCATAGGGTTAACGACATTCCAGGTCGTCGGGAAAGAGAGAGCTGGCGTCGTGTAGCGCGCTGTTAACCCCTAACCGCCGTAGCACTCGGTCATGCACCCCCGATGCCCTGTACGCTATTGCAACCCTCGGCCTCGGCGGAAGTGCCGGTGGCGGTGGCACCGGCGCGATCGATCGCGCGCGCGTTTCTTCGTGTCTCCGACGTAAAAATTAGTATTCCGCTCTCGGCGTCGCGGCGGACAGCAGCGGGCGCTGCGCGAAAACGGGAAGGGCGAAGGGGATGGAGGGTGGAAGGCAGGACGCCGAGGAGGCGAACATTCCCAGGAACGTTCAGCCCCCCTCCCCCCCCTCGTCACGATTCCGCTCGTCTAACCCCCGTCGAACCCCCTACGTCTACTTATCCGCGCCTCTCCGTTCTCTCTCGCTCTTTTTTCTCTTTCTTTCTCTTTCTCTCTCTCTCTCTCTCTCTCTCTCTCTTCCTTTCTTTCTCGCTTTCTTTCTCCTTCTCGCGGTTTTCTCGCTTTGAGAGTGTTTTACGGAAACGGCACGGCACGCTGTTCGGGGTAACACTCCTGAATATCGAGAACCGGACCGGGTGCCCCCCCTCGGCTATACGTGAGTCGCATTCGTGTCTGAGACCGCGAATGCGGACCGAATGCCGATTCGCTGCCGCCCCCTCTTACCCCTTTCCCGGGCTCTTTGGCTCGCTATTCGTTTTAATTGCCGGAATCTATCTCGCCCTTCGCACTCGGGATGCCCCCAAATCGCTCCTTTATCGCGGACTCAGCCGGATCCGTTCGACACCCAGCGCTATTCTTCTCACCCTTTACGCCTTAACGAAGATACATTCTTCGCCGGGTCTATTGATTTGTTAACGGCTTCTTTATTAAGTCGTAAATATAAAGGCAAATTAATTTTTGTCCCTTTATTCAAGCCGTAATAAATTAAATTCAAAATATAATATTTTTGAAATCCAATATCGATGTGTTTCTAAATATTTTTATGTCAGACTCTGTATGTACTTTTCGTTAAGAATCGTTAACAAAAATTAATGGCTTGCCGAGGTAAAGGCGAGAAATAAATCGAAAACGGCAAGCAGACTGCGCGAAATATTATGCAAAAATGTAGAATGTTGAACAAAAATAATTTGCCTCCTGTGAGGTTTGAACTCACGACCCCTGGTTTACGAGACCAGTGCTCTGCCACTGAGCTAAAGAGGCTGACGTTTTTCACTCTTAGTCGGCAGTTGATACACCACGGATACTCGTGCTGTTTCGAATTTCGCCTAAATCGAGTCTAAGATTAATGCGTATGCATTATACATGTTAATTGTGCTCTATAAATGTTGATAATCGCGATATAAGAGCATTTCGATTTAATTCTGTTGTACCTTAACATTCTATTCTTCCTTTTCTATGTCGCGTCGCGCTTAGACGAGTTGTATCGCACATTTTTAAAGGGCGATCCGGCTGCAGCGACGATGAACTTCATGTGGACCTCCAAAAATAATTCGACCCACAAATCACGCGTGACGCAAAGCAGATGTCAGTTTGCCACTTCCCGTTTCGCGCGGGCCGTACACAATGAGCCACGCTTTCGGGTTCCTCGCGGGGTAGAAGGGGGCAAGGAGAGAGAGACACGTGCGAACTCCCTTTCCCTACTTTGACCGAAGAGGACAGATGTCGGGGGCCGTCTTAAAGATTTCGAAGGGGGCGACCCTTTTCGGGGACCGGCGAGGCTCTTTGAGACGCAATAAAAGAGACTCAACGGAACGCGTAAGACCATTGTACTATTTAAGCAGATGTTATTCAATGAATGCGCAATGTATAATATGAATCGAGGACAAAGGACGCGATTTTTCTAGGGTGCCTGAGAATTTTTGCATCTTCACCTCGTACGTTACCGCCACTGATAAAGAAGATATCTTATCAATCCTTCTCTTTTACGGGCATGCGTCCGAAAGCTGTTTTCTGTTGGCATCGATAAATACTTTATTTATATTTCTCTCGGCATGGCTAATTAACGAAATATATTTTCGAATCGTAGGCGTGTGTCGATTTAATGTAACAAGTTATTGTATTATTTATCGAAGATTTCATTACCGAGGTATACCGTAATTAATAATTTCTAGTGTTTTAATCAAGAGTATAAAATATCCAAAAGGGAAAATTGAATTTGTAAAATTATAAATTTAATTTCATAAAGCTTATAAAATATTTTCAGATTTTTAGTATTCATGTTTTAAATGTGTTTTTAAATGCTAAAAAATTCAAAGAAAATTTGATAAACAATTTTTCTGGTTTCAATCTCCACAGAAATATTTTAATAATTTTTATTATTATTGCTTCCTCAGAGAGGAAGCTTTGTTTTGAAACTTGTGTTCAGAAATATTTTTCAAATTCAAGGAAAAAGAATTATTTTTATTTCTCTTCGACATAAATCAGATCACATGAAACGACAATAAGTAATCTGCAATAAATATTATCATAAAATAGCACTTTTTTTATTTCGATAGATAAATCTTTCAGATAGATTGAGTTATCGTCTCATATCGATCAATTTCATTTCATCATATGACCATATATATGTATAAAATCATCATACTGACTATAAACATATATATGTATAAAATATATGGTGACAATATATTAATATAAATATTAAGCGTGCTTTGTGTCGGCAATAGATCCTTCGCGAATCTGTCGGACGTGCGCGGCGCAATATTCTCATTGCTTGAAAATTCAGGGAATCCAATTAAAAGACCGGATGCCCCTTTAACCGCAACGAAACGTGTATTGTCTCGTCCGCACTCGTACGACACGCGGAACGTAGCAACGCGTATCTGTGTCTGAAAATGCGCGTGCCTGAAAGTTACCGTTTTGACTCATCATTTTATTTACGTTTTATTGCAATCGCTCGCCATGACATCATGTACACAGGTGTTAAACCTTTGGAGAGATTTGTGATAGCACAATATATTAATCCAAAGATAAAAAACAATTGAGAGATATCGCGTTACGTAGATAAAGAAAGATGCGAAGAGAGAGAGAGAGAGAGTTTGTACAACTCGCTATCAGTTCTCAAGCGTATTCGAAAAATCTTTTATTTAAACCATTTAAAAGATCCCCTTCTTCAACAAGTAATGTTCTAACGCGTGGAAAATGTAGAAACTCAATAAAATGGATGTTAAAATATTAAAGGACTGAAGAGAGGCACCGGACGCATCGATTGGCTCATAAAGAATCACGTGTCGAGCGTCACTCGCCCGAATACGCGATTCCTTTTGTCCTGGACGAGCCGACTACAAAGAACATTCATTTCGCAAAGCGCGGGACGCGACGTCGCGTATCTTTCGAGGAGTTTCCCGTTGGACGAAGCGGAGTAGCGCGCGCGAAGCAACGGCCCAATGCGCTGGTCGCGGCTGCCGCCGCTGCCACCGCCGCCACCGACGCGACGCGGCGAGCGGCGACGGGGCGGCGGCGAGACGAAGCCAACCTCCGCTCCGTACCCTTGAACCTAACAGACGCTCGCGACGTTGCCGCCTCGTGCAAGTATGCCGCGGCGTGAAGTGAGGCGCGAAGGCGCGGAGGAACACGATGTTCGCTCGGTCGGTCGGTCGGTCGCCGGCTACGTTCGGTTGCGCTCGGCTATGCCCGGTGCGTGCTTTCTTCGCAAGAATTCCGAGTGGCCGTGCCACTCGCTCCCCCCTTCAACCCCTCCCCTCCCCCTCCTCCACCGCCGTCTCCTCTTTCGTCGTCGTCGTCGTCGGCGGTCGGCTGGCGCAACGCCGAACGAGCTGACGTCACGCGCGTCAGCGTTACGCGTAGCGTTACGTAAAAAACATGCGGCTGGCTGGCTGACTGGTTGGCTGGCTGACTGGCGAACTCAACTCGGTGAAGCGTGTCGCCGCGTTGCGTTGCGTAGCGTTGCGTAGCGTCGCGCGGCGACGCGCACGCGTTCGCATGAGCGGCCACGTCGGAGCTCGAAGCCGGCAGCAAGCGCGCGCTCCTGCTTCGCCTTCGCCGGCGATTATGTCAGCCTTTTAATAACGGAGAGCGCGCGAGACGCTCGGTTATATATTCGCCTACTGTCGCTCCGACGTTTCTGCTCCAATCTTGAAATTCCGTTCTCCGAGATAAAAAAGAGTCTCCCGTATCGTCCCGATATACCCGCGCATCTCGTAATTCATTCCGCGTAAAAGCATTAAATGTACCGTCAGATCTCCAAGGTTGACTCGCTCCGGCACGTAGATCACGTACGACGTTATCGCGACGATCGGATGGCCGCGATTAGCGGTAAACGCGAGACGCGGATGCGCGCTTCACGCGGCGTTAAGCTCCAATCCCTTTCTTCAACCGTCTTTGTTTAGCGTCGCGTTCAGCGCTCCGCGTATAATATACACGCGCATATGCGGCCCCGCTTCTTTCGTGCCGTCCGCCTCTCTTAACTGCGCAGCGCGAAGAAAAAAAAGCCGCGTGCAACGTAACACGCGACTTGAGAATCGGATAGCCATATTTAGACCGCTAAATGCGCCGTGCGAACGGCCATCTCCACGACGCGGCCGAGGAGGCGCGATATTTTTCCTTTTTCTCTCTCTCTATTTTTTCCTCTTTACTCCGATGTTGCGCGCGCGACTCCGTGACGTCAGCCGCCGCGCCGCGCCGGTCGGTTTTGTCGGCGGACGTGGATTCTCTTCGGCGTCGGAGAGAAAGCATAGACAAACATAACCTACATAGAACGGTCCCTCGAGCGCGGCAGGGTCAATGTACGACGGAACCGGAAATTCGTCGTCTGCCACGAGTGTTCCCATTTCTCCCTCTTTTTCCTCTCTTTCTCTCTTTTTTTCCCACTGTTTTTCTTCCGTTTTCGTTCGACCACGTTTTTAAAACCACGCGGGCCAGGGTTATCCGTCTTACGTCCATCAATGTAGAAACTTTAATCTCGGTTTAACTTACTCTTTAATCTTTTCCTAATTCTTACAGCTAGAAAATAGGTGAGATAGATTAATTTTAACTTTGGTCTAACTTACTTTTGATCTTTTTCCCAGTTTCAAAAATTAGAAAAAGATAAAAAGTAAATTAAACCGAGATATTTTAAAGTTAATCTACATTGATAGACATACAGGCCTTATCGGGCCGTGAAACCGGGCTAACAGGACGCGCTCGAACGCGGAGTCGTGTCGAACGACGTTGGATATTGTCGGATTACATACGGGGGTTTTTTTGCGATAACGTTCCTCAGGTACAAGAAGAGAAGAGAGAATACTCGTTCCGAGCGATCGAGCCTACATTCGCGTCTCCCCCCCACCTCCCGCGAGCAATTAATGTAAAATAATTGCGTCTCGATATCCCTTTTTTTTCCTCGCAGACGCGCGGGAAGCGTGACAAAGATGCGAGATCGGGAAAATCGAGTCTAGATCCGGCGTGGATGTGAGTTAAGTGTACCGGCGGCAAACTGGGGCAAATGACAAACCGGTTCCGAATATAAATAGAGTAACGATCCTTTTGCGAGCGTCGCTGAAAGAATCCCCCGCGCGAGCGTCTGAAATCTGCAACGAAGGCTTCTCTTGAATTCGCGCCAAGGTTGCGACGAACGATTTTTTTCGAACGGGACCCGCTCTCCGGCCGCCGCCTGACCCCCCCGTTTTCGACGTACTCGCAGGAATTAAACGGAGTCAATAAAAATTCTGACGCGCGGCTTCGAGAATCCGAAACGTGTCTCCCAAACGTGAGACGTGTTTAGGTTCGTTCCTCAGCGCGGCTACGTGAAACGAAAGATTAAACAAGATCGGCAAGCGAGCGACGCGGACGTTTCTCCTTTTCTCGACCGCCTCTCGTCGTCGTCTCTCGCGACCGCGTGATTTACCCGCTCGCGGCCCGAAACCGCAGAAATCCGAGAAAAAGGGAATTGCACAAAGGGGCACCGGAGGCATCCTCCGCGTGCCCGGCGTGCTCCTTTATCCGCCGCGCGCTCGCGTCCGTGTCTCCCGTTCGCACGCCCGTGTGCCATTTACGAGGCAAACCGGTTTACGCTTTTTACGAGCCTCGCGCGCGGCTCCGCGAAGAATGTTGATTTTTGCGATATATACCGCTTGGGAACCTAACCTACATCATTATCCGGATGAGAGCTGACTGCGCTCCGAACGCGCCGTGGCGCAAAGTTGCACGAAACTGTCTCCTCTTTAGCGCTGACACGGGCGAACGAGCCTCGCGGAATATTCGAGGGGAAGGATCGCGCAAACGGAAATCACCCGACGGTCTAATTTTAAACCGCGCCTACATTGTTGCGTTAACTTTGTCGCCGTCTCGATTTTAAATAGGCGAGCGATGAATATTCATCGTGCATGCGAATCGATAAAAACAACTATAAAAATATCACCACTCCGGAACTGTATTTCGTAACAACACTCACGTTAGCCCGTGAAAACGATATGCAAATCGAAAGAAATCGATATATGGAATTCGTCGTTACGAAATTGAAATCGAGTTCTGCTGATCACGCGGGGATTTAATTTTCAGACGTATAAGGTCGGGACCTCAATTTCGGAGGAAATATCCATATCGAATTTAATCTTTTAATTCTTATCCGACCTTCGACTTCGCCGACACCCATCTCAATTAAATTAAATCATTTAAAGCATCGGCTCGATACTTTTGCGTTACCGGCGATACTCGTAGCGAATAAGAATGAGGCTTCGAAGCATCGACAAAATTTATCGCGATCATTTAGGCTAATTTAATCGCACGGAGGTTTGCGTCGGGAGCGATTTTACATCATTAAACCGGCGGGGTTTCTGAAAAACAATTCAATTTAATTTGAGGACTTGACGAAGGTTAATTCGTTCACGTCTCGTCTGGGAACGATCCCACGAGACGCGGCCGCGTCTCGAGCGGTTTTTCGTGAAGGCGCGCGAAAGACGCTCCCGCTCGCCTCCAGCTTTTTAACAGTGGCGTCACGAATGAGAGATGATAATGAGACGCACAGTGCTGTAGGTTAGTGAGAACAATAGCCGGTGCTTAATGAGCCGGGACGTATGCGGCTCGCGTGCTCGTGGTAGTAAAAATATATTTTCGGCGCCGCGTTTCCGTGCCTCGAATGACGAGCGCGGGAATCGCCGAATTCGTCCTCGACCATGGAGGCAAACTCATCGCTTCTCCGCCGCGCTCCTCCGCGGAATTTCAATTCTGTCGCGCGTCCCGATTCGCGTCGTTTCTCGCACGTGTCGCGTTGACAGCGGATCCTCGTTGTCCGCCGATTTCGCGAACGTCAGTAATCGCCGACACCTCTTACGAATGATCAATCTACATTGCAGCGATACATCGAGGATCTGAAACGAATCATTTTATTCAGTCAGTAATTCTCACGTTCTACGAATATGACGAAATGTCGATACTTTGCCTCAATTGTCACGGAGATTAATAAGTACGTGCGTATATTTCGCGATTGCGGAAAAGATTTCGCTCGCGCGAGAAACGTCGGGAGATCGGTGAACGCGATGATCGGCTTCCAGCAAACGGTACGCGGTGTGCATCCTACCGCAGCGGGGGCATTATCGGCGGCGAGTCACGAACGGGTCTCGGGTGCGCGCCGATCGGGAACCGGTTGGACGAAACTTTCGAAAATTCCAGAATGACGTAGTCCTGCTCTCGGCGGGTGTGCGAGCACAGCGGGCGAAGACGCACGGCCGTGCTTCTCTCATTCTTTATTTACAGTTACTTACGTAACGAGACGCGCGCGAGGCCCCTCTATCTCTCTCCTCTCTCTCTTTTTCTTTCTTTTTCTTTCTGTCTCTCGATCCGTTCGAGGTCGATTCGGCTCGATCGTCGGATTCGTGCATATGGAAAACGTGCGTGTATGAAAATAGTCGCGAAAACGAAGCGCGTCGCATGCGCGTCGCACGTGCACCGCAAGCGGAAACGTTGCTCACTTACCTCGTTTCTTGAGCCGTTGCTCTACCTAGGACACTGACAAGAAATCACTGGCGGGTAACAACGCGCCGGTGAACCGCACCGGGCAAAGACCGGGGCTTATTATAAGTCACGACGAGAAAATAACTCGCGGCCGTGATAACTCTCTCGCGCTGTACGAGCGAGCGGACACAATCCGCTCCGACAGTCGGCGGAAAAAGTCGTTTGCGCTACTATATCGCCAGAGAAATAAATACAGGATGAAACGGTCGATTGAATTACCAGAATTACGCCTCGACGATACCGGCAGACGGCTATCAAACGCGGATATTTGCTGGTATAAAACCCCGATCGTTTCTATAAAAAAATTTTTTATTACTCAACCGACAGCAAATTCTGCGATCGTCATCTCCTGTTTCTCGTGATATACCTATTACAAAGTATAATCGCTCGAATCCTTCATAAACACATGTGATCGTTTATCTCGATACATAATCCAGGATAATAATTCATTTCCGCGAAACACGCGCGTGTCTTCACGTAAAAGCGTATGCAAAATTTTAATAAATATAAAGATCGCATTCCCGATAAGAAAGTTAAATGTACTCACGTGCGCCGCGTTAAATGATCAATGGCGATGGAACTCGGTAATTCATGGAGAACACCTGGATCTGGGAGATCTTTCACGACTGCTTGATCACAGCTCTCTGAAAATTATAAGAATTTATCATTAAAACGTGACTTTCTTTAAAATCGTAGAATAAATTTTGAATGATCCTTGATGAGAGAACTCTTGATAAGAATTTTTTATCAATTCATACTTTTATTTAAACCTGTTACGTTTTACAATTTTACCACTCTTAGAAACAAGTGATGAAAATATTTATTAATTTAAAAATACTATATATATTATAACAGTTATTTGTGTGTTTTAACACGTTACACGTATAGCATTATTAGATTTCATTTTTTTTTTACCTTGAACAAAACTCTTCTCCGTCTCGTCTTCGGTAAGGTGAGAATCGCGCTCAAGTCCGTCCGTTAGCTGCCCGGATACTCTCCAGTCATGTATTTCCTTCCGTAAAATGTAAATCGGATCATTGTTGCCCGCGCTGGCGACGCTGGCCTCGTCGAACAAGCGAACCTTGTGTCCCACGTCGTCGCGCACCATTTTATCTTCCCTCCGCGAAAGAAGCCGCCGTTCGCGGAGACCTCGCGACTTCGTCGCGCAACTTTTTACGGCGTCCCCGTCCTTCGAAGACCGCGTCTTTTGCGGCAACGTTCCCGCGGACACGGGCTTTTTTCCGTCGAGCACGGACTTCGCGCGTCGCTCGGAAGAAACGTTTCTCGAGGACGCGTCGACGGCAGCGATTCTTCCACGATTGCGATATTTAGCTCCCTGAGAAATTACAATGACGAAATGTAGAAATAGCGATAAATCGATGTACAATTGCATTGGAATGATAACAAACGACTAAAATAATTAATACCGTGGAAAATCATTTCATTATATTTTATTTAAGAATATTATTATCAGACTAAGATCTAGTCCACACAGATTTGAAATGATAATTTCTTTAATTGATTATATATATTACATCGTGTTATTTTATTTTATTTATTGAGTAAATTTCGAGACAAAACTTTAAATATAGAATACTAGACAGTTAAACACCAATGTATGTATGTACGTTGTTATAAGAAAAAGCGATCGATTGCGACAAGTTACGAAAAAGAGGACTTGCAAAGATCATTCTCCGGCGATGAAATACTGTTGTATGTACCTGCCGCCATGATGTCAAAATCAAATATAGCAACAAAATATCTCCTTACATATTTCACGCAGTGCATATTAAAATTAAAAAATCCATGTTACATTATATTACGTTACACCTTTATTTCTCCATACGTTGAATAGAAATTAACTTCAAATCGGCGTGAATCGCCATAACTTACAATCATGGCAGCGACGCAGTCAGCAACGGGGGACGTGTAAGGACGTGTTAGCAACGGGGGTTATAAATCTACGTGGCGGCATCGCGCCGCGAATTAGCGCGCTAAACAATCGCGCGATACGTCATCCCCCCCGCTTCCCCCGACATTCGAAAAAAGACGAAAAGCTGTAGTTTTTGATTATTCGCGTGGAATTCCGAGAAAATCGCGCGATGGGCAGACTGACGACGACGGTGACGGCTTAACGTGTGAGCGAGTCTGTCTGAAGTTTGTCGCAGGCGCGCGCGACTTGGAACGCACGTACGTGCAGCGCGTTTCAGGTTCGTCGAGCTCGCGGGAAACCCTCGGCCCTCGGCCGTCAGCTGTCCCGGGCTCGCGCTACCGTAACGGAGACGAGACGTTAAGGAGATGGTCGTGCGGAACGGACGAACTACGGGAACTCAGCTGAACTTGAACGGCGGAACCCCGACTCGATTTTCCACCGTGAACCTCGGATTCGAAATAAAGATCGTCGAGAGGGATCGAGCCGATGGCGTAAAATCCTAAAATCCGCCTCTCGATCCACCTTTATGTCTTTGCAATTCGTGTCGAAATTCAGCAAAGTTGTTCTACTCGTCACCCTTCCATATATATCTGCTTATATATAATTTATACAATTATTAATTTATGTAATCTATAATTCATAACAGACCTATTTATAGTATCTATAATCGACGCTACGTTTGCCGTGTAATACGAAAAACGCAAGAGTCCGAATCGAATGTGAAATACGCGAGCGTAAGAAAATAAATAAAAACGCAACGTATTCCTTGCATTCTTCGATCGACTTGTGGATCGTTCAAGGCGGGCTCTAGAGAAAGAAAGAGGGAAACAGATGATCGACTACCTTGGAAAATGATCTCCGTCGAGAAAACAGCATTTCTTTCTTTACACAAGCAAAACTGCTTCCCTCGTAATAATATACGGCGCAACAATGACGCGTCGTCTGACGTCTTGTCGTCCCGAAAACAATATGGCGCGTACGATAGGCGAGCATCAACGCGGGCACTTTTCGCGCCTCGATCCGACGTCGATAGGGCGGCGCATCTGCCGTTCGTTCCCTGCCGCGCGGGGACGTTTATCGATTTCTTGAAGAAACAGCGATCGCGCTTAATCCGCCCGGCCGGCCGTTTGACTTTCACCGCGCGCGTTCGGTTTCCGCCCAAAAATTTCTCTCCGCGGACTCACCTTTTAAATGCAGCTGCGGCTCGGCAAGCAGCTGGGTCCGAAACTCGCGCGCGACCGAGCTTCCCGTAGTTCCCGTATATCGTTTTCGCGTATTTCTCTCTCTCTCTCTCTCTCTCTCTCTCTCTCTCTCGCTCTTTTGAATAACAGATCCAATCGATAAGACGCTCAAAGGTGATAGAACAGCGTTTCCGGTACCTGCGTTATAAAAGATCCCGAATTCGAGAGCGATATACGTACGAATAACGTTGAGGGAATCGCACTAATTTAGCGGACGATCGTTCCGACGAGTAACGACGGTTTAAAATTTCATTGAAACGATGCGTTGCCAACCGCAAGAATTGAAACCATCTTTGAATGAAAACCGTGAGAAACCAATAAATGCATAAGAAAAACCAAGATCGAAGTTGTTTTTATTTTGCCTAATAAAATACAGCGAAGATGTATGAAAATGAAGATAAAAAGCAGCTTAGGTGACAGTAGAGAGTATATGGAAATAAATAAAGCTATTTTCAAATTTATTTTCGTTTTTGTTATATTTCAGCGTTCCTAAAACACCTTACGTCGTAACTGTATACATATATCGTACGCACGTGCTTGTTTCTAACCTCAAAATCGCCCGTCATAGTCCGATGCGATATTTACAGGAATAAGCGAACGGTGATAAAAGCTTTGCGCAAATATTGAGCTCTGACAATGGCGATGCAAGTTCCGACTGACGTGGATGCCGATCAAATTAAATCTGTATGTATTTCCCGCACTTGAACGATATTTTTTTGCTACGCCGTAAAGCGGTACACGGAATGTTGCGCGAGCTATTTTTATGGGAACTGCTACACACGTACGATATATAACTCTAACACTATTTGTCTTACAGTTTCGAGACTTCTTAACGTCGTACAATAAACTCTCCGAAATTTGCTTCGTCGACTGCATAACCGACTTCACGACGCGAGAAGTTAGGGCCAAGGAGGAGAAATGCGCCCTTAACTGCATGGAAAAGTACCTGAAAATGAATCAGAGAGTGTCTCAACGTTTCCAGGAGTTTCAAATAACTGCCAATGAAAATGTTTTGGCAGCTAAAAGGCAAGGCCAGGCAAATTAGGTTCGTCAGTAAAACTGTGTAGATAAACATCTTATCATGAGCCTCTATTCGAATCTTCGTATCATAAGATTACAATAAACATTTCTTGAATACCTCTCTACATGACGGTCTATTCATTCAGTGTCTAATGGATATATTTGTTCGAGATTTAAAAACGTTTTATTTTGAAATTAAAAAACATTGATTGTACAATAAATTATGTACTGTAATGTATTGTAATATAAAATGTTGAACATGTAAATTATGGGAGCGACGGAGTTAATGTGTATGTTATATGAGTAAATAATGACTTGTTCTATCTTTTTAATATGAACATGAAAGTTAATTTGACTCTCTGAATCACATTAGCCTTAGATCCTTAATACTAACATTATAATTTATCCCATTTTTATAACGTCTGCATATAAATATTAAATTTTTACATCAATTTGTAATAATATGAATAACTATACATTTATTTGTCAATTAAAACTTACAGTAAAATACTTATTTGTACAGTTTAGAATATCTTAATATGATCCCCAGGTAGCAATTAATGTCTAAAAGACATCATAAAGACATCTTTAAGATTTCTGGCATCTTAAAGACATCTTTATGATGTCTTTTAGACATTAATGCTACCTGGGATCATTATGAATATTAACATTTCTAATAGCATAATAATTTATACAAAAAACTTGCGTATACATGAACGTACATACACGTATATACAGATTAGTCAGAAAAACAATAAATACATATATACTTGTATTGTATATATTTAACTAGATTTGGAATGTCCAAAATCAGGAAACTTTGGTTTTCCTTGTACTTCTATGTCCATGCTTTCGCTCTCCCATTCGAACGAAGAAAATGTTTGTACGTTTGCTTGTATGGAGCTCAGATTACTTTGCGCTTGATTTACGATTTGCGGGCTGAAGCTCGTGCTGGAAATCTGAGGCTCCTCGGTTTGCATCGTCGAATCTGAGTTGGGTGAATTCGGAGGTGTTTTACGCAGTCTCTTGTAGTCTGAGAATCTGTTCAACGATACCTGGTCTACGCATACAGCTTGAGTGGTGTGCCGCGTTTTGTACAATATCGGACAGCCTTGATCGCCCTTCATGCTTAAACTGTACAAATTGGCGAGTCGACGCAGCTTCTCTCGCTCGGGTTGTCGCATAGGATGGAGTTTCAGCTCGCTCTGAGTTGGATCTTGCAGGAATCGCGAGACCTTCTCGTTGGCCGACGTGATGATGGAGTAACCGGGCTTGTTGTCGACGTGGCGTCGCCCGGCACGGATCTCTCTACCGCTCAAGCCCTCGCGAATGCGTTGTATTCTTTGTTTGTAGTTCTTCTTCGCCTCTGCAACCAAGTGTTCGCCGTGTAATATCATTTGGAAGGTCGAATCCGACGTGGCTTTGTCGTCGCTGGTACTCTCCCCGTCGTCCCGCCAACTCGACTCTCCGATCCAATCCGACTGTTCGTCGTCTCCTGCAAGAATTAAACTTTGTAATATGTTACGTGATACCTTGTATATTCGGTGCTGTGCCTTTGAATCCTCCAGACATACCTTCTCTATCCTCATCATTTGTAATAAGACCCGCCTCTGAATCGCTGGACGAAATGCTGGAACTAGATATACGAGAACAATCTACGGTATCCTCGCCTTGCATTTTATCCCGATTTTTCGGTTTTGAATTTTTGGTTGGTTTAGGCACTCTCATCTCGCAATCTATCGAACGTTCTCTACACGATCTCTTACGTTTTCCACACCTGTAACGCACAAAATTACGTCATTATATACTCATTCTTCCTTATATAGAAGAAATAAATGATTAAATTATATTTCCTTACCATATAGCGCCGTATCTATTTTTACAATCGCGAAAGATGCGTTTCTTTCCGCCGAACGTTGAAGTCGACATAATTGCCACTGCTTGAGAAGTGGACGCATTAGAGTCGGAATCGATCGCCATTCTCTTGAACTTCCTCTTGCGTCTGGTGTTCGCTCTTGGCACAAAATTTTCATTCACCGAATCGCTCTCGATGTTACTGACGTTATTTAAGTTTGGGAAATGCGCGAAACGTTTAGTCTGATTGGTATCGTCGCTGTCGGACTGATACTTCGAAACGTTGGCAGTTTTCGGAATGCGAATTTCGCAAATGGAAGATGAGCTGTCGTCCGAATGTTTGTTCATAGTTAGAGCCGCTGCAAAGACATACATTAAATTATTTAACACGCTCGGATAAACGGCATCGCACTTTAATTCTCGAACAGGATCACGTTACTTTAATTCTCCAAGATTACACGCAATTAATATTTGACTTCTGTTATGTCGTCTAGCAATTGGTTTCTACAAAGATAATCTTGACCGGGTGCTTCGGAGAGGTAAACTGTAATTAACCATTGCAATTTATAGGTGCAATTAGCAAAAAAATGCTAAATGCTTAAGATATCCTCTGTCTACTTTTAATTTAATCCGACGTTTGATTTGAACGTTTCAGATTTCTGACGTCGCATCGAATCGTTATTATCCCTTACACTTACGAATATTCCCCGTGGAGCGGGCTCTCCTCCTGATGCCCCATCTGCGCCTGAGATTCGCACTATTGCTGCTCTCTTCCAGTGCCAAAGTCAAATCGTGCACAAGAGCCTCCATTTTTACTCTTAAATCCGCCGGTACAGCTTTCAGAACACGCTCCATTTGAAGGATGCGTTTTTTGCTGCAAAACCATCAGGCGAACTTTAATCGGCCGATCCCATCAATTTGATAATCGCGCGCAATTAACACGAGTAATCGAAGACACGAGTACACGGTGTATACGAATTTACATGGCGACTGTGGTCGCGCTCTACCATACTCGCGACATCGTCTCTCAACGAGCGACATTTAACAATGAAATTGTCAAAATTACAGGCTCTACGATCCACGTTAACGTTCGAACGCGCGACACGCGTACATTTCTCAATTACGGCAATTAATTCGCGAGGTCGAGTCGCGGCCCGTACACGGAAAATACACGGGGTATGCTTATTCACACATCTGGACGGGGGTTATCGTTCCTACGACGTGGATCTGTGCCGGACGAGCGACGCGATTAATTCGCGATCCATTCTTCGGGGATTAGGAAGGACGGGCGTCGGATCTCGTTGGCGTGTCTCTCGTGCGGACAACGGGAACGCGCGGACGATGCGGCGCCGAAAAGCGGTGTCTCCATCGGGGATATACACGTATATCCGCGATACGTCAATCGCCGAGGAGGGGGTCAAAACAAATCGCGATTGCGTCGGGGGCGTCGGGGCCTTTTAACTCTCCCGTCCCGTCGTCCCGTCGCGTCGTCGGCCGTGTGTGATGAACAATATACGTAACATCCTGCTTCGCTCTCTCTCACCTCTTACAAGTAATGTCCATGAGTCTCTCGCCTCAAAACTGTCTCATTGTCAAACGCGGTCCGCCCTGTCCGACCGACAATGAAATGTTAAAGGGAGAGGACGCCGATGATCAATTATACGAGGGCTCTGTCGGGTCGCCGAACTATTTTCCACTGTAACGTATTGTTGTATGCCCGCACGTCGCAGAAAGGTAAACGAACGGTACATATACACACGCTCGTTCGGGATCGTGCGTGCGATTGTGCGACGCGTAGGTCGCTTCATGAGAACTCGACCTCGATCGGAGCGAACTATTGAAACTATCCGTCGTGCTAGAAACGTCTAAAATATAGAATAACTAGAATAAGAGTACCGTGAGAAAGGTTGAATTTAAAAACAATAATGCTGAAACGAACAAAGGCAAAGAGCAAAAGTGACGAGAGAGAGAGGAAGGACGAGAGTCCTCGATGACTTATAGATTCGCTTGGACTAAATTCGGATTAATTTAATCGGCAATTAATTTGCCAAGTAATATCCCCGTAGTTTGTTAACATGGATAGAACCATCAATTTTTTATCGTTTAATATATTTGAAAGAAAAAGAGACTAGATCAGATTAGATTAGGGCAGATGACAGAAGAGAGAGAAAATCGACTTCGACCGGAGCAAACTATCCGTCGCGATAGAAATTTTGAAATATAGAATAAGTAGAAGAGTATCGTGAGAAAAGTTGAATTTAAAAATAATGCTGAAACAAAGAGAGGCAAAGAGCAAAATGGCAAGCGAGAGGAAGAACGAGAGTCTTCGATGTCTAGATTTATTTTAACCAATTTAATTCGGATTAATCGGCAATTAATGCCAAGTAATATTTGTATAATAGTTTATTTTAACATGGATAGAATTATCAATTTTTTGTCGTTTAATACATTTGAAAGAAAGAGAGATTAGATTAGGGACGACGAATTGTATAAGCGAGAATTCCTTAGAACTAGAAAAAGAATAAAAGTAAGTTGAACCAAGATTAAAGGTAATTTAAGCTATACATTGGTAGAAATGGATAATAATTAACCTTGCGAGTTAAATTAATGCGGGTTAATTTTAATTTTGGTTTAACTTATTTTTTTATCTTTTTTCAATTCTTAAAATTAGAAAATAGATTAAAGTTAAACTGCATTGGTACAAATGGACATTAATCGATTAAGTTAATCGGAGTTTGTGGTCTTTCCACTTTTTCGCAGCATCTGCATTTTGCAAAAATTGTAAAAAAAAATGTTACAATTTTGTGTTCGCGCAACAATGTATAGTTTTGTATATTCTATTTGATTTATATAAGCGCACACAAACCCAGGTAGCAATTAATGCCTAAAAGACATATCATAAAGACATCTTTAAGATTTCTGGCATCTTAAAGACATCTTTATGATGTCTTTTAGACATTAATGCTACCTGGGAATATTCAAAAGTGTTCAAATATTAATTTTTTTTAGATGGTCGAGAACAAATTCCATGACGATTAGATGCGTTCCAAAAGTCATGGAAAAAAGAGTCGCGAAGTGAGCGCGCATGCGCGAGCGGCGTAAAATCCGGCGGTTAGAACGCGGCATGAGCCATCGCTGGCCACGGCCATCAACGGCCATTTCCGGTACTCTGTCGCGCAGGACAGACGCTCCGCGAGTGTTTCCGAGGCTCGGCACCGACCTTTCGCACGGAATCCTCGTGTCAGCCGCGAGCGTAGTGGCGACGGCCCCGGCGGTTTTGGTCGCGCGAGCAGCGTGCACGGCGTGATGCGCGTTCGCTCACGGACGTGCCCGACGTAGCGCCGTTGTGTAAATAGCGCGTAGTGGTCGTCTGCGCACGCCCGGTGCGCATCCGCGGCCAGATGAGCGCGCGATCGCGTCGCGGTAGGTAGACGCGAGGGGGGAAGGGTGCGAGCTGCGAGGGGAAACTGAAACTGTGAACTGCGGTAGGCACGCGGGTGAGAAAGAGAGAGGGGCGGAGGAACGAAAACGCGAGAGGAGCAGGAGAGCGAGACGGCAGACGGGCCGAATAGCTGTGCTCGCGATAATCGCCCATCTATTTGACGGTAATCACCGAGTGGAGGTACGAAGCGATAACGTTACTTTCTGCCTGGCGTCGATCGGCACAGACGGCAGCGTTGCTCGGAGTATCGGAGACCGCGCGATTCCGTGATGGACGGCGCGAACGTGAATGGCGGGAACGCCGCGGTACCGCGGGAGGATTCTAACCTCGAAATTGGCAGCGGCAGCGGCGGCGGCGGCAGCAGTGCTAGTGGTGGTACGGGTACGTCGATCGTGCCGATGGTGGAGACGCAGAACTCGAGCGACAAGGCGCAAGTGATGGCGGGTGGTAACGCGGACGCGCAGGAGGTTAACGGCGAGCTGAGAGGCACGCCGAAGAAGCACGGCACGTCGCTTCCCCGCAGGAGGCTGAGAAAGTTCAAGGCCAACTCTACGGGCACGATGGAGATCGACACGGCGGAGGCGCCTGGGACGAGGGGACGCAAGCGCAAGCTCTCGGAGTACGAAGACGCCAGCTCCGAGGGCTCCGAGGAGTTCAACGGCTTCGACTCCCAAGGACTCGAACTTCAACCGGGTAGTCACGTTCTAAACAAACTCATTGGTAGGTCGTGACACTCTTTATTGTCAACAGGAAGACTGATTACGTATCCTAAAAGCATTTTGATTTTTTATGTATTTTTCTTGAAACTGTTGAATAAGTTAAGAGAAACAGATTGGGAGATTGGGGTTCTCGGTGCATAATTTGTCTAAAAATTTTTTCATCTACTTTTGGTATTTTAAGGAAGATATGATTGAATAATAATTGAGATGTAATATAAGGTATTGCTATTTTTTTTATAAGATATAGACAGCATTTGTTTTATTCATTGGAGTAGTTCAGTAGTCTAAAGGTGAGATTTCATGAGCAGTGAAATGCAGCAGCAGCGAGCAGCAGTTTAGTTATTTCGGGCTTCAGTGTACTGGCAGTGTATACTGTGTATAGGTCAGAACTTCGAGGAGCAAAAATTTGCACCCGGAAGTGAGTCAAACTAGGTTAGTAATTTCTAGAAAATTATTAAACTGCTGCTCGCTGCTGCTGCATTTCACTGCTCATGAAAATCTACCTTTACTGTGATAATTATATTGTTCAATTTATTAAATAATTAAAATAATTTTAATTTCTATTAGGAGCTTAGATAATTATGAATTTAACGTTCTTTATTACAGCCGAAGCGGAAATAGCAGAAGCACAACTAACAAAACGTATAAAATATTCAACGAGGGCTTACGATGCTCGAGAAAAGATAGATGACAATCACGACTTTGATGACATGAGAACGTACGTTTACGAAACGGATAGTTTTGAACATTTGGATATGACAAAGATTAAAAAAGAAAAGGAGTCCGATAAGTCGGAAACAGATTCTATTGATGTACCAAATAGCATAGATTCCGAAGTTGAACCAAACAAAATTGATATAACTTCCAATAGATCGGCAAATTCATCATCGGCGGCAAGTAGTCCCTCTGCAACGTCGCAAAGATCAAAGAGTAGCCTCGTTTCTGGTGGTGCCAGTCCAGGGGGGAAGCAGAAAACTCCTGTTGACATGTCCAATCCTTTATACAAAGAGCCATTTAAATACGGATGGAAACGAGAATTAGTATTTAGGGCTAGTCATGACTCTTCCTTCAAAAAAATGGCTGATATATATTACTACACACCAAAGGGGAAAAAGGTCAGGAGTTTTAGAGAAGTTGCAGAATCTCGTAAGTATGCGGAAAAAAGTAATTAAATCATATAGATATAGATATATATATAAATGTATATATATACAAATATATGGGTATGTGTGAACATTTTTACAGTTAATTCAGAGCAGTTGTCTATGGAAAATTTCACATTCTTTAAAGAACCTATTGGGCTTAATGATCCAGAAAAAGAGGTTATTCGAGATGCTAAAAGATCACGAGTACGTTTTCAGCTCTTATATTTTTAAGTTTTACTGTGTTACAAAACATTACTATATAAATAATGTATTAATTTAATTGTCTTTCAAGTCTTAAGCTCATAAGTTTTTTTTTAAAATGATGATTGGATATCTGTTGGACATTGCAGGGATCTATGGGTGGATCTGCAAAGAAATATAATAAAAAAGTTGTATCAATAAAGAAGACAGTACAGGAACCTGTAACAAAGAAATCAGAACCTGCGACGAGAAAATCGTTAAATGAACCTAGCACATCAAGAAAGCAGCCGGCACAAGAACCTCCTACTGCTGCACCTGCACCTCCACCTACTGAAACTTCAAAATTTGTTCCTGCGCCTGTGTCAGTACCTACAAAGACAGCTAAAACGGCAAAAGCACCTCCAGCATATAAAAGAACAACAACAAAGAAAACTCCTCAAATAAGTATGTTCTTATATTGGAGGCTTATGTTTATATGTATTGTGTTATCTTTTATTCTCTATTTTATTACACAGCCCCAATAACTTAATACATAATTTGGGGATATATTTGTTTAAATTTTTGTACTGTTTCTCTTTGTCTTACAATTTTAAGTAAATATAAGTGTTTAAAAGAATATCTTTCCTGTTATTTTTTATTACAAAATCGTCATTCTCATGAGTATTCTGAAATTTGCATAGCAGAAATGAAATCAACTGAGGAAAGCGAGATGCTTCCACCTCAGCGGAGTACAGCAAATACGAGAAGAAGTCAACAACCAGTTGAGAAGGTTATACCAGTCAAAACCAAAAGATTGTTAACGTGAGTATTTATTTAATTTCACTTTTATTATATAGGAGTTTAGTGCATTACATTCGATATTACTGATTTAAGGAAAATAAAATCTGTAAAAAGATGAAAGGACAGTATTGAATCATCCATGAAATAAAACAAAAATTTTAGGCATTTAGCATATATAATAGATTCTTTAATTTAAAACAAGAAAGAAAATTTCAATATAATTTACATATAAAAGAAAGATATAATAAATCTGTTTAAACTAACACATTAAGAAATAGAAACTTATTATTATATATAATTATGCGTAATGTTCAACACAAAACAATCAATTTTATTAGTATAATTTAATTAAAAACACAATCTTATTATGATTAGCATCTTATAAATTATGCTATGTTGTTGTGTTTTATTGAGAAGATAAAGATATTTTAAAATTATTATATTTTATAAACTTAGGTAATTTCTTTTTACTATATCAAAATTTTACATTCTGCCTTGCACAATTATAAAATTTAACAATATCAATTAAACTTTTTTTACATAAAGCGCAAAATTTGTGCATATCTATAGATTTTATTGCATACACAAATATACACAATTTAAAAATTCGTGGATAATTGTATGTGACATAATTTAAAAACACATGCAATACATAATATGTATGTACAAAAGTTGCTGACTTTGGATGAGAGAGTTCTATTGTGTCTATAATTTTCATAACTATTTTTTCCTTTGATCCTATTTCATACATCCTTAATGGGACTCTTGTGTTTTTTTTTCCTTAATTCCTTTCCCCATCAACGCACATCTTACAGGCCCAAAGTTCAAGAACCATGCAGCATAAGATGTTCGACAAGTATGGGATTAATACCAAGTTTACAATGTCGAGTTTGTCTCTGTTTGTATCATCCTGAATGTGTCGACGGTATGGAATCTACAGGCAATGATGAATATGTCTGCAAGGTAGGTTTTACTGTGCGGTACAGTTCAAGAAATTTCAATCATTTTAATCCTTTGACTGCTGCTGGCGTATATAGGGTTTCTTCTTTTTTTGCGGAGATAATTTTAACAATACACAACCTTAGCAAAATGACTTCGCAAAACCTTGATCTAGAAATTTAACTGACTTTATACAAACATAAAGACCTAACATAAAAAACTTAATGCGCAAAAGTACTCTGTACATAACTGCTATAACTTGGCCGTACATGAGTATCTTGCTTCTAACTGGTTTGTAGTCAAAGGATTAATTATATGTCGAGTTTGAATTGTAAGTTTAAAGTGTAAAAATTTACTAGTGAATTAAGAACTAAAAGTAAATGCATATATTTATCCATTTAGATGTTCATTTTCCACTATTTGTTTCTATAGAACATTTGAAAGTTTACATAAAAGATATGATTAATTAAAGAATTGTCTTTTATATATATTAAATGTAAAATATAAAATTGATTACTATACATACATTTGAATAATTTTAATATTAAAATGATTAGAATTTTTATAGTTCTTATATAAGAATAAATCTGTTGTAGAATTGTCAGCCGGATACTAAAGAATCTCACATGCCAAACAATCCATCTTTAACACCACCTCCATTGATTCCAATTAGTATGTTAGGTGCACAAAATGCGAAATCAAAACATCCAACTAATTCATCACCTCCGAAATTGCAAAGAATTCCAAAGTCCGAGGGTGCGGAAGCGCAAACAAGAAATTCTTCCAAAACTACTAAAATACCATCTTCAGTATCAAATTCGCCTTCAACTGTAGACAAAAAGGAAAGTACTTGGTTTCCTCAGACAGAAAATGAATTTCTACAAAGTCACGATGGTACTATGCCGAAACCAGCTCAAAATATTGCTGTAATGGGTGGCAAAAGATATATTGTAGTACCAAAAAATAACGCAATGGCAGTTCAACCAGCTATAACAGTAAAGCCAGACAAAATTGGCGATAAACCGCCAATGCTTCAAGACAGTCCACTTACCGATATTTCGAATGCTACGGATAATTCTGTGGCAAACTTATGTGCACCTCCACCCTTAAATACTGATTTACCTGAAAAAATAGATGTTACACCGGATAAAGAAATTTTAAAAGATGCGATTTATCAGACGGATTTAGGATCTTCTGTTACTACTGAAATGACTGAAACATTTATGTATGATAATAAAGATAAGGATAGTAAAAATACTAAAAGAGATCCTGTTGAAGATAATCCTGTTGAAAATATATTGAAGATAATTGAAAATATATCAGAAAACGAATCTTTTACTGCCAACATAGATAATGTCTCAGAAAAAGAAAAAGCAGATACAAGTTGTAAATCACCTGAAAGTAAATCTGCATGTATACCAGTACATACAGCAAGTATTACAAGTACTCTTGAATCAAGTGTGGAAACTGAAACAATTAAAATAGATCAGCAACAACCGTTACCAAGTAAAGTGGGTACAGTAAAAAAAGTCAAAACCAGCAAGTAAGTGTATATATGCTTGAGACACATAGGCATTCTTGTTTTATTTCTTATTTAGAATTTTTTTTAATAATTTAAGTTACGGCAACTCTCTTTTGAGGTTTTGGCAGTTGCTTTGTCTACATATTGTATTTACAAAGTTTAATATATAAAAACGATACTCTTTCTGGAATAATCCACGCTTATCTAATCGTATAGAAAACATTATTCTTTTATTTATTATATATTGTAAAAGCTTGACTATATATTTTATATTGTAAACATCTTAGGTTGTACATTAGAGTCTTACTTTATACTCTTTATATGACGACACATATGACAAGACATTTTAATACCAACTTTATATTGCATAAAATGTGATATAAAATTGTAAATGCAATATACATATTGATGCTTGTTATATTTGGAAATATAAAAATCCAACATTAAAAATGAATTTGATTTTATCTTATGACCGAAGCACACTGCCTGAGCTTCTTAGAAATGCGGCCAAATTATGACAAATGTAAGAAATAAATAAGAGGTGCACCCGTTGGTTGTCACGGTATTTTATGTAATTGTAGTATCAAGGTAAATTAATTTTTACAAGCATTAGTTTTACTCGATGTTAAAATGCACATTTATGCATAAAAATCAATGTTTACATTCATGCTGCAATTACAAAGTTACTGATAAGTGCTTCAATGGAAAAAATCTAATTCATTTTTACTTTTTATATTTGCAGATATAAAGACATGTGTGCGAGCTGAAACAAAAACTCTTAGTGCGTTTTCCTATAAATTCTCACAATCCTTTTCCTCCAATCCTATGTCCTTTTTATTTTTATATTTATTTCTTTGTTTTGAATCTTTATTACTTTCTTGATAGGAACATATAAATTTTCGACCAGAGATTATTTTTATCAGAGGCTTTTTATACCGAAAATCATAGTACGTAACAAATAATTTTTAACTATTGCGTCTTTAAAAGCCTCTTTAAAAAAATAAACTCTTGTCTTTATTTAACAAATTTTAACAGATAATTTGCTTTTTTGACATGCGATACGATAAGCGTTTTCACAGATATAATTGATGTCTTCTTAAAATGCATGTTTCCTTCAATATTTTCAGGAGGAAGCAAAATCAACAGGAATTAGAGCAACAGCAAAATTTCATGAATTCAGTTTGCGCTGGTTATCATGCCCTTCTACGTATTTTCCAATATCTTAAAGTCCAAGAGTTATTGCGAGCCGCGCGAGTTTGTAAAATGTGGCGTGATCTCGCTGCACATCCATCTTTATGGAAGACTGTACGAATGAAGAACAGTCAAGTAACTGACTGGGATGGTCTGGCGGATACGCTGCAGAGACGTGGCACGCAGCATCTGGATCTCAGGAAAATGCTAGTCGCTGGCGAGTCCGACAACATCTGGAGAAAATTCCTGACTGTTATACCACGAGTGACCAGTCTCGTGAAGCTTGAACTGTGCAGATGTCCCGTTATGGTTGTGGAAGAAGTTATTAAAAGTTGTCCGCAGTTGGAGGTATTCAGTGCAATGTCGATCAAGTGCGACTCCCTCACATTAGAGTCGATCGGGAACTTGAGTCGATGTCAAGAACTCAGACTCAAAGCAATAACTGGAATGTCATTACAACAAGACCTAACGCCTTTACAGGATTTGAAGCACCTGACGCAATTGGTAAGAATCCATGTCTCTCCAACATTATTTTTATTATGATATTTGCATTTTATTTAATTATTTAATATTAGAAAAATGCATTATATATTATTTCTCTCTTATATACAGAGTTTAACATCAGTTAAAGAACTTGGAAAGAAAAAAATCGACGTTATACAATCGTTGACAAATTTGGAGACGTTAGAATTGGGCGAATGCTCCGACTTTCCTGACAAGTTTGGAACCACCGTTTTAATCAACTTAAATAAATTGGAACGTCTTAGACTTGAGAAAGGTCAAGGATCTTGTTGTACATTTGATATCCTCGAAGGTGTATCGAGGTTGGAGAACCTGAGTCAGATGGAATTGGTCAATTTTGATGTGAAGAATGGCTTTGACAAATGTCTTGCTAATTGCAAAAACATCAAAAGGTTATTGATCATACCGACTTATATATCGCAATCGGCAACATCCAATAATATGGTGCTCGGAGGTGTCACCGAATTATCAGACAATTTGACTCATTTCATATGGGGCGTTACGCTCGAGTTACTCAGGGTTACAGAACTGTTTGTTGATCAGTGCAACCTCATGAGTAAACAAGTTACTGGGGATTCTATACCAGTTTTAAAACCTGTCCCCTGCTTAAGATTAATCGAGGATGTTGAAGTTGAGAGCGAAAACCAAATAGGTACATATCCAACTAGTTTTAATATCAGTCAGCTGATTAGCGTTATTATTTTCACGAATAATTTTGACGATTAAATATATTGTGAAACGTTATTTAATAATTTTACAGGTAACGACAATCAACAGCCTCATCAAACGAGTCCGCAAGTGGACATTTTACCGTTGCCACAATTGCAGAAGCTTCTTTTGACCGCGTTGCCCAAGACACGAGTAAAGATCTTAAAAATTCCTTTCCACGCCACGTGGCGGCAGAGCATTTCCGATACCACTACGCAGTAGAAACGAACGAAATGATACTGGTACGAAGTCGGATGAGGCAAACAAGATTAAACGTTTGCAAGAGTTGGAGATTTTTGTAAATTTGACTCTAGACAAGTATCCGTGTGCTCCTATATCTGCTATTTTTCGGATGGAGAATAACTTATATATTTATGTACTATGAGTTTTATAATCTTCAACGATTAACCCTTGGCAACGTATCGGTACACACTACGGTATATTTAGTATTTTTGTGATAAATACGTGGGACCATGTATCATGCACCATCTTTGCCACAGGCAAAATGATACGATAAGCTGGTACCCTTGTACGGGTTAATTTAATCAAATGAAAAAATTCTGACTTTTATATATAAAGTATGATATATCACGATTTTACTTTCTTGAAAGTAAAAGTGTTATAGATTCGTAATATTGGAGTTGCTGTGATGTGTACCTGCGTTGAAAGTAATCGAACATGATTAGATACAAATTTGAATATTTTGAATTCTTATGGTAAGAGATTTAATGTTTATAAAATTTATACATATAATTGTAACTCTGTTAATATGAAGAAAAGCGGAAAGAATCATTTTATTCAATGCTCCAACGCTGGAAGCACCGGTCTTCTTTTACGATACCTACAAGATGATATCTAGTAAAATAATTACATTTTATAATTTTACTTTACATAAAATCAAGTATATACTGGAGTAACAGAAAGTATGGTCGCGCGATCTATACGGCTCTATCTAGAGATTAGACTGTATAAAATAATGCTATATATATTATAATATGTGACTGTATCTCTATCTTTTAATGAATTTAATGTTTAGGATACGAGTTTTCCGCTGCAAAGAAACTACGATAAAATTTGGGGTAGCGTAGAATGTGTAATATACTTATTTCATTGCACAATACATAATCAAATATAATGTTACAGAAACATTCATTGATATATACTGAGTACAAAATGTGTATAACTAATATAAGTTTTCAATAATGACTTCTATACTCTTAATGAGACGCAACTTATTTCCTTGTTTTGTTAACCCTGGCATTATCTTCTCTACGAACTAAATGTATTAGAAGAAGCGGGAAGAAGAGATTTATATTTTATATGACAAGGAAACAGCGTTAGAAATACGCAAAATTTAAGTTTTAAGTAATATAAATTGGACATATTAAAATTATATTGTAAGCAATACTACCGTAATTTATTTCGCAGATAAAACCCTACACGCATATATTCATAATGCGCACATTCATAAGCTTTCTCATTTCAGTATTTTTTCTTAGATTCTAAGATGAACCCATTTCAATTCTAAAAATAACATTTAAAATAACGTACAAAAAATATGCATTTTGTTGTATCATATATATATATATATTTGTTTATGTCTTGAATATCTTGTAAATTTTTATTTTTTGCTTTGCAGCGCGAAAATTCAGTTATTCGAATATGTTTCATCGTATTATGTGACGTGTTGTATTTACAATTTATCCATGTTAAGTGAATTTTATGTTCACAGTTAACAAAAAGATAGTTGTTACATTAATGATTTGTAAACTTTGGATGATTATGAAAATTTAAGAAAAATTTGTTCTTTCTCTTATATATATATATATTAATATATATATTAAAATATGTATGTATGTAACTATATGAATACTATATACCTACATATATGTATACATAATATATACACATTTAAATATATATATAGGTATAATATATATACTTTTTATAAAGACGATGTAAAAAATATATATAATACAATATATTTAGTACAATAAAAAATGCTCCATTTAAATAACATTTATATATATGTATATAAATATATATATACATAAATTCATGAACACAAGATAAACAAAACGAAAGATCACAATATGAAAAGAAAATTCCGTGTGATTTTTACTTACAAATCGATATATTTATATTAATAATCGAATCTTGTTTGAATTGACAAACATATCAAAGTCGCGAAGCGTAGGAAACGTGTTTAGAAATTGCATGATCGAATTAATTTTTCGCATATACGTCGATTAAAGTTTATTGTTGTATAATCGTGAATTTTTGGCGCGCCGATTTGCAGCGAAGGCATCAAAATTCGTATCGTCCCGATATACCCGATGGTATTCCGAAATTGTCCCGGCTCAGACGGGACGCGAATCACGCGAATGATCGAGGGCGATCCAGCCGGGAAGTAGCCGCGAAAGTAGGTGACCCCTGGCAGAAATTGGAAAATCAATAGACGCGGCGTGGCGAGCCGACGAGATCGCGCTTGGAGGTTATGTCGCGCGTTGTATGTTACGACACCCGCGTTGCACGCAGACCGTCCGTACGTGCTATTTTCGTTGCGGCGAAAACTGTTTATTCTCGCTGGTGGTCGTAGGCGCCGCGCGTTACGCATTATAATGCATCTGAATGCGAAGGGGAGCCACGAGAGCGCCGTGAGATAGTAGACAAAAATGGGCAGGAAGAAGGCTCATGCATCGTCCAGGGGTAAACAACCGGGCCCGTCACCGCAACAGCGGCACATATCCGCGGCGAAGAGGAACGAGCTGAATGTCCTGTGCGAGAAACTCTTTCATCGTGAGTATTCCCGCACGTCAAATTCTTTCTCGACATCTCTCGGCACGTCAGAGATAAATTCTTGCATTTCCCACAAAAGCGATGACGTTTGTGGTAATGAATAAACGAATGGAAAGTTTAAAACTAGAAGAGATTGAATGAATATACGTGTCAAGAGTTTTTTAATATATATTTTTTATGATATTACACACTCTGCTTTCATATATCTGACTGTTGGAGTCTATTCTATAGCTATCGCTGAGAGAATTATTTGTTTTTACATGCTATTTTCGTGCGTTTGCAGTGAGCAGCAATCCAGCGTATGTGACGCAGTCATGGAACAACTACTTGGATATATCAGAAGTTCTGCTGAAGGTTAAACGTCTGGAGGAGATGAAGACGGAATCGTCCCAGCGATCCCAGGGGATTGGACAATTCATTAATTGGCTGACGGAGAATGGGGCGAGGGTGGACGGCTTGAGCATCGCCGAGTTTCCGGGATACGATCTGGGACTGAAGGCGGAGACCGACTTCGCTGAGAATCAATTGATCTTGGAGGTACCCAGAGCACTCATCTTCAGCACGTATACCGCAGCGTCGGAATTGACCGTTCTGCAAAATGATCCGCTGGTGCAGCACATGCCGCAAGTGGCACTGGCCATAGCGCTACTCATAGAGAGACACAAGGAGAACTCCAAGTGGAAGCCTTATCTCGATATGCTTCCGAGCAGTTATAATACAGTTTTGTACATGAAGACTAACGATATGATTGAATTGAAAGGCAGTCCCACGTTAGGTACGTAAAAATTTGTTTTTACAAACCTTATTTTACATTATTTTATCCAAAAGATGAGTTTACATTCATTCGTGCATCGGTCTATACTTGACAGACATGTAAAAGATAATATTAATCTCATACCAGTAATAGGTTTATATTGCAGTCTTTAGTATAGTCTGTAGTTCGTAATTTATAGTCCTTAGTTTTCATATTCTTTATTTTTATAGAGGCTGCATTGAAACAATGTCGAAACATCGCGAGGCAGTATTCCTACTTTAACAAAGTGTTTCAAAACACCAACAATGCCGTCTCAGCGATACTCAGAGATGTTTTCACTTACGAAAGATATTGGTAAGTAATTAGGGCGATTCAATTATAATAATTTTAAATAAGGGTAATCACGAATCGATCAAAACTTGTGAATAAAATTTACAATTTTATATATAAAATTTAACTCTTACAATATAGATATATATATAAACCTATAAATAAATACATCTTATTCTATGCGTGGAAGTTCAGCAAAATAGTTTAGCAGTTTTATATAGTAAAGATTCTCAGATGTGATTAAAAAATCTTGTTTAGAGAATAATTTAACTACGTATTTTAATTGCACTTTTATCGTAATTTTGTATCGGTTGATTGTAATTTAGAGAAGTACATATATACATACTATGGAACTGGTTTACTTTCTTCTCATTGTCAGTAAAATAACTCGACAAGTAACTTAACGATCAAAGTAGCTCTCTCTCTCTCTAAAGACATTCAATCAGCCTTCGAAGTATAACTCATCCTTGACTTTGATAAGTATATGCGAAAATACTGGCAGTTTTCTATTAGATTGGCGCAAAAGGTTTACACACGTCTCAATTAATCTTTTGTTTTAAATAATATATATGTTACGAAAATAAGATTAAAAATTTTTTTAATAGACAAACGATATAAAAAAATTCATGGTAATAATTTCGTTCAAAGTAAATATTACTATGAAATTAAAACGAAAAATTAAGTTTGTGGTTCAAGTTGTACTTAATAAACAAGGCTGATATACGAATCTTCTACACCGAACTAATAGACTAATCGTGCACGTGTGCCGGCAACGAGTTACTTCGCGTAATCGGGTATCGTCTCCCAACTATCATTTGCGTCTAACGAGTCGTTGTCCATATCGCTCTTGTCAAAATCCTCCACGGCCTCCTGCGTCTCGGTTCTCTCGGGCCTCTTGGTCGTCGACGTGGCGACGACGTTCACCATCACGGCGTTCAAGCTGCTGGAATTCGACAGCTTCCTCGCCGCCATAACCGGGCCCTGGAACACTGCGCGGGAGAACGTGTTTCTGTACGTGTATCTCTGCTTCTGCCGAATCCGGCACACGATGAAGATCGCCAGGAACACGACGATCGTCACGCCTAATATCGCACCGCTCGCTATTATGCTCGGCTTCACCTTCGACAGAGTTTTCTTTTCTTCTCCGTCATTCGTGTTGCTCACCGTTTCGCCATACACCGCCGTTTTTATATCGATAACGTTCGGCTCCTCCTTCACGATCTCTTCGACGTACCCGGCGTGGAATTCGGTGGAGTTGTCCGATCGTAGAGTCTTCTCCTCATCGATCACCACTACACTCGCGTTATCGTTGTCTACCGGAAGCTTCACTTTTAGTTCATGTTCGTTATTATCGATTTCAGTTTTGAACTGCCGCTGCACATCCTTTGCGAAAGGTAGAGAACCGAATGTTGTCAGCAAGTCGACGATCTGCAGCGTCCGACGAGAATTCTCCTGCTCATCGGTACGCTCATCGGCATTCAGCGTATCATTTTCTGGGTACGTCGTTTCTCCTGGCACGTTTCTGTCGCGCTCGACGAGATCCAACAGTCTCGACATCGACATGTTCTCCACGTTTTTGTCGAAGAACGGATTGTGTAAGTAGCTCATGATGTCTTTGAATTGATTTATCGTTTCTTCCGCCTCTTGCTTCGCGTATTCTTTTTCTGAGATCTTATCTTCGTTGAAATGTTTGTTAGAGTTGCTTGTGGGCGGGAGTGGTACGATCATTTCTCCGTTGTTCATATTGGAGGTTTCCAAAGTTTGATGGTTCTTCGGATTGGACATCCTCAGTCGCGACACTTCCGTCAAGTGGACCTTGCTGGAGCCCCTTTGACGCAGAGCAATCAGCTCCTCCACGCTCATGTTCCTCGACTTGAGAAGACGTTCCAGTCGCTTGCCGGCTGAACCGGACGCGAACAGCTCGAAGATCTCCGCTCGCGCCTCCGGTTCGATCTCGGAGATCACCTCCTCGTAGCGTCCCGTATCCCGATGATTCTCCAACGCGCGATCACGGGTTCTTTCTCCTGGCGATTGGGTTACCTGACGATACTCGGTCGAGTGATTCCTGTCATATGGTTCCTTTCTATCATCAGTCATCGGATTCGCGATTTCTTTCTTCTCAACCTGACCCACAACAGCGTCAGTTTCACTCGAGTGATCCTTTATCGTACTTTGTTTTCCGTCTTGAAGCATCTTCGGGGCATCATTCTGATACTCGGCATCGACGAACGTGTTGTAATCCTCCGCGGTAGGCACGCCGATAGGAACTGATTGACCGTTATCCCGCGCCGTTTTTCTATCATTATTACCGCCGATGTCGTCATCCTGATTGTTCTCACGACCTTCCGCCGGCTTGGTCCGCTCCGTGGGATTGAGAATCTGCTCGATGCTCAAAGTGGACTCGGTGTCGCGAGGAAGCGCTTGCTGCGAGTCGATCCTCTCGCTCGGCGGGCTCGACCAAACCGGCGCCGCCTGACTCTTTCCCTTCTTGAAATCCGTGAAGTCCGAGAACTCCATGATCTCGTCCTCGTCGAGACTCTCGAGCCTCGTCGCGCGGTCGCTCGTCGATTCCGCGTTGCCGTCGTCGTTCAGAAAGTACTCCGCGGAATTCACCGCGATCGGCGGCGGCGATGTCGACGTGGTGATGGTCGAGAGTGTCAGGGGGGTCGTGGGAGCCCTCAGCCACGGGGAATCGTGCGCGGATTGCGTCATCTTCTCGGCATCTTCCGATTCTTCGCGACTCTTGTCGTTCGCGGAAATCTCGAGACTCTTGGTTTCATCCGTGACGGCCGTCATCTGGGATACCGAGCTCTCCGGGATCGTATCCGAAGTCGTGATTTTTATCGTGGTACTTTCGAACGTCGCGGACGATTGCGTGGAGCCCCAGGGTGGTGTTACCGTCGCGGCGAGTTTCATCAGCGAGTCGGACATCACCCTCGACATCTCCTCGATGTATTCGTCGGATTCGTCGGTGATTCTCGATTTCAGGGCGTTGATGACGTCGGCCTTTCCCTTCAGGAGATCGCTCAGGGTCAGATTTTTACGCTGCAATATCTCCGACAGGCTCGAACCCTCCTCCTGCTGCATCTTTAGAAGAGACTTTAACTCGAGCGCTTTCTCTCGCTCTTGGTCGGACGATTCCGTCGGGAGAGTCTCGTCAACCTTTGGCGATTGCCGAGGGGAATTTCTCGACTCCTCGTCCCCGTCGTCAGAGGATGCCTCGTTCGCCAGAGCGAACTCGTAATTCTGCGGTGGTCGCCTCTTTCTCGGGCGAGGCCTCAGGTACTCCTCGTCGCTGAACTCCTGCTCGTACTCATTGGGACGTGCCTGGAAAGCCTCGCGATACCTCCAGGTAACTTCCCGATCGTTCAACGAACCGTCGACGACGTTACGACCGCGTTTCCCGTCGTTGCTCGCCGCGCCGTCGATCGTTTCCTCGTAGAACGTCGGACCCTGCAGATTCTTCAACGGACGACGTCTCTTGCGCGGATGATCTTCATCGGGATTCTCGTAGTCCCGACCTCGGTACGTGGCTTCGTGGTCGTAGGCGTCCGGAGGCGGAAATCGTCTGCCCGGACTCCCTCGAGGACGATTCGGTTGATCGATCGCGTAATGATACTTGAACGGTCGGCGACTCGTCTCCGGTACGTCCTCCTGCTCAGCATCCTCGACCTCGTCCCTCGTGTAGGACCGGTAATGAGAGAACGGTAGCAGAGGTACGGAGTCGCCATCGCGCCACTTCGGCTCGAGAGCCTCGCCGTTGCTTCTCCATTTGCCTACAGGAGACTCGCTCGATCGCTCGCGATTTTCCGCAGTACTCTGCGGCACTTCCGCGTCGTCGAATTGCCCACGTGGTTCCGTCTGAAAGAATAAACAATTTCTTAAAATCCAATAACTTTTAAAGAATCTTAATTAAATGCGTCTAAACATCTTGCGCAAATTGTGCGAAACATGGTCGAGAAAATATTTTAATATTGAAATGCGCTTTTACGATATCATCTAGTCAAGATTATTATTTTATTTTTTGATCTTAGTAATTTTAAGTAATTTTAAATATTCCGCAGAGCAAATATTGTTTCCTATTTCGGAACAAGTTTCCTGATAATAATGTTTAACGATCACGTTTGAGAAATCAATTTGTTTCTTCATGAATGTTATGGGAACAAATTAGCTGGGATATTTACCACTTATTGAAATTACACGCAAGGATAAAATTAAACTTTGGCAAATTGCGATTCGTCATAAGTCACGCGGGAAATCGTTGTTAAACGAGGCATACGATTGTGAGCGACGGTAAAGGCCAACGACCATAACGATAGAAAGTATTGAGGTGTTTGTAACGCATTACAAATATCTACACGGAACGTTTACATAAATGGCGTACCGATTTTCCACCGGAAAGATTATATTTTTTAATCGAATCACGCGCTCGCGCAGCTTGTACTAACATTTAGAGTCCACTCGGACGATCGGAGGAAGAGTCAACTTTCAATGATTTACTCGCGTCCTCGATGTGCCGTTCGCGAAAGTTTCTAGATTAAAAGGACGTCCGCCGACCGTTAGTTTCGGGATACTTTTTACGTTTGCCATAAATTTCGTTGAAAAACCGTGTTTCGCGAGCTGACAGCGCGCCGCGGAAGCACGCGTCGCGAGCACTGGATCTTGCGCATCGTATCTCCCGATTATTCGTCAGGATCTTCTTCACGCTGAAAGGAGATTTGGCGATTTCTCGCTTTTACTTTCGCAAGCCGGACGCGCGCGCGTGAGAATGTGCGAAATAGAGAGCCGCGCGCGCGATTCTTCACTCGAAGATGCTTTTTCCGTCCTCGTTTCGCAGAGACAATCTTGTTGCAGCCAAATTAATTCGCCATTGAAATTGTTGTACAGCAATTTGGATTATTATTTGCTTACAATGGGTAAAATAATTGACGTATGAATTTTAATTGACACACTTGCTCATTAATATATATTTTCTTATTTAATATATTTATAATTATATTAGAGATCTAATAAATTAAGATTATTCCGCACAATGGTATCTCCTCATTATCGAAATGTTCCATTACGCTATTAAAGTATCCGTGCATTAGACGAAAACGGATCGAATATAGGCGAGCAATCATTGTGGGGTTTCATAAGCGCGGGCGTTAGCTCAATCGCCTCATTAGCGTTATATTAAAACATTTCGTAACTTCATTAATACAAAGTTCCGTGCTTTCGCGGATGATTTTCACTTCGCTTTCTCGCCGCAAAAAAAAATCACGCGCGCGCGTACCCATTTTCCACGGTCCATTCTCGTATATTCGCGAACCACGTGGGAAATTATTCGCAATTACTCTCTCGTGAGTGACGGAACTCGCGGGGGAGTAATTTAACGCGACGCTCCGTTGCATTTCGCTCGCGAGCCGACGATCGCTTCGGATTTTCGGATTTGTCACAAACTTCTTTTTTAGCGCTGGCGCTCCAGCGTGTATCACGCGAATCTATATTTTTACCTTCCATAATGTGAGCTGTTAAATTTATAATTGTACGTTTTCTCCAATTCTAAAGAGAGAATTTGCCCCGAGCAAGCGCTTTTTACTATTAAACGAGCATTTTCCGTTTCTCTCTCTCTTTCTATCGCGAAGGCCGGATTTCATGCTGGATTTGGTTCTTCACGTCCTCGCCTTCGGCTCCGAGATCAGGGATACGGCGAAATACGCGACAAAACGCTCGTAAAGTCTCGAACTTTCCGCGCGCGGTACCAGCTTTCTCTTTCTCTCACGGTTTACGCGCGAGTTTTCTCGTCGCAGCGCATCGATCTCGCGGTCATCAGACGCATCGACGAAAAATTCCGGGAGGAAAAGCGCCCCGGCAGAAAGTGATCTCGGAGCCAATTTCGCGGAATACAACTGTAGTTATGGAGAGATACAAGCGGATTTACAAGGCTGCTCGGAAATCGTGCACTTTCCCCGAAGTTATAAACGGTAGAAGAATGAGGCCTGATGTTGAGGTGTCGGTAATTTTCGTACGCACGGGGGATCGGAAACTAGTTTCAGCGATTTACGCTTCATCGAATCTTATACTTGCAAAGATTTTAATGTTTAAAGGGAAAGATACGTGATATAAAAGATGGAAAAACTCGCTTTAAATTCGCCAATTCGCATTGTTGAAAAATCAAGCAAAAGAAAAAAATATGTCAGGTAGAATTAATTTAGGACTAATTTACATATAGCAGAGTAGCTTATCAAAAGCTTTGTGAAAAATAAAATTATGGCAAATAATGTCTAATATAGTCTATAAAGTACAATGAAACTATTTTATTAAAATTTTCCCAACTATTTATAAAAACTGTAATGTTTTTACAAAGCGCGTTCTGTCGAATTTGCATTTCTAATTTGTAATACACGCGAAGACGCGAATTAAAAAGGTTCGTAACACCGTACGCTTAACTTGAATCGCTCAAGTTTAACGACGCCTAACGAACGTAATTACGGCGGAACTTGGTTGAACCTGTCACCAGCGAACGTCACGATTATTTCGCAATCGGGACATGCGTCCATATACGTATATTCGTGCTCGGCTTAGAATCATTCGGGAGATACCGCGTGACGAATGTCAGTAGAAATGTCACAGAACTTCGCAACCTACCAGTTTTTGCGAAAAATCACGACCGGTTAAAAGCGTCAGTCGTATGACTTTCGGCTCTGCGGCCGGATAAAACGGTCGTTCACCCCTTCGCGTCTGAATCGTTACTCCAGAAAGTTCGCGCTAAAATTGGTGAAATCCCCAAAAAATTCGCGCTAAAATTGGCGGAATCCTCAACCCGTGAAAATCAATTACTTTCAAATGTGATAAAAATCGTTCTCGGAATCGTTCTTGAAAATTACATAAAAAAATTTTCATTTTATAATTAATATTGCATGCGCAATGTTTATTATAAAATAAAAAATGTTTTATGTAATTTTCAAGAACGATTCCGAGAACGATTTTTATCACATTTGAAAGTAATTGATTTTCACGGGTTGAGAATTAAATTAAATTTATTGTAAAATAAGTCTTTTGGCTAAATTTTTCGATAATACTTCTATTTAAATTTTCGAAAAATTAACCTTTTGGCTAATTTTTCGATGAATTTTTTCGAATTCTCGATTTACGATCGGATGAGAGATTTCTATGCACGTGACATCTCGTTTACTCGAAGGAATGTCACACTTTCGTCGCAGTGCTCATCCGGGCAAGAACGATGCTTTTCTCGCGGTTACCTGGTACTCATAGCCGCCGTTTCGTCCCGCAGCTTCCGGCTTCCTCGCGGGATCACCGTGGACCAGAACGTCGCGCGAGATGTCACACGCGAATGCGATGAGCGCGAGCACGGGGAAGACCTTCTGCATAGTTACAGGGCGATCAGGAATTTCAATGCCCGGTCCTCGCGACACCGCGATCCCCTTCCGCCTGTATGACACCTTGTCTCGTCGCTCTTCGCGATGAGGTGCACGTAAATCACTATTGCGCACAGAATAACGAAGATCGCGTTCTTTCGATTGCACAAACTTAAGATCCTCTCAAGAACCATGCATCAGGCAAACGCGCACTGAATTTCTAATCCGTCGAATCAATTGAGAGATCGCACAGAAATAGTCAATTACAGAACGATCTCGTAATTAACTTTTCGTAATTATTTTCGCGTAGGTAATTACTAAGGTAATTACTAATCAGTCCGGTGTATCAAGCTTGCACCGACGTTTCTAATCCATCGTGTAGCACTCGTGTTTACCAACGTTATGCGATTCTAACGAAACAAACTTGGAGAAATATTGTCCCGCTCGTAACTTTCCTCTTTGCACCTTCTTTTCCTTTTTCGCTTCGTCAGTTTTTCTTTTATTCCCGCGTCGGTGGAGCTTCCTCTCGGTTACCGCGTGGAGAGAACATCGCGATCGGCGGACGCCGAGTTCTCCATTTTCGATCCCGCGAGAAAGAGAGCCGTCTCTCGCGTGTCTCTCGGCTCGGGTGTAAAACTTTCGCGGGCTCAGACCGCTCGTCTGCGTCCTCGGCAAATCGCCCCTGCGAACTGACGTCGCTTTTCTCCGCGCGCGCTCCTAAGTAAGCCGGTGAAACTCGAGAGGAGTAAAAGAGTCTTCCACCGCGAGTCTCCTCTACCGGCTGGCTATACTCGCGATCGTCCGCTCTCGAGGCTCGGGATGTTCCTCGTATAGCTGAGTTCCTCGCGGCACGGAGAGATGAATTCCGGTAATCGCCGGACCGCAAGCCGAGCGATTCGATCGGTTAATATCCGCGATCGGCCGAGGAAGCGCCGAGCGCTCGCTATCCTAAATTGGGAAGCGCGTTATTGCAGCGTCGAGCGTCGCGAAAAAGGAAAAAGATGACGTTGGAGAAAGTTCAGCACTATTCCGGCGAATATTCAACCGGGAGTATCAAATGATCGAGCGTTAAAATGGAATATTACAAGCACCATCGCGAAGGTTGCATTTTTTTCTGACGATACGCAAACTTGCTACGGAAACCTGATATGGAACATTCAATACGTGTCTTATAGGCAATAATTGCGAGAGGAGAAAAATGCTATCGTTAAAATTATGACGCAAGGATATGTGTATATGATTAAATAACCGCTATAGGTATATAAAGAAATGTAATTGCGTGTTATGTGGCCGTTAAGAATCGATAGACTGCAGTTAATTTACTTGCCGATGTCTCAATTATTGGTTTTACTTATCGCGATTGACTGGGCTGACTGCTGAGACTTCGCGCGATCACGTGGGAAAGAAGGAGGAAGTCGTTAAGTACTTCGAAGCGAGAACTCTGTTAATGCAAATGCCGCGTGCGTATATCTGTCACCGTGAGCCTTCGATTGCGATAAAACTTGCGGGATTTCATACGACTCTTCGCGTATATATCTCCGCGATACTTAGACGCGTAGCAATAAACTACGCGAGTTGCAGGTATTAATTTTATATGATAACGTGCACGCGCTGCGTTTATTTTGTCAGTCGCTATTGAATCCACGTTATTTTGCATCGTTACATGTAAGGTTGAAGGGCATTTCCCGTACGGTCGGAGAAGTGAGGCAAAATAAGGTATCGCGTTTTGCCAGCGTATATTTAACAAATATTGCAGCGTTTACAAATTACGATCAGCAAATGTGAGCACAAAGTAGAGAAGTGTGTCGATCGTTTGCAACAACGGGCTATGCAAACTATTCTTTTACGCGTAATTTACGTAGACAATACTTATAATAGCCGTGATTTCTCCTCCTTTCTCCTCCTTTAAAATGATACGTCTTGCCAGCAAAATTTGTGATAATTTCCCGAGAATTATGATATTATCCTACTTTTTTAAGAAACCTTTAATATTGGCAAAAGTTCAGCGTTTGAGTTGGTGACATTTATCATTTTCCCTTTGTGTATTCATCTCTCTTATTCAGTCTACCGTCTATTTTTCCGTCTTTGTACTTTCACGAATTTAAAACGGCGAATTATTAAAAAGTAACAAACAACACTTCTCTTTCTCATAACTCTTGCGGGTTACTGTTACGCGGGAAGAATCTAGTTGGTCGCGACCAGCAACGAAATCTTGTTGTTTCTCGAAAGAACTTGCGTGTGAATCCGTTATTTCTCGCGGAAAGTTTGTATCAATTATCGCATTATGCAGCTAGTTATAACACGCAGATAGAGATATAGTTGCGCGGTTAACACGTAACGCGACCGAATAGAATTAACGAGGTTTTCCCCGGTGGTGGATGTGAGCGGCTGTCGCGGGCTCGACGCTAATGAACCGCGGTGAAGCGACGACGTCGTAATGACAATGACGAGAGGACAAGGATAATGACGATGCGGTTCTTTCGCAATTCGCCGTGGTGCAGATAGACACCGGAGCCGACTGCATTGTCTTAACTTTTTAAGAATTTGCCTTAGATAATCTATAACGCTGAATATAGAATTTGACATACAATTTCATAGGTCTCTCTTTTGGAACCTTTCAAGTCCCATAACACAAAATGTCAACTACAGTTGAGAAATATAATTAACAAGTTAAGCTTTATTGCTCGTGCAATGATCTTTATTTTAAATGAAGACTCGGTACTCGATATTTAGGAAATGAGCTTCAGTTTGTAAATCGCTTGATATATGGGCTTCACTAATAGCACACCGTGGATGGATGCACTGGATGCACACTCGAGCGCACGTGGGAAGGTCACGCGATGAATCGGAGATCGTGAGATTTCTTCTCTATGTACACTTTCTACGCGATAAGCGAGCGTGCCGTGTGCCGTGCCGCGGCGAAGGGCCGCGGTCGATCGGCCGACCGGTCTTGGACACGCTGGAAATAATAGCGATCGCCTTAGCTTACCGTGCGTAATGAAATTCCGTGTTCTCGTAACCCACAAGGATGATACTAGCGCGTAAACACCGGCGATACTTTCCAATTTAACGTGTCGATATAAGAAAATATAACACTTTGCATTTGCATATCCAAACTCTTCGTTCAATTTCTCGGCAAAATTAATAGTCCGGAGCTTGTCCTGGAGAGGCGTTTAAGAAAATGTAGGAAATGTTATATTTCAGATATAGGTTACTTGTATTTTTTAGTTAGATATTCAGTTTCCAGTGACCTAGTTTATATTCCAATGGATTCTTTTTCTATTGATATGTAAATGCTATCGCAGACGTTGTATGCAAGTACGTTGATTAATGACTGCTGCAAAAACGCTGTGTTGGCAGTTCAAGATTTCTAACGCGGGAATTCTGTTCCCGCAATGTTCCTGTCCCGGTTAACTATATTACCCGTCATTATAGAGACTTTGCTCGTATTATTACATATATATTTATGCGCTCGTCAATTTCGCCTTATGAAAACTTGAGCAATATTTGAGCAATCTTTTCTGTACGCATCGATATGTTAATCTTTATACAGCATTGACGTAGTCGTGCTCCACTAGCTCAGACATCAACTTATTAGCAGCTGATTTAAGTTAATTATATTAACAATACGAATACGTCATCCCCCTACAAGTATAAATAGGATTCTTATGAAAGATCTTTACGCATACATATAATATTTTCAATATATATAAAATATATAGCGTCGCTTTGAAATATTTCAAAGTTATCGTACTAATAAACACCAAGTGAATGATACAGAAAGTTTGTCTGTTCAGTAAGTACGAAAAAAAAGCGTCAGAAAATGCTAGAAACATTGCGCGCGATATGGATCGCGTTCACCGGTCTTACCGGTGCGTTATTGTTAATGATACAGTTACCAGCGTGACGTTGGTGAACGCTGTCGCGCGGAGCCCGCGAAAGATACGCGTGATCGCTTTCGCAGCATGCGGCGAACACGCACACGCACGCACGCTCGCTCGCATGCAAATGGAGCGTTGTCGAGGAAACAGCGACGGGACGGGCCTTTCCTCCGTGTGCAAGAATATTAGAGAACGCGCGCTTCGCTACTCTCGACGATATCCCTCGCCTCGCGTATAAGTATCTCGATCCGCGAGAGCTCAGGAAACTCGTAAAGAGTTGCCGCGTTGCTTCGCGCACTTTCACACGGATCCGAACTTTCATGACAAATCCGGTCTAACGCATCTCGATTAACGTCTCGAAGGTGTTGAAGAACGAAACGTTCTTCACGACGCACGGTTTACATCGATAATTATTTTTAAGCGAGGACTTTGGAAGCGAAAGCGTTCCTCTGTGCAGATCTTCAACGGATCGACTATCTATTATCGCCTCGATTATTTCTGCATTGTTATGATTTCGTGTAGGAGAAAAAAAATGTATGTGTAAAACGAAACTTCGCGCTAAACTGCGATCTCGTTGCAACATCGAATTATGAAGCGTGTCAAAAGCGAAATCTCACGGTTTCATCAAATTCTTTTTCGAAAATTTCATTTTCTGCGCGCTCGCGCCTCGCGCCCCGATGCACGAGTGCGCGTGCTATCATTGCTTTTAACGCACGAGTAATCTTCGTGCAATTTCTTATTGCATGTAAGACACGCTTCGTGCGACTCCCACAAGTTACACGAATTTATAAACTCGAATGCCGATAAATGCAACGAACTGTCAACGGACCGTGAAATGTTATTCTCTTTATCGTAAGAAGTGAGCCGGCATTTGTGGCATATTGTGGCGGAGGATGCCTGATAATTATTACGAAGAAAGCTTGCTTTTTCGCTAAAATTTTATTTCTATTATTACGACACGATTGTTCTGTGTCTATTGATTATTCGCTCGCAATTTTTTCGCGCGCGGCGTAATAGATTACAGCGGTTTGCCAAGTAATGACGTATTATTTTGCGGTATTGCATATAGAAACCTGTTCTTGCGAACCTAGCTCTCAATCGGATCTAAATATTTCGCACAGGGTCATTGACTTTTTCGCGAATCAATCTCGTTCTCCTTTGCTAGACAATCTATATTTTCAAGATAGAGTTCGAGACAAAATACGTAGAACTGTGCAAATTGAATTCTCTTCTGAATTAAAGAGAGACTTTTTCCATTATTTAAACCTATATTTAAGAAAAAATACGTGAGTTTATATGAAAAAATAACAGAACTATGCTATGAAAAATTTAAATTACGTCAATTGTACAAAAATTATAATGTATATATATCACAAAGTTTTTTACAGCCAGTCGACGCAATTATAACTTTTTGTAGGATAGTTCTGATTACTTTTTAATACGGATTCAAGACGATTGGAAAAGTGCTATCCAGTTTTCTTCCGAAATTTAAATTGTTTAAAATGTTGAACAACAAGAGCCGTATATAGAAGTAGGTCGTATCCTCGGTGGACATTGAAGCGTCATTAGCTCGAAACGGTTTACTGGAATTAATTTGTTCTACACGAGGAAGAGCTCGATCACGCAACCGGCACAGTGGACGACGGTGTAGGCGCTTTATTATATGCACATGGCGATGAAATCCCGCTTGAACGAGAGTAACACGCGATCGTCTTCCTCGTGGAGAACGCGCGACGATGAGAAGCGTGCGTTTCTCCAGACAGAGAAAGAGAGAGAGAGAGAAAATCCGCTTTGTCGGAATTGCGGTAATGAATCCTCTTGTATGTTCATTTCCGGAATTCTGGGTCAAGTTCTTGTGTGTCCAAAAAGCAGCCGTCTGCCCGCGGCGAGTTAACAATTGCTCTTCCTCAATTTCGCCCCGAAAGCGAAAGCGCTTCACGCTCCGGAGATTGACGCGAGTATACGTACGCATTCGTCGTAACGGTGACTTTTGATAGCCGGATTTCACTCCTCGAGTCCGAGGGAATCCGAGCGGTTCTCAGCTCAGATTATTTTCATTAGCGAAAGATCTGGGATGCCGAACGTAAAGAATCTTAATATAGGGATGGGTGTAATAAAGATGCTGGTAATAACGTCGAATGAATTTTTCAGCTGGGCAGTTTCCACGGTGATGACGAGGCAGAATCTGATCCCGAGTCCGGATGGTTCGCGCATGATACACGCTTTAATACCGATGTGGGACATGTGCAATCACGAGAACGGAAGGGTAAGTTATGGAGATAATGAGCCCAGCGCGGACGAGCAATGCATTTTCTGTCATTATTACAGATTACGACGGACTTCAACGCGACCTCGGATCGCTGCGAATGTTACGCGTTGAGGGACTTCAAGAAAGGGGAGCAAGTATTCATAAGTTACGGCCCGAGGACGAACTCCGATTTCTTCGTGCATTCGGGCTTCGTCTGCATGGATAACGAACAAGTATGTACATTTATTTATTTAAAAGATAACGTTGGTCTCTTACTAAAAAGTTTAATGTTGAACGTGAAAAACGGTGAAGGCAACTGAAGTTCGATTATATATCTTTGCTAAAGAGAGATCAACATCGACCTTAAGAAATATGTAGTAAAAAAAAAAACAAATTTCACAATGCTAATTTCTCTTCGTTTACAAAGATATCTTGCAATTTACAGGATGGCTTTAAGCTTCGTCTTGGTATCAGCAAAGCGGATTCACTTCAGAAGGAGCGGATAGAACTGTTGAGCAAACTGGATTTGCCGTCAGTTGGAGAATTTTTACTAAAACCGGGTACGGAACCCATCTCCGATACTCTATTAGCCTTCTTGCGAGTGTTCAGTATGCGAAAAGCCGAGCTCACGCATTGGTTACGCTCGGATAAGGTCTTCGACCTGAAGCACGTGGACTGTGCGTTGGAGACGGTCGTCGAGGAGAATGTCAGAAAATTTTTGCTGACCAGGCTGCAGCTTTTAATCGCTAATTATCCGACAACACTGAAGGTGAAAGTGAAACCTGATGTTACGCCGTCTGCCTATATTCTGCCTTCTCTATATCAATCGATCGGTTAATCAACACGAATATTTCCTTTCTTTTTGCAGGATGATGTAGAGTTACTGGAGACCACGTTGCCACAGATGAAAAGGATGACAGTTCAACTAAGGGTCACGGAAAAGAGAATTCTTTCGGGCGCGCTCGAATACGTGGAGCAATGGATAAAGGCTTGAAACGATCGGCTGTGGTTTAGGCGAGGGTATCGAACACGTACTTGTACTTACGACTAAAAAGCATCTCGAGAGAAACCAACTTTATTTTTACAATATTTCCGAACGACGATTTCAAATATAAAAGTAAAATATATGTATAAAAGTGGACGAATTATATGTAATAAAGCGTACATTTATCGTCTGTTAAATATGCAAACTCTTCATGATGTGTGCGCATGTAATAATTATAGGAAAAATACGTATTGTGTAAAATATACTGAGAATTATATGAATGGTCGACGATTATATATATGTATGCCTACCTGATATATATAATGTAATTGTATAATAAAGATTAATCTGGCTATGAGAGTTAACGAGGTTATTTTTGCGTAATAAATCAATTTATTTAAATCTTACATTTGTTCGAACGTTTCGGCTCCGCATGCCCATTGCCACTACATGTTTTTAGTCATTTTATATTTTTATAATTTTCAATTTAGATTTCTTCTTACATTTATATTTTACATACTTGTACTCATTTACTTACTTATTTTCCTTTTTCACCGTTGTGTTATTTGAAACAATGACTCAATCTCGCTGTATGTTGTTTCACCGTGTGACTTTGAACACTTCGCGGCAGTCTCTCGCAGATCATTAAACATGACAGTTTTCTGACTTTATACGTTAATTGCATTGCTGAATAACGAATACATAAATGACTACGATATCAATTATTACGCTTGCGTTGCGTTCTCCTGATCACTTGGTGAGTTGTTTCGGAATCTTAATAATTATAGTCGAAAGAAATAACCTTTCTTGGTTAATAATTATACTTATAACTAATATGCATTGTAAATACACAGAAAATGACATTACATACCATCCGTACGTCAACATGGTACGTTATGAGATTGGCTTTCCGACTTTCCAGTCCCGAAGCACTCACCCACAGCGTAACGGAGATCGTGAGAACATTAATTTGTAATTGTTATACCGCTGATGATGGCTCAATGCGGAGCCGAAACGTTCGGACAAATGTAAGAAGATTTAAATAAATTGATTTATTACGCAAAAATAACAGCGTTAACTCTCATAGCCAGATTAATCTTTATTGTTTCATTATCGAGAGTCCTAACTAATTGATTTTAATAATTTGTCTATTCAGCGAACATTTTAATTCTTATTTTCGTAAAGTGGAGATTTTTGAGTCTCTTCATATTTGTTTTTTCTAAAATTGCTTACGAATCAAATGCCGATCGATAAAAAATGACGGATATAATGGGCGCGTTCAGCAGACACAACTGTTGAGTTCGTCTTGTCAACACTCTGCGTTGATTGGTTGGTTCTAAAAGTAAGAGCCAATCACGTTCGATTGCTATTAAGCGGCTTGGTCTGCTGAATGCGCCCAATGATTCTGATCTATGACTACGAGAATTTACTTGCTCTGTTTTGATATATAACATAAAAAAGATAATATTTATACGAAAAAGCATATTGTTAATAAACATTTATTTTTCAGAACGAATACATAACAGAGCGGAAATTCTTGATGTAAAATTATAATAGCATAGGCCTACGATATTAGATTTACATACGCCGCAAAATATTTCCTGATGCACGAGTGAATTTGATCGAGTGAATGTAATTACCCTGCAAGGTGTTTCTGTGTTTTATCGTATATTATAAATGCCATCGTGTTTAGCCTCGTAATTCTCATGTTACTGTATAAATCGTCGCGAGAACTGTACCGCGCGTCTCTCACGCGCTGATTAGATGTTTAGAACGCCAGATTTCGCGAATCGACATTAATTAAAATTAACGAAATAACGAAGCTAATTGTAGCGAGACTATGGATCAGGCTACAGCAGGACTGATAGCTCGGAATATCGCTTTTTTAAATATATTTCAATATAGGAATAATTAAAAAAATGTTACATAAACATACATTATTTGACATATACGTAATATACACGATGAGATTTAAACCTATAATGTGATCAGTATATATATACCTTTACAGACTGTAAGAAAATTCATTGCATCTGCGATGCAATTTTTCGAACGAGTGATACACATGAAGTGAGCGTGTGATAGCGGAATGTATTTACATTATAAATTTGTATTTATTCTGTATTTTCGGGTTCGTAGAGAGCGGCTTGCATTGTTCGAAAAATTTAGGAACACAAAACAAAAAGTAAAAAATTACAAACAAAATTTTAATCTTATAAATAAAAATAAAAGATAACGTACATATATAATTAAGAATATAAAAAAATTATAACATTATAAAATATCTAAGATTTATAAATTATTATTAAAATTAAATATGTCACATTGCACTTCGTACATCAAATAATAAAAAAATTCTTATTTTTTAGAACCGTAAAACGTTGGCAATAGAACATTATGGAAAAACTTTTCGAATTTCCAAGGTTCAAACTTTATTTTCATACGCTGAACAAATCTGTTAATAACTACTGCACATGATATATAAATGATAGTACATAAATCAACATATAATAATCAAATACTGCACAAAGTTTCTTTAACATGCTAACAAACAGCGAATTGTTGATCAAAGAAAAATCATAAAATTAGTTAAGCTCCACAATTATTGCAGTTTTTCATAGTTTCTATAAAACGAATCAGGATAACAAAATCGCTATTATTACCAATTGTTTATCTGAATGTGTTCCTAAATTTTCTGACGATAGCTTGTAGAGAATTCGATTGTACATGCTCTGCGCTAGTGCATATTAAAACCCGTACTGTACGTGAAATTATCCAAATGCAAAAATATTTGGACTGATGAAATATGACATATTTTACCTAAGATATATATCTGCTATTTCTCATCGGTCAATGTTAATATTTTTTTTTTTTTTGAATAATTTCAAGTACAATATAATTTTCCGTACATCAGTACAGAGTAGCGCAGGCGGTCGAATTTGTTAAGTTCATCAGAAAATACCTGCTATTTCGATCGTTTCACGACTATATGTTCTGTACCTATTTCCCTCCTTATCTACTTTTGGATCGCTAATATATGTGTTTAATTATCATCGATATATTTTACTTAACAGAAAAAGACAGAAGAAGAATGTAACATGTTCTGTGTAAAATTAACGTTCTGTGGTATAAATTGATATAAAAATCCTGAAGCAAACGATACACATTTTTAAAAATAGCGCATAAATTACATCTATATAAACGGCACTTACAACTGTATCAGTTTTATTTGAGAGTCCAACTTTAGTATCACTATTACGAGAATGCTCGAGAGGATTAACAGTAAAAGCTAACGACCGTTCATAAGAAAAGTTTGTTGCTTTTATTTTCACGACTTAAGTAAACTCAAACCAACCAGATATTTTTTTTGTCTTTATGACGGATCGTAGAGGTCGGTTTCTTGTTTCAAAGGATCGATTTCGTTGTCGTAGTAGATGTCCGAGTCTTTAAAGTCAGGAACTACAACGATATCGATAGCGTCCCCCTTCAGTTCGTAACCGTCGTCTTCCATAATCTCCTCCTCTTCCACTTTTACATTCCCCACGCTGTGCTCCTCCGTGAGATGAGTGCGAAGAGCGGATAAGGCGTAAAATATTTTGTCGCATAGATTACATTGAAATGTCTTACCGTCGGCCGCGCGCAAACAATGCATGTAATCATTGGACGACGATTTCATGGGCTGATAAACCTTTCTGTGTAGGGCCATGTGTTTCTCGTGATCCATGGAGAGAATAAACTCGTAAGAACAGATCGGACACTTCAGGTTGTGCTTCGTCCACATTGTGTGTATCTTCAATCGGTGGAGATTCTCGTAGACCTCGCCGCAAATAGGGCACTTGAGGCATATGTGATTCTTCAGGGTCTCCAGGTTCTCATAGATACCGCTACACTCGTTGCACTGATACGACTTTTGTTTCTTACAGGTGTGCTTGAACCAGTGCCTTTCCAGCTGTGCCAGGAGATCGAATACCAACTCGCAGACAGCGCAGGCGAACATTCCGTGATGATCGCGCTTCAGGCCGTACTCCAGCAAGCTGGTCGAGCACTGATAATGCTTCTCATAGTTGTCCTTGCGCAGCAGGCTCTCGTTGCAGGATTCACATTGGTTTTGATGCTTGGTCAAGTGAGCAAATAACATTCCGGGCTCGGCGTTGCAGTAATTACAAAAATTACACATGTAACCGTTATCCGCCGTCGCGTGCAGGTGAGAGAGCAGGTGCCTCTGATAGGTATTCGGGCTGAAGAATGTCGCACCGCATGCGGGACACTTGAGATAGGGTCTCTTCTTATCCGTGTAGTGCAGGGATAGGGGATTCACCTTTTTCGTCCACTTCTTGTCTCTTTTGATCTTTGCTGAATTGTCGTACACGATGTCCTCCAAAATGATCTTGGGGATACGCTCGTGCTCCTCGGAGGACGTGCTTTGGCTGGTTTCGTCCTGCGTCGACTGATCGCTGTTAGCCGCGCATTTCCGCAAGTATACCATCTTGTTGTAGCTATGCTTCCACCTGCCGTTCTTTTGATTCTTGGAGATTTTATGCATGCTCTGCTCAAACAGCTCCTCCATTCTGACTCCCGCGTCCTCGAGGGTCCTCAACGGGGGCATTGGGATGTAATTGTCCTCGTTGGAGACGGAAGGCTCGATCTTGCAGGACACGCCAGAGGGATCCTTCGTGAGGTAGAGCAAATCCATCGGCGTTTCCTCTTCCGGGGGCTCCACTTTGTGCGGAACAGCTTCCACGCTACTTCGCAACTTACGTCCGCTGCCACTGGCATGCTTGCTCTTCCTGTGGCCCTTGCTCTTCTTCTCCTCCGCGGTCTTCCTCGTCTTCTTGGGCACGTTCTCGCCCTCGATCTCGTCCAGCTTCAGCATCCTGTCAGTCTTCTGGTTGCGCCGCCTCATCGACGCTGCGTTTACACGATCAGGGCGATACGGGGGTACGCGTGTTTACACCACGCCAGACGTCGTGACATAACCTGAGACCTCGGCGTGCCCTGTTAACAGCCGAATGTGAGAAAACATGCGAGATATCTCGCCGATTCCGCGAATACCTGACGCCGCGCGTACTCACGTGTCGCGGTTGCGGTCGGTCGTATAGTCGACGGGAGGGCTTCGCTACGCGCTGTCACGTTGCATTGATTTTTCCGGGCTCCGGATGCCTCCGGACGCATGGCCGTCCGCCGTCCCAGGTCCCAGAGCGGCGCGAGGAAGCCGCGGTAACCGCCCGGCGTGGCCGACGTTTCCGTGGCTCGTATTCAAGGGGGTACCACGCACCCTGGCGTTTCTCTCTCCCTCGATAACGCAGGATCAGCTGTTCCTCGAGACGGATGTGAGAGAGAGAGACCGAACGATCTCGTTCGCCATGCCGTGTAGCGTCGCTTGTCGCTTACCCGTCCACCGCGTTCCGCTTTCGAAGTAGAAAGGGCTCGATAACGGGCCGTCGACGGCTCGCGCCGCGAATCGATGCGAAAGAAAGAAAGTAAGGAAGGAAAGAAAGAACGTGTGTGGGATCTCTTTGCCTTCTCCTTCCCTCGGACAACACACCCGGACCGATAAACCCCGGATATTCCGGATATTCGCCTATTTTGTTTTAAACGAACTTCCTGTTTGATGGGAAGGGAGGAGGAAGTTAATGACTTTGCAAGACTTTTTCCAATTTCTACCTATTCGTTTTAATGCTCGTTCGTCACAATTGTAGATTGCAAGATAAAATCGTGATACTTTTTTCAGCTGTGTCAAGTAGAAACGATGTTGGGTCTTTTTGACGAGAAAGTATCTTTTTCCTCTCTCTCTTCCTCTCTCTCTCTCTCGCTCTCTCTTTCTCTCTCTCTCTCTCTCTTTCTCTCTCTTCCCTTCTCTTTTTCTCTCTCTTTCTTTGCCTTATATACAGTGTCTTTCAAAGATTTACATTGCCTGGGCAATCTAAAAGTTCGATATTAAATTGTTAATTCACAATGCATACACGCAGTTGATTAACGTTATGGTTTTGAAATTACATTATTATCTAACAAAGCGATATTCTATACACACAAAAATCTACTTAGACAATACTTGTCTCAGCTATATTTTAGCCTTTAGCGTAAACGCGAAAGCGCACAATGTACCTTTCGCCGACGGATGAGATGCGTGAGAAAGAAAAGAATTGTGTCAAGAATTATGAAAAGAAAAATACGAGAAGCATCTCTAGTCTTTCAACTTTCTCGAGTTCCCTCAAAATCAGTTAATTTCTGGATTTTTCCACTTTCGTATTGTCTGCAACTTTGCGTAAAAGCATAAGAAACCCTCCCCCACAATAAGCTTTTGATATAATTAATAATCCTAACGAGAATCCTGAAAAAACTAATCGCCGGAAAAGTAAATCGGAATCCTTCCTTTTATTCTACTGAAATTTCCCTTAAAACTATGTACATATAAACGGCGTCGTCGAACGTCCTTTTCTATATATTCCTTTTCTATACATTTTTGACGACCCTCCGCCCTTTCGGCTCGAGTTCAGTCAAGTTCAGTTCTTGTCGGTCTTCCTCTTTTTGTGATCGTGGCCGTGGGCAAGATGGTCGGCAATGTCGGCATGGGCAATATGAGCATGGGCATCGTGGTGGTCGTAACCGTGGCCGTAACCGTGCGCCAGCACGTGACCAAGCCCATGACCGAAACCATGGGCGAGGGGGGTGTGCGGGGCGAGGGGGGCGATGCCGGTGTCCAAGTGCAGGGTGGCCGACGGTGAGTGAACAGGGTAAAGGTGATCGGGTGCGTAGTCGCGCGCATAGATGGCGCCAGCAGGGCCGCCGAGCGGGATCAGCGGGAGCGCCTGGAGTCCCTGGAGACTCTGGAGAGCCGAGGGCGGCAAGGGCAAGCTGGGCAAGGAGTGCACTGGAACCGGGACGGGCACCGGTACCGGCACGGGCACTGGATGCCGCACGGGAACCGGATACGGCTGCTGCACGGGCACCGCGATCGGCTCCTTCACCGGGATCGGCACCGGACGCTCCACGGGAATCGGCACCGCCTGCGTAATGGAAAAACGTTTCGGTTAATTGCGACTTGAACCGCGAAAACGAGCGTCTGATTTTTACATCCCCCCCCCCCCTAATAATGAGAAAATGAAACTCACGTCACGGTAATTTTAATGAGCTTCTTTCGTTTATTAAATATTTTTTTTGTTTCTCCTTACTTTTTCAAAAAATGAGTAATTTTGTATATATATTGTCCTCAATTACTTTAATAAATTATAGAAGAATAAAAAATATGTAATTAATATGTAATTAATAACAATGACTTTAAATAGGGGAGTAAAAATCATTCCAAGTGACTATTTATGAAGAAAAAAAATCAGGCATCTGTTTTTAGATTTAAAAAAGAAGAGTAGGTATGTAAAATTGCAAATGACTGTTTCGATGGAAAGAGCATCAGAGCTCCGGTTATAATTATAATGAGAAATTTAGAAGTGATTTTTTTCAAGTACCAGGTCATTTTGTAGTTTCGATTCTATTATAATTGAGAATGCAAGGCTTCTCTGAAAATAAGCTTTAGAGATGCGAATGAAGATGACGTTTATGACACAAGTCGACTTTACATGTTCAGAAAATTAGCTCAATATTCGCTTGTTACGAAATTTCCACGAATTTTTCGCATTGCTTTCAGCAAAATTGCTGCGAAAGGAAGAGTGATCATCGTTAATAGACTTCACACGTCGATATGAAAGTAAAGTTGACGGAGACGCTACCTGAGGTACCGGTACCGGGACGGGGACCGGTTTGTGAATGATTTTCTCGATCGGCACCGGCACGTGATACGGTTTCTCTATGATCACTGGATGCGGGACTGGCACCGGCTTCTCCACCACCAAGTGCTTCGTTATGTACACCGGGAGGGTTTTTAGAATTCCGGGTGTCAGGGCGACGCCACCTCTACCATAAGTTGCATCTGCCAGATGCAGCCTGCACGAAATGTAAATATAACATTGTTATTATTCTATGATTTTTAGGAAGTATATATCAAACACAAAAAAAAAAGAAAATTAGAAGGGTAATAATTTACGAGGAAAAAAATAATCCTCTGAAAAATATTTATAAACACTTCATGATATTCGTGTGATTTTTTGTTCAGTTAGTATTTTATTTAGTTAGAGTTATTATAAAATGTTAAAACACTTGCAAAACGCTTATACAATTTAGAGATTTACTGTAAATTATTTTAAATTATTTATCAACTTGATTATTTTTAATAAGTGTATTTAGATTTTTATGATTATTTTTACCCTGCATGCAGATTGATTTCGGGAAGTTTGAGTCCCGAACTCAAGGGGATGGGATCGATTGACCACGGTTGTCCGTGTCCATAAGAGCTCCCCGATAAACCAATCCACCCGTCGTTACCGATGATACCTCGTTTTTGCTGCTTCGCATCTTTCAGCACCGACGCGAATGCGCAGGTGTATAACAATGTCAGGAACAGCTAAAATACCGAATCAAAGTAATGAAATTAAAAAAACTAATATCTTATTGTTAGAGAGAGATCTTTAATTATTCAAGACATAAATTAACGTTATATGTGAAAGATTATATAGAGGGGTAAAAACCAGAATGTGGTGTAAGTCAAATTTTTTTAAATATTTTCTCGTGTGCATAGATGCAATCTGTACAATATATAAATTGCATCTATGCACACAAGAAAATATTTAAAAAAATTTGACTTACGCCACTCTGATTTTTACCCCTCCATATGTGAATTTAATAAAAATAGTTAGGAGTTTTAGTGTTAGAAAAGAAGATTGATCGTTTCAGGAAGATATGATCCAGATATTCTATATTTATAAACTTTAATCTCGATTTACGCTACTTAAATGACGAAATCCAGCTACTTACAAAGATCTTCGACATTGCTCTCTTGTCGCGGACGAACTGTTTGTAAGATTGTAACAACGGAAGCCTTTTATATTTGCGAATCGTACCAGTGACGACTTGACGGGTCCAGATCGAGAAGCAGGACAAGTTCCCATTTACGATCAAATCGGAAATTCACCCTTGTTGATCGATATCCCGAGCTTCCGGTAATGAAAGTTGATTGCTGATGAATCCAGTTTGTAGTGACATTTCAAAATAACTTCTATAGTAAACGTATACATTATAAAGAATACCACAACCATAAAATATGATAACTATTACTTAATATTCAATCAATATATTTGACAGATTAATTAAATAATTAATATTAAATTGATTAAATTACTGAATCAAAATTTAATTCGTGCAGATTTAGGTAGCATATCGGACACTTATTTAAGATGTAAAACTATTGTTAAGCAGTATTGAATATTATTGAATATTACAAGTTCACATGTGTCTTCTGCCAAGAACGACACTAGTTTCCCACTTGATTGCGAGCTCGTGCTCGTAATATTGACGCCGTAATTACGTTCGACGATTCGTAGTACCTGTACCACTTACCTACATCCCTATATCTATTTAATTATGCCTGGAAACGCACTTCCGCACACGTACGGTGAAAAGGAAAACGCTTAAGAATTTCGCGTGCCGTTTAATACTGTCTGCATGAGCGATGGATGAATATAAAATTGCAACAGCTAATTCTCAGTCATACTGGTACTCTGGATTAGCTAATTCTAAGTTAACAACATGTTGGTCTCTACATTACTCTCTCGCTTATATGATATAGATCAAAAAGATGTAGATAACATTTATTAACGTGCTAACTTCTTGCAAATTTTATCAATAGACTGGCAAATAATATTTTAGACATTTAAATATAATAAATTATTGATATTTATACGCAAGAGGGTATATGACAGAAGCGAAAGCGAATTAAAGTCTAGGCTTTTAGAAGTTCACAAAAGAAACGAGAGAAGAGCTCAAGTAATATAAAAGTTCTCATTTTATCGTAATAACGCATATTGTTCTCCTGTCGAGGCTTTCGCACTGCGTGCCTACCGGAACGTTTCTTTGTTGTACTTTACCACTACGTATGTGTATTCCGCTAATTCGCGATACGTGGCTGGCGAACCTTGGGCGTTAGTGTCATTGGGCGTGTTGTTACGCATTCGTCGGTTCGAACTCGCCGATGAATAATGAATGGCAGGCATAACGTGGTCGGCATTAGGAACGCGACGGGCATTAGGCACTTAGAAAATGAAAGTTAGGAAAGTCTAACGCGGTTAATGCGGAAGCGAAGAGGAAAACGCGCCCGTCTCGATCTCGTTGACCGAATAGAGGACGTCGGAGAACGCTAAAAGAAACTGGAATCGCCATTTGCATTTGCTGCCGCATATCTTCATCCTTTGCTTACGCGGGAAACTTACATGACTTACTTACATCATTATTAATTCGTTAATTTATTGTTAAAAAACATTTACATTCAGCGTTTTGTATATCGGACATCTTTATTTGTGTATCGAACGACAGCGCGTTATTGATTAATTGTTTAATTGCTGTAAATTAATATCATTTATTCATTTCGTGATAATTTAAACAATCTATAATTTATGTTAGATTTTAAAATATTTATAATCTTATATATTATTTGATGCGTGCAATGTATTACTGCGTACTTTTTTATATGCTTTTTATATTATACGGCGGATAAAATCATAAATAGAACTCTATGTTGAATTCTAATACGATTTATAGATTAATTGAAGTTAGAGTATGTCTTATAATGTAATTATCGATGCAATGCATTTCGCGCGGAACGATTCCAATCGTGTATCGCGGCGTGATTGAATCGAATCACGTATCGGGCGCGATCGCGGCTATCTAACGATCGGTAGACCGAACGATCGTCGATAAACCTCCGACTAACTGCGCTGCTAATGTATGTGCTGCAGGATTTTTTCGTCACGCGTCTTCCTCGTTTGTCTTCGTCCGATCTCCTAGGAGAGAAAAGCGACCGCCATTTGGCCATCGATCAGGTTCGAATAGCAGCGAAAGTGTATCGGTTCATAGAATCGCTCCTCTTCTTCGTTCGGGCGATGCGTCACATCGATGCTGATGCCCTATAAATACATATGGGGGTCACGATTCCGGAGCGAACTCAGTTTTTCGTCGGCGTTGCGACCGGTAACTGGAACCCTTGAGCGACCCATCATGAGGCTCCTCCTGGTACCAGCGCGAATTCTCGCTTTTGTTTTATTGCCATCAATCGCGTTTGACGTAATTCGCATCGACGTAATTTACATTCGGATGCACCGCGGCGAAAGATGGAGAACGTTGATTTAGTGAATCGTTTGTGCATCGTTTGTGAATTGCAATAAACGATTGTGCATCGTTTCTAATACTCCGTGCGATCTAAAAAGATCTAAAAACTAATTGTAATTTAATATTGTATTAAAAAACGTTAAAGTAATTGAAGTGAAACGAAATTATGAGTAAAATCTTGTTTAAAACTTGTAATTATAGATATATAATCAGATTTTTAGTTTCCAAAGGATCATTAAGTTCGAAAAAATTTTATAGTTTTTGGCATTGTTGATTAAATTGCCGTTAGATACAACATCTCATATAACAAATTTATTTCAAATCAACCTTCCGAGAGTTTTCTCTGTAAGAACGTAATTCAGTCGACTTGACATCTCGTCGTTATGTTTTTACAGGTAATAATGTTGGTGTTGGCCAGCAGTGCAGCCATTATTGTTGACAAGAATTCAGAGCAACAAAGCACTTTCGTAAAAGCGAAGAAACACGGGAAAAGAGGTCTAGACGGCTTAGGATATGGTCTGCCTGAGTATCAGGAACATGTGTACGGTCCAGCGTCGGCACCACCGCCCCCGCCGATTTATGAAATTCCAGCCCCAGACGCTGGGCACCCGCTACCGGAACCGCCACCCCCCGTCGTTGGACATCCAGTTGGTGAGTAAACTCTTATTGATTTTACCTATTTTTATTTTATTGATTTTTTTACTTTAATAATTTTAAATTTATTTTGAAATTGAAGTATATTGATACAAATAACTTAATTCCTTAATATTAAAACGTACTTTAGCTAGAAGGAAACGCTCATAAATTGCCTTTTAGCTTTACGTGATAAAGAAGAGAAATATCATTTTATTTAGTGGCTTTGGACTTTATTCGTTACATAAAACTAGATCGAAATTATCTCAATTGTTTAAATTGTATCAATGGATGCGTCTGTGAACAACATCTCTGTACTCTTTCAGCGGCAGTGCCTGTGCCCGTGCCCGTAGCGGTGCCGGTCACCAAGCACGTACCGATCGCTATACCCGTGCCGATTCACGTCGATCGCGCTGTGCCGGTGGCGGTGCCGGTGCCGAAACCGTATCCCGTCACCGTGGAGAAGATCGTTCACGTGGACCGGCCGGTGCATGTTCCGATCGATCGGCCGGTGCATGTCCCAGTGCCAGTACCGAAACCGTATCCTGTCGCTTTCGAGAAAATCGTGCATGTAGACCGACCCGTACACGTGGCTGTGCCTGTGCACGTGCCGAAACCGTACCCAGTACCGGTCGCTATACACGCGCATTACAAGTCACATTACGGTTGGTAGCGCACTGCCATAGCGCACTACTCATCGAGCTCCGTTTTAATACAGTAGCGATGGTGTATTTTCGCTAATATCATAACTTAACATGTCCTTATATTATTATAATTTTTATAATAATATAAGTGCAATCACTTTATTACTGTTATAGATTTATTCTTGATACTTAATTATTCGCTAATTATTCTTATAAGTATCTCTTGATACTTAATTATTCATTGATTATTCATAATTAATCTTGCCTGACTGAAATGTTTGAAATTGATTATTGCGCGTCAGTGAGTGTTTGCATGTGTCTGTCTTTTTTTAACGATATCTTAAGATACTTTTCGGATACGTGTACCTTGCTAGGGTTCTTTTATTTTTTGCTCATTGATACAAATTTTGTGTAAAAATAGAGAAGTCGAATAAATATTCTTCTACCGAAATCTGTCTTCTGAGCAACCTTGAGAATAATATCGCTATCACCGTATGAATGGCGTGAACTTGTTCTATTAGTAAGAATCTTTATCATGACTAATGCAGTAATAATATCGTGAGGTAGTTACAAGGTGAGAACCAATTTATTTATGCATTTATATACCTATAAAGAAAAAAGTTTAAACTATGCAGCGACGGCGTGTCCTTGATCTTTAACGATATCAATGATCTGTTAAATTAAATTAAACTATACATTTTATTATATTTTGTAATTAATATATACGAGTATTTTATTAATATAGCTTTAAAATATCAACAATGTAATTTTTTTTCAGGCTTCATCAAAGCCAGAATAAGAACATACGAAATCATACGAAAAACAATTACTCATGAGATACTTATCACATTAATCTACAGAGATATATATTACTTTTTAATCGTATTAATATAAATATTACAATTAAAATATACATGTTTGACAAATAATTTTTGTTCAGAACGATAATTATACAGATGAGTATATAATACGCAGGTTGTATATTTAACTTTACAGAGCTTATCAAAATCGAAAGACTAAGTCGTGATGTGTCAGTAATCACGTGTGCGTAATTACCTGAAAAATAATAACTTTGAGGTCAATAAAATAGTGAAAAATGTAGGAAAATATCTCCCTAAAGATGCGAAAAGCATAACGATGAAAAATTTGACATACTGCATTGTCTGGTAACTTCATTATCACGTTGGAGGGAGGTTTCAACGGCCAATGATATACCATCGCGTGTCCTCTTACCTGTGCTTGCGCATCGAGCGATACGGTGCGGAAAATGTCGTCCCTACCTCCCACGATCGGAAAAGTGTACCGATGGAAGCGACAGGGAAAGGTCGCGTTTTCCACGTAGCGGCTCTCTCATGCATTGTTGACGAGCGAATTGCTAGGCGAGGCGTCGTACGCTACCACCGCTCGTGTTAAGAAGCATATATAATCCTATACTTTCGTCTATAGGTCCGAGAACTACATTTCACTAACTACCGAAGAATCCGCGAATTTCCAACTCCGATCGATTCTATGATTGACAGATACCTTTTGATGTAAATTAATAATAAATGAAATAATTGAAAGATACCAGTCTGTACTTTTCTGAATAATGACATAATTTGTGCCTTCAATAATCATACTGATTAATTCTAATTGACATCAAATGTAAGAAAAGATAAAAAAAAAGGAAATAATTACATTTTCTTGTAATAACTTATACTCGGAAAAAATTATTGTTTAATGCTGTTACTACATATTGTTCAGCAAGTAGATTACAACAGAAATAAACAGGCAGCGTTAGAAGGTTGCTATACACGATCTCGATATATCAGCGTGTGAACAAACGCGACGGTTTCCTGGTTATCGACTATCATTCACACCGATTACTCCGCAAATGAAACGAGAAAACACGTGGACGCGTTCTCGCCCTATGTCATCCGGGAAAAGGCTCATGTCATCCATCAGATCACTATGCTATCCGAAAGAAACCCGTAACCCCGTTACGGTGAACCGCTATCTTTCTGCCATCGTAGCTCTCAGTATCCGTTTAGCGAGGTAGATACGCGGATTTTCTCTCTTTCGATAAGGAACGCGAGTGCTTCACCTCTGCGAAGAAAGATTCTAGTCGCGATCGTACACGTTGGTGCTCAATTTTCCACGCGAAAAATTTGGCGGTTGTTCGTAGTCGCACAAAGAAGCATTCGCTGATCGGAATTTTACAGTGTAATAAGATAATCGAGTGTAGTTTATTTCTTCGTAATTTATTTATTTACGCATGACGTGATTCACAGTGTTGAGAGAATTGATTTCTCGATTCAGTTCCTGAATTTCTATGATAGACATAGACATATGACGTTATTTAGTTTGTGATTTAATTATATACGTTAATTATATACGTGTTGTTTAAATGTTCAAACGACTTGAAGCTAAAAATAGAGGTATGAAACTAAAAGATGGAACAGAATGTGAAAAAATAAAAAATAAAATTGTATTATCTTATAACTGTACTGTCTTATAACATTATTCTTTTCTTACGTTGATTATTAATATTCAAAAATGAATATTACCTAACAAGCATCGAACTTTGTTCTTTTCGCAGACAGTTTTAATTTCTTCTTTTTTTATGATGGCTCTAATAATAATACAGCATGTTGATAAATTTTACCACTGTATAGGAAAATAATAATTTATATCGAAACTATTGTTTTCTTCCCTTTCTGTATGTATATCAGTGAACTAATGTTTTTCTAAATGTTAGGTGTTACACAAAGTGCAAGTTAATTGCTAATATTACTTCGCAATGTTGTGTCATACAACATACTAAACCTTAATTGCGACTTCCTTAGAAGAAGTGGTTTATCTTTAGATTCTTGTCTTACGTACGAGCATCGGTTTTCTTTTATATGTATATAGTAATTTATTTTAATGGGACCTCGGTTACGGTAACTACGTCTACGATAGACGTAAGTAATAATGTATAAAAGTTTCTCGTAGCAAGTGCTATAGGGTATCTATAGCAAGCTCATATTTAATTGATTCTTCGGCGCCTTTTGCGCGCTCGATAGGCGTTACACTTGACACCAAAGGCGTGGATCCATAACACTGACTTAAAGTCGACTTAAACATTGCCGTCGCGATCGAAGAAAATGAACTCGGGGTATCAATAGGAAACCGCGTACAAAAGAGATTATACTTTAAAAATAAAATTATTTTTGTCTTTTGTCGGTTATTTTATTAAAATTTTTAAATTTTTTTTATGTTAATTCCTTAAATATATTTTTAATTTACTTTAGCCGAATGATAAATTAAAATAAATTATATATTTTTTATTTATTTATTTTTTTTATTAATTCACGCCATCTAAAATGTGTAACTGTAGTTGACTCCTTACATTTTGTTTAGGAATGTTTGAATATTATTTGCTTTGATAGTGTTTATTTCTTTATTTACAGTTCCGATATGATAAACACTTTGTATCTAGTTATGTTAAACCTTTTGTAGTTACAAAACTAGAGGAATGTATAGCGAGATATGTACTTCCCATTGAACTACATCTAAGCTACGTCAGAGCTGTGTGCGCACACAATCGATAGATAATAATAGACAAATTATTCAGTAAAATTTGAATAATATGTTTTTGTACATATTATAAATAAGCAAAAATATGTGTTATAAAAACTATTTCCTTTAAAATTTTTATAGAATCAATTGTTAACAAAATTTAATATTTTTAAAATGTGCCTGATAGAAGTAAAATATTTTTAATTTAAGTGATATGATTATTTTTATGTTATTTAAAAAATTAATTATGTAAATGCGTAATTCTTTAAAATTTACAATTACACTTTGTTACATTTTGGACTAGAAAACTCTTTTGACAAATCATTACTTTGACAGTGTTGGCTTAATATTTCATGAATCTTTAAGGGATTTAAATTGAGATTAATTTAAATTGAGTAGATAGAAAGATTTTCAGAAATGTGGTATAATTTTTTTATTTCCCAATTTATATAAAAATATAGATATTAATGATAGATATTATATAATATTAAAAGTTTAGATTTTTTTATGTTTTTTAATATTAGCACAGTTCTATAATATATTGTTCTTATGAATTCTATTGAGAAAAAATTTGTTGAAATCCTATACTGCTGATCCTACTAGGGTAAACTCGGGTATGATGGCCATACGGAAAAGATGGCCCATGGCTGTAATTTCTCCAATAATGGCTAAACAATGCATTTTTGTAGTCATTCTCAAAATAATCAATATTTACAGTAGTTTATGTGCGTACACTATTTGAAATAACAATATTATGAATATTATATATATTTTACTTTCGACTGCCTGCAAAGTTTTTCATGTGTCCGCTAAAAGCTGCTATAACATTAAATAAATTATAGTTAAGCTGCCATAATCAACGTTACACACATAATTAAGCTATGTAAATTGTAATTTGACCTATAATTTGTATTTCTATTTTTCACTATTTATTTAAAAATACTATGGTTATCTTTTCTATGGCCATCTTTTCCTTAAAAGTCAGATAAGATGGCCAATGCATACGTTGTAATACTTTGATAATATAAAATTTATGTTAAGTGTTTTCTTCTTAATTTCGATAATTTTACGTACTTTAAGCTTCAGTGAAGGAATATACCAAACACTGTTAAAATATAACAAAAATAAATGTATGTTTATTGCATTTTAAAAAACTATGGCGATCTTACCCGAGTTTACCCTACTGCTTGAAGTGTATATGTCTGTTTTGGATATTACAAATTTATATTTCAGATTTTCTATGTTATTCTTTAAAGATACAAGCTGCTACCATCTTGAAAGCATTAGGTAATAATTCTTCGTTGCACATCTGATTTCTTATAAATAATTATTTTATTTGTTTTTTTTAAGCTGATAAATACAAATGTCATATGGAGGAAACCTTTTTGAAAAGCTCTCTTGAAAAGCTATTCTTATCGCAATTCAATAAACCTACTCAAAAGCTACTGATCGCGCAGTCGCAACATACCCGATGTCGTCGAATCACAGTCAATGGACAAACAAAGATGCGTATGTGTATGTGAGAACGTGTGAATACGAGAGTAGCTCCGGGGGTGCGGGTAGCTTGCCGATGAGAATTGCTAAGGAGGACCGATAACAAGAAGACGTCCGAGGTTGGAGCGCAAGACATCGACGGAAGTGGACATTCGCACATCGACAATCTTTTTGAAGAATTTCCTCAGGTGTGCCACAGAAGCCTCACGAGGACAGAATTTTAAGAAAAAGGGAGCGCAAAATCTAAAATTCAAAAAATCGCGTAGAAGATTTGTCAATTATCAATTGTTCTGAGAACACAGGATCTTGATAATTTTGGAGATCAAAAACTTCGTAGATACTTATAAAAATCGAAAATTTTACGAACATCAGAATTCTATCAATTTAAAATTATTATCTGCAAAAAAATATCGAAGAATCCGTTAACTCTGAAAACTTAGGATCTTGTTAATTTTAGAGATTTATTTTGTAAATTTTAAGAATCAAGATTTTGTCAAATTTGGTAATCGAGAAATTTGTCTGTTTTGAAAGTCAAGATGTCGGCGCAGCGAATGAGCGCTTTTCAAGAATTTTTCAAAAGACTGGAAAACAACGCGCGTCGTGTTTTATATCGAATAGACGACGCGATGCATAATCCGAATCTGAGGCGTTTATTATCCTTTTTCACGATCGGAAAGATTCTCAACATCGTGCTACACGTTATTGACGAATACAAGGTGCCAATTTGCTGTTGAAATCATTCCAAGGCAAGAAATTTAATTCAGTTTGTGTGATGTGTTCTCAGAAAAATATGGTGTCTGTGAAAAGACTGGGACTCGCCGGGTCCTGCACGTTCTCTATCGGGCTTATCAGTTATAGTCTAGGATTTCCTTCTATGCTGAAGTCGCAAGTTAAATCTGTAAGTAATGATTAATACGTCAGTATCCTCGATCTAGCAAGCTCTATCCGAAATATTGAAATCAGAATTGCAAAAAGACAATTCTTGCAATACTTGGATTTACTATAAAATTAATTTCAAAATTGTAAATGTTTTGATAATAAAGTCTTTTTTGACTAATTTTAAATGAATTTTGCTATGTATAGATTGTTTATTTTTATTTGAAGATTACTAATATAATAATTACTGATACTTATCAATAATTATTTAATGCTAGAAACAAAAATGTTGCTGTAGTGATCTGTCAAATTTTGTTCGAATATCAAATTTAAGAGAAAAAAGTCTAGTTCGTATCAAGCTATACTGTATTTCACAAAATTTACAGCAAATTAGACTGAAGAAAGGAAGCGAAATACGTGATTTCTGGGAGAAACTTCCGCAGCCGCTAGATTTTAATATTTATGTCTTCAATGTAACAAATCCCACTGAGATTGCATCAGGATCGAAACCGATTGTCCAAGAAATAGGACCTTTTCACTACGAGTGAGTAATCTCTTTTTTATACGACACTATAACTTAATTTACGATTACCGAGGCGATTTGTTACTTGTTCTAAAAATAGTGCGATTTTTGAATCTCTCAACATAAAAAAATAACATATATGAGCAAATTTTTCTGTACATATTTAAAATTTTGAAAAAATTTGGGAAGTATACTTAACTTGTCTGTTTTAGAAGCAAAATTGTTCGCTTATTATTAAATAATTTACATATGCAGTAGATATAAATAACATGTAGAAGTACAATAAAAATTGACGAACATCAATCTGATTTCCAGTTTGTATCGGGACAAGGAGAACATTGTGGACCGAGAAGAAGACGATACTGCTGAGTACAGTTTGCGACAAGTTTGGTACTTCAATCAGGAGAAGAGCATCATGTCGGAGGAAGCGGAAATTTACACGTTTCATCCAATCATGATAGCGGTAACTCTGATCGCTCAAAGAGATAAGCCATCCGCGATGGGAGTAATTAGTACGTATTTACAATGTGCGAAAGAATAAATACACGTACACGGCATATTTTTATATCAAAGAAATGTCTACTTCAATGTAATATTTAATTAACGCGTAGATATTCAGTTCACGCCCAGGTAGCAGAATGACGTCAAATGATATATTAATTCCGTCTTAATGACGTCCTCTAACGTCATTAAGACGTCTTTAGACGTTATTTTGCTACCTGGGCGCGATTTTGTCAATTTTGAATATCAAGTCTCACGTCAATTTTATAAATCAAGGATCTCGTTGATTTTGAAAATCGAAAGTGTATTAATTTTGGAAACTTTTACCGTTCGGCTTTTTTATTATTATCAATTCAATCCACGTACATGTATAGTTACTTCAAAATACATGATATCATATAATATGTACATGTTATACCGTATGCTTTTTTCTTTCTCTCACTTAAAATTTTACATAATGCAAACTAAATCTCTATTCTCTTACATTATTGATATCTCTCTAGGCAAAGCGCTGGACAGTGTTTTCAAGAAACCCCAGTCGATATTTATCAAAACCTCCGTGAAAGATTTGTTCTTTAACGGTATACGTTTCGACTGCACGGATATAACAGATTTCGCTGGATCTGCAGTGTGCAACGAGTTGAAAGAAAGGGAACATATATTAATCCGAGAGGAGGGTTTACGTTTCAGATATGGGTTTCTCGCTAAGGTAATGTTCTTGCATTATTTACGCAAATATTACGACTTTCTTGCGCTATTGTGTTTTTATATTGACAAAGAAAAGTGCTCGTTTGTCCTTAAAAATATTATCTATCTTACATGAAATCTTATATGAAGTGATATTTTTATACACATTTTTAATATATTATTTTAATTGCACAAAACGCATTAATATCATTGTTGTCAAAATTATTAAAATAAAATTAAATAATTTTTAGTATTTAGGATGTACAGGTTGATTTAAATTCGGGCGAGATTAAATTTATTTGGACGGAATTATTATATTTTTTATTCCGGATTAAATCTAAAAAAAATATAACATTTTTATATTTTGAAAATGCTATCTGTGCCTTTTAGACAAATGGGAGCCTTTTGCCAGAACGCATAAGAGTATATCGCGGAATTAAAAATTACAAAGACGTGGGTCGTGTATTGTCGGTAGGAAATGAAACGAAGATGGACATGTGGTCTGGCAGCCCTTGCAACGATTTTCGTGGTACGGACGGAACCATCTTTCCACCGTTTCTCAACAAGGAGAAAGAAGTCTGGGTACACTCTTTAGACATTTGCCGAAGTATCGGCGCTTACTACATCGAACCAGGAAAGGTTCAAGGTATCCATGACTTCATGAGAAAATACCACCCGTTTCTAACTGATTTCTTAAATTCGCTAATTTTTCTTCGCGGGTCACGATAGCATAAAATTTGATAACCAGACGCAAAACTAATTAATTTTATTGATTAGCAGATTCAGTTATCTTATAGTAACACTGGGAAATTTAAATTTAAATTTAGTAAACTCGGTTTATATTAATGCAAAGATTAATTGAAAAATCAAGTTTAATTGTGAAGATGTGATACTTAAATAATGAACTCAAATATTTTTGGATCGAATATTTTTCAAATTTTACTTAAGTGTCCACTCTTCGTTGATTCTGAGACACTCTACACTTAGAAACAAAAATCGCTCGGTAAGGTTCGTGCAGATTAGATGCAACATTAGATAATTTTGCAACGCAGGTTTTAAGACGCTGCACTACTCGGCGGATTTGGGCGATCCAGCTGAGGATGAGGATGTGAGGTGCCTTTGTCTCGAGTCCGAAGGATGCATGCCTAAGAATGTATATAACGCAGGGCCCTGTAAATCTGTGCCTATAAGGATAAGTCTACCTCATTTTTTAGATTCTGATCCACGATATCTCGAGTTGATCGAGGGTTTAAATCCCGACCTCGTAAGTTTAACGATTGTTTATTTATTTGTTAAAATAAATATACTGGTCATTTTTTACCCCATGATTTTTCACCTACACGAAATAGTTTCTTTTTTCTTTTACATAATTTAATTAGAGAATTTATGTAAATGTATAGAATTTATGTAAAACTAATTGTAAGTGAGAGATAAGAGTAAGGGAGATTATACTAATTAAATTAATTTTATAGAAATAATAATAAGGTTATAGTAGATAAATTTCAAGAAACAGCGTGAATTTATTGTGGCAATTTTAGACCAAGTTACTACAAATTATCAAACAATTACAATGTTCAGAATCGTGACAAGAGATTCTGTTACAGGAGAAGCACCGTATGACTTTCAACTTTGATCCGATGACAGGCACTCCAATAAAAGCGTACAAAAAGATTCAATTTAACGTGTTAGTTGGACCCATCTCCAAACTTCGTTTGATGAAAAACTTCCCGGAAGTGCTCTTCCCAATATTTTGGATAGAGGATGGACTCGAACTTGGAGATATTCTTATAAAACCGCTGAAAGTTGCATATTTGCAGATTAAAATCGCGAAGTGAGTGGTAATATTAATCCTTGATCTCTTCGCAAGCTTCTCGCCTCTATTGCGTTATTGTTTCAGCAACTTAGCTTCGGTATGAAATACCTGACATTGCATACTAAAAAACTAGCGATTTTACAAAGACTTTTTGTTCTCGCACCAAATCTACTATAGCGGATGTCTGATCTATCTCTGTCTTTGCAGGATAGTGATGTGGCTCATGATCCTAGGTGGTATAGGCATGATGAGCGTCGCTGGAATGAGGTATTACAAAGAAAAAAATGCGGGGAACACTGCGTTACCGGATCTTCTACCGGGTAAGGAGCAGAACAACGTGCCGCAAGAGCCGAAGATAACCGTCAGTACTATACAAGCTGAATTGGTACCACCTAGAATTGATTAACAGGGAGTAATAATTACTATTATACATGTATATTACGACACTGAAAAAATTGGGAGACGCGATATCGATTGCACCGTATTGAAAACAATAATTTAGAAAAAGTCTTTACTTGACTAATATTTTGATAAGATTTCAACGAAGTTTATTCCAGTAGCATACCCAATTATTGTGATATAATTAAATAGAAATAATATATTCGTGTTAGGAAAACGCGCGCAGACCATAGTTAATTGAATATTTTTATTGTATATTATAATCTAAAAAATATCGCGTTGAATGATACATTAGACATTAGAATAACGTTATTTTAGTTCTAATATTTGTTACTTCCAGGTCGATTATAGTAACGACGTTCATCATACACGCACCAGCAAACGACCGCCATAAATATGTAAAAAACTACTTATGGTTGTTAGCCGTCCGCGTATTATGAATGTCGTCGCCATCATCGATTCAGGAGTATTTTGTAGATCGAACAGTGATTAATATCAATATTGAACTACTTTTCACTTCATTAGCTTCTATTGCAATCTGTATTATAGGCATATCGGTAAATCGCACTTAATTAATTAATAATGTAATTGTTATTACAACCATGTTGCTTATATTTTTTAATTTGGCGACATGGTGTTCACCAAAGATCTATATTTGAAAACTAAATAAAAATAGGATATTTTAATAATCGCAATGGTTCATTTTTTCCTGTTATGATTAAATAATGATTTCTTAAATTTATTTTAAATATAATCTTCAATAATAATGAAAAATACTTTGAAATTTCGACTGATGCGATGATTTTGTATGCCATTAACTTATCAATAATGCCATTAACTTAATAATCTCTTTTGTCGTTATTATTGAGAAGTTTAAACAATTTGGAAATTTTCTAAAAGTTATGAAAAGAAAGTAACATTTTTAAAATTTTAATTAATTAATTCCATACTTTAACAACACTTTAGTCTAAAAATAAATTCTAGACCAATCTTTTTCTACAAGACAGTTAAAACAGAAATTCAGAATAGAATTAATATATTGTATCTTTGTTTCAAACATAGAATAATAGAATTTGGCTTATTATGAACTGAAATATTTATAGTGATGTAGTCATTTTATTGTTGCACAGTTTCAAGGTAGAGTACTAATGATTACCAATGTCGTCGTATATTCTTTTTTAGATAACACTCATAATCATTAGATGTGATACTATGTCATTTGTTGGCTGAAGAAACTTTTATGTAAAGATCAAAACGACCGAAACTTCTACAATTGTTTACTCTTCTCTCTGTACAATTTATTTGAGTCAGACACGCTTCCATCGAGCTATGTAGGGTCTTCTGTATATTTATATGCTATATACTAGTAAATCATGTAATTGAAGAACACGCAGGAAGCGAGGGTCAACATGACTTTAGTATTGGTCAGCCTAATTGTTTTTTCAAGACTTTCGCAGGGTCTCCAGCGTTACGTATTTGCGAATCAGCGAGTAAGATTGCGGGTCTTTGATCGCATTGCCGTTGGTGCATCCAATTCTGCCGGATATGCCGCGTTCTTAGGTAGGGAAACCGAGAAGACCATGACGAACAGACGAGGCCAAGAGCAAGTAGGAGTACGCCGACGCCGGCCTGGTGTAAAACAGTCGCTGTCATTATCGCGCGGGCAGTCCGTTCGCGACGAGCCGCGCACGATCAACGGCGACGGCTACGTCGACGACGAGGACGTTAAGGGAGGTGCGAAGAGTTCGACCGGGAGACCGCACAGGTGCGAAGACAGTACCACGTCGGGAAGGTCGAGGCTTCCATCTCGCGATTCTTGATAGTTTAAGATATGTACTTACGCGAGATTTTAAACTCGGATAAAGGGACGAGGGCGGTCTGTGCATTGCGCGAAGAAAAGACCACGAGTGAATGAGGATACCAAATTGAAGTTTTACCGCGAGCTCGTATGATCTGGCATTTTCGACGGGATTTAACGGCGGGAAAGGAATATAAACGTAAAGCGATATTCGTCTGCGAAAAACTCGACGCGAAGAATTGAGCGAAGAACTCTGACACTGATATTTCGAATATTTTTGGTATCAAATTACCCATACTGAATATCGAATGCTAATGTTGATAGTAAATTCTGGTACTAATACGCAAATATTGAAGAAAAATTATGTGCTTAGTTTACTTGTTTGAACTAAGATAAAAAATAGAAACGAAAATATTCACGGCATAGAACGAGCATCTTGATTTTTATCATAATAATATAGTGTGAAATTGTGATAAGTTAATTATTCTTTAATTTATTTTTGCTATGTTATATTTACTGTATTATGAATTTTATGAATTTCCGTATTAAGAAAAAATTTTAAAGTAATAATAAAATAAGATATAAAATAAGGAGTATATCTATATATTCATATATCCTTTGTTTTATATTTTATTCTATTATTAAGTTTGAAAATATTTTTAAATACGTATTATTTTTATCGTTACATTTAATTTTTGACATCTTATATTATAATACCCATCGCAATCTATTTTTTACACATTGCAGTCGAAATTTTTCATAAACGTGAGAAGTCGATTAAGAGAATTTTACAGATTACAATCGGAGGAATCTTGAATCTTTCTTTATCAAGCATAGTGCAGCGAAAAGTGTCTTTTTTCGAATCAGAGTGGTGCGAAATCGACAAGAACAGATATATCCGTGTGCTATTATCAAACGTAATAATGGTCACTAAGCGACGCGCGTATGACGTCGCCGTTCGCGAAGTTCGGAGAACGTACGATATCTTGAAACGCTCGAAGTTGCTGTACGCGGTCCCGTTCGGCAGAGCGTTTGACAACGTGCTCCGCGCCCTCGAAGGATACAATAAGGTTTCGATCGTTTAATGTCGACTTTCGATCATCGCGAATTAAGAAGAGAGCTCGTGAAAAATTATTATTTCCTTATAAACGCGATTGCTCCAAAAGGAGACCAAGGGGATTTGATTAGCGTTTTTCAAAGCATTTTACGAAAACGCGTGATAATGTTCTGAGTTAAGCGGTGCAATAAGTCGTAATCAATCGCTATTAATTTCCAATATATAGGTAATAATGTGTAATCATGTAACAGACATGCAAACTTAAGTGTGTATTTCTAATATTTTATGTGTTATTCAATCGCTTAAATTTATAAGTGTTTGAAGTGTATGTATAATCGCTCAAACATACAAATGTCTATTTTGGTCCGTTTGTGTGCTTATGCCTAAATATCGCTTGGTGTTTCTGCAGAGCGTTAAAATGGTGTCTATAAAGAAGCTCGGAATTGGCGGTGGAAGTATGGTCGTTTTCGGCATTCTACTTTGGTGCGGGTTTCCAGGACTGATTAGATCGCAGATTAAAAAGGTAAGCGAGTTTTAATAAATAAATTTTATTTCTGTTGTTGCATGAAATATTTTAAGCTTGCTATAAGAAGACACGTTTCTATATCGCTTATTGGATAATTTTAATATCATTTATTATATGTCGGCGCAATAACAATAATCTACAGCGATTTATGTAACTCCGATGCGAGGCATAATTATTTCGAATTGTCAGACAGCGCGTACCGTTGAAATAATAAAACTTCCCAGCACTTCCATTGGCAATTTTCTCGTGTTTCAAAGCGTTTTAAATTATATTTTATGTAATAATTTTATTTCTGCGTAATTCGCAAAATTAATTCTCAGGAGATCTCCTGAATGTCACATTTTTGTTTTTTGAATTTTTACGAAAATGTTATTTATTACACCATTATTAACACAAGGAAGAGGAGAGGTAGACCAAAGATAATTTAAACAAAACAATTCAAAGATAATTTAGACGGTTGGCATACAAAGAGCTATGTCAGAGAGAAATCTACAACCAGGGGACTGGCAAGATAGGAGGCAATGGAAATTGGGAACCGGAAGGCGTAGAACGCTATAACATTGGATATAATATATATTAACACATTCACCGCCGTGAGAGGCATTGGTGAACGTCATAGAGCGACAGTCAAATAAATACGTCGCGTATTATATTTTTGTACAGTTTAATACTATAAATTTACTACTATAACTTAAATATTTTATTGTTCTCTTTTTTATTACAAAATAATTTAATTGGCATGAACGAAAAGTCACGTAAAATACACTTGGCGGTGAATGTACTAATATTCGAATAATTTGATTTTTCTGTTGTTATTCTCAAGTCTCAGATCGTTCTAAGAAATTTTACGTGAACAGTTCAGTCTTTGTTTGTCTAGTTGTTATTATTTTATGAAACGTTCAAGTCATTCCGCAAAAGTGTATATGTCGCGAAATCCTTGAACCCTCGTTATAATGTTATAATGTAATTGTTACAATATATTACTTCGACTTTTATCTTATTTCATCTTTATTTGCATTATAATTTCCGATCTGAAATTAATAATTATAATTTTTCTCGCTGCACTGTTACGTGACACGGACGCGCATTTTCAGAATTGGTCGCATGTGACTGCTGATAAACATTTATTTTTTACTCCCACAGCTACAATTAACCGTAACATTCACCGACATAAATGCTCGCGTATGTTGCGCCAAGACTGTAATTTGTGGAATCCACATGGGTGCAGATTCATTTTTGATTGCAAAATTCTAGATATCATGTCGCAAATTCGCTGCGGACAACCGAGAGCTTTTCTAAATTAAATCTACAATTTTAAGAAATAAATGTCTTACAAAATGAATTTTTTACTGGCAACTTTATCATTTTTATTTGATTTCTCGATTCTATTGCGATCGCAAACTGACAAGATTTAACGTACACTTCAGCAAATCGCACTGAAACCAGGAAGCGAGATACGTGATATGTGGTCGAATACTCCGTTTCCACTGGACTTTAAGGTTTACTTGTTCAATGTAACCAACCCTGATGAAATTAAGGAGGGTCAAAAGCCGAAATTGCAAGAAGTTGGACCGTTCTTCTACGAGTGAGTCGCTTTTACAATAATCGCGCTATATAAAAATTTATAATTTAATATTTTAAATCTAATAAATTGTCACGGAATTTATAGAGTCGATGAAAAACACGATATCTAAAATCGCTTTTGTTTCTATTTTTCGTTGCTATTATTTTGTTAAAAATTAAAATTTGTACTTGATTGCTCGCGTCTCTATCGATATATCCACAATTTTATTTTAATCGGTCTTTACCTTTTTTTATTTGATCCGCACTAATTGAAAATTACTCCTGGTTCTCGTAAATTTATTCGTTCTAAAATTGAAATATCGATTCCAGTGAGTGGAAGGTGAAGTTTGATCTTGTCGATCGGGAGGATGAGGACTCCGTCGAATACAGCATGAGGTCAACGTGGTTTTTCAACGCCAAGAAGAGCAAAGGATTGACGGGCGAGGAGATAGTGGTGTGCCCTCACCTCATGATTCTGGGTATGGTGGCAGCCACCCTTAAGGACAAGCCCGCCGCGATCGGGATTATCGGTACGTAGATACGATTTATCAGTATCGAGTGCCATTCATTTTTTTTTTTTCAATGTCGCGTATCGATTGCGGTGGCGAATCGGCCGTATCGCACAGGGTCGACGCGGACTATAATAATAAATGCGCGCCGGAAGGTTTAAAGTGGAACGTGAGATACGTTTTTCTATAGCGTACGTGCACCCTCGACGAAGCTGCGAATTATTTATAAGGTCTTCGTTGCCTCGATCGCCACAATATTCGCGCCACGTGCGTTTCTTCGCGCGACGATTAAGCTCGAGCTTAACGAAAATAGCGAATGATTTATGAAAACGTAATCATAGGAAACATCGTTATACGAGCTTTATTTGTCTACTATATCTTTTGAAATTCGTTAAAATTTATTACCGAATGAATAACACAGGCAAAGCCGTCGACAGCATCTTCCATAAGCCGGACTCGATATTCGTGACGGCCAAGGCCAAGGATATACTTTTCGACGGTTTACCCGTCGACTGTACCGTAACAGATTTCGCCGGGTCGGCAGTGTGCAACGTATTGAAGACGGAAGCGAAAGATCTGGTGCCAGACGGTGAAAATCGCTACAAATTCTCCGTTTTCGGCGGGGTAAGTGATTTCAGTCCGAAAGAAAATGATAAATCTTTTATTATTTAATACGAGGATGACGGATAATATAAAAAATTTTAATTGCTTGAGGATTCTTAATAACAAAAGATTTTTATGTATTTATATTTTTATAATTATTTTAGGCGAAGCTGGTTAGAATTTTCCAAATACCGTCAAGTGAATTGAATGATTTGTTGTTTCTGGAATTATGTATTTATTTCTGTATTTTAAAAAAGACTTGTATATTCAGTTTAATGCGTAATGTAACAGTATTCTAATGCAGTTCTCTATTATCTCTGGCGTCTTGGATGTATGATGATAAGTAGATAAATTAACAGTCTAATTGCATGTTGAAGAAAAAGCGAGTCACGCATGGAGATAATAGCGAACTATGACGTTGCGTCTGACCGCAATTCCATCGTAAAGAAAAGTAAATTGTTGTTGTTTCACTGGATGTTACATTGCGAAAAATGCGTGTATAAAAGTATGAGAAAATCATAAAAATTATGTTCTTCAATAAAATACGATTTTATGAAAAATTGAACTTTCACAGAAAAACGGTACCGCCGTGCCGCAACGTATGAAAGTTCTGCGTGGTATTAAGAATTACAAGGACGTCGGTCGTGTCTTGGAATTCGACGGTAAACCCGCATTAGACATCTGGCCGGAGGATCACTGCAACGCCTACAACGGTACCGATACGACGATCTTTCCGCCTCTGTTCGGACCGGACGATGATCTCGTCTCCTTCGGCTACGAGATCTGCCGAAGTATCAGCGCGCGTTTCTCGCATCACACCAAACTCAAAGGCATGTATTAAAAGAACTTGAAACTTAAAATTTAAATTGTACGATACATATGAATTGCATCGCAGTTATTTACACCAAGAAATTGGAGTTGAGGCTTTAACATTTCGAAATGCAAAAACCGTTTTGCGAAGCAGAATTATGCTATTAAATATAATGCTTTTATATATCTTTTGATAAAATTTATTGTATAATTATATAATTTCTTGAAATTCCGGAACAATACGGTGAAACAAATAAATATAGATACACGTTACCGTTTATTTAGCTTTGCTTTTTATAACATTCTCAAATTCGCAGGCCTCAATACTCTTCATTACACCGCGGGCCTGGGAGACAGTAGCACGAATCCTATGGAAAAGTGCTTCTGCTCGGACCCGGATAATTGTCTGACGAAAAATTTATACGACATGACGAAATGTCTTGGCGTACCCCTTATTGGATCCATGCCGCATTTTTACGATACCGACGGGAAATATTTAGCAATGGTGGATGGCCTACACCCGAATCAGGTAATCGACAAATAAGCAAGATATCGAGATACACGGGTGGTTACAGATTAATAAAGAAAATAAATAAATACAACGGGCGATGTATAATTTAAATAAATTATATCCAACGACAGTCGGAGCATGAACTCGACATGGATTTCGAGCCGATGACAGCCACGCCGATACGCGCGCATAAACGGCTGCAGTTCAACATGTTTATACAACCGATACCAAAGTTTAGACTGATGAAGAACTTTCCAGAGGCGTTGCTGCCTCTGTTCTGGGTAGAGGAAGGAATACTTCTCGACGACGAGTTCGTCAACAAGGTGAAGGTGGTGTTCAAAGTGACGGCGGTGGTTACGTAAGTGTTGTGGCAACGTTTCTTAAATAATTATAATATTTGATGGCTAATGTCAATATACCTATAGCTTATTTATACGTGTCCCGCGATCAATTTAACGCTTTTATAAATAAATGGCAATTATTCCTTCGGCTTCTCTTAGATCGAAACCTTTGCCGACGTAATAAATCATCTATTAAATCATTTTGGTACTTCGATTTGTAGCTTTTTGAAGTGGATAATGATCCTTGGAGGAATAGGCATGGGCGGCGCGGCCGGATTCTTGTACTACAAGAATCGCGATAGCGGCAAGCTCGACATCACTAAGGTTATTCCAAAGACCGCCAGTGGGGAAAAGACGGAAAAAAGCTGGCCACCTGGCATGAACATCAGCACAATACAAGCGGCGTCGGTGCCATCCAATCTCGATAGAAATTGAACGTTGTTAGCGAGAGGTACTAATATCAGTATTAACATCGCGAAAGTTTGTTTCTTCAGTCCCGGATACCTTTCTTTAATTAAAATCATTTTAATGTATATAGTTTTTCTCAAATGCGACGAAGGGCAATCTTTAAAAAATTAATAATAACGAAACTATTCTTATGGAAAGAAAAAGGGATTTAATGTTGCGGCATTAAGTGATCGAAAGGACTGAAAGAGCTGAAGCAGTCATCGTAAATATAATATATCTGATATTTCAATCTAGTGATCTAACGAATGATAGATAAATCTATTTTTCTTTAAAAATAACCAAACTCGCGTATATATAGCTAAGAATATAGATAAGGTTCAATGCGTCATGTGTAACATACTTAAAATTAATTTAACTACCTCGTAAGAATGTTACAAAGCTTTCACTTTATAATGCACTTGTAATGTACAGTATGAATCAGCGGTTCTTAGTCCTCACAATTTGTAATCAAAATATCGATTATGTAATATATTTAAGAATATATTTAATATATTTTTATAAGTAAAATTTTACAAGAATTTTAAAATTTTTATTGAGGGTTTTGGTTTTTAATAACGATTCGCAAAGATTTAGAAGACTAAGGACCGCTGTGATAAAGATACACAAAATTACAGATATTCTTAATGAAGACCGTTCAGATTTACATTTAGAGATTTTGATTATCTTCTAATTATTCTAATAGATTAGGTACAAAAATATCAACAACTATCGCCATCCTATTACACACAAAGCAACTAAAAATAGCAAACATCATCGAAGAAATAATACATTTTATCTAATTTTATTGAAATAAATAAAGTCATTTTTAAACTGTTAGAAGACTAAAAATGTACATGTATATTTTAACAATAAATCAACAATTTTAACTATTCAAGTGCCATTGATTTTTGAAGACGATATTATCTCATGAAAAAGAGAACATCGAGAAGTGTCAACAAAAATTCTCAAATAATACAGATGCACTAAATAACAAATATCAATTATGCATTATCTATATATTCATTATTATTTTCGTAATTATTTATATTTAAACATTCAGCTGGGCAGTAGACTCGGCAGTCTCCTCCTTACGGTACGCGTTGTCCGTTTACCCTTTACACAGCAACACATATTTATATGCGCTTCTGTACTCGGAGCTCATTACGACGTAGATAACAGGATTGATGCAGGTCGTCAGATAAATGAGTATATAGCCGGCGATATTGAGGCCCTGCCAATGGACGTCTTGGAAGAGCTTCGTGACGGTGATCGGCAGGTAGCAAACCAGAAACGACACGAATATCACGAGGATCATCTGCAGCAGCTTTCGATCCTTGATGGACATCCTAGGCGTGGCATACTCGCCGTTGCGCGTCCTGCCGACGCTTTTAAACTTCGATTGTCTGCGAAACGCTTTCCTCGCGCAGGATCGTTCGGGCCTCGAATCCGGCCGATCCGAGCGTTCATCACCAGCGATCCTTTGCAGCGAGGACTCCACCATGAAAGACGGTCGACCGGTCAGTCTCTCCAGCTGACCGCAGGGATCTTCCGACGACTTCCGCTGCGGCTCGTACTGATTCCGGTTCAGGAACAGCCTCATTTCTGTGAAGTCCGATTTCTCGATCTCACCATCATCTACGAACGGTGTATTCTCCAATAGGCTGGCGTGAGAAGCATCGTAACCATTGTTGGAGTTTGCATCGATATTCGTTGTTAGATCGTCTGTACGTGTATTCTTCGCGCAATCTGCTTTTTGTTGATCGTGGATCGGTTGTTTAGACCACGAGGTTTCGTTAATGGATGCAGATGGTGGCTCAAGATCCGTTCTTTCGTCTGAATTAAGAAGAATCGCTTGCATCAATGAGGAAGGAGCGCAGAGGACAGAAAGCTCTTGCTCCTGGTTTTTCGTGATGGATGGTTGCTGTAAAGATAAAAATACCAAAAGTGATAAGCTAGGTTTTAAACAATGTAATTGAAAAGATGATAATTATATTTTGATAAATTAAGTAAAGATATGAAGTTTATTTTAGCAGAATTTTTTTATTAACCATGTTATTAATTTAATTTCTATAGTAAATAATTATTAATGTTTTATTTACTTTTATTTATTTAAAATACACAAATTCTACCTGTTAATATTCAAAATACCTGTCGTCAAGCGTATATCGTATTTTTTTCAACAAAACTTTTAGAGATTCGATACAGAAGAGTAATCAGTTTTCTTTTTTATTCTTTTAAATATATATTTTCCGTGATTTATTTTCAATTGTGCTAATTTTAAATTTTCTTTCTCTCTTCTTTTGTCGTAGAAATAAATAGATCTTACGTCATGGCTGGTTTCTGTAGGTTCTATGTTGAAGATCTTTTCTCTGCCTCTGCTCTTCGAAGCGGTTTCGCGAACGATGTTGAAAATTCTGGCGTAGCAAACGATAATAGCGAGGCAGGGTACTAAAAACGCGAGAACGAAGAGGAACTCCTTCGGGCTCCGTCCGTTTATATCCGGCAGGATCGAGCAGGATCCGATAGCGGGATCCAATCCGAAACGTCCGAATCGCTCGAACCACGTGACGATCAACAAGCCGAAAGCGATGATCCATATTGCCAGTACCATCGGTATTAAGTACTTTGTTCTATACAACCTTTGAATAACATTCGATAATCAATTATTGTAATAACAACTAATTGTAAGAAGATAATTCCTCGTGTAAAACGTAAAAAATGTAAAACATAAAAGGTTGACTTTCGCGAAAATTGACTTGAAAGATTTTAAAATCCACAGCATCTCTGTTTTTGATTTGTTATTTCAATTATTTTATTTATCTTACGAGCGCAATAATATAATTTGTTTGGTTTATTAAACGTATAAAATAATTAATTATAAAAAAATAAAATATTTGAGTAGAAGAGAGATAATTTAAGTAGGATACTTACGTAGGATAGAGACCGGGATGACCGATCATGACGTAGCGATTGATCGTGATCGCGAGAACGCTGAAGAGGCTGACTGCAACGAGGCCGTACCTCAAGAGCGGAAACAGCCGACATAGAAGTGGTCCGTACAGCCACGACCTGTGCCAGAACGTTGAAGTCGCGAGTGGTAGATTGAAACAGCAGAACATCAAGTCCGATATCGAGAGATTCATGATGAAGACCGCGGTGGCATTCTTTAGCTGTGGCAAAATTAATTATAGAAAATTATAGAAAAATAATATCAAACAATATTTAAAACATTGATGCTAAAAATAAAAATAAAATTACAAAATTATTTCTTCACACACGAATATATTGTTGAATATACTTATTATATTAATAAATACGTATATACTGTATATATATATATATATATATATATATAATATAATATAATAAATAATTATATTAATAAATAACTGGCTGTATACTTGGCTAGAACTATATGCTTCTCAAGATTTGTTATATTATCTGAACTGTTTAGAAATTACTTATATATTTTTTATATTTCATTATTGATCGTGATTATATCAAGTATTCGATGTGTGAATAATAACAAAGAATTTGTAAACGTGAAAATTAATTTGCCAAGTTATCGAATAAACTTCGAATTTCTGGGAATAAACACGATAAAGTTGATAGATACTTCGCGATTCAATTCTAGTCGATTATATCGGAGTACGTGAACCTTCGTGAAAACACAAGATTGTATATGCGCGCAGTTCCGCGTAATCGATTCCAAACTTAACTCATTGATGATCGACTGGCGGGCTATAGGCTTTGCTATAGAATTGTGCCGACGACCTCCGTTCGGCGTCAATTTGTCAGAAATAAAATGTGTTTTGCTACGCAAGAAAACAATTTTATTACCCATATTCCGAAAAATATCAATTTTTTAATAATAATAATAATAAAATTTCTACATAAAATGTATTTATTATTATTATTAGTAACAGTATTACACAGTGTTGCAATTATAAATATTAGAGTTATTTAATTGAAAGATTTGCCTCTAATTCTAAATAGAAACATTTTTCGAAATCTTAATTTTGTGAACAAAAGCTATTTAATCCAATAAAAAAGATTAATAATATAAGATATTGTAGAATATAAAAATTGTATAAAACAGGATCTTTATGAGATAAAACTGTGGTTTAAGAATATTGAATCAAGAAATATTTTCACACTAAATGATAATTATCGTCGTAGCGTGATTAAGGACGTTGAAGTCCTTATTCATTATTGCTATTAGGATTAACGCTTTGTAAGACTAAAGAGGTATAATGACTCGAGGTAAACCACTCTGACAACTTTTAAGATTTCTACATGTAAGCAGTGCCGGAAACATGAGTAGCCTTGCATAACACGAATTCATCATACTTTAAGTCGAGCACGAGTCGAGAAAATTGTCACGAGTGGCACAAAACGAGTTGTACAAATAGCAGTGCATGCGTTATTTGTGTATTAAAACAAGCACTTCAGAATGTTTTTTTTTTTTAGAAGAAAACTCAATTGTAACAACACCAGCATTGATATATTACTTTTCTGTGAATTTTTTTCTCTCCACGAATCGTCTCATCGTTTTTCTACAACACCAACATCGAAGTTGTATGAAATTTGTATCGTCTACTAATCGAATCATCAGTCAATGAATTTTTTTTAAACGTTTTTCCTCTGCTTGCACTTTCTTTTTAATATTATTCACCGTACGAAGTTATGTGGGCTACAGCTACGGTTACGGACCTTTTTCGTGCGAAACAATGCGATCACCGTGATAAGATTTCCCGGAATGCCGACCAGCATGAAGAGGATGCAGCAGGCGGCGGCGAAGCACAGCAGCCACCGTGGATAATCAACGAAGAGGATCACCGATCCTGGATCCTGCAGCATCTCCTCGATTATCGCAGGATCGTCGCCGCTGCGGTTGCGTTCGGTTTCGTTGCTCGTCATCCTCCAGTATTCCAGCATCTGCGGAAAGCCGAACTCTCTCGCCGAGTATAACGTCTATACGAATGTCGTATCAGGGCCGTAAATAGAATCCTGACACTTTAACTTCCGCCATTCACGAAATATTTATTTATCTTGATATTTTCAGGAGAACTCTTTAAGATAATATCGGCTACTTATAATTATTTTATATATAATCTATTTTATCTATTTATATAGTGACCTAAATAATAATTGTCGTCGTAGAGTGATTAAGCAACGCTTTTTGTAATTTTCGCAAAAATTAATTAACGTAAATTATGCATTATTTAATTATGCATTAGCGCGTATAATTGAGTTCTCAGGAAGATTCAGGGGATACGCTATCAGGAATTTACACGAGCAGTCTGAAAATGTACACGCGTATTTGTTTTACATCTTGCGCTTTTTCCCTTCTTACTTCTTCTTTCCCAGATAGCAGAGTGACGTCAAATGACGTATTAATTCCGTCTTAATGACGTCTCTAACGTCATTAAGACGTCTTTGAACGTCATCTTGCTACCTGGGTTGTGTTACACATTACGATCCCGTTTAACGACCGACACGTGTGCGCGCGTCGTCATTTCAAAGGCGTGAATTTCACACGTCGCGCGTCCGTGTGTCGGACCGAGCGCGCCTCTCTTTTTTCTCCCAACGGTGCGTCGGAGAGGAACAGAGAGATCTATTTTCGCCACCTGAGACGATAAACTCTTTCGCCGGAGCGTAAACTTTCAGACGTTTCTATGGTTCGAATCGGCCTCTCGCGGTCTATATAGCATACCCGCGGAGTATCGGTGGTCAGTTCGTATAATAGCTCGCAATCCTCGCATAGTCCGCGAATCATCGCCGACAAACATATTAACGTTCGCACGCAAATTAGGTCACTTTCACTAAATGCATTAGAGTGAGGGCGAACAAAAACGTAGTATAATAGAGCATTAAAAACATAGTAAATATTTTAATGTGATTTTGCTTTTAGTTGTTTAATGAGAGAATTGTCTTGAATAAAAATTCCAGAGATTTTATTCGTACTGTAAAAAAATTTTGTAAAATTACAGTACGAAAGGAAAAAGTAATTTTGTATTACAATTACACAAATTAATAATGTGTGGAAATTTACACCTATTATAGTGGGTCTCAAATTACCCACTATAATAGTTGTAAATTTTGCAAAAATTTTTTACAGTGCGGTTTATAGTGCTGCACTTACCTTTGCGAAAATAAAAAACACATTTCCGACTCATTGACGGTGGTTATCGGCAATAATTTGAGATCTTCGTGATCTTTTCTCGTTCCTTTCGAAACCGGGCTGAGACGTTAGTCATGTCTCCAACTTATTCTTCTTCTTGTCGGTTCTCATGTTGACCTTGGCAGACTCGAGTGGTTTCGTCTGGGAAACTATAAATTTCGCCTGCTTTGTCGCAATTGCTAGATATCTCGTCGATAGGATATATTCACCAATAAATAAATTTGATGAAAAAACAGAGTTACTCAAATTTATTTATGGCACAACAATGATCAACAAAGAAAGGAAAAAATAGAATTGACGTGCAAACGAAACGGACTCGGCAAACTTCGCGAATAAACTGGCGGAATTATTAGCAAGATTCAAGGATGCATACAAGAGTATATGCACTTTCCGCGGATGCTGCGCTTGCGCCAAATTTGACTCCTTCTTTGACTCCGACGTCGAGAGATAATTTTTTCTTGAAAACCGAGTTTTCTCGGCAATCGGAAAGAGATCGCTTCTTTGATTGTTTTCTTTTGTTTACTATCGATAGATTTTTTTGCGACCTGTATCGTATAATTTTACATGAGAGATATTAATTACTTGCTTTTTTATAAAATTAGATAAGCACCGAGGGCATCGTTCAGCAATCTTGTTATAAACAATTTATTACGCCAATCGGCATGTTGCGTACCTATATGTGGTATAAGCGAAAGCGTTAAAACGGTGCCAGCCAGCCCCATGTCGTCCCATTGTCGATATGCCACTTGTGGTAGAGCACCTACCATGTCTGATCGGGAGCGTACCGTCCCCTGGAAACCGTGGCGAGAGCGTCCCTACATCCTTTTTAAAAATAATTGCATTTTGTTAGTAGTAGTCGCGAGGGAGAGAGCCTCCAGCTGCGCACGAATGACCGCGAGCGGAAGCGAGCGAGTCGGAAGCGCGTTTCCCCATTTCGCTGCTTGTCCGAGTTCTAGGGGATCATTGAAATCTCTGACTAATTGTCTAGGAAGCTGTAAAATATTGTTCGTAAAATAGAATACATTATATTGCTTATTAATTGATAATCGCGTATTCTTTTAACAAAATTGAATAATGTAGTTTATGAAAAAATCTGCGGTATGGTCGAAGAAATATCCGATAATAGTAATCAATAATCAACGGATAATGTGCACGATTATGTTTCAATTAATATTTAAAATAAATCAGATGACATTCTGTGCGATGTGTCTTGAATTTTATCGCATTCTTTAATGATAAATCTTGTAGGCAATATAAAATTAATTTTCTCTGATTTATGATCTATATCTCTTCTGTTTTTTCGGTCACACATTTTTGATTAATTAAAAATCGATCCTCTCTTATCACACGAAACTTCAATATTACACTGACAATTCTTCAGCTCTCTACGTTAACTGCTTTGTGATGATTGACATTTTTAATTTATGATATTGCGTATCTATAACGCGCCGCGCCGGAAGAACATCCGGCAAATCTAGGACGCCGCACACGAACGTGTTATTAATATTATATATGCATAAACGAATTGATTATTATATTTGACATAAATAGATTACGCTGATAACATCAATGTCCCTTACATAGAATAAGGATACAGATTGGAAAAATGGGAGAGTTTCGGTCGACCGAGTTAATTCCGGACAACCACGGCTGGATGCGGGTCGCCTTTATGACGCGTGAAACTAACGAGACGTTCGATTTAGTCATACCAATTAATGCGCCGCCGGTCGGTTCCACTTCGTTAAGTCTAATTCACTCTCGCCGTGTGTCTTCGGTTGCTTACGTAATAAACGCGCCCGCGGTATTAAGAGCTACGATCTTATCGGTTGACCGCGAGTAGGTTACTCGAGTGCAAGTTCTTCTCTTGCGAATCTGATACCAAATACGGTTCGCCGTTTGCCCGCCTTGGTACTGCGGTTTATGCTTATCATCGGTCGCGAGACAGTTGATTTTTAATTAACCAGGTAACTTATTGTGGTTTAAGTTATTTTAATCTTACTTAACATATTTTTAGCAAGCTGAGTAAATCTTCTTTTGAAGATTCTCTTATAAAATCCTTCGCTCAGACGTGATAAAATGAATAAAACTGGCTCGTTTGTTATAAACTATATAAATTTAATTTATACATATATCAAATTTATATTTTGTCTAGTATTGAATTCTTCGTGATTATTAACATTCTATTTATCTATTATAATGTACTTCTAACGTCTCGTATACATATCCGCGTGTGACTCACGAGTCTCACGGCCTTCTCTTTCTTACACATTCATCTTTTCTTGCATTGGGCGACTGTTTCATGAGAGACTCCCGGATAATCGAGACAGAGATAAAAATTATGTCAAGATAAGGTAAGACTTCGTCGAAACTTTCCAACTCCTTATTTGATAGAGATATAGAACCGAAGGTATGCGAATATTCTTTTATACTACGATAATTCTTAAGTTACTTTACATAATCGGCAAGAAAGGCTTTATTACGAAACGACCAATCGATCATTTGCATCGTTCTCGTTTTAATTAGGCGGAGCAACGAAAGAACGCGATATATATCGCAATTGCAGCACATTCCGTGCAATTGAAAAAGAAGTGGCTCGATGTGTCACAGCGAAAGGGTCAACTGGGTTTCCCCCTTCTCCCTGCTTGGTCTTGGGTGCAGATGTGCCATCGCTACGTTCGTCATCGAGCCCACACCGAGCCGCTCCCCCGCAACTCCCCTTTCCGCCAACATCTTTTCTTCCTCCTCCTGGCGGTCGCCCTACTCGCGGGCCCCGTATCTAGCGTGTGTACAATCTGACGGAATGCTGGATAAGCAGCAGTCCATTCACGGTGACGCTGACGCATACACGGTGCCCGAGCAACCGCGTTCGCGCCGGTGGTCCCCGAGTCGGTTCGGTCCCCGCAGAACCGATAGCGCGCAATCAAATTTGCTAGTCGCCGCGATCGTCCGCCTTATTGCGAACTAAGCGGTAGGCATTGTCCGCAAAAAGAGAAAAAATTCCAAGACAATTTAAAATAAAATTTAAAACAAAATATTTTTAATAGGAATAAGTGCAAATAATAATTAACGGGATAAGAAGCAGCTTTCTTTCGAGAAGAGAGAAACCTCAAGTGACTTCTGTGAAAATCGGCAGAAAATTTAGCGAAGTGAAGTTTCCACAAAGGAAATTGAAGAAAATAGGACGAAGAAGAAAAGGAAGTAATTAATGACGGGTTGACATAAAATAAAATAAAATTAATACTAGTCAACTATCAGAGGACTGCAAGACTCCGTTCGCGAGTTAATTGTTTAATAATTATAGACAATCGATAGAAGAACTGTTGTATCTCCTGAAACAACGTGGTTAGACAATTCTCAGTTCGACATATCGTAAAGTGGTCGTTCATCGTTTTTCGTGAGGACACAGACGAGGACGCACTGAAGATAAAGACTATTGTTAAAGAAAAAATTTCTGTCATACTCTTCAAAATCTACAAAAGTCAATAGATTTACCTTTGGCCCTTCGACTACCTGCCTCGACAAACTTATGGCATGGCTAGTCTGAGATAAGAGCAACTAACAAGCGGTAAGTGACGAGATACCTTCTGATTTATCATCTTCCCTTTACTTATATTCTTCTTTTTCTTAACTTTTACGGCATATTAATTTAAATATTAAAGTTTCACGAAACCGATTTCCATCCGAATTCAATCGTTCAAAGTCTCATCTTAAAAAAAAAAATGAAATGAAAAAGATAATTGCTTGCATATTCGGCTAATTCATTCTTTAAAAAATATCATTTCACTTGATCGTAATCGCGGTTTTCACTCGCGTGAGTCCTCCTCTGATCTCAAGGGCGGCGTTGGTCTGCGATCTTGAGGGACCAATGCAATGCCGAGAACCGGGCAAAAAAGCGTGGTGAGTTACCCGATGGTCCCAAGGGGCAATTTAGAAACGTGACGTGGAGAGAATTATGATGCATGGTGTAGCATTCAATTAGCTGGGTCGTACCGAAAGTTAATGCGAAAATAGACCTTCGAATACTTAAATATTTATTGGACACAATTATTCGAATCCCGAGGTTGACTAATTAATATTTTATACTGCAGAAAATAGATTTTTAAAACTCCTGTGATCACAGATTATTATTACTTGCTCTACCACATTTGCGGTATATATGTATATAAAAGTGTTTTTCTTTCTTAAATTAAAAATGTCCGTAAATATATTCACGTAAAAGTTAATATATTACGAGAAAACGTTGCGTTTTAAGTGAATCGACGACGTCGGTATTTTAATGTCACCCGGCGTACAGCATATTTGGCACTAAATGCACGGTATGAATAGCACGACACATGTTTTGTGTCGTACGTGCAGACATTTGACATCCACACCACGTGGTGCTCTCGTGGGCGGGATACGAGAGTTGGTCGCGCGACTCGATCGACTTTCAACGATCCCGCGCCCAGCTCGCGCGCACATATCTTTTCGCACATTCGGTATTTGCTTCTTTATACCCCGAGATCATTCGCCGTTTACGTCGTTAAAAGAACACGAAAGGTTTTTGCAAGCGTAATAAAAATTATGTGATAATTTACATTATTATTACTTTTATTCGCTTTTATATACTGCTGCAGTGATGCAGAGAAGCCAAAGTGTGATATTTAATTTGATCTCTCGGCATGTTGTTTTCAGAACGATCAACTTTTTAATTGAATAATAATTTTGTGCAGTCGAGTTTTATTTAGTTAAATATGTATTAGCTCAATAAATATGTATTAGCTCATCCTTTAACGAATGAAGCTGTAAATAAACATTTCAAGGCGACGGTATCGGCGTGTTACTGATGGTTGTTAATTTGTATCAGAGGCGGTAAATCGGCGGGTCTCTCAGACCGAAGTATTACACGGAGTGTTGATATAAACCTTTGCTAAACGTAAATCCGCGTACAAGGTTTAAACGCGCCTTTGACCGAGGAGGTGCAACGGAGAGACGCGGATCAACGACGCATCGACGACTCGCGCTAGGTACTTTCACCGTGACTCAACTTGACTCATTCATTGCCGTTCGCCGCATGATTAACACGGAAATCATTCGGTGTGTGATGACGTCAATTCGTCGCCGACGACTTCCACGGAACGAGAAGTAATAATGGTTCGCGGTTTTCGCGCGGCGTCTTCCTCCGTCGCAGCGAGAAACCGATTAGCTTCGCTTATCGAACCGATAACAAAGTCAAACACACGCCCGAAGTCAAATACCTGCCACCTGATCAGACCCGAACCAACAGCAGATTATTACCTAACAGAATTCAATTTTCTTGTGGTAATAATAAAAGCGAATAATTCTTTAAATTCGAATGCTAATTCTAATTAAAAAATTATCACCCTATGCAGACAAAAGAGCGAAAACGCTCACGTTGTTTAAACGTGACCGCAAAACGTGGTGACAAATGTTGAACTTGATGTACATAAACGAACGTCAAGTTCAAAAACGAATTTCTTTTTAAGTTCATTTTTTTCGTTTTGTCAAATTTGTCATATAATATTTAGTTTATTTCCCCAAAAGTTTCTTTTGATAACGATTAATTATTCAATGTGGTTATGATAATATCAAGTGTAATGTCGACAAAATGTATAAAACGAGAACGGCGACACAGACGACGCGTTAATGCGTTCCCATGTCTTCCGCGGCTTTCATCGCTTTTTTTTTTGTCGCGAGGGGACGCCTAGTACCGGGTGTCCGTTAATTTCCCTTAATTAAGCTCAATCGGGGTTAATGTACCGCAGCTTGACCCCAGTTTACCAAATCTAACGCACCCTCCGCAACTATACACGTTTGCACATAGACCACGATCGCTAATCGATTATTCACAGAGTTCTCCATTGCAATTCCTGACACTAACGTAAGCGTGAGCGGTGTGTACTTTACAAATTTACAAAAGATTTTTCGTAAATACCTTGAAAGCGTAGTGCATTTTTATTACAACGAAATTATGTATGTAATATGAAAGGTGCGCAAAATTAAAAAATTATATAGTTATATTTATTAACTTCATTACATTTACTCTTTACATTAATTAATAAATTACATTTATTAGTAATAAGAAATAAATTTAGATAGACAATTTGAAGAAACGAAATAAACAAATAATAATATCATCACTTAAGAGTAATTATTCAAATTGCAAGGATACGTGCCTATTGTGAGTTTGTGATATCGAGTATCGTTACACATGTTTCAAAAACACAAGTGACTCATGTACCCGCAGTCATTAGTAAACTCGGTTATTCAGCGTGGCTGCAATCGAACGGTCGGAGACAGAATAAGAAAGATAAATGACTTATAAATTAAGCGTATATATATAATCAATATGTGAATTCGAATGCCTGAAAAATAAACGTGAATATATTTCAATACACAGGTTTCAATATCACATTTACATATATGTATTTTCCAAACACGAAACTTGTTTCACCTTAATTAGTATTCTCGTTCGTAATTAAAAATAACATTCAACAGACTTCCTCCTGGAAATCATTAACGTTCATAATTATCGCGTGAAACAAATATAATTGCAGCAAGAAATAGGTTGGTGGGATTTTAATTGTTTAAAGTCTGTAGAATCGACTTCAGCAATTTGATTAATGAAACATTATCAAGAGCGAAACGATCGGATCGAGTTATTAATGCCCAGCGCGTTGAAAAATAGCGAATTAGCGTGGTGTCATAAGCGAGAGCCTCGCATTGTCCTCCGTAAATTCTCCGGACGACCCATTTCCGTCGGTGGCGCCCTTCGTTCATGAGCCCATAAATAATAATAAATTCTTACGATCTGTCGTTCTAAACGTAAGTCGTTCTCCGACCATTGTCCACGTCGGAGAATTATTTTAATGCGCAGAATCGCACGCGCGGAATTTGCATAACGCAAATGTCAAACGTCCCACGCGTCTTCAGACAATCGCTTTCGCGGATCCTTCACTCGGCGTCTTCAATAACTCTAGAAATGTAATATATTTTGTTCGGAAAACGCTGTACATCGAAGTGAAGAATACAGAAATTCGTATAAAGAAACAAATGTAGCATGTATCACGTGGCATTACTATCTTTTTTTAATTACTAGTAATAAATAAATACATTTTTAATAATAGTCTCAAAACATTGTTTATTTAGAGTATTATTTTTAATAAATTTTATTTTTTATTAATATAGATTCTACAAAACTGTAAACTTTAATTTGATATACACGTTTATATAATACTTTTTGACTATTTTAACAAGCTACTTTTAAAGCTATTTTTAAATAGCATTTCATGCTGTTACGAATTTTGATAAATTGTGGTAAAACAAATGATTAATTCGTTGATACGCGAGCCTTTCTTTGTTGCACTTCAGGAAACAGTTTTTAAGCAAGTGCGTTGTCGCATCCGCTTTTACGTCAGATCGTTTCAAACAAGTTAGTATCGGAATTTTAAATCGCGGTTTCCTCTTCACAGGAATTCCATGTCTGTCTCTTTCGCGCCCTGCCATAATGTCGCAATCGTGTCCCCTGGTGCGCTAATCTTTACCGATCACGAAGGCAGCAACAGCATTAATATTAATATTCGTCAGACAGCGGTAAACTAAAACACCGATCTAAGGTAGAGATATTTCGGGTCTTGTTTGCGTTCGCCAAAATGTTTTCGTGCTCCTTAACTACGAGACTTAGTCATCTGCTTTAGTCATCCGGAAAGGGGAACGCAGGTCGAATATTTAATTCCGTTCTTCCGCTCTTGAATGCCACAGGCCTTCGAGGTCGGGTCGCGAGGCCGAATGGAATCGCTGGACCGGAGCTTCGACACCTTCGGCACGGCCGGCATAATGGACGGCACGGACACGTGGTTGCCGCGCGTCATGGACAACGTTACGCACAGCACCATCGTCGACTCGGAACTGTCGAGGTACGTCGTTCCTTTTGGAGCATAAGTATTTAGAATCGTCGATATTCCAATCGTACCTTCCTTATAGCTGCCTTGATTGTGTAATTAAATCGCAATTTAATGGAGTGAATTAAATTTAAAACCACGCACGATTTTGATTGTTATTTTAAACGCGTGAAATTTACACTTGAGCTTGAATTCAATTCGAGAGAGAGAAAAGTTGGTTTTGACATTTTTAAAATTATTTATTATACACTTGTATCACTTGTTAATGAATTTAATTATAAAATCAAATTAAGGAAAACGCCGTTGATTTATTTATACATATTTAAAATTTAATTATATTACTTGTTAATGAATATAGCTATAATAACAAAGATTGATCGTTTTCATGACTACTTTATCTGTCGCAGATTTCCGAAGCCCTTGAGAACTTTCGCGGCGGTAGTGGCAATTATCATCATGATTATTGGTCTAGCCGGTAATCTACTGACGATCGTTGCTTTGTGTAAATATCCCAAAGTTCGCAATGTTGCAGCGGCCTTCATCATAAGGTGCGACAAACAGTTTTGTTTTCTTAATTTTGTCATCAAAATTCTTTACTCAATGCTGTATAAATAGCTTCCTTACACACATATTAAAGAAACTTGTATATGAATCATCGTGATGTTCGTGTCGATATTATGACGAACATATCGCGTCATTTTCTAACATAAAATTGACTCCTAGATTCAAGCATTTTTTAAATGTTAAAACGCGATTTTTTTCTAATGTCCACGTCGATTAAAATAAAATTGTTTCATGCCACAGCTTGTGCATCGCGGACTTCGTGTTCTGCCTGCTGGTGTTACCGTTCGATTCTATCAGGTTCATCAATGCCGGTTGGGCGGACGTACGATTCTTTTGCGTCTTCGTACCCTTTTTGCGGTACGGAAACGTCGGCGTCAGTCTCCTGTCTGTCGCAGCAATTACTATCAACAGGTGCGTGCGTCTAGTTAAAAGATTTTCTTCGATTCGACAGAGTCTAAGGAACGGAATTAATATGCGACGAAATCAAAGTATAATATGAGATTTTAATTAAAATTGTTGGTTTTATAGATACATTATGATAGCGCATCACGCGATTTATAGCAGGGTTTATAAGAAGTACTGGATAGCCACGATGATAATCTTCTGTTGGGTATTCTCTTACGGAATGCAGATACCTACACTGGTGGGAGTGTGGGGTAAGGATTATTACGTTAAGCTCCTAATATGACATAAAGATGACTTCCAACTAAAAAAATTAAAAATTTTATACTTACTGCTTCTCTCATATTGCTTTCGCATAGAGGAAGCTTTGTTTTCGTAAACCTCGTATATGGACCTTTGATCGCGTATAAAGCTAGGTCTAATCTCAACCAAATCTTAAAGAATTATTATATAATAATATATGAAATAGGGGTAGAAAAAAGGCTGAAGAACATAATAGAATTATAAATAGCCCGATATATCTTTTAAAACTGACGAAAGTTAAAGCAACCACGAACATTTCTCAAAAAATTCAAAATTTTATAAAGAAAAAACCTTTTTATCAATTATCGCCAAATTCGAGAGAGCATGCCTCGTATTAAAGAATAGATACATTGTATTTCGGAATTTGCTCCGAAATTGAGGTCCAACGCCGCCCGTCGGCATTTGCAGTTACCTATTTTTTGTTGTCTAACATTATGCAGCAGCATTTTAAAGGACATATAACAATGTTAAAATGAACGTATTTCTCGAGATATGTCCAGTTAAGCGTCACTTTTCGCATTTCGAAGCTCCTATACCTACCTTTCCGCCGAGCACGGGCACGAGGACTGCAGTTGCATACGTTTTACATTTCAGTATGCGAAACTGTCTGCCGCATTTTGCGTTTGCATAAATTATTCAAAAGAACATAATTAATAACTATATTAATAATTAGATTAATAGAATACTGTAATCTAAAATAATAATTAAAAAATAGCAAGAATTTAATTATGCATCAGTAGAGACGTTAGAAGACAATAAAAGTTAATAGAAGAATTAATTCGGATAATAAAGTAGACGAAACTCAGGTTTCGCACCGCGAAATCTCGGAAATTTACTCCTGATATATCAGGAAACCATGTTGAGCAAGGAGGTTGTCCGGATTGCAGTAGGTATTCCGCGGGTGTTTTGAAATGCTAAATGCGCTGAACGACAATGGGTCATATCTCGAGAAATAAATTCATTTTAACATTGTTATGTATCCGTTGATGCAAATCATGCTCTCTCAAACGAGATTTGACAATAAAGAGTTTTAAAATGCTGTTGCATACGTTTTACATTTCAGTATGCGAAACTGTCTGCCGCATTTTGCGTTTGCATAAATTATTCAAAAGAACATAATTAATAACTAGATTAATAATTAGATTAATAGAATACTGTAATCTAAAATAATAATTAAAAAGTAGCAAGAATTTAATTATGCATTAGTTAGAGACGTTAGAAGACAATAAAAGTTAATAGAAAAATTAACTCGGATGATAAAGTAGGCGAAACTCAGGTTTCGCACCGCGAAATCTCGGAAATTTACTCCTGATATATCAGGAAAGCATGTTGAGCGAGGAGGTTGTCCGGATTGCAGTAGGTATTCCGCGGGTGTTTTGAAATGCGAAATGCGCTGAACGACACTGGGTCATATCTCGAGAAATATATTCATTTTAACATTGTTATGTATGTTTTAATGCGAGACTTGCTCTCTCAGATGTAATTAGACGCTAAAGAGTTTCAAAATGTTGCTGCATAATGTTAGATAACAAGAAAAAGGTAGCTGCCAATGCCGACGCGGCGCACGGGTGGCGTTGGACGACAAAATCGGAGCTCCGACTTTATTTACATCCGAGAGAGCAAGTTTCGCATTAAAGCTTAAATAACAATGTTAAAATGAACGTATTTTTCAAGATATGTGCAATGTCGTTTGTCGCATTTCGTAGCTTCTAACCTTTTCGCCGAGCACAAGCACTGCAATCTGCATTCGCAGTTTTAGTTAATCATATGCATACATATACGTATTATAAAAAAAATAATTAATAAAAACATTATTAATTTAATGAACACACACAATGTGTATTAATATTCAATTATTATTTTTAAGTAATAGCGTGAATTGTATTATGCGTTTGTTAAGACGCTTGAAAGATCATATAAATTACGAAAAGAATTTTATTGTTAGTTAATGTAAAAAGCGAGAATCTCGAGTTTGGAGTCGTCTGTAATTCCTCAGAAATCGCTCCTGTTACGCGGGAAGCATGTTGAGCAAGGAGGTTGCAAGAGCTATTCGAGCAGCCGCACGTGGCGGCACGCTTACCCCCACTATTACCCATCGCCATCAGAACGGCGCGCCGGGCTCACGACGAGGACGCTCCGCCTACGGCCAATCAGAGCGCTGGCAGTTACGCCTGAGAGGGGCAGCAAGCCTCCACGCGCTGACCAATGACCGCGACGATACGAGGAGGCAATGTGGGGTGGCAACACCCGCGCTTAGAATACCTCCGTCAACCTCCTTGCTCATCCTGCTTTCCTGATACATCAGGAGTAAATTTCCGAGATTTCGCTGTGCGAAACTTGAGTTTCGCCTATCTTATCATCCAAATTAATATTCTTTTATTAACTTTTATCATCTTCTAGCATCTCTACGGATGCATAATTAAATTCTCGCTATTTTTTAATTATGATCTAAGATTGTAATATTGTATTAATCTAATGAGCAATATGATTAAGAGTCCTTTAATGCGAGACATGCTTTCTCGAATAACATTAGGTGATAAAAAGTTTTAAAATGCTGTTACAAAATGGCGGTCGACGAAAAAGATGGAAATCGAAAAGATACCTTTTTCTCGCTGTCTAGCATTATGCAGCTGTATTCTAAAATTCTTTAGCGTCTAATTACATCTGAGAGACCATGTTTCGCATTAAAAAGCAGCTAGTATAAATATTTTTTAAAATTATATCTATGGCCGGTATTCATAGTCTTCAAGATCGTCTTAAGTCTTAAGTAATGTCTTAAGACGCCAATACGGCTCTGTGATTGGTTCATGACAGCTTAAGATTGAACTTAAGCTCTTAAATAACTATGAATACCGGCCTATATATTTTATACATATTTGTTACATTTTGCTATTATTTATTGTTCATTACTCATTTGTATTTCATCAGGTAAATTCGATTACGATCCCAATTTGGAGACCTGTTCCATCGTCAAGGACCGTCACGGTCACACTTCCAAGACATTCCTTTTCGTCATGGGATTCCTGATTCCTTGCGTAGTGATCGTCGGCTGTTACGCCAAGATATTCTGGGTGGTGCACAAGTAATTGACACGTTTCCGCCGTTTTTAAACAATCTTTTTACCGTTGGCGTTGCTTCGATTATATTGTATTATATTAACCGATTGAAATTCAATCAACATTGCAGATCGGAATCGCGAATGCGAAAGCACGCCGGACCGACGATAAAGTCGCCTCACACGCCCGGGAGGGATATTAGGGAGCTCAAACAGAAGCGTAGCGAATGGAGGATCACGAAGATGGTACTGGCCATCTTTCTCAGCTTCCTCGCGTGCTACTTACCGATCACCATCGTCAAGGTGGCCGACGCGGAAGTCAGATGCCCCGGTAAGAATATATCATCATATATCATTTGATTTCTGAGTAAAATAGCATTTTATCCTTTGATAAATCATTTTCATCGCGCACCTTTGTCTGTATTCAGTTTTAAATTTCATTAATAAGACAAAAATTTATGAAAATTTGTTGTCTCTCTCTCTCTCTTATTTCATAAGTATCTACATAATATCTTAAAAGCCTTGCAAAACCTAAACTATTTACTGTTCGGTCCTGTAATACGGAAAAAGCTTGCCGACTTTTGTTCTAGCGATATCAACTGATTGTTACTATCATGCATGCGTCGTCACGTGAAATTGTTTCAGAATGTCACATTCTGGGATATCTGTTGCTGTACTTTGCGTCGTGCGTAAACCCAATCATCTACGTGATCATGAACAAGCAGTACAGGCAGGCGTACGCCGGCGTGATCGGCTGCTCGTGGATAAGGGCGAGCCTAACGCCGTACGGCAGCAGTGCGCCGGCCGGCGGTCTTCAGGCCCATCAGCATGACTACGCCCAAGGTAACTTCGAGCAACGACACGCGGTAACGCTCACCAAACTCTGACTGAACGCGCGAGCTAAGCGACAACTCGCTCACTTCGTAAGTCAAGGGCACCACAAGTTTGCTGCTTTCTGTTTTTGATCGCCACTTTGGTACCAGTTTGGTATCTGGTCAGTCTGCGCGTGTGTATTTATATGCTAACGTCGATTAATCGCATCCCCCTAATCATTGATTTTCTTCTATGCTCAGCACGTTCCTAACTCCATTCTTCTTACGAAACTGATGAGACGAACGAGCGATGTCAAAATTGCTGCGATCGTCGCCTGGATGCTTTTTCATCTTCGATCATCGTTATAATTAACAATTTGCTAACAAAGTCCTTGTGTTTTACCTCGATGTAATTCGCTTAACTTACTGTTGACTTAAATTGTCTAAATGCAGTTCTAATCTTCACTGCTAGTTCTTAATTATTAAATTAATTATTAAAACTAAATTATATTAACACTTAGAACAAAATTACGAGACTTTGATTAAAAATAAAAAAAAAATTAATATTTTATCCTCTTTTGGATATACTATTTATATGTATCAATATTACGTAAAGTAGCTTTGTCTGTTTAATTATTTCGTTGTTCTTGAAATACATATTTCTCTTATAGTCCTTTATATTATTATATTTTGCAAAATGTAAATCTATATATATGCATGTTTAAATTTAAAAACAGCTTGCTTTAAAAAATAGCTTATCTCTCTGACAATTGTCTCTTTTTGTGCATTCTACATAAAACTGTGATTGTCTTCGTCAAAATGTAGCTGTATCTTATTCTTCGGCTAGACTACTCGAAGGACTTCAGCAAAACGATGGTGTCGACGGTCTCTATCGCTATGAATCCAGTGAGAGGTTCGCAATTCCAGGAAGAGCTATGAGGCTAACGTCGAGAAAAATTGAAAAGAGGAGAGACGTCTCTCGTTATGAGAAAAAAGGAGAAACGGAAGAAGAGAAGAAGAAAGAAATTGCTCCTGATAACAGTGCAATAGTTATCGAGCCAGTTTGCATAATTTTTTTACCTTGTCTAAGACAATAAAAAGATAAAATGCTTTATAATTATATTTTTATTATTGTTAACGAGCGAAATAATATTAGAATGTCAAATGTATGTGTACGTATATTTAATTTCCGAGGCACTCGCGATATAAGCAGAAAGTTATTTTCTGCGCGATAATGACTTTACAAAAATGACTTACCAAAGATTGTCATGTGTCATTGTATTTTATTAATAAAATACAAACTTTGCATTGTCCTTTACATTTGATTTACATAATTTTTGAGCAAGAATTATGGTGTAGATAGAATGTAGATAGACTGTTGTAGTAATTTACGTTTAATTGAAGTAGACGTTCGGTGTCGCGCCGCTTTCGTCGATTCTATTTGTTTATAAATATTTCGTAAATGTTTATGGCCGAATCAGGTACAAAAATGTATAGGAAAGATTAACAAGGCCCATTTATTAATCAAAGAAAGAGATATCCTGAGATTTGAATCGCTTTGAAGTAAACGTTCTCACTTTCGTTGATTCTATTTGTTTATGAGTATTTCGTAAATGTTTATGGCCAAATCAGGTGCGAAAATGCATAGGAAAGATTAACAAGCCCCATTCATTATCAAAAGAAAGAGATATCTCGAATTTCGAATCGTTTTGAAGAAGATATTCTCGCTTTTGTCGATTTTATTTGTTTATGAATATTTCGTAAATGTTTATGGCCGAATCAGGTGCAAAAATGCATAGGAAAGATTAACAAACTCTATTCATTATCAAAAGAAAAAGATATCCCGAGTTTCAAATCGCTTTGAAATAGGTGTTCGGTGTCGCGCCGCTTTTGTCAATTCTATTTATTTATAAATATTTCGTAAATGTTTATGGCCGAATCAGGTGCGAAAATGCATAGGAGAGATTAATAAACACCATTCATTATCAACAGAAAGAGATATCCCGAGATTCGAATCGCTTTGAAGTAGATATTCTCACTTTCGTCGATTCTATTTGTTTATGAATATTTCATAAATGTTTATGGCCGAATCAGGTGCAAAAATGCATAGGAAAGATTAACAAACTCTATTCATTATCAAAAGAAAAAGATATCCCGAGTTTCGAATCGCTTTGAAATAGGTGTTTGGTGTCGCGCCGCTTTCGTCAGTTCTATTTATTTATGAATATTTCGTAAATGTTTATGGCCGAGTCAAGTGCGAAAATGCATAGGAGAGATTAATAAACACCATTCATTAACAAAAGTAAAAAATATTTCGAGTTTTGAATCGCTATGAGGTAGGCATTCTGGTGTTTATCACGAAGATGCGTGATATAAAAAAAAATAAGTAAACTTTATAAATTGTTAAAAAAAGGGGGAGTAAAACGGCCAGTCTTCGAACAAACTCAATAAGGTGTTGATTTACAATAAAATGTTTTAAGCAAAAATAATAACTACGTTTTATAGATTGTTATAAGAATTTCGAACCTATCTTTTTGGCATACCAAATTTCGTCGCTTTCATCGATTTAAAATATCGTCACGGATTAGTCGCAAAATTGTATGAGAAAGCTTAAAAAACTTTGTGCATTGTTAAAAAAACAGATTTTTCTCGATTCGCTATGGCTAGTCAATATACCGAGATGCCCGTTATTTTGAAATAAATTATTCATTTCTCCATATCTAATTGAAATTTTTGAGATATGTTTTTTTACATAGTTTATTATTTCTTAATTTGTTGTAAGAATTGCTGTGACTGAATCCACCTTAAACATATTACCTAAAGTAGTTAAGCGATTTTAGAGATTTTCTTTTTTCCAACAATGTTTAAGATGTTTTATGCATTTCTTTGACTGATCCGAAATTTAACGAAATAATTTTAGATATATTGTAATGTTCAAAAGAAAACAAATGCTTTACGGGTGGTTTCAATTAGTTATGTTATGTCTTAGCATGTGGAATGTATTTTGTATTTTGTTACATCTTGCATGCATGTGCGTGAATTATTTAAGCAATTATAATCATTAAAAATAATTAGAATCTGAAATAAACAAAACATTTTAATGTTAGATTATTATTAAATAAAATCTGTATAATTATTCATCCGTTGAGACGTGAAAGTTGTCAGAAGAATATTTTCGTATTATATATATAGATATGTCAGGCGAGAGAAATGGAGTTTGGTGTCGTCAAAATCGTCCATTTATACGATCAGGTTATCAGAAAAACATGTTCGGCAAGGAGGTTACTGGAGATATTTAACAACTCACTTGTTACCATCACGTCAATGCATTACCGACTTCTAGTTGTCGATCACAGATGGCGCTAGGAGTTTGGTGTCGTCAAAATCGTCCATTTATACGATCAGGTTATTAGGAAAGCATGTTCGGCAAGGAGGTTACTGGAGATATTTATCAACTGACTTGTTACCATCACGTCAATGCATTACCGACTTCTAGTTGTCGATCACAGATGGCGCTAGTGATAATGTTGCGCGCCCGCGCTTTGAATACCTCCGTATACCTCCTCGCTATCGTGCGCTCCTAATAATTGAGAAGAATTTTTCGGATATTTCCGACCATGTTAAATCGAATTCTTGCCTAACCTCTAATCTGAATAAATTCTTGTGACAATTATTATGATCTTTCGAGTATTTCTACATGCAAAATCAAATTGTCGCTATTGTTTAATTATAATCTAGGATCAAAACATTTTATTTATTTGATTATTAACATATTTTTTAATTACATTCGTTTAAATAATTTACGCATATAATAAAACGTCATGTATATTTGGTACTTTGGATTAAGATAATAAAATTAATAAATTGAGATTATTTATTATTGCATTTATTTTCTTTGGAGAAGCAAGATATACAAGAAATTATTTTGTTAAATAATTAAATAGTTATAATGTAAATGTGCGACTATACTGTTTGGCTAACAAAAGAGGTCTTTGGAATATTATGCAAAGTCATCTTTCTCATTAATTTAAATTTCAATTAACAAGTTTCTAGCATTGTTTAGCATCGAATTTGTTTCCAAAATTTATATATAAATCGTCAAGCAGGAAATATTGTTAAAAGAGGGAAATTTTTCAAGAATTAATGCGTGCTTTTTTGAAATCAATACGCAGAGGTTCGCAAGGTTTCGTTGAATAGAATTATACATATAGCAACATTTTGTTATTGTTCATCGTCGGATTAGTCGCAGAAATGCATAAGAAACATTAACAAATTGCAAACATTTTTAAGAAAAAGAGATATCTCGAGAATATTGCCGTTATTCGAGTCGGTATTCACAGATCCGCGTTCTCGTTAAAGCGAATTATATATAATAACATTTTAGCATTGTTTATTATTGGATTAGTCGCGAAAATACACAACAAAGATTAACAAGCTTTAAACATTATTAAAAGAAGGAGATATCTCGAGGATTTCGCCGTTATTCGAGTCGGCATACAGAGATCCGCGTTCTCGTTAAATCAAATTATATAACAAAATTTCAACATTGTTTATCACTAAATACAATTAATGAGAAAAGCAATTAAAGATTAATATATTCTATTAGTCCACAATCAATAGAAAAGTGCTATTCATGAAAATGATATAGTGTTAAATTGTAAGGCAGAGCGCAGTTTGTTTCGCAAGTAAATTATTTCCGAGTAAGCCATCTCTTAGGATTTTCAACCGTTATCAATTCGATGTCTTCCTTCGTGAAGCCCTTGTTCACCATGGTTGGCAGGACGTTGTTGGCGATATGAGAGTATCCGTGGCCGCCGAAATGTATCTTAAAAAGAAAAGTTAATTTATGAAAGTAATTAGAAGAAATTATGGTTTATGAAATTAAATGGCAATTAGAAAATATAAGGGAGACGCATACCAGCCGATGTTTGGTGTGTATATCGTGACTCATGAGAACTCGATCCAGTTTTTTCTCATCCTTCAGCCATGCAATACGTTCGACACGTTGTGCATCTGACAGCATATCGACCGACGGGTTCAGCTGATAGTAAGAGCACTCGGTACCGAACAGGTCGAATTGAATGTAACATTTGGTAGTATCGGCGAATTCCATGAGTCGTTCCTTTTTTATCAACGTACCTAGCAAATAAGTTTAATTATCTGTAGCGACACATTCGAGTGATTCGAGTGTGCAAGTTAAAAGTTAGAAATTGATAAAGAAAAAGAAGAAATTTGTGGATCTTACGATCTATGTGAGACATAATGGCCTTGCTCGCATCGCCACCAGCCTCTTGATAGATCCTTATTATTTCCATAGGCGCAGATGCGTCTCTTCCAGGATGAAAGCTCACAGAACAATGTAACTGAGCTTGGAGCTCGCCAGTCGCACAAATGGCACGTTTTTCAAAGTCTAATTCGAATATTATAATATTTTAGTACATTACACATGTATATAATATTTTAATATAATATATTTATAATATATTTATAATTATATTATATACAATATAATATATTTAATATAATATATTATATGTAATATCTTAGTACAAAAATTGTTGATAATGAGTAGAATCAAATGGTTCACAAATAATTATAGTAGTAATTGCGAAAAATATTTAATAGATTGTTCAAATCAGCGTACCTTCGATTGGCCAAGTACTGCCGACCTCCCCGATAAATCCTGCCTTTACATCAGGACACTCTACGCAACTCTCTTCCAATTCTTTCTGCATCAGGTCGTACATTTCTTCTTTGGTCATATTGAGAGTCGATGCATTTTGCACGCTAGCGACATAATATCCTGTGAAGTTGTAAAAATGTATATAACGAATAGGAATAATGTATTATTATTATTTTAAATTATACACAATTATACACAATATTATACACAATTATACACTATACCAGTTCCCGCAATTACGTTAATTCCCAAGGACCGGCTGACGTTCTTCATTAAAGAAATATCGCGTTTCAAACCATGATTACTGTTCTCCACGATGGTTCCGCCACCGGCTTCTTTGAATAATTCTACGTCTTTATAGACAGCTTTCGCCGCGTCGCCATCGTAAAATTCCAAATTATATGAACTGCTATATCTGATACAAAACGGTTAAATCCATATTTGTCATCTTGAGTTTAATCTTTATTAATTCAACCGTTTATTTATTGATGTACAGTTATGACGATTATAATAACAATTGCAGGAAAACTCTTATTTTATGCGGAACTATAGAGAAAAATATTTCAATTTGACTTACGGGTACTGCCGAATGTATCCGATATTCTGAAGAGACAGACAGCCGTCAGGGAAACGTTTAAGATGCTTCGGCGGTGGTACGTAAAATTTACGAAAATCGAGAGCCAGATGCTCGTGCGTTAACGTTTTCCCGAGCTCGGACAATCGTTTGCTTCCTAGCACTGTTCCGAAAAATACAATGTAATAAACTGAAGTTTTTAGAAAATATCGAAATCTGTGCAACTCAATCCAATAGAGAACAATTATCATTCTTTCTGATACAGTATTTAACGATTTACTGCTTTACTCTGTGCTTCTTAATTTTTCTTACTTAATGTACTTATTTAAACCGAATAAGAGACATTTAATTTAGTTATTTTCTCACTTACCAGTATTCACGCTATCTGGGAGATTGTCAGTCATCGTTACTCTTTATTTTTGTTACGAATACCGAGCTCAGTAATCTAATATTGCGCCTGTATCCCACACTTCACGTCGAATTGAAAAAATGTAACTAAATACATGCACGTTCTACAGTTCTATAAGCTTCAGATTATTTGCCTAAGTAGCACAGGAATGTAGGCACATCTGTATGAGCTGCGTGGGACTGACCCTGTGGGACTGCTGTGACGCGTTATATTTTCCTTTCAATCAACCTAACTCGACCTGGCTCTGCGCTCGGCGCTATTCTCAGACGCTTAAATGCTACTTAAACGTCTGATAAAATTGTTATCAGCATTGCAGCGAGTAGAACTTGTACAAACTATGTGACTTGTTTACATGAGCTTGCAATTTACACACAAAAATAACATACCTGCAATCTTTCATCTTCATTGCTTTTAGAAATATTAGTCTTTCAATTAAAGAGACAACCACGATAAATCGTCGTAGTTATTTTCCATCAATAATTTATTATACGATATGTACATTTATAAAGAGAACACGAGATATATAATTTACATTGATAAAGACATATTTCATTTCTATTGAATTTCGAAAACTGCAAAATTTTTTATCGCCAATTACTTTTAATTAAAAGTTATTTCAGATTTAATTAAAGGGATATAATCATAATAAATCGTCATAGTTATTGTTTTTACGTGTAATTCATTATGTAATATCTAATATGTAAATTTATAAAAAGAGAACACTACGCGGCTAATAAATGATAACGGCCAGTAATGATAATGGTTATCGCGTAAAACAAATTTATATTATGACGACGTGTAAATCTTTTAATTTAACGATATATTTTCTTAGCTTTGTTTTCCCATTATACGACAATCGTGTTCGATAATCTCTCGATTATCTGTTCTAAACGCATCTCGTTCACGTTGATCGACGTGTATGTACACCCTCGACGATTTAAAAATGATCAGTCATGCTGGCACATCGGTCTACTTGCAGCAAGTAGATTTTTCACGATTCAACGAGTTCTCGCGTAATCGGATCGAGTCCCGTATACCGTTATCGATTCTCGCACTCAGCACCTTGTCCACCAAATAGCGTACCGCTGCATCTGTGAATTTAGGAATAACGTGGAATTAGTTCTCGACTTACTGTTATTTGCAACATGAGAGATAACAGCGAATTTTGCCTCCGGTCATATAATACAACTCTCAAAAAGAATAAATATAAAAAATATTGTACGCTGCACAGAATTTAGTGATCTCGATATTACGTATTGACGATTGTAATAATTCTTATCACGGCAGTAATGCAAGGGAAAATAAGCGCACAGTATCATCGCACAATCAAAGATTCTTGGAATCCTTGGGTCCCTCTCTTTTATAATAAAGAGAGGGACACTCATATCGTTTTTAATATTAATAACAATTAAAATATTAAAATATTAAAAATATTAATGACTATTATTTTCTAAATAATAACAAAGATTTAACAAGCGAAAAAAGAACTTTTTAATATATAAATTTACGGGAGAGACGATCTGGAGGCAAGCCAATCATCCACCTACCGACGTTAGTGTTGTTCTTTGCGGAAGTCGCGTACCAGGCGTGTATCTTGTTCTCCCTGCAGAACTTGGAGATCTGCTCGTCGGTGACGGCGACTGATATGTCGCATTTGTTCGCCAGGAGCACGATCGGGATGCTCGAGCCGTCTGGCAGCGTGACCTTCTCTCTGAGATCGTTCAGCCACTTCTTCATCGATTGGAAGGTCGCCGCGCGTGAGATGTCGAATACGAGAGCCGCGGCTACCCTACGTAAGTACAAGTCAAATCAATGAGCGAGAAAGATCGATGAATAAAAATTAAAATGTAACAAATCAAAAAAACAATTAAAATTTTTCAATTAGTTAAAAAAATACAATTTTGTATCTAGTTTTGTCTCAACGAGACATACCGTTAAATTGGAGGAAAGTGTGTCTATGATAATATATCTATGATAATAATAGATGCATATTTGATACAGAAGAAACAAACAAAGTCCGATCGAATAATAAGAAGCACGATAAAGTCATACTTACGCGTATTTATAATAGACCCTCGTCATGTATCCGAATCGCTCGTGACCGGCAATGTCCCTGAAATATTCAGAATAAGATTATTCAGTCTTTGTAGTTGTGTATACCTTGCGAGATTAAGAATAATTCCGAGGCCCGCAATATAAGTGCGAGAGCCTTCGTGGACAATGAAATAGTGAACAATATAAATTATGCATCTATACAAGTACCATAGCTGCAAGTTTATTTTAGTTTGCGGATCCCAATCGAGCGTTTTTATCGCAAAATCGGCGCCTATGGTAATCTTGTAATTCGAGGAGAACTTCCCTGGAAAAGAGGACAGTTTCGAGAGTGTTGCGCCGGTGAAGTCCGCAGTGTCGTATAATACCGCAGCTGCGGCGTTTGACGCACGTATATCGTTAAAACAGATAAGCCGGCTTGAACGGCATTTCTTTTCCCTTCCTTTCTAAGAATGCACGCCCCCACAATTATAATATCCTCTCGCGACATGCGATCCGCTTGTCTGTGACGTTTAAGATTTTCAATGGGGACACTTCTTGCGGAACGATTCTGGCCGATAATGAACACAAGAGCAGGAGACAAATTACAACAAATTACCTTCCGTATATCTTCTGACCAGCGCAGTTTTGCCTAAAATAAATAATTTCCGTCAGTCTAAAATTAAATCTATAATCCCTTATGGAAATTTAATACTGTAAGTGATTTTTTGGCTAGTAATTAATCACTTAAAAGCACTATTAAAAGCACTGTTAATAGTGCTTTTAAATAATTAATCACTAGCCAAAAAATCACTTACAGTATTAAATTTCTATAAGGGATTCTCCTGATAAAAAGATTGAATTCCATTGAATAATATGCAAGGACATTAAAAGTTTCATTAAAAACTTGTTTACAATTTTTTCAAAGCGTCAGGTGTTATTTATTACGAAATTAGAGTTAGCTAATCGATAAAACCGAGGGAGAGATAAATATTATTGGATATTAATGAATAATATTTATCTTATCTATCGCGTAAGAGAAATTTATGTTGTAATTCGAATATAGGGGTTTATCAATCGAGAATCTTATCCGTGCGACTCACCGACTCCGTAATCGCCGATGACGAGGAATTTGAAGAGGTGTTCCTTAATATGACCGAAGTTAGCCAGGACGACGTCCGAGTCTCTCCTGGACCCTCGAAGGGTCATACTCGCCGCTCGGTCCGCTCGCCTCATCAATTCCAATCGCTTCGCAACGCACTTCGCGAACCACTGTCGATTCTTCTCGGCGGCAAGAACGATAAACAGAAGAAGACGAAAGAGACGGACGACCCCGCGGGTCGACGTCCATACCGTTTTGCTCCCCTCTCAGCGTCTTCGTATCAGCAATCGTTCTCTCCGTTATCTCACGTTGTTGCAAACATATTGACCGTTTTTCTTATATTTTTAACATATACGCTACATTTTTGCGCTATGAGCTTAAAAATTATTTTTTTTAATTCTCTCGCCGTGCGAAAGGTCGTTCTATAAACATATATCGCAAGGGGGTGGGAGTAGAGTCGTGAAAACAGCGTTCCGTAAAAAGTGCAGGCCTTTATTTTGCGCATACACCTCTTTGTAACGAGTAACACGGCAGCGATTGTTGACTTCGATCGAACCTTCTCGGTTTCTGTATCGCGGAGGCTTGGGGGTAAAGGCGAGCCAGAGACATCACATACATTACGCGTATTGGTTTCCTAAATTCTTTGGAAGATAGTTTGCGACTCCACATTTCCGCTCGGTAATAATAAACGTACGAGGCTCATCAAACAATAAATTAAACGATTAGACGCCGTTAATAAATAACGAGATTAGACGCTATTATGCCGGATATGCAGAAAGAGCTCTCCGCTCTCTCGTTCCCATTCCGTTTCCCCTTCGAAGGCACGGGATGAAACGCGGAACGCGAGGGGACACGTACGAAAAGATATAAATAAATAAATAAATTGCAAAAGGATATATAGAGATATAAAGGAGCGGAAGAAACAAAGGGAATATACGCGTATCTGCGTGCACCACACAGACGCATTTCTCAGTCGGCGATTTGTCTATAACTTTTTTTTCCTTTTTTTCCGTGACGTGTCTTTCGTTTAATTACGTGTACAATATAAAATGTTACAGTCACGCGCGACGGTGCCATCGGCGCTCGAGGATCACAACTCAATTCGTTCGAAATTAGAGATAAACGTATATATTTATATACGCCGCTCCTCCGGTTGCAACACGATTGCGATTTAGATTGCGGTAAATCCGACGAAATTCGAGGAATAGCGACACAGTTTGCATTGTACACTTAATATTGGTACGAAGACCGACGCCGTAAACGTCATAAATTCTGTCCAGCACTATTAAGAATATAATCCGACGAGTATTTCTATATATATATAGACATTTGCGAGGCGAGTTATGCTAAATTCCGGATATCGAGTCGAGATCGAAAACCGAATATGTTGTAATCGCGCGATTACTGAACCACCGAAATCGCCGTTGCGGTGTTTCGGACTCGTATATTCGATCAAATCGAGGGATCTTCATGACGAGAATTGCACGATCGTCCAGCGGCCGCTCCGACGCCGAGCGGCCAGCGCGGTATCTTCACAATCACTAAATCAACAATGATAATCCATACGAATAATAATGGTAATGATAGCGCTAATAGTAATAGTAATAATAGCGGTAAATACACAGTAATAATAATTTACATTTACACAAGACTCTTCCTCCTTAATCGCGAACAATTAATTATATTACCTAACTATATACGACATGCTTACGGTTATATTCGTTCATCTTTTCGCAACATGATACAGTCCCTACTCAACCGTAAATCTCTAATACCTCGTCCACGAGCGAGAATTAAATCACCCATTCTCCTTTTATTCTTAATTGTAATCGAGCCTTATTAAAGCCAAACGTGAAGCTCAGCTTCACGTTTCCGTCTCCAAGTCACGTTTGACTTTAAGCGGTTTTTAATTCGCGAGGAACGAGGTATAAGAGAGAGAGAGAAAGATGATTGAAGAGCGCATGAAGAAATACAAAAGGTGATCGAGCAATCGTAAAAAAATATACACAGGCGAGCGCGTAATGTACAAGTCGATGGAGGGTACGACACGCGAGTCTTCTATTATTGCAAGGACACCGCATCCGTGTATATAAGAACTTGGAATTCGTGCAAGATGAAAAGAAAATTTGATGATGTGAAATAATAATGTAATAACTCCTTTTAACCGAATCATGAATGGTACGCAATAGTTTGCAAAGATGATATTTCGACAACCGTTCAATTTAAATCAATGATCGCGCATCAGTGATTCTGTAAGCGAAACCAGGTCGACGAATGAGAAACGATTCGAATGACTGACAATGAGAATAACGACGCTCCATATTTTTCCTCACGGAAGTCTTCTCGCATATCGTTTTCATAAACTATCGTCGCTGTCGTCGGCATGTGGCTCGACCGAGACGTTTCCGGCAATTGGCGCGGCACTTCCTTCTCTACTGGTTTCGACATCTTGTTCCATTGAATTACTTTGTGCTTGCTGTTCATCTGTAAGAATATAATAATTTTGAATGAGAGACTCGAAATTAATTGTAAACCCCATTATGTTATCAATAATTCATATTTGTGACAAAGTGACATTAAATTAAACCATTTCAGTTATCTAAGTATAAATTAGCAAATAATATATTTTTAACGCAAATAATCTCAAATTTTAATATTCTAAAAAAAATTAAAATTCTATATAGCTCTCACTATGTCTGATAATATAATCATATACCTGATTGTGTCGGCGGGGAATCGTCATCTCCTTGACCAGGACTCAATATAGCCTCCTTAATTTGACTATTAACACCTTTCGGATCTAAATCCGTTGCCCAACTGAAGTACATTAACGCAAGATGGGTATTACCCAATTTTTTATGCACCTGTTTAAAAAACAGATAGATATATTTAAATAAGAAAAATGAAGATAAAAAATTCCGTTTGATTAACTGATCTCTTACCTTTCCTATTGAATAATAGACTAGAGATTCTTTGGGTATAATGTTCTTTAGCTCCTCGAATTCTCTTAGAGCTTCCATATGTCGACCAATAGAGAAGTTGATGCTTGCGCGATGAAATTTGCACAAAGTATTATCCGGATCATTAACTAGCGCGGTGTTCAAAGTCTTTAACGCCTGGTCGGTTTTCTTCAGAGCGTGTTGCACGACACCTATGTGGCACATCAGCGCAGAATTCTGCGGATTTATTTGTAAGGCCCGTTTAAAGTGTAACTCCGCTAAACTATATTGTTCCTGTTTCGAAAATATCGTTCCCAATCCGAACCTTTAATATAAAGAAAAATTTTACATATAGACTCAGAGAATAATAAAAAAGTATGAAACGTTACGATACTAATAAAATTATTTACAAAAATTTACCATGCATTATAATGTCTGGGGTCGAGTCTGATGGCATTACGAAAAGCAGTAATTGCTTTATCTAGTTCCTCAGTCAAAACGTATTCGTGTCCCAGTAATGTATAGGCGTACGGAAAATTAGGATCCACCTAATAAATAATCAGAGAATAACACATTACTCTATTAAATGAAATAACAATCGTATATAAATTGTCAGAATTGTTAATATTTTACCATGCTGTAACTAGGACAAACGCACAGTACCTGAATAGCTCTTTGGAAAAACTTGATTGCAGTTTCGTGTTCCGTTTGCGCCGAGAAGAGATTGCCCGTGGCGCACCATGCCGCCGCCGAATTACGGTCTTGGGAAACCAGATCTTGAGCAAGTGTAGACAACTGTACTTCCGCATGCAGATGCCACAGAACGGTGCTATAAATCTCCATCAATTCTGTCCTCTGTGGCTCTAACTGTCGTACTTCGGCGAAATAACTGCACGAAAGAAATAAAGCAAATAGAATTTAAAAAAAGAAGAGGGAAAAAGGATGCAAATGTATCAGAAACAAAGAGAAGATCTGTTTTTTATTGCACTTTCTACCCGGTTTTTTTTCATATTCTTGCTCCAAAGATTGAACTTGTGTTTATTTCATTATAAATGGAAGAAAGTGCAGAAATAAATCTAATTTTTGATAGTGATATTTAATATAAGTTTGTTACCTAGCAGCCTTCTTATAATCCATCATTTCGAAATGCGCACGAGCCATCATGGACAGTACCCAGCCTGTGTTATAGTGCTGTGTCGGCAATATACTCAATATTTCAACCGCTTGCGTACATTTGAACTGACTCAAGTGCTGATACGCCGTCCCTAAATCTCGCAATAAAGACATCAATCCTTCTGAAAAATTGCAGAACAAAAACATTCAAAACTATCCTAACAAGAGAAAGACATATCAAATAAATCAATTAAATACAATTAACGTACCTGCCGATTGCTTTTGTAACGTTATCCCAGAATGAATATTGTTATTTTGGGCATTGAGTGCGTTTGCGTTAGCCACAGCTTTTTCCGACGTAATCGTTTCGCTTTTCTCCTTTTCATTTCTATTCCTCTCATTTAACTCGTTAAAGTTGGCTTTGTTCAAATTCGCCTTGGCTAGTCTCGCTTTCGTCTTCCGAGACGGAGACTTTGGAGTTGCGAATTTATTCCTATTAGGTGACTTATTGTTTTCCTGAAACGTATGGATCGTATCAAATTGCCAGTGAACGATAAAATGAGCGTAACTAAAAGTCTCAAAGCAAAAAAATTCTACCTTTACGGAATTGTGGCTGAAAAGTCGTGACGACCGTCTAACATTGGTACCCTGAAACGTCGGTGACGGGGGTGAAGTCGGATTAGCCGCTGTCACTGTCACAATATTGGCAGTATTGCTTGTATTACCCGACTGGGAAAATACTGATTTGCCTTGTTGCAACGGTGTTTCTTTTCTCGACATCAATTGCTGCAAAACACGAGAGCGAAAAACATTAAATTGCCGTATTACAATGCCGACATTATAATGGCTGAGAAACTAAACTTACCCCTACATGAGCTCTTAGACTACTGACGCGTTTCGCCAAGCTCTTTTGGTCGTTGGCTTCCGTGAGGGTCGTATGCGAGGGTGGAACTGCCGGCTCAGGTGTATTGTTTTCCAACGGCAAAATACCGAAGCTAGGCGTGAGCGGACTCATAGAATTGCTGAACATGCTGCGATAACGTGACAGTCCTTTGGTCCTCGGCGATATCGAGGAACAGTTGCTATAGTGAATTGGCGCATTTTGTGGGGTCTCCTCCATAGTGGAACACAATCGAACCTGAGATACCTGGCCGCCATTTATCAGCGTTGGTACTGTCGTCACGGGTGTCCTGCAATGCGCAAAATAAATTGTTAATAAAAAAGGAATTATTATATCGTATATCATATATTGTATATGTACGTACATGTTAGTGCCGTTCGACATAGGTGAATTGGCGTTATTTCCAGGTACGATAAGATCCGGTTCAGTGAAAGAGTTGGGCGTGGACACGGTACCGTGGCACATAGCGAAAGAATCTAGTTTGTCTAACTGAAAAACCTTGGCGGGATCCACCTTCTCGCCGACGTTACAGAGCTCTTCGAACGAGTGCCAGAGGAAGGGATTCAATTTTAAAGCCAGCTTGTGCGCCTCGTTACCTCTCGCGGTACGCATCATTTTGTAGTAAATCTTCGCTATTATCTGCAGGGAAAAACACGCCTGTTCTCCGAACTGAGTTATTATTTCTTCCAAATTCTTCAATTGTTTGTAATATCCGCCGATTATCGCAGCCTCTGCTTCCGCATACCTAGAAATTTTTGATAGAAAATCAATATTATGTATACTCGCATTATGTACAGCAAGGCGAATGAAACGAGACATCACGTTACTTACTTTTCCAGATCGTAACAACATTTCGCTAGCAGAAACCTACATTGTGCTGTACTAGGCGCCTTCTGCGATAATAAGGCATAAGCTTGCCTAATCCGGCCAGAGCGATAGTAACATGTTGCCAAAAGAAACAAACTTTCTTCAGTGTCCACTGTAATAATACATCAATATCAATATGTATATATACATAAAATCGTAAATTCATTCTTTCTACCAGAATACGACGATAAATCGATTAAAAAAAAGTAGATGATCCTACCTTCTGCACACAACCGTTCCGCCAGGAATATAGCATCTGGATAAGCATAATGATTTAAACAGTGCCATATGGCTGCCTGAAATTGATAATAGAAAATACATTTATCTCGGTGACTGATTATGCAACAGTAATATGAATTATCAAGTAAAAGAGGCAAGATGACATGCAAGAAATTGAGAGAAAGATACTTATAATGTATACTCTGTTAACAATAAATATGTATTATCTATGTTCTTAGATTTCAACGTAATATTAGAAAAACATAGATAGCTACATTATTGCACATTATAGCCCATTATTACACGCATAATGTAATATATCAATGTTACTCAATTAACTCAATAGTCCCTAAAAGCACGTTAAAAGTGTTATCTTAATTAACCATATGTAATGCTATAAACGCTATATAATTCCGGAAACGTTTAACATTGCTATAATCTCTGAATTGATAAGACGGCATACAAACAATGTGTGCTCTATCGCGTTCAATTCTGGATGCCGAACATCTCATCGAACATCTCATTGTTCAGCCGATACATGCGCAATACTCATATTTACTAACATAAATTGCAAACGCAAAATAACAAGTTGAATTTCTTAACAATCTGGCGGACCACGACGGATCTGAACTCTAGAGAGAAGCCACGTTTTTCTTCCGCATTAGATTCTCAGGGGACCGTTTGTCAAAAATTCACAAGTACAAGGAAGTTTCGCGATTATTTATAGCCTAGAGCTCTCCTTCGCTCCGCTCGTTTCTTTGCAGCGAGGCAAACAGACCCGAGGGCTCAGCACACGTCCGGAACATCAATAGAGACGGGTGAGATAAGGAGAGTAGCGAAAAAGACCGTCTCTGGACGAATCCTGCCTCTGAGAGGCGACCGCGCCGTGGAAGTCGTTCGGCGCGATCGAAGCCGTCGGAGGTGCGCGCGCGGACGTCGTCGCGTGGATATGCGGCCCCGATATACGAAATCTCGCATGTCACAGCGGCAACGAGGTCCCAACGAGAATCCAACACACTTTTACTTTTTTCCCCCCCGTCACTCCGTCATTCTCTGTGCCCTGGTTTACCTGCACTGGCTCCTGCACGATCATCGTTCACACCTCGCGAGCGTGATCATAAAAGAACGTTCGGCCCTCCTCGGGCGCGCCTCGGTGAGAATTTAATGGCGAGATATTCCCAAGTCTTCGGGGGTGGCACGACTCTGGTGTGTGTATAAAAATCTCTCAGGAGTCCATCTTTGCTTCGATTCTTTTGAAGCGAGCTCTCGCACGGGTCGAAGGGCCGCCAACCGCGACCTCGCGCGGCGCGCCGGAAATTGGGGGCTTCGCGATCGAATGTTGCGTGCGATTGGCAGTGCGACGAGCGACGCGCGAGAACCAATCGCCTTGCGCGATCTTTGGCCGGAAAAAAAAAGCAATGAGCGCGTTCAGCAGACTAAAGCCGCTCAGTAGCAGTCGAACATGATTGGCTCTTACTTTTAGAACCAACCAATCAACGTAGAGTGTTGATAAGACGAACTCAACAGTTGTGTCTGCTGAACGCGGCCAATATCGATGAAACGAGCGCAGAGCCGCAGAACACACCATCAGCTATTCGATCAAACTCATCTGCATTATTTTGTAGGTGAAATTATTAATTATTTGTAGAAAAAAATTGTTAATTTAAAAAAAAGATAGATTATAATAAATTATATCGCTTTAAACAATTCGGCCGGCTGAATTAATCGCTGATTAATAATTAATTATTTATTAAAATTTGAGCGAAGTCACTCTGGATTATGGAGATTTCTCCGTCTCCCCTATAGCCAATCGCGTCGTCGCGCGAGACGCGCTTGCGCAGATCCGACGAGTTCAAACGGTTTAAAAGCCGACGGTTACTCCGAGTGTTGTCGTTTGCGATCCGTCGTTGGTCGTTTCTCCGCTGCTGATCTTTTCAGTTTTGTTTTGGGAACATGGCCGAGTTCCAGACGCCGCCGAGGGTTACGGGCAACAGGGTGACGGACAAGGCCGAATTAAATACGCCGATAAAAATACCGGCCTCGCCTTTTCTGCGACAGATAGGCTATGGCACCGGTACGTACCTCGCAAACGCTTTTTCCACATTTGCTCCTCTTTTTGCCATCCACGTGGTAGGCAGAACATTTAGGATGATAGACTTTTGGACTTAACTTTGATTAGTTTAATCGGCGATTGACTTAATTAGTGATTAACTTATCAGTATTAATATTTGTTAATATGGAGTTATTAATTTTTTTTGTTTAACTTGTGAAAAACAATGTAAATTAGGAATGATGAATTATATAGATATTTTGCTTCAAGAAATTCTGCTGGTTGGATTACTCGCTGATTAAGTTAGTCAGATATTGGTTGAAGTTAGTACGATTGCTTCCTTATTGTGTTGCTGTGCTTGTAAAATTTTATTAAGAATAAAATCTGTGGAATTGCATTTTATATTTCCATACTTTCTATCAGGAATAGGAGTGTACATGTTGGAAAGATCGCCTAAAGTGGGCTCCGTACGTTCACCATGGGCGGTAAAGAAGTGGCTGAAGGCAAGAAACAACGAGACAAACGATAAGCGTCTTCGATTGGAAGCTGATGTCCTGCGACAATTGAATCATCCCAACATCGTTGGTTTCAGAGCACTCGCCAAGGGATCAGACGGAAAGTCTTGCTTAGCTATGGAAGCGTTGGATATGTCACTTGGTATTTACAAAGTGTTAGCTAACTTGAACATTTTTACGATACCTTTGCACTCGTATTTGACATTTAACGTTGCAAATCAGGTGACACTATCGAGGAGAGACGGGAGATCATGGAGGACGTTCCTTTCCCAGCCAAGGACATTTTAAAAGTGGGTTTTGAAATTGCGAAGGGACTCAAATATCTACATCACACCGCGCACATATTACACGGAGATATAAAAAGTTGGAACGTCGTGGTATCCCATGATTTCAGCAGGGTCAAACTGTGCGACTTTGGAAGTTCTATACCCCTGACAGAATCTTTGGAAATGGATACGTCGAAGGGCGATTTTTGGTATGTCGGGACAAAATGTTGGAATCCTCCTGAGATTGAGCACGGTACGTTTGCTTGTTCAATTATATTATGAGAGTTCCTAACTTTTCAAAATCATGATACGTTGAGCTTATCCACAATCTTTAAAATCACAATTGCTTCAGGAATCTTTCCACACTTACCTTTTAATTTTATGATATTCGTTTGCTTGTTCAATTATACTATGAGAGTTCCTAACTTTTTAAAATCATGATACGTTGAGCTTATCCACAATCTTTAAAATCACAATTGCTTCAGGAATCTTTCCACACTTACCTTTTAATTTTATGATATTCGGGACTGCGATTTTTTTTTTTCAATTCTTAAATTTGTTTTCTTGCAGATGATGGACCAGTGACGAGTGCTGCTGATATTTGGACATACGGCCTTGTTCTTTGGGAAATGATAGCTTTATCGACACCCCACTCTGAAGATTGTGACGAAAATGAATCTCTTGACGAGTCAAACGCGTCGAAGGACATGAAAAATAATCAACTTGACGAATCTGACATTAGTATGGACGAAAGTATGACTTTCCTTAAAGAGATAATGCCGCCTAGATCCAAAAAATACGGTAAATAGTTCTTGTAATTTGAAACGGCCCCGTTAATTATACATAACTTTATTCGAAGTAAATTAGAGTGAATTAAATTAATAAAATAAAATGTGATTTTTTTTTTAGGTACACGTCCAGCTTTACCTGCTATCGACTTGGACAAAGAATATGAAAATGTACTTGAAATATTTTACATATGTACCATAGATTACAAATTAAGACCCAGCGCGAAAGCATTGGTAAACTATTACGAAAAATATGCAAATATTGGCAAAGAATAATTGTAAATTATATTAATCATATATGCATAAAATTTTTATTCATAGTTGACACTAATATTAAAACATTGAGCTAAACTACATTCATAAGATGGTTTGTATAGTTTTTAAAGTGACGCAATGATAAATAAAAGAAAAATTATTACTATCACACTTATGATAATGCAAATCTTGATTTTCCGCTGTAAAAGTAATGTAATCGTTATAATATCGCCCGCTCAAAAATAAGTAAACAAGCAATTAAATATATATATAATGTACCTTTCTATATCTATGGCTCCTCTGTTCTGACTTGCTGAGGTGAACGCGTCCACCGTCGATATTATCCGTAGTTTTATTAGCAAAATATTCAATGTTATTAATTTGTTCTCCCTATAAAAAGATTCTAAATGTCATCTTTCCTAAGTTGTACTTTTAGCAATGTTACACAATTCGTAAGCCATAATATTAACTACTAACGGTGTTTATACTTGCCTGTTCCTCGATCAGGAATGCCATTTCCGCAAATATATCTCTGACCTCTGTGATAGATTTCTCCAATTTTAGGACATCGTTGTGTCTACTTTCTATATCTGATAATTGTTGCCTCGCTATCTTGCTGTCCTCTAAAATCTGCGCACAATCAATTAGATTATTTGACGATAAAAAGATTGTGACACGTGCTGTTGTAATGGCAAATTCATATTTACGTTATCGACAAATAAGCTAGTTTCTTGAGCGTCAAGCATATGGTCCAATTCAACACTTGTAAGCTGCCGCCTTACTATTCAACAAATGGTTTAATTATTGAGTAATGCGTACATAAATTATTATTATAAAGAACACTTAAATTGGTATATTACAATTTAAATTTTAACGATTGTAGTAAAATAAGGATTAAAGATTTATAAATATAAAAATGCTGTAAAAGTGTTATAAGGATATACGAGATATATATTATTTGCGAATATATTATTTTTTCGCAAGTACGCACGTAGTGTACGTTGCTGTTGCAGGAGCAACAGGCACTTATCGTGATATTTTAGTAACGAGGCATTGTAATCTTCCATGATCTCGGAAAACAGTTGCAGCGTAGTCGTATATTGTAACATTCTAATTCTCGTGTATACAGGTTCATCTTGCATTGCGGTCACATCGTCAACGACAGTAATACCTTTTCCAATATCTACAAAGGATGCAAATAGGAATTAATAAATGAAAAGAAAAGAGAGCAAACGCATTAACATACGAATCTAAAATCGAATATTACATAGATAAATACATAAATCTAAATGAGCTGTCTCACGATTGAGATTTTTCATATATAAATTAACATTCTGAAAAATTTAAATTTCTTGCATTAAGCAATTTCTTATTGTAGTTGCAATTATGTAATTTTTATCATATAGCAGTTACCTAATTATATGCATATATATCAATATTATAATTTATTGCATATTGATATTAATAGTACATGCAATCTATATCATATATAATTAATTAAAATACATTTTAGAACTTTGTTAATTAAAATTAATATATTTATGCATACATGTGTCTGCAAGATATGTCGTTTCACTTGTTCAAATATGCAAAATTGATAAGTGCATATATATATGTATGCAATTGTGCATTGGTGTGCGTGTGCGCGAGGACCGAGGATGTGTGTGTAAGTATATCATGTATGTGACATTTAAAACAGTTTATACAGACGATTGGTCACTCAGTTTCCCGCTTATACATGGACGTTGTTGTTCGCCTCGCGCTTCCCGTCACGATAAACGAAATGTTTCACGATAAATTCTCCGCGAGGACACACGCCGACAGCTCGCACTGTAGAAGGACCGTAAAATCATTATCGATACTCGTGCAGAGGATGATAACCTGAAACCCCGCCGCACCTCTATCCGTGGCACGCTATCGTGACGATAAGTTAAGGTTATGTTTACGTCGCGCGGGTGCCGCGCTTGCGAGGGAGAGGAATGATAGCGGGTGCCGCGTTTTGAAATCGTCAGCAATCGTCACGACGACCGCAGTCATGGAATCGCTGCGCGTGTTTCACAGTTTTAAGCTCGACACCCTCGACGAGGGCTGGATCAAGTCGATCTGGGACGCCGAGTTCGTCGTTTACGACGAGCCGCCCGACGAGTCGCTCGAGTACCTGGAGAGCGACGGCGCAAGGCTGCTGCTGCGCGAGTCTCGGGTCGTCCTGAAGGAATGGCTCGCCGCGAACGAGCACGAAACGTCCGAGTTCTCGTGGCAGGCCCTGATGATTCTCAACATCAACGTGCGCAGGCTGCTTGCCATGCTGGGTTACATAATGAAGGCTGGCCAGCACGCCGAGACCGACGAGGATTCCAGGCAGGCGTGCCTGGAGGCCACGAGCCTTTACCTCATGCTCCTCACGATACCGGGCAGCAACGCGTTTAGGGTTTACCATCCGAACTTGTACCAGCGAGCGATCGAGACGCTGAAGATGTCGCAGAGTTTGTTCCCCCCTGTCAGAAGCGGTAAGGAAGTAGATATGATAAATTCCAGCGTCGACGACGACGAGCCGTCGTCGGACCGTCGCGGCCGGACGTTGCATTCCGAGAGATCGAAGCTCGCGCGAGGACTCGATAGAATTATTTCTGATCTAATTGCCATGTCGAAGTCGTTTCGTTTTAAAGAGCACACCGACTCCCTGGACGTCACGATACGCATGCTGCTGGATATCACGAGGCTGGAGATGTACATCAGGTCTCACAACAATTACGGAATAGCGTCTCTGTCCCGTAACGCGTTTGCAGCTCTGCAGGAGCTGTGCAGCAGCAGTCACGGAACTGTCGCCCTGACGATAATGTTAATAGCGCAGTACATGCTGCCCGATCTGTTGTTCCATCACGTGAACGCCCAACCGAAATCTATAACCATTGTGCACGAGGCGGCTATATATTTTCTGAAAAATTTATTGAAGGTTCACGAGCGGGAGACCGTGCAGGGAATCGTAACTTTGATACACCAATTAATGGTGAAGTGTCCGGAAAGATTGGAGGGGCGTCAGAGGCAAGCGGCCGTCGTGATAAAACTGTTGAATATATGTAACAAAGACGTTGTCGTAAGTGTTTTCGAGGACATAATATTATTCTCGCGCAGCGGTAAGATATCTTGCAGATTATTCGCGCAGGAGATTGTAGGGAAGCTTTTAACGGAATCGTCTTTGTCAAACAACGATTTAGACAAGGAGATCAAGCTGAGGATGAGAAAGATTTTGATAGCGATTGTATTGTCCCGTTGTACGGATCGGTCTTCCTTGGTGAGGGGGAAAGCTATGGCCACGCTTGCCTCGTTTTCTGATTGCAACGACGACGCCGACAAGACCATTCTTAAAAGCATGTTCGAAGCTTCAGCCTCGAATAAAACCTTTCCCATGCTTGACGAGCTGAAAGGAGCGTTATTGGAGGACGTTGATCCGTTGCCGGGATCAACCGCTTTAATCGCAATGTTGCTGGACAGAGTCAACGACGAGCGCGCGCTGGTACGACGGAGCGCTTTGAAGATCTCGAGAAACCTGTCCATCATGTTCCCGTCACTTATAAGCAAAATGACGCACGTGATAAGCGATCGTTGCAGGGATCCCACTTTGACCGTGCGCCAGTTTGCCGTGCACGTCCTGTCGGAGATCCTGCAGCAGTTCCCTCACGATTCGGGTCTTCTCGACGAATGGATACAGGCTGTTGTACCGCAGATATACGACATCGAAGCCAAAGTTCAAGAAAAAGTGCTGGAGTGCCTGGGAAACGTATTGATAAATAGAATAACGAACGCTACTATGTACATTCCAGACGCTGCGAATAGCCTGCCGTGGAGGATCCTGGATAGATTGAGTAACCTGAGAATGAGGAAACATTTGTCGAAAGCTTGCAGCTTATGGGTGAAGAACGGCGACATTACCAAGTCTGTGATATCGAATTTGCAGTCGCACGTCGGTACGGATAACACTATAGGCGCGTGGATACTGCTGGCCGCTCTAGCCGAGAATATGAAGATTCCGAGTATAGATAGATATATCGTGGATTACAAGGAAGTCATCCGGAAGAACGATTTCCACGCGAGTTTGGTTCTACACGTTTTAAGGTACGCCTGGTCGGTTTTGAATCGCGATTGCCTCGAGGACCTCTATCAGCATCTTTACAAATGTATTTGCCACTTCGAGATCAATTTCAACTTGATCAGCATTTGCCTGGACATCCTGAGTAGCATATTACGATACTTGGACGCCGTTAAAAGCAGCCATTTGATAGAATCGAACATGGTGGAGCTGATGAAGTTGTCGGAGGCGAAGGTACAGGACTTGCTGGAGGAGAGCGAGAGCTGTACGCAAGACACGGTGAAGATGAGAGCTATATTTACCCTGGGCCACTCGTCGCTCTTGTGCACCAACAAGATTTCGTCGTCGACTTTGCAAATTCTCGGAAGATTACTGTTGCAGTGGGAATCACTGCCGGACACGGTGAAGAAAATAAAAGATCTACAGGCGTCCGCGGTGGTTCTACTTTGTCAGCAAGCGCTGAGAGATCGCGAAGTGGCGAAGGAAGTCACGCCGATACTCGGTAACCTGATGCGCCAGGAAACGAATCCGAACTCGCTGACGAAGACCGCCGTCAAGATAAACGCCGCGAAAGCGCTGGCCGACATCTGCGTGAGATTCACCGCTCTGGTGGAGCCGTACCTGCCGGATTTGTGCATCAGCATGAAGGACCCGAATCCAGCCGTGAGGGAAGCTATAGTGGTGATATTCATTCAGCTGTTGCTGGAGGATTTTATAAAGATGAAGGGACCATTTTTCTTTCACATATTGACGATGCTGTCGGACACGGACAGGATGATACGCGAGCTGACGACCTTCCTAGTGGAAGAGAGACTCTTGATGAAGAACAAGACTTTGATCTCTCAACAGTTTCTAGAGAGCATATATCATTACAACAACTGCCGCTCCCGGAGCGCGTTCTGCGGACACGGGATGCGCGATCAGGAGAGGAAGCTTCTAACGCTGCCCGGGAGAGCGAATCGGGACAAACGTAATGTCATTTACGAATTTATGCTCGAACATTTGGACGTGTCCGCGAAGTCTGAACTGCTTGTGAAACTGACCAAGTACGTACTTCGCGAGATATGCGACGAGAATTCTATCGACGTCACGACCGAGGAGGGTGCGTGCGTCTTGAAGGACACGGTGTTCATAATTAACAATAATCGTATGCAACCGTCGTCCCTCGTTGAGAAACACAGGGGTGATACGTCGGAGCTTGATGACACGACCTCGAATCCCTCGAGTACGCCTAACAACAACGCCACGAACGTCATTATAGCGGCAATGAAGAAACATAATTTGGATAATTTATTACCTACGTTAATTACGCTTAAGAAAAAGCTGGCTGCATTGAAGTCTCCCTTGGAGGACGACGTAGATGGTCTGCTATTCAAGATTTACTCGGAATACGAAAAAGAGCATCTGATAAACTTATTAAACGAATATCCTGAATTGGAAAAAGAAATGGATTGTTACCAACGGTATGTATGTCTACAAGTGACTGTAGATTACTTTATTCTGGTACAAAATCTCTCGTTATAAAATTCTTGTGCATTGTGATATTTTTTTAGATTCTTTTTTGCGCGAAAGATAAAAATTATCTTCGACTTATACCATTTTATGTGAAATACTTCTTTTCTTGTCTTCTGCGAAATAACATGAATATTTGATATGGTATTTAAAGACTTGAAAACATGTATGATGTGTTATTATAACGCAAATTATTTTGTCAGTACAGATTTCTATATGTATTAATGTAATGTTTCAGGAGACTGAAAGACAAAATTAATTCAGAGAACAATGACGGTAAAAGCAGCAGTTCGTCACCTAATGTAAATAAGGAGCTGGCGGGAATATGTAAGCAAACGACACCCCGAGTTCTACTTAACCGTATTTCACGCTCAACGATATCGTGCTGTAAGAGCAATGAATCAGTAGATTCCGGTAATCGCTCGCAAATCGCATCAACTTACGACGCGTTAATTAAAGGTTCGTCGGTGCATCCGGAAAGATCGTTGCTGATACAAACGCCACCTCCAGAGCCGAGCTTCGGTACCAGCACGCCTATATTGACGCAAAATCTAGATTCCTATTCCAACGAGTCTCCCGCTCAAAGAATACGCGTGAAAAGGCCCTTGAGCGACCAAGAAATATCGCCGGATATGTCTCGACGTAAAATTCTAAGGGACAGCGTGAGCTATGATAATTTCGATCTCAGTTTCGAACATTAGAGGAGTCATCCACGAAATCTACGTACAAATCTACCTACCTCGTAACTTTCGCTGCACGCGAAAAGCCGTCTGCGAGATCGTGCACGTGCGAGTCTCCAATTCTTTTTGTAAGTCTATAAATAGATAGATAGATATATATATATATATATATATATATATATATATATATATATAAAAGCAATTATCGGAATCTATTATATAATATATATATTAAATGAAATTCGTATACACGTTGGATACTGCCACTTACCCTTATTTGTATGCGACAGGATATTGTTATGCAAGTTCTTCACGATAGAAACGTTTTCGACTATAAGATGGATCAGAGCGCGTATTTCCTCGGCCTACATCAACACGGTGTGTCTCAATTATTTCGATTATGAAAGAGTGCAAGGTACACAGTTTTGAACTGGATAGCGTTTATACGTACTTCGTCGAGCAGCTCCTTGAGCTTTTTATTTTGAGCTATTTGAAGGTGTACGTCCTGCAAGAAACCTCTGCCAAAGGTACTGCTGTTACTTCGGCTCTGGAGAAGTTAGTAATATGGTCATTATATGGCGATGTTATACGGCTGTTCGTACAGTTTATTTGCATGTGAGCATTTATTAATCGCAAGCGAGAAGTGAGTGACAAACTCTGAATTAATTCTGAAGCGAAACTTTTATTTGCACACATGAATCATATGCGAAGGCACTGTTCGAGACAGTCGGTATATTCAACAGCCGAGGCTCAAGGTCTTTTCCTTTTCAACACAATTCTAATAACTATAGAAAAAAATACGAATACTAACGGCACGCAAATCGGGCATACGATCGCGAATCATGACGAGTATTCCTTTAGAATCGGCATGGAACTGATAATTCTGTGAGTGGAATAAATACGGTATGCTTCGTTATCTTTCTTATCAGTGCACTATGAATATCAGGTAAAATTCGTTCTGCGGCTTCGTACATCGTAGTCGATATATCGTCGTCGACGGAGAAACACTCCACCACGAGTGTTTCTTCGACTGAAACGCGTGACGTGCTTCCAAAGTGCACATAGGTAGAAGATACTTTGCATCTGAAATGAAATAGGAAATGAGCACTTGGCAACTGTGCGCCAGAAGGCCGACGCGCGATTATACGTTTCTTTAATTTATTAATTCCGTAAGAGAGCGATATAATATTACGTTGATGTTAAACGTTTTGTTTTTCTTTGTCAAATAATACTAAAGACGAAATAATTATTACAGTCTCAAAAGGAATTTTTGTTAAATGACACTGGTCACCATTAAATTTTTCCGTCTAGAAATTTTTTCTTTTCATTTTTTTTTTGATATTCAAATCGATATTTGTATTTAAAACAGAATTTGATAGAAAAACAAATCTTTGACATTGACTTTATTTTTAAGTTTAAATTAGCTTCTAGCGATGAAGAACTGCCTATTATTTTTTCTTTATAAAAATATATATTTATAAGTTTTTTTATGAATCAACGAGTGCTTTGAAATGAAAGTACAAATGTAAAATTATTTTAGTTACTTTGACATTTAATAAGACATTTGAATTATCTAGAAACTTTTTATATTTATTATAAAAAGTATAAAACAGAAAAAATATTTGTTTTAAATAATGACATAACACAAGTTCAAAAGTCTCGTTAAATTGTTTTTGCTAAGTCAATAATAGATTGCTTTTATTATTATAACGAAACAATATTTTAATTATTTATTAGTAAGAATTTTATTGATAAAAATATGTGAACGTAATTTATTGCGATAAATTTAGTTCTATTACAGTATCATCATATAGTTAGTAAAAAGTTCGTATTTTAAATTTCGTATTTTATGTATTCTTCATTTAAACGATATTTAGTTTTAATATGCTTCAATTTGTGGTGTCCCGAACTATTCTGTGATAATGCGCGAAGCAAACTTGGCTAATTATTCATTATTACATATATAGATAGTATAAGTTACTTATATAGCAAAAGAAAATTAATGATAAATATAGTTAGAAAGAAGTACAAACAATTCAGCAATAGTTGTATAAAATTATATGCGCACATAATATATTTCATGAAGGGATAATAATCAAAGTTGTTTCGTAATGGAGTATTCAGTATATAACATTATATATTATTAGACATCTGTTTTCTTTATAGAGCACTTTATTGATTTTTTGCACTTTTTCGTTAACAATAACGATAACTACACCTAATGAACCGTGTGCTGTTTGTTAGGAAGACAGGAGTACTTATTATTTTTCTACAAAGCTAAAATTATTACAAAATATTTAAATATTATATTGAAGTAAAATGTTTAAGTATCACTGTGTACTCTAATTTCATTTAGAAGTTTATTTTTCGATAACCGAAATGTAATGTACGCGATATGCGATATTTCATGCGTTGTAATTTTTCAATTGCCTGGTGTGCATCGATGCTATTTTATAATAAAATGTGTTCTAAACAAATGTGACAAGTACAACTTTATCGTCTCACACATCCCTTACATAAGAAATAGATAAAAGATCTGCGCTTTATACCTGCATAATAAGAAAATATATATCTCAAGGCAAATCAGTCAGTCTTATAAACTCGTCAATTTCAATAAATCAACTGATAATGCTTTTCCGATAATTATAGTCAGTACACTTATTCTGGAGACAGACTGCTGACACGTTGAATTTTCATTGCATGCAATTGCATGAGACATTGGACTACTGTTAATAGGTGAAGTTTATAAAATCTATGCATTATTACAGTGCAATACAACAGAAAGAAGTAGATACATTATTTTTCGACGAACACAACATTCTGACGTCACTTTATACGTCTGGCAATAGAAAACTGTATTAAAATATTTTTATCAAAATTTACAACGGAACGGAATGGTATCATAATTATGTACACTACATAACAATAGGTCTGTCTGTTTTAATCGCACTTTTTATTTTACTTTCTGTACTTAAAATCAAACTGGCTTTGGAGAGAAGAACGACATAAACAAACAGACCTAATCACTTTTATAAAGACGGATTCCTGCTCACAGTCTCTATTAATATAATCGACTTTTATTTACGCTCGTTAGCGTATCCGCTAATATTACTACATGAAATTAAATTTCTTTTCATTGTCACATCTTTTGCGTGCTTAGTGTGATCATTGATATCACATATGCAATATAAAACGGCGCACGAAAAAGAATAGCCTAATTTTATTTCCAGTGACAATAAGAAGTTCATCAGTAATAAAAAAGATATATATTATGCTTCGCATTCTTAATATTTATATAACATTCTTTAATATATATAATAAAATAATAAAATAACTTTTCACATTTAAACATTACTATAACATTCTTTTATCAGTAATAAAATTCTTATCGATTCCAAGACCAGACTACCCTTTTTCATGACACTCTATTTGTGTACGTTACATCCTGCTTAGAAATCTATGTGATCTTTGAGCCGAGCTCATCGAACAATATTTCGAGATTCTCGATATGGTAGTATTAGGATAGGAGTATTAGTATAAGTATCGCTAACAGGATGCGGTTCGCACTCTCACTTTATCCCTCAGGTAATTGGCGACCTGCGTCTGCGAGTGTCGGACGGCCAGCTGAAGCGGCGTGATGCCTTCCTGATTTACGAGCAAAGGATCAGCCCCCGCTCCCACGAGCTGCCTCGCAACCGTCATGTGTCCCGTCAAGGCTGCCGCATGTAATGCACTTTCGCCGTTCTGAAACCGTAAAGAAACCTAATAGTTACTTGCGCATGACAGAAATTATATATGTGTAGAATTATATATATAAAGTTATATAATTAAAATTAGCTTAAAATTATACACGAATTTTTAGGTCGGTCAAAACTCCCATCGATAGACAAGACTACTTCGCAGAATTGCCTCGTCGATTTTTTCCTCCAATTCTCGCTTACCGGGAGCACGCCGAGCGAAGGACGGTACTTGAGAAGCTCGCCGATGACTGCGGCGTGACCCTTGTGGGCGGCTTTGAAAAGCGGGGTTGCGCCGTCCTGTGAAAGGAAATTGTTCGCGATGCACAATCCACGTGCACAATAGCAAGAGCTCATTTTCGGCGATTATACGACACGCGATCTACGCGGGACTCACGTGTCTCGTGGCGTCGACCTTCGCGCCGGCTCTCAACAGCCTCCTGACGACGTGGTCGTGTCCCATTTGCGACGCAATCCAGAGCGGCGTGGCACCGTCCGTTCTCACCGCATCCGTCTTCGCCCCGTGCTCCAGGAGGACTTCCAGAATACGGAGGTGGCCGTTCTGAGCGGCGATAAACAACGCCGTGGCACCGTCCTAAACAAGCCATAATGGTTTCTTAACTTTCTCTCGCATACTAATGTCGCGCTGCCATTCCAAATGCATATCATACATAAAGTAACGTGTCCGATTGAGCCGTATTGAATCGTTCTTAATCTTCATAAATTTAATGCCGATTAAATTCGATTTATATTTAATGGAATAACTGAACTAAGAAATTTCGATGTTACTCGTAGAGCTAAATATTCAAACGCCTTCAGTCGATTACACTAAGAATTGTAATTGGGTAATAGGCACAATTTGAGCGCGTTTTCTTACCTTCATATGGGCGTTCGGACTGGCGCCTCTCTCTATTAAGCCCTCCACGACATCCAGATGACCGTACTGACACGCTACGAAGAGCGGCGTGCCACCGTCCTGAAATCAACGTGGGACATGTTAGCGTTAAAGCAGCGAGATCATATTACACAGTCGCGCTAAAAGCTCTTCCGTCCCATCTACTTACTATGCTGCACGAATCCACGATCGCGCCGTGTTCCAAAAGCAGACCCGCGATGTCCATGTATCCGCCTTGGGCGGCGAAGAACAAAGCCGTTGTCCCGGTCTGCGAACGCAAGACAAACGCAAACGTTAAGTGTAGCCGTCTACGTGTAGACGATCACGTCGTCTTGGACGACTGCCGCAATAATATACATTTGGATCAATTTATCTCGAGCATCTTAAATATTTTTTCGAATGAATTATCTTCAAGAAATTGAATTGTATGAATTTACACGGTTTTGCAGAGTTCATTGTTCGTGTAAAATGGATGGAAAGAACTTTTTCTGCGGCAATTTCTTTTTCCAATTAATTATTTTATTTTCTCAAGGAAATAAATGTCTTGAATATTGTTTTTCTTTACCTTGAAAATCGAAACGCTCAAGGTAAACGGATCATTCTGCACATTTGCACGATCTAAGATCAGGAATATCGCAAGGTCGGAAATTCTTCGCGACAGAATGTAACAGTTTCTATACAGAACGCAGAGATAAGCACGGCGAGACGAGAGAAGAAGAGAATCGATGATGTACAGTTTTATCTCCGAGAGAGGATAAAATCGAAGTTCCTACATCTTCCTACATAACTAATTTAAACAATGCTGTAGATATGTCTACATTATTTAAACAACAAACTCTGATAAAATTGAAGATGCGTGAAATTAAAAATGGAATTAGAAATAGAAAAAGATCAATAGTTCTTCCCATTGTAAAGTTCTAATATGCGGGGATAAGAAGGATGACGCGAGTTATTTCGTCGAAAAATATTTATGAAAGGGGCATACCGAATGTAATAATATGCGCCGTAATTTCATTATGAAAGATGCATCGCGATGCTTTGGCGCGTGCATTGAATCGCACAGAGAATTCGACGTGACGTCGGTTGCCACTTAGCGATATGCAAATGTCACGTACCCTCCCGTGACCCACCCATAATTTATATCGACGGTAAATCGACGTAACATGTGGACGTGTAGTCGGCAATTGCGTCGACTGCCGTCATTAATAACAATATCGAATAGCATTTTACTGGCCAATGTGAAGGAGAAACGTCGATTTCCTTCGGAGCACGATGGGCATTCGGATACCAACTTCTCTTTACGGCTCTCTTACGCCCAACTTTCTTCCATTGCTTGCACCTGTATATGTTTATCCGTCCGTATAACACGAAAGGGGAAGCTACGATATGTCATGCTTAACGGTAAACTTTAGCGACGAGAACCGGTCGCAAAGCGGCCTTGATATTTCGAGCAAATGTCAACTCGAATATCTTCTGACGAAATCAGAAGTTATCGCGAAGCGCGCGATTTAGAAATTTTCCTGTTTATTTCCTTATTTTTTTCTTTCATTTTCCTTTTTCCCTTTTATTTCCTATATTTACGATCAATACAAATATCGTCCTATCGAAGGTATAATATTAAACAAACTAAATACATTAATTTGCCACTAATTAATTTTTATGTATACGTAGAAGTAGAAGCTATATGACTTTATTTTTTACACTATCGATCGGTTATTCAATCCAATGTAACTGTAAAAGATTATCTTGTCGGTGTTCCTTAGAACATCATTGCGATTATTAATAAACCCATCGTTAGAGTGCTAAAACTTGGCAGCCGCAATAAACTATCGATTTCTGCGAAGCGACCGTGTAGTACCGTTTTACAATACAATATACTTGTCCTTCACCCGATAAAGATAATGTCTCGCATTGAAGCGTGACTATCGGCCACTCGAAGCACGTGTCGTGCTCGGATCGCGTAAATTTTCGAAACTTTCGTCGATCGCAATTCCTGGCTAAACTATTTAGCTGCGAAATACGGGCCTCGAAAGTACGACGAGGCAATTAGAATCCCAGCGTTACGCTTTCACGAGGGAAGATAAATCCTCCTGGACTGTCGGACGATTTCGATCGTATCCTACGGGCGGCGGGAAGGAGCCGTAAAAGGCAAATTGGGAGTGAGAGGTCGGTTAGAACGAAACGTTGGTAAATTGTCAAGTTCGTACGGTGATCTTTGAAGTAAATGCAGCGACGTTCGACACACTTCCTGGAAGAGATTTAAGAAAGAAAATTAAAACACTCTTTTTGACGGGTACAACGCAAATAAGATCTTAAGATTATAGAATTTAAAGTACGTTCACAAGAATATCGCGAAAACATACAAATTAAAATTCTTCGTCGCGCGGCACATAAAGTATCTCTCTCAAAGAGCTCCCTTTGCAAGTCCTTTCGAGAATAGCATGCCTGAGGAATTGTAATGAGATCTACAAGTCCTGTTTAACGTTATCCAAACCTCTCGAAAGAGGAATAATACAAGCTACGCGCAATGGGCAACTATTTTTAATTTTTTATTAAAAAATTAAACCAGTTTTTATTTTTTTTTTAATTTCTACAGATATATTTATTATTTTATTATTAAAAAACTAAACCAGTTTTAATTTTTTAATTGCTACAATATTTTATTACAAATTTAATTTCTTATTTAATGTCCACAGGTATACCGACTTCTCAATTGCGTGATTTATTTCGAGGCTCTCTTTCGCATACGAGCCTTAGGCGCGCCATTTAAAGAGCAATCCACTGGACCTGACGCGAGTAAAATGCACTTTCACTGCCGTAAAAGCTCGGTCGAGGGAGCGGCGAACTCGTATAGCTTTACCCGTTATGTATCCTGCTGTTCCACACCCTGGCGCGAGGCCGATCGTATCTCAGATTAATCCTTCGATATTACTTCCGGGGGAAAGAGACTATACGGGAAAAGACCGGAAACTTTACGCTTCCGCTTTCGCGCCACTTTTTTTTCTTCTTTTTACAGCTCCGCTCTTCCGCGCGTCCCGTTTGGCGAATTTTTTTTCTTCTTTTTGCAGCTCCGCTCTTCCGCGCGTCCCGTTTGCAACCTTATTCCCGTTTGGCGAACCTTATTCTGCTGTTTTTTTTTTTTTTACAACTTGCAGCGTATCTCCCTGCCGGGAAACGGGCCGCGCGGTGCCGTGGAGTTACGCCGCGCCGCGATGCGTGGCGAGCGAAGCGGGGACGTAACATACCCTATCCATTACCGAACCGCAGAAATTCTATATAACGCGACGATCAACCTGTCACGTGTGGTCCGCATCGCCGCCGATCCGGACGAGACGCGTTCCTTTCGCTTCGGCGATCATGCGTGAGGAAACGCGCGCAGAAATCCGGTCAGCCCGAGATCAAATGCCCGACCCGTATTCGTCAGAAGCTATCAAGTTATCAGAAGACAACTGCATCCAAGCAGATCTAGAAATTGAATATAGAGACATTTTTCAGAAAAATTCGCTTGCTAGACAAAAAAAATCTACGATTGTTACAAATGACAAATATTTTATTCACAATAATTCACAAATGTGTATAAAACTATCCAATCTTTGATAAAATAACTCCGCAAAGAAATAAGCTTTATGCAAACTCCTTTATCTTTTTCTTTACCTCCTTAAGATCTGTAGAGTTTTCGTTTCATAGGAATATTGCGAAATATTTATCGATATAAAAATTCAATATCTTTATACCTCAATTCTTAATACGGATCGCAAGAGAAGTAGATCTGAATCGAAGATGCGAGTTGAAAATCTGATCGTAACCCAGAGAGAAGTCCACCACGGCGCGTGCACAGCGGTACCGTATACTTTATAACAGCTTACGGATGCAAAGCCCGCCGATTGAACATCGGTCCCAAGTAGGGCAACAAAAGGTCAGTTATTTTCGTTTGGCGAACGCGCGGCGCCGATTTTAATTAAACTAGCCGGGGCAAAAACGGCCGAATAATAATTAACAATAAATGGCGCGCGATATCCCCGTGTATTAAATACGAGATTGATTGGCGAGATTGATTGGTCAAATAGCCTTGATTGGTACGAAGCTATATACGATCGCTGCAATTAACGTCTCTATTCATTGACGACAGTGTCACAGCCCACACAAGATCCATACAATTTATCGGAGGCTGAGTCGGGATGACCTGACAGGTGTCGTTCACCTTCGCCTTGTCCATTTTTAGACGATCGATAATCGCGGGTAGATTTTCAGACATCGTTCCACTGAGAAATCCTTCTTTCGAACTCTTACTCTCGCATTCGAAAGTTATGGAAGTCATGATTGTAATAAAAGTTGGAGTTTACGAAGAAATGACAGATCTGTTAATGAGTTCGAAAGACTTACACTTAACAAAATGATCAAATATTATACTTGTCCACCGAGATACAATCAATCGCAAAAAATTGCAAGCGAACTTTACACAACGGGATATCATGTATAAAAATTCATGTGTGTGAAATTTATTAGAAATAAAAATCGATATGTCTATAGACATATTTTTCATAACAATCAAATATTCAATACTTTCCAGCAATAGATCTTTTCTGAAGAACTTCAAGTCAACAGTTTCTTAGAAAAAGTACGATTTAATATTGATAGCGCTTTCTCGTAACGATAAATCTATAGATAGAAAAATTCTTAAAGCACACTTCCCTGCAGCAAGAAAAAATATTATCTATTTCCTGCCCTCTCTAATGTTCTATAAACGAGCACCTTACTGCCGCACGCGCGATTTTCCTACGTATCGCGATGGTACTTGCAATAGTATGGATAACAGTTTAGATAGATTGTAGACACCCAGTGTCAGCGGTAATTCCTGAACTTCCACGTTGCGTGTCTTGCACAGGCACTCGCGCTATTAAGCGGCATTAGAATCACGCAAACTTGCACGCACGAATGTTATAGCACAAGCTCACGGTATGCCTGGGCAACCTTGAAATATTTTATCCGTATTTCTTGTTTTCCTGCAATTCGTTTCTCACCTCATCGCGATATTTAAACTGCAAGTCGTTAACAGGTCACCGTTTCAAAATCAATGCGACATTGAAATTCCAACGGCGCCGCGCGGCTTTTCTAGATTTGAGATAAAATATATACACGAGTTTCTCTCTCCCTCCTCCTTAAAATTATCGCTTTACGCCAATTACGGTTGCGGGAAATTTATTAGCCGATTGCTACGCGTATACCGATAAATTGATATGGAAATCGAAATGAGATACAATTACCTCTTTAAGTAACGGTTTCGGGATCCCGGGGTATTAATTTAAAGAGGATCGCGTTTTCCAGTCCATGAAAATGTTCTTTGGATTCTCGATCCGCCGATTGCGTAAGACGACGAACGCGCTTAACGGGTTTTTAATGAACGTTTGCGTAATTCTGGGCTGAACGCGACGTCGTCATCGTTTACGCATCTCGGTAGGAAGAGCGCAGACCGTATGATCAACTCGATCGTCGAACGTTACACATTCCTATTTCCGAGCACATTTACTCATCATGTAATATTCTGTCTCTCTCGCGCGCGTTTCTAATAGTGATTATATCGTTTGAAACATATTTTGTCAATCACTGTATCTTTAAAAAACAATATTTAATATTTTCAATTTTTATATTATATAAAAAGTACGATTAAAAGAATCAAAATCCGTGATTTCTGAAAATGCTCTGTACATTGAGTACTTTTTTCTCAGTGTAGGTCAGACTTTCTGTGATGTGAGAAATGATCTCTCAATTTAAAAATATTACTAAAGATTAAATCAGATTTTTGTCGTGAAAGAGGCTTGCTCTCCCTCAAACTTTTTTGTTCTTTCATTTTTCGAGATATGCAGTAACGTCGGTCCGTCCAACTCGGGCAATCCTGTCATCGAGATTTGCATACAATGCCATAATTCTAGATGGCACCGAGACACCGAGGGAGAAAAAGAGAAGCGTGCGGGTCTGACGATAAATCCTCTTGAGACACTTAAAAAAAGGATACTCGACAGCTTCCTGGTGCACCGCGTGACGGGCTTTTGTCTCGCTGAGACCCGCGTGCGCTTAAAAGTGATACAACGCGTCACAAGACGATGCTCTAGGAAGTTTCAAAAATTCTATTTTGATGCCACGATACTCGGAACGAGTGGTATCTAAAGATAGGATCTTCAACAAGGTTCTCAAGTCGGAATTTCTTTATGGAATCTTTGCTGAATTTAAAAAATCTTACTTTTTTTAACTGTCACAAAACATAATGTTTGAGTTATAAATATAAACGGCTTAAAACGGATAGAACTTTTAACAAATTAAGTTTTTAGAACGCAAATAGAAATTTTATTTAGTTATAAAATTCTAAATTAATAAATATCAATTGTAAAATTTATATTAGGATATTTAACATAAAATACTTTAAAAATCATGGAAACGATACGTGATTTTTATTGCGAAAAAACCATTTCGACATCGGTCGAAGAACTCCTTGAAGCAATTACTACAAAGTGATTATTATGACATTTCGCATACTCTGTTCGATCCTTTAATCAAACGTATTAAATACTTGAGAACCGTTTTACAGCGGTGATTGAATTGCAGATGGTCTCATGACTGCGATATTCGATACCGGTTTTATCACGATTATCAATGTTAATGTCTGTACGAAAATAAATGAAATACGATTCTGAAGACATGTTATGAAACATCCTTCTATCTTCTTTATAAAGATTAAACGTAAAAACATAGCATATAGGAAAAAATAACGATAAGTATATAAATTGTCGTACTATTCGTACGTCATTACATATAACTGTTTTACGGCCGTGATTATGATCATAAACGATACTTTGCGACGATTAGAGTACTCTGAGTTACACGCTACATTACTCGACGGCACTCGATGGTATTTTCGTAGATAAGTTCGCGTACACAAAGTAACAAAATTCTCAAAATATCACTTATCTCAATGACTATCTGTCACAATCTTGTTGTTAGTAAGAGATAAACTGTACAACATAGATAAATCGTCTGATAGTATTCTCGTTTATACTCAACTTGCGAGCAACTTGAAAAATTAATAATAATCTTTTACAGAACCAATATTTCTCTTCAATAAATATAAATAAGACCAGAGGCTACCCTCTCATTTATCGTCCTGTAATACGCTAAAATTGATAGATGTACTATGAATCTTTGGGTATTTAATGAACGGGAGCGCGCACGTGTCGTCTACTAATACGATTAAGGCGGGTCTCATTCATTCATAGATCGCTCAATCTTTGACATAAGGTCGGAACATACCAGCCTCTTGGCATTGGGGTCCGCCCCTTGGTGCAACAGCTCAGTCACGGCGTCGATGTGGCCACCGGCGGCGGCTAATATCAAAGGTGTCGTGCCATCCTGAAAGAAAACCGACCCCGTTAGCAAAACACTCCGCTCCGACGATTCAATTATAGACGCGAAACTTTCCCGCCCGGTGAACGCATACCGGTGAATGTATGCCGGTGTACATTTTCTAATCGATCTTCTCGCGAGCTATTAAGATTCGCGTCCTAAGTCCGCTAAAGCAATTAGCACACGTATACACTCATGTCGATATATATATCCGCGATGTCTCGTCAAAAAGCAACAATTTGCACATAAAAAGATGTTTCCTAATGTCAGTATGTATTTAAAAAATCGACTATAACGCAAAGTTTTACAAAACAGTGTACGGTGTTTCGAATGGACAGAAAAGAATCGCGAATGGCAGGAAGTACCATCAACGCTCGATGACTAAACAGACATATGGCGATTCGAGTCAGCTCTGACACTGACACAATTCCACGTGGATGAGCTCGCAAAAAAAACTACGCTGGTGTAAAACCGCGTTCGGTCTCCAGGCCGAAAAGTGGCACGATTAGTGTCCGCGCTGATCTAATAAACCACTTTCGAGACGCCGAGAGGAGTGTGCAACGTTACTCGCGCGCTGCTCGCTCCTCATTGTCATTTGCATAATGAGTCGGCCGACAGCGAGGAGAGAAAATCGCGCTTTTGCCGCGATATCGCCGATCTATCACGAGACCATTGCAATCAGGAACGCGAGTTCCTCTGCCTAATCGATTTCCGGCAGCAATCTCAGGTGATCGTATTGTGTTGAGCTGATAAAACCGACTGGGCCCAACTAGATCGCGTTCGCAAAAAGACACATACTATATAATATTATCTTCCAACTTCCTTTTCACTCCAAATTCCACATTCTCGCTCTGGAAAATTGACGTTCCATTTCGATTATCGCGAAGCTTTCGATTTAGGGAATCGTATCTGACAATGAGAAGTGATCGTATCGCGAAACTGAGGGTGTGTTACACGGCACTGACCTTGTCCTTGCAATCAACGTGGACGCGTCCGGAATCCAATAAAATACGAAGACGTTTGGCGTCCCCGCGTGCCGCCGACAAATGCAGCTCCACGTCCCAAGGCGATTCTTTCTGAAAAAGTATAAGAGCCAAAGGTAACGGGTTAATAAAACGCTAATTAAATTCTCATTTTCTAGTTTACGTAAGACAGTTGCGATCGGAGCAACGCGAATGCAGAAAGTGTCTAAAAGTTTATGCCTCGAGATTGTATCGAAACCATTAACATTGTAATAATATAAAATTGAGAAAAGAAATCAACTTTCTTTGAATTTAGAAAATATATAAAATTAATTAATTAAAAAAGTTATATATATTAATAAATGACAGGGTTATATTAATAGTTAATGCAAATAAAATCTGAAATTAATTCTGAATTAATTAATATAAAAAGCCAAGAAGATTCAATTTCGAAACTATAGGAAAACTTTATAAATTCGATCCCATTTGGAATAATCCCGATCTCTTTAGATTCCTATACAGAATTTTAATCGCATGACTTTTTATGTTTTTATCAATCCAGTTAACATCAATTAGTTTCGAGATTAATATCGTCAATTTAGTAACATGAAACAAATTGTTTTCAATCATAGTTTACCGAAGAATATTATCGTACATATCCGAATCTTTTCCACATCTAAATAATAAACATATATTCCTACATCAGAGGTCCGAATATATAAACCGTGCATTGGATACGTGATAGAATATAAAAACGGTAAATATGAAGGAGAGCTTGTCAGATCGTTGGAACCGTCTAAAAGCTCGTAAAATATTTTTAGCACCTTCATAATCTCAAAGATATGCTCGTGGGTTGTCATTGAGATCGATATCTCTCAGAATCGTGGATCCTTTATTCCCCGCGTTTACGACTTCTAACGGTGAACGCAAACACAGCGCAAACGCTTTTCCAGCGTGAGTACTTATCTTCGCGGTCCTTCGCCGCGATGACGATCGAAATAATACGTCGACCTTCGTTTTCGAGTGTTTATGGAGTGATTCGTCTCGCGAACGGTGCAAACACGTTCTCGGAGAGAGAAAACATATCCCGCGTGATTTCTCGAGGAATAAATGCCTGTGTGGCGGGTCGCTCCCGCGGATTTATGTCTTAACGGAATTCGCGCTCCGAAATATTTCGTGGAATTCCACGGACGGGCGGGGAAGACGAGCTTGTAGACCCGATATTTGTAGCTTTGTACCCGTTAGCCCGTAGTTTATTGATGCGCATCACGGATCGCAAACGTAAAGTTGCAGAACGCGTCGGATTGTACGTTCAATGGCGCGGAAAAACCTTATTACGAGATTTTGCGGCGATACCGTTCAGCAGCGAGGCAAGTTTCCTTCGGATATGTGGAACACGAGAAACAAATCGTCTCGTATCACGGAAATCGTGATATTATGATACATTTTCCATATAATGCCGCAGTTAATTTTCGAATAATTTTTTCAAATGAAGAAGCAGGCAGCGAAAGATACAAGCACGTCTTGTAGAAACTAATATTATTCTTTGTCATAAAGTCATAAATCATTTGCAAATATAACAGAGTTAAGTATGAAGTCTAATAAAGAAAAAGAAACGGTAAATTTATAATTTTTTTAACATTGAAATTTTTGTTATATTAGAAAATAATTATTAAATATAATTATAAAACTTAGAAGATAATTTAATTATGGAATCTCAAAATTATAAGATTAACGTAATCATGATACTATTGGGTTGGCCAATAAGTCCGTGCGGTTATTTATAAGTAACATTTATAAGTAAAAAATCGCACGGACTTGTTGGCCAGCCTATTAAAATATTCAGCATTGATTATCATATCTACGCAAAATCTTTTTCATCCTCTCACATTGCACGAATTTTACAGCACACATTAAACTGTCAGCCGTTCCATATTCGAGCAAGTCTTTTTCAAGTGCTCAATGAATCGACGATTTATTCTAATCGTGCGTACGTGTAATTTATATATAAAACATCGTAATTACATTCAAAGCACATCAATTTTGAGATAAATGAAATAACTTGTTCCACAACTGCTATTAAATAAGATATTAAATAAGTTACATTTCACATGTTATCATAAATTCATAATCAGAAAGTTATTAAATAAATTATCTCACGTTTTGTTATAAATTCATAATTAGATTTGAGATTCAAATTGATACGTATACACGTGCTGTATTCTACGCCTAACAATTTCACGTAAAATTTCGTACCTCTGCGTCGCGAGCACGTGTCCTCGGCGGCACTTCGCGGAGCTGCTATACTTTTCTCCGCAGTCTCGACCGTAATTAGCGCGCGCGGCCGACGATTAAAGCTTTAATTAAAATATCAAAACAACGTATACGCCGGCAACGGCATGATTCTCGGCAACGGCATACGTGATACTTTTTCCCTGTCATACATATTCGTGTTTAATTTGTTATGAAGTTCTCATATCGAAATTTTAAATAGTGTTGTCGTAATTATCTTCAAAACTTATTTTAGAATCTGACTCGAAGTATTATCTGTAATGTATTTCTTGAATTTAAAGGTCGCTTTAAATTTAAATAATCTAATAGTTCGCGTCAGATGTCAGAATAGAATTTATACTTTGTACATATTCAAATGTTCTTCAAATCTATGAAAATCTTAAATTATAAATAGGAACCTTTCCTGCATACTTATCGCTTAAATGTAACATAAAAATTATGCATGTGTAAATCGTTAATTTGTTAGATTTTAAATGTCGAAAAGTATATTATATAGCAAGAGTCTGTAATGCGTTAAATCTTTCGAATTCCTGCGATTGTCGCGGATTTATCGTGTTGTTAACAAGCCTAATTCGAGAGGTCTGATGTAAATCTTGCGTAACGCAGATAGGGAAATTATGATGAACAAGCTATTAAGCGCCGACGTCGCGTCGGCGATGTGACCGGCTCTGAAGCCGACTCTACACACCGCTCGATATTATGCAACGCGTGTCACGAACAATATTGCGTTGATAATGTCTATCCGCGGTCTGTAAACTCAAGTACATACGTTGCAACTATGACAATTACGCGATAACAATTGCCAGCGGATTAAAGTGCCGCGCTCGTGTCGTTTATTCCGTTTCGATCTTGCTGAAAACATCGGATAATCGGCCGTTATATCCTCGCGGTCAGTTTTCTACGGAAATATCCGGGTCGGCAGGCGCGATCGAGCGGCGCCTCGGCCGTGACAAACTCCGACTTTCGTTTTTAATCGCGCTCGCGCGCAGGTGCACCCATTCATCGTCGCGAACCAGAAATAACGCGCGCTAAAACGAGAGATAAGACGTATGTTTCTTGTCGCGCTTTTAATACTCGACGTTGTACCTCGAGTTTTTCGCTCGCCCGATGCCATGAATCACACATCACCCTCGATGTCGCGCAACGCGAAGGATAACAATTGAATAAAAAGTATCAAGGGCCGATCGCGATAACAGCGATGTTTTCTCTCTCTCCCGGAAGAGAAAACAATCGACTCATCGAAGATAAAAGCGCAGCAACGATAAAGCATCCGCGAATAAATGAACCATGCCTCGGTAACGTTAGTTCTTTGCAGTCCAAATTATTTTTCGGATGAGCGAAACGAGTCGGACGAACAAATCAAGTATTTCATCCTTAGGTTCATCTAATCGGTTAGTCCGAGTGAATTAAAGAATCTGGATTACTTATTCATTATACGGGCGCCATTTCCAATTTTTTTTCTACTTGAAACTCTAAGTACGGCGATTATTAAGCGATTTACACTATTTCTTGAAGTAATGGTAATTGAATTTACTATTATGTATACATATATATTTAATTTAGAGGTGGCACTCGTATAATGAATAAGTCTCAAGAATCTTTATTACTTGGAAGAATTTATAGAGATCCTAAAAATATAATTTACCGATTACAAATTCGAAGAATTATATGCGTAATATGAAAAATGCACGATTTGAAGATTTGTTTGTTATTGCAACGCATTGTACCGAATCCAACGTAGGACCGCAAAGGTTTAATTCCATCCACCGTCGAATGCTGTCGAGTCTAATCCAAAATCGGGAACTTAAGCAACAAATTATCGTTCGTTTCACACGTAAATCGCCGAGGGGATGAACGTCTCACAATCAAACTCAGATCGTACCTGAGGGTCCTACCAATCAGGTCCAGCTGAAAAGAGGCTGCTCTTAATTTCAGACAATATACGAGAGGGTGGCGAAGGGCATGTTAATTTCTCCTCTAACTACATAATTATCTAACTAACGTATACTACCAGACAAAAAATGCAGACGCAAGTATCCTTCCAAACCTTTTCGCATCGCGAGGAACAGAAGAACAGCGTCCAGATGTCCGGGGAGAGAAACATCCCCTGCGGGGGAGGGGAGGGGAGATATCCGAATATTCCGAATCTCGGTGCTCCTCCGCTCACCTCACACTAGTCACACTCACCTTCATGGACATGTTGAACCGCTGTCGTGCGTATATGCCGATCAATCACTCGTTCGGTTCATCGGTTCTCCCGAGAGTCCCGCAGCGCATCGCACGTCCTGGCCGCGTCGAGCGAGGAGTTGGCACACACCACCGCCGTCCGTCCAGCGCGAAGCGCGCCCCGCTACTGAACGCCAGCCTCTGACGCGGCCCGCTTTGAAGCACCGCTCTCGCCGGAGTGTTCTTGTTCTTCCGCCCGTACGCGCGCGACGGCCCGAGCCCGAGCGTCGTCCCGGCGTCGTCGGCCGGCCAACGAATCGCCCGTAGACGGCGTAGACATAGTACGAGCGTAATCGCGAATACACGGAGCACGGAGCGCGCGGCGTCGACGAACTGACGTCGACGTGACGCGTGGGATCGGGGGAGTGGGCGGGAAGGGGGACCGCGACAGAACGGGAAGTGCATCGGACATCGGACGGTCTCCGTACTCTCCGCGCTCCGTGCATCCTCGCGCATGCGCGGCGTCGAAATTTTGGGCGAAAAATTTTTAGACCAATAATATATGTGCATATACATATATGTGTCGATTTTCAAATCTTATGGATTTATAACAAAACGCGGTTAGATAATTGATTTTATAACTTTCAGAATTGCGAAACAGGTTTATATGTATAATATTTTATCTCAGAGCTGTGGAATTCATGAATTGTTTTCCAAATGCAATTGCGATGTACATTTTATAGCAATAAATATTTGTAAAAAAATTTCATAGTAATTAATTAAATAAATACTTGTAAAAATGTGCTATCCTGATCCTATTATAACGTTTATATCATGATCAGTCATGATTCACAAAATCCACAATTTGGAACGTTATTTTGTATGTTTCTACCGAAGATTCGGCTCGCAAGTGACATTTTATCAATACAAATGCGAAAAGCCAAGAAAGATAGTTTTTTAACAGCAATTACAAATGATTAATTTTGACTAAACTCTAATTAGCTTGATTAGCGATTGCCTTAAGAAATATCTACACGTTTTTTAACATGGATAGAATTATTACAATTTTGTTAACAGATAGAATTATGTTATATTTTTTGTCAATATAATTATTGTATCTTTTTTTTGCTCGACATACGGAAATAAAGATTAGAAACAATTAACGAATTACATGGCTACAAATTTTCTTTAAATAAGTCCGTGTTGATTAAATTATAATCGGAGTTTAAGTTGGTCAAAAAACCGCCTTTGAACGTTCTTCTTGTCGCAATACTTAAGTGCGGGTGTAGATATTTAATAAGTTACATGTGGTGAGCTTGAACGACATTTTCGCATGCAAAATTAACTTTATGAATCTTTTTCTCTCTTCAATGTCCCATTTTTATGTTTATCTCTTTTCAAGTACAGAAAGTGCAAGCAACGTAGTGCAGCTAACGAGGAACAAATCTACGGTTTCCACGGCGCAGGCGCAGCTGGCGCAGCCTTCTCCGTTCTTTCCGTTCCGCAGCCATCTCGAGCTATCAACGTGCCGATTGTAAGCGACGAACTACTTGCTAAATAATCAACGCGTATTACGCTCGCTCGAACAGTACCGCTAATCCTCTGTTTTACGGTGTTGTTGCAGCTGTGAAGAAAAATGGAGAACGATTTGGGAAATCTGGTCGACTTGTACATCCCCCGAAAATGGTGAGACGCAAACACACGTGGCGTCACGGATATGTCTCGTAAACTTTACACTGAACGCGAACGAGAATCTCGCATTGAGACGTTTTACCAAAATTCGCGCGCGATTTTGTTTATTCGATAAGGTTTGAACACCGACCGCGGTGCGTGTGCGATAGACACGCAGCGTTTAGAGAAGTGAGGTTAGGTCAGGTGACTGTATACTCCATATGAATCCACCGGCGAAGAGTCTCTGTTTTTCTTCGACTGTTCCATCCTCGTGATCTCCACATCCGAAGCGAAACATAACTATGTATACTCAGACTAATGTTCATTTCTACCAATGTAGATTAACTTCTAATCTCGGTTTAACTTACTTTCTATCTTTTTCTAACTTTTAGAGAACTAGGAAAAGATGACAGGTAAGTTAAACCAAGATCAAAATTAATCTGCGTCGATAGAAATGGACATAACAGGGAAATTGCAAGAACATGCGCGTGCGAAGCGTATCGCTGAAAAGAACCGGACTCCAATATCCACTTTAAACTTCTGGTTTTTCTCTGTCGCAGCTCGGCGAGTAACCGTATCATCCACGCCAAGGATCATGCGTCTATACAGCTGAGCCTGGCCGATGTCGATCCGGAAACGGGACGCATGACCGATACCCACAAGATGTACGCAATCTGTGGAGCAATTCGTCGAATGGTACGTTCAAGTTACTTGTATACATATAGGGTGCGTTCAGCCGATACTCCGCTAGTCTAGCAATCGTGAGCAGTCGCTCGTTTTCGCTCGTTTCCTCTCCTTTTAATCCATTGGGTCAAAGGAGAGGAAACGAGCGAAAACGAGCGACTGCTCACGATTGCTAGGCTAGCGGAGTATCAACTGAACGCACCCATAGATTTATGTAGCTTATTCGTTGGTATCTTCCTAAATACAAAATTATACTGTTATTTGATTGATATAATATTTCTGCAATGAATTATAATATTGTCAGTATTGCAATATTGATATAAATTAGTATCGGCATCAAAACCTGATGAAATGTCGCTTTACTTTTATGTTCGCAGGGAGAATCCGACGATTGCATCGTGAGATTGACGAAAAACGATGGATTATTATCTAAGAACTTTTAATCTAAGTTATGCGACACGTTTATTTTCAATAAATTAAAAAAGATAAAATAGATTTGATGACTATTCTTTTTGGAACCTCTGCGACAATTCCATTTGTACATAAGTAGTGTTACGTGTGTTCATTTTACTTGAGATAACAGTAATTTAGAAGATATTCTTGTCAACGAGCTTGTATTAAAAAAGTAGATTTGCTGAAAGGAATAAAATTATTTTTGTTCAATTGTTAAACCAATGTTAATGTTAATTATCTAAGTTAACGTTAATTAGGTAATTATTATTTAACAAATTTTCATAGACTAGATCTCAAGCATTTATTTTTATACTTAACTTTTCCGAAAATAAATATTACTGAAGGTAGACCAGCTTTAATGCTATACCTTTTGTGTACCAATGTGAAAGGCTATATGATGATACCTACTCGAGAGATATCTTCTTGAACAATACGTGCCTTATTTATTTTGTAACCATCAATTTATTTACAAAGTAGTGTGAATAAAATGAAATAATTTGGTATGTACATTACAAGTGATATCCATTCGATATCATCTTATATCCTCAGCGTGCGAAATTCGTTACCTAATCTTACCTACGCGCGAATTATCTCAACGAATATAATAAATATATTAATAATTAAACAAATAGAGTACTTTAAATCTATTATGATAATTAACGACAGCGGGATTTTGATTATGCGTCCATACAGACATATTCGAAAAATCGTAAAAGTTGTTTAGCAGAATTTATCCGGATAAGATTAGCGCGAGAATTGGGTTTTACGTGGTCGGAAATATCCGAAAAATCCTCCACAAGTAACAGGAGCGCACGACAGCGAGGAGGTTCACGGAGGTATTCGGAGCGCGCGGGCGCGCCTGGCGCCATCTGTCATCGACAACTGGAAGTCGATACCGAATTGACGTGACGGTAACTTCGCGAGTGAGTTGGTGAGCTCTTGGTAAAATACCTCCAAGTAACCCCCTTGCCCAACATGCTTTCCTGATATCCAGATCGAATAAATTGACGATTTTGACGACACCAAATCCATCTCGCCTTATTAGCGGGGAGCACACACTTCTGCACAACGCATAACGCGTAAGCATAAGAAAATTGATTGGTCCATACACATGTGCATAAGGAAATAGACCAATCAGTTTTCTTAAACGGGGAGCACACACTTCTGCACAACGCATAACGCGTAAGCATAATAAAATTGATTGGTTTATTTCCTTATGCACATGTGTATGGACCAATCAATTTTCTTATGCTTACGCATTATGCGTTATGCAGAAGTGTGTGCTCCCCGCTTAAGAAAATTGATTGGTCCATACACATGTGCATAAGGAAATAGGCCGGTATTCATAGTCGAATCTTAAGATCGTCTTAAGTACGATCTTAAAATGTTAAGGCCTTCACACATAAAATCGCGTAAGAACGTAAAACGTAAGCGTAAGAAAATCGACCAATCTCAATCAAGTATTGTGCTGTCCGTAACCACAGTAGGGGGAAATACTTGATTGGGATTGATCGATTTTCTTACGCCTACGTTTTACGTCCTTACGACATTTTATGTGTGAAGGCCTTTATGAAGCAATCACAGAGCCGTATTAACATCTTAAGATCGTACTTAAGACGGTCTTAAAATAAAGAACCGACTATGAATACCGGCCATAGACCAATCAGTTTTCTTATGCTTAAGCAGGGAGCACACACTTCTGCACAACGCATAATGCGTAAGCATAAGAAAATTGATTGGTCTATTTCCTTATGCACATGTGTATGGACCAATCAATTTTCTTATGCTTACGCATTATGCGTTGTGCAGAAGTGTGTGCACCCCGCTTTACGTATTCAGCAGACACAACTGTTGAGTTCGTCTTATCAACACTCTGCGTTGATTGGTTGGGTCTAAAATAAGAGCCAATCACGTTCGACTGCGTTCGACTGAGCGGCTTGGTCTGCTGAACGCGCTCATTTGCTACCCCGGTCATGTAAACACTATATGACTTTGTAAGCCGCGACCGATTTGCCCGCAATTTGAATTCTTTTGTTTATTTCGTTACTTTTGTTTTTCTCGTCGAGAAAAGTAGAGGAAGTGTTCGAGCAGCACGGAAGAACACGTGGCGAAGAGGAAGCTATCCGACAGGTAAAGAATTTATCATTCTGAAATGAGATTCATCTTTACGCATAAATTTATCGCGCGTTACAGGTAAATCGTGCTCGCCTTTCTCAGACTCTCTTTCGTCGAGGAAGTTGAATTCCCGACGCAAAAAAGGGAGGAAATGTAAATTGTTCCCGACTATTGTAGCATAACGTACATAATTGCATCTCTTTCTTTTGCGTTAAGACGAAATCAAATATTTGCATACAGCGTCATAAGTTGTCTGGATAGTTTGTCTAATTTGCACAAACAGCTTCTGGAGATTCTGAGAACGAACACTAAATAATTACTTAAATGATTGACTTCTTCTGTTTTGTTTTTCAATGTTCTACGAAAGTCAACTTTCTAATTTAGAAATTATTGCAATAATTGAATACAATTAACATGTAGATTATACACACACACACACACACACACTTGAAATTGCATTATTATTATTAATTTGTACGGTTATTCTTTATCCATTATACATGTATTAGGCCTGTTTGTTTCAGCTGAACTTGTACAGTTCATCTTTTCTCTTTTTCTTTCTAATGTGAAAAGGAAAAAAGGAAAGATAAACAGGCCCATTGTCTCATACATGCATATAATTATTTAGTAATAATTATGCCTTTTGTGTTTAAGATAATACATGTATCAAGAGATATAGTATTAAGTGTCAGACTCTTTCTATGTTAAAACATATAATGTAACATCATATAATTTGTGTTGTAGAGTTATTCCACCATGGCAGAGTCAGATATGAGTGCACAGGAGTGGAAGCACAAGGGTTGCGAAGAGTCTAGGAAAGGCAATTTGTCAGAAGCATTGAGTTACTACTCAAACGCACTGAAACTAACAGAGGACGAAGCTGAAAAAGCATGTCTCTACAGAAATAGAGCTGATATTTATTTACAGCTGAGCGATTACGAGAAAGTTATTAATGACTGCAATAGTGCGTTAAAGATATGTTGTAGCAAAGCATTGTTACAAAGATGTAAAGCACTAGAAGCGTTAGAAAGATTCGAGGAGGCATATCAGGATGCAGAGATTATTATTGCATTAAATCCTAATAACGAAGATTTTCAACGCGTAGTGGACCACTTACGTGAAATTGTACAAGAACGTCGTAAGAAAAAGTTACATATTAATGCCCAGGTAAATATACGTAACTATTACAAAAGTTCGTCAACTTCCCAGATAGCACAGCTGATCTTTATGAATTCAAAAAAATCTGAATCTGATCTTTATGAATTCATAAAGATCAACTGTGCTATCTGGGTTGCAAAACATGATAATTTAATCTAGATAAGAGAATAAAAATGAAATACATTTTTCATACTCGATGTAAGTATTAGTAAGCGTTTTTGTTTCAATATCACACATAATTTGACAAATGGATTTGAGTTTTTGTCTTTTATTAAATAATTATTAATTCTTGTTAATTAATAGTCTGCACACTACGGGTAAAAATTACATCATACAAATATAATGTCACAGTTATTTAAATTTTTATTGCAGATCATTATATTTAAGTATACGCCTAATTTTGCTTTATATTAGGTATCAGAAAAGCTGGATCTAGCATTTGACGTGAATGCAAGAGAAAAGGAACGTAGAATCGCTATGAATAATTTGCATGAGCTCGCATGTGATGAAACTGGTGCCGAGGAGATCTTCAAAAAGGAAGGTGTATCCAAAATGGTTCACCTTGTGAAAGTGGAAGAGGACGAGGAAGTGATCTGCAGAGCGATTCGTATTGTAGCCGAGTTATGCAAAAACAATATTAGTCGAACTGAGTCCGTTATGAAATACGTCGGTTTGCCTTGGTTCCTGGAAATAATGAGCAGCACATCTATAGAGAGAGTTAACGCGTCTCAATATTGTTTACAGGTAAATATCGAGTAAAATAAATGTATTTATTTTATATATATTTTAGTAATTAAAAATTTATTGCATATTTCGATTTCAGAATATATTGAACACTTACAGCGGTGTGACTAATATCACTAATAAACTCGATTCAAAACCCGACGAAGCTTTGTGCGCGGCGCATAAGAAGGAAATAGACACGATTCTGTTGTGCTTGTCGTACAGTATAAGGAGTAGAACGTTAACAGGCATAGCTAGAGACGCAATAATAGAACTTATTATGCGTAACATTCATTGCGTAACTAAGTTAGACTGGGCCAAACGATTTGTCGAACTTCGCGGTGTGCAAAGATTGATGGAGGTAGCCGGTGAAATGGAGGAATACAATTCTGAATCTTTGCTAGACATCACGTCTTCCACGCGAACTATAACCAGTGTGTGCTTAGAAATGGTATATAAAAACGTGTATAAGAACTGTGATGATGAGAAAACATTCACCAATGCCGTTGATGAATTTATTGAAGATAAATTGCATTCGCCTGACGTACAATCTAAAGTATGAATTTTGTAATTTTCGATCTTTTCTTATCATTTAAATTGTTTCAAAATAAAAAGCCGCGGATCTTTTTTTAACACAGCCTATTTGAGCAATTTAAACTTTTTAAAGCAAAAATGTTAAAGATTTTTTTAAATTGTTGATATTGTATATATTCTGTAAGTTTTAAATTAAAATACGATTATATCAGAGTTTAATCGAAACTTACTGAAGAATATGACTTTGCCATCTGTAGTATTTTCTGAAGCGTAATTTACAAGAAATTTCTCCTATTTTCTATCAAAACTAAATAATAACACTGTAACTTCCTTCATTTTAAATCAATATTGTTTCACGAAACGTAAAAATTAATAAATTGTCAATCGATTGTTTTACAGGTGCGTGTAGTAGTTGCGATAACAACCTTATTATTGAGCCCGTTAGATGTTGGAAACACATTTGTGGTTAAAGAAGGAATTTTAGAGATGATCCTCGTTATGGCGGGAATGGATGATGTATTGCAGCAGAAAGTGGCTCTCGAATGTATCGTAGCCGCTGTGACCAGAAAAGACAAGGTCGACGTGATCATAAAACAAGGTGTTAATATATTAAAAAAACTGTGTCAATCTCAAGATGATTCACTTCGGGTTCGAGCGTTAGTGGCTTTTTGCAAGATGGGTAATTCCGGAGACTCAGACGCGACTACCACACCGTTCGCGGATGGAGTGACCAAGGAATTGACCGAGGCTTGCAGACGATTGTTGATTAATCCAAAGAAAGAAAATAATGAGTGGGCCGTAAAAGGTCTGTCGTATCTGACTTTCAACACCGGAGTCAAACAGGAGTTGATCGGGAATCGAGAAGTCATTGAAACGATGATCGATATCACTGATGATCCATCCACTGATGATCAATCTGTTCTTTTCGACGTGCTTACGACGTTGATGAACTTGTGCAACGCTTATGACGAGCAAGAACCCGAGATGATAGAATTGTCAAAGTTTGTCAAATATCATTTTCCCGAGGAACCTGAATTGGACGACGTCTTCGAAGATGAAGGATTGATCGTCTTATTAATGGATTACGATGTGATCACCTATCTGTTGGAACTCGCCAAAACGGACAATCAGAACTGCAAGGAATTGATAGCGCGCGTTTTCAACGCGATATGCAGTAAACAGAGATTGGTAGATGTATTTGCTCATGTCATGCCGGAAACATTGTTGTCGTTGGCGCTGGATGGCACAGTCAAGGGAAAGAAGCAGGCTTCGCTAGCCCTGGTCCATTTGGCACTAACGAAGAGTATTTTTACGAAGAATATAGTTCCCGCTCAACTACTCACGGAGTTTGTTCAACCGATCGTAAATCTTCTGCACCTGGGGTGTTCTGTTAATGAGAATTGTCAGACTCTAACAGCTTTGTGCAATCTAGCTGAAGTCAACGACAGCATCCGAGAACATATGTTCAAAGAAGGAGTATTTCAGAAGATTGAAGCCTTTGTATACGAGGGGGACTATCTTTTGAAATTGGCGTCTGCAAATTTTATAAATATTATGATATTAAGCCGTGAAGTCGCTATCAAGTGTTTCGAGCAAGATAATTCTCGAGTAGATTATCTTATGTTATTGTACAAGGACGAGAATCAAGATATTAAATTCGCAGCAGCTGCAGCTCTAGTGAAACTGACGGTGGCCAACAAAGAAGCTTGTAAGAAAGTTTTGGACTCGAATTTCTGGCTAGAATTCCTACGCTTTTTACTCACTAATCGAAGTAGTAACGTACGAGAAATGGGTCTTATATTTGTGTTAAGTATAATAAAAAGCATGGAAGATGTTACTGCAAAATCCATCAAAACAGACATAATGGAACTACTGAGGACATTGAATAATACCGTGCAAAACAATCATATTAAGGAATTGAAATCCATTGCTTTAGAGGCTGTTGCGGAACGATGTAGGGAAGAAGCCATTGTCATGATAAGATGGGAACGTGATACAGCATGTCGATTAGGACAATCAGACCTTCTAAATTATTTGGAAAAAAAGTTATGGGTATATGAACGTACTAAAAATGTACCCTTAAACATATACTCAGAGTTCGGAAAAATACTAACAGGACGATGATGTCTTTGTTGAAAAGAAAATATTTGTGTTGAAAGAAGAAAATATTTGAGATCTGAATATCCTATATATTTCTGAAAATGGCCTATGTCCTATATATTTTTATATTTCAAATAAAGTGCTTTAAATAATAAAATAAATCAACGTTCAACGCTCATCGCTGCTACCTGCTTGATCTTTTCAAATATACTTTCCTAATAATTCTATTCGCGATGTAATGAATGGCATATCCCAACTCTCACTCCTTCTCATCGAAATATTTATTTTAACGATTGTGGCAATTTTTCTCAAACCTCTTGAAAGACGGCTAATTAAATTTTAATTACAAACTGATTAATAATTTTGTAGAAGGAATTTGTTCATTATTATTAAAATTGACATAAAAGGTATGAGAAAAATACTATAGATACTCTCTTGTAGTCGTAAAGAAATATAATCAATATAAATTAGATTTAATATATTAAAATCATATAATTATTGACAATCTGAAAATGGAAAGTTTTGAATTATTCATTGCATATACATCCTCTTTTTCAAAAGTAATAGATGTTTTTTACAGATAGTTATTAATTCTAAATAAATTATAAACTCTTCGAGAATCGGAGTATAAGTTAAAATATAGGCAACTTTATACAATATTATAATTATTCGTAGCATTTGGGATCAATTATTGCTCACGCGTGGATTTCATATATATGACATTTATTATGTATTTTATACATACAATTACAAGTATGAAATATTCTTTATATACACGTATAATACATTGATATAATAAGACTTCTCCGTACATATCAGATGCCATAGTACCGCTTCGCAAATTACGCTAAAATTATGTTCGTGTGAATACTCTCTTCAGTTATATAAAAATAAAAACTATCACTAAAGTGTGACCATGTTGTGCCATGTACAATTGGGACTGGCTATTCTTAATAAATTTTAATCGATCAAGAAAAAGCTCTGGGTATCGCTTACATTAAAATCTATTCTTATCTAGTATAGGAAGAAGTGTTAATCGGCGTTTTTTACTGTCGATTACGAATAGTAGATCTTTGAAGAAAATAAATGGTTTGATACTTTTAGGCAATGTCGTGTGTACTATGTAATTTACTATCGTTATTATCGTTTAAGGATTTTTATTATCAACTTATTTCGTACCATGATTATGAATTTTTGAAATTGAATGAACCAAGATACGGTTTTGATTTAGGAAGAATTCAAAATTCTAAAAAGATTTTTTAATTAATCTGTTCCTTTTTCTCACAATGAGTTATCCCTATAACTTATTTACTGGAAAATCAAATCCCAATGCTTACTGGAACTCTTTATGAATGAATCGGCTAATAAGAAACTTGTATAATTGGAAGGCAATGATCAGTAATCAAATAATACTGCATATCAAAATTGCGTTACATCTCGTTAGAATACACAGATTAGCTTTTGCATCATTTACGTATATTATTTATAAATAGGGTGATTTCTTATACATATGCTTCTGTTTGCTTAAAGAAATTGGGGTAAATTCTGAATCTGGTATCACGGCCAAACAAATCACAAAAATGTTTTGCCCTATTACTTCTGTTCAAGATAACATGGTATACTTTTGTTCGAGTATTTTACATGTATTGGTATATCTTGGTTTAGAATTTGCCATATAAAAAAAGATTAATAATATGACGTCAATCAAGAATTTTGTCCTTACTATGTTTCGTTGAAGATTTCTAGGTACAAGTAATTTCTTTAATTTCCAATTATGTATTTAATATTTTAACTTGTCTTTTATAATAGCTAAGAAAATGATACCTGAGGACTATGTGACATTTGTATATAATAATGTTTAATGTAAAGCAAAATTAGAGAATAAAATAAACCTATACGTAAATAGCTGTTGACGTACAGCTATACATGTTGCATTTCTCGCAACCGTTTGATATATCTGCAGAAAACAAAAATAGTTTGACATTTCCAAATAAATCTGGATGTCATTTTCTTAGATGTTTCTCTTTAAAAATGCGTCGTGTCAGTATTAGATGTTCGAAAATTCATGTTACTTATACATGGATAATTTTTAAAGTAATAGAATAATTTTTTCAGATTTTTACCCTATTTACTATTGATGCGCTATTATACATTTGCGATGATTGATAAGGTAGGCCTACATTTACCTTATTAAAGAAATTTTAAAAAACTAATGATAAAATTATACTATTGTTAACAGATATATTTTAAAAATAATCATATTTATAATTAATATAATGATTTGGAATACAATGATTTGAAATTGAATCTATTTATCTGTAAAAGAGAATTTATCAAATCAAACAACGCAGAATGTATTATTTCATTCGCAAAAGAGTATAACAAAAATTTAGAAAATAATAATTATACAAATCTTGACGCGATTATACTTCTTGGTATTTTATAAATGAACTTGTATTGTGTGTGTGTTGTGTGTTTATAACTATTATATTGCACGTATTGTCATTCATGCAAATGCGCTTCTCTCCAAATTAAAATTTGCATTCTCTGATAATAATATATAGATTCCTTTTAAGCAATTCTGTTTTCTCCTTCGTCAATTTATCTAAGCCAATCATGGATAAAAATAGATGTACTATTCTCTCACACGTTAATTACCATGTGTCATCCATTCAGGGCAGGTGTATCTGATAAAGAATGAACCCGATTAAATCTACGATTTTTCAACGTTGTCATAGCTTCCATGAGGTCGGTTCGTTTACTGAAGAAGTCTACGATTGCTTGACCAGTCAAAACAGATGCTAAAAACTGCTCGACAGTTATTGCCCAATCAGGATCAGCGGACGACGCTATGCTCGATGGATTTCCATTACGGTCGGGTGACTGAGAAAGAAAGGAGTATCGAGTTAATAAATTTCCTACTACAATAAAGAGAATCGATTGCCAGTGCAAGTAAAAATACCCTTTCGATAACCGAAGAAGCCTGTTGAGCTGCAGAAGCAGCTAGAAGCAAACTATCTTCAGATTCTTCTCTCTCTACATAGAATTTCTTGCCAACGTCCCCTAATTGGAGCAGAAGGGTACCTACGGTTTTTGCATTGTTTTATGTAATTATAATTAAACATTACTGCAATATAAAATTTCTGAATATATGTACATACAATATATACAACAATGTAGTTACCTATGGAAGCGATGCAATGATACGTTTCTTGTTCTTCGGGTTGAGCAGGAAACATGTCGTAAAGAGTTTTCCATAATGCTATAAAGTGTCCTTGAGACATTTTTGGCACGGTTTTAAGATCCAATGGACTGTCTTTTGACGCTATCATCGAACGCAAGCTACCCATACTCTGAACTTCCCACGATTGGTCACCTGGTTGGCTATTCAAGCTCGTGGATCTTGATAAAGTGCCTAAGGTCGGCTCTTCTGCCAGGCTAATCGGCATTTCCAAGGAAGCTACGCTCTGTTCCATGCTGTCGAAAAAATCCGTAGCTTCCGCTGCCACTTCGGCTCCATCTAACCAATTTATAAATTTAACATATCTCATATAAATTAACATATTTTATACATACACATATATATGGTTTTCATGTATATATTGTTGAATAACTACCCGCTGAATGTGTTGGCGATTCAAAGTCGGTAGGCATAAGAAGTGGCGGTAAATGCACCGTGTACAATAGCTTTAATCTCTGCGTTAAATCAGCTGTTGCTGTCATCCCTATAGCCTGCACTAGTTCCCGAAAGTTTAGCAAACCGTCACGATTACGGTCCATCAACTAAAAGAATATTTTTAAAATAAAGTAACCACTCTTAATATTATTTTCGTACTGCTTGTAATCAATTATCGCATAACATAATTTAAAAAAAAATTAAATTTTATTATGCAGAAGTTTACAACGCTTAAATGTTACAATTAATTAAACTAGGATTAATTTATTTACTAAGACTGAACTTACACGAAATAATCGCGCAGCAAGAGATTCAGCTTGAGTGCATTTTCCCCACGGAGATAAACCACCAAATAATATTCTGAATAAATCAAAATCTACTTTGTACGCTTCATACGGCGGTTGGGTCGGATCGTAGCGGTCGGGTTCAGATTTTCGTTGGCTCATTAACTCTTCTCTCACTAAACTTAACAATTCCTATATATATATAGCATAATTAAAATACTTATAGTCATATCCCATTGTCTATGTAAAATCATTTTACATTACCTGCAACTCTTCCATTTTCATGTATTTATCAACAATAACGCTTCTGATTACGTTCTTCTCAATTCCATCTTCGAGGCTTTGAACTACCCTCAGTCTATGCTTCAGGCGCAATCTTTCTATTCCACCAATTGTTAAAGATCCATATCTCGAGTATGCTTCATAAATTAATGTTTGGACAGATATACTCTACAGTAAATATATTTTAGCTTTATTAAAATCGAAGATTAGGTCAGATACATAAGATAATTAGAATATATGTATATTCTCTTACCTTACTAGGTGATGCACTATCAACTGGTCTAGGAAATATCGGGCCTTCATCGTTATAAACACCACCAAGATAATCTGTTAACAGTTGCATAGCTTCTCCGTCATCGCGACAGTTGAGTAACTTGTCTTGATTCCATTCCAACACAGTCAATGCTATCTGATAAAGCAAAAAGATCTGTTTATTTTAAATATCTTTGTATTTATTATGTACATCATATACAACGAAATAATTTGATTATATTTCAAAATTTAATAAATTTAAAATAATAAAATAAAACAAATTAAATTTATTCGCAATAAGAGCTTTCTGTACAATAATTTATTAGGATTTAACAATTATATATATTTTCATTGAAAGATCTCATTAATTGGAAAAATATATTTAAAACTATGCTTACTATGCTTAGCTTATTACCTGAAAAATAACTTTTGCTCCATCATAGAAGAAACAATCCATAATATTTACAGCGCTACTCGTTGGCATGACGCTCAAGAATATAGTTAAAAACCAAGATAATGAGATAACTTTAATTAAGCCAAGCTCCTGTAACTTGGCGTGTAGAACTGGCAAATGCTCGGCTGCCAGTTCCTCTAAAAGACCTTGGTCAACGAGAGCACCGACTACTCTCCGATCATAGTAATCCGGCAGTAATGATTCGCAAACATTGCATAACTGCCAGAACGCTGACTCCTCAGAACAGTAAATTAGCAGAACTGAAGCTACTATATTCATTGCCTGACAATAACCTGAATAGAACATAGAACATTTATAAAAAAGTTTTTAATTCGTATTAAGTAATTCGTAATGCTGCTAAATAGCAGTATAATTTAATTAATTATTTTTAAACGGATATTAATGTTTTATGTTTTAATACGCTTAAAATCGTCAGCTCTTAATAAATTAATATTCAACACAATTAAATAATAGAAAAAATTCTGTCTGTTATAATTAATTAAAAGATTCAGCTCGTAGGAATTTTAAATTGTTACATTAAATACAAATAGAAAAATATTAGACTTGCCGATCTGAGGATTTCGCCATGCATAGGCAGATAGCACCCTTCGCAGCGCGTTGATTCCAGTGTCCGATTGGAAAGCTGGATGTTCCGGTAATGATCTATGCAAATCCCTTTCGATCTCTTCATTTGCTTGACATGATTTACCAAGGGATTGTTCGACCAATGATTTGTATAAATCTGGATTCATTGCCTTCTCATTTAAGGCACCTGTAATAAAACAATTTAGCCTATGTATTAAAACTCAGTATTATTTGTGAAATATACTGTATCATTTATATATTACCAGAAAAGGTGAGCCAAATTTCCCCTCTGAGGGTTTGTGGTATTCCTTGAATAATAAGCTTCGTAGTTTCTGTAGTCCTATACATTGTAATTCCTCTTCCATATTCCGCGAAATGAAGCTCCCATTGCTTCTCTTTAGCTTCTTGCTTCAATGCGGCTTCGGGAGTCAGCGGAGCCTTGAAAAGTGTCATCAATGGCGGTTGTGGTTTCCACTGTTCCGTAGGTTTCGCTTCCTCGCAATTGCTGATGTTACTGCTCGAGGAATTTGGCAAACATACGTTTTCTCTAGTTCTACGAAAAGATTACAATTTGCATTGTTGCGTCTATATTTTATATCGATTAGAAAATGTAACGCAAACACATACGTATAATTAAGTTTAGACTTTGCTAAGAGCTCGGAAATTTTCTGTACCACGAAATCTCTATCGTGTATCTGAGCGAATAGAAAGGACGAACGCGCCGTTGTAATTAATATCGACTTATCCGCTCCCGTGCTGGACTGATTTTCCGCCGATTCAACGAGTGTTACTTCCCTCAGAGGTATAACTAAACCGACCTGTCTTCTTACCTAAACCGATACAAGTAACAAGTCAATTTTATAATCAATTCACATTTAAAGTTTATTCGTCTTAGAAAGATACTTACCCTACTTTCAAAACAAAGATAATTTTGAGATAAATATATCTTCCCCCAGACATATCTTTTGTTATATGGAGTCCATAAAGTGGCATCGATGCTACCATCTAATTTCTCTGCTCCCGGCAACCTAAATTGAAGCCTGTACGTTTCCGAATGTGCACGTGCATCCAGATCCCTCTTCAAGAAAGATGGCTTCTTAGGCACATTTTTGCTAAATTAAGAAGCGATTCAATATTAATTTTTGCACAAGTTTCTAAAAAGTAATGTAACCATATATCAATACCTTAATTTATTCAGTAAGTCTCTATCCTCATTAAATCCACTTTTTTCATCAATGAGTCTAAGGAAAAGGCAAATAATTCAGTTAACTTATGATAAATTAATACATGAAATGTAAAGATAATTTTTGTTCAAATGCTTTTTATATGCTGTATTTTAGTAAGCTAGTACCTTTTCATAGCAATATTGGTCAGTTGTTCCATTAACGAATACGTTTCTGATTTATGTAAAAACATAGAAAAATAATGCTGTAACACAGAAGAAAAAAAATTAGATGTTGAGAATTGATTGATTGGCATATGGAATGTATCACATGTATCGATAGCAATACGTAGAAATGTATGCACATTAACATATACCTCTTTATTGTCACGTGTTACAACGCGTATACTATCTGGAACTATAAGGGAATTTGTTTTGCTCAATTCCGTAATATCTGTCCATCTTACAGTCAGCTTCGTTTCTCTCGCCAGTATGTAAGCATAAAAGCACATGTGATTTACAGATAAGTAGAGCCATCCTTGTCTAGGTAATCGTGATTTCCAGTAACTAAAAGAAAAAATATAGCCATCTCATGATCTACCTTCCAAATAAAGTATTAAATATTATATTTTTATGTAATCTTTATATATTTGAAATATAAAGACCTGCACGAATAATAATTGACCAATTTGTCCTCTTTAGGTATATTGAACAATTGGTGGAATTTAAAAGACACAGTTTTAAAAGACTCTGGGTCCTCTTCTGTAAACAATATTAATACTTAATTTATGGATTCGCACAATATCGTTCTTACAATTTAAGTAACGATTAATGACTCTACCCTCTGCAAACTGGGAATCTGGAATGTTGTTTGCTATTATAGATTGAATTTTGCAGCAAACAAATTCCGTTATCTCCTCCTCGGTGTCGAACGACGTGAGCGTAGTCATTAAATTCGAGTGGAGCCATTCCCAATCCTGCAAAATCTCCTCGCGGGTCAAGGAACATGCCACTTCTGAAAGTTTTGAATGTAAGACGATATTAGAAATTCATATTCTACTTCAAATATTTAATTAAGACAAAATTTAATATGCCTTGTAATTTTTTCAGATTGTAATTGCATAATTATAAAACTAAATGTAGGTCAAAGCATCGAATTTGCTCCCTCAGCATTCGCTGAGTACATAGCTGACTGTTTGTGCTAATGCGCACTGTTATCAGTTACTGTGCTACTATCACGTCACTAAGACAATACTCGCATATATATATATATAGATATATATTCATTGCCCTTGGCTTTACATCTTCTTAAATGCGTAATATGAGTTAAAAAATTAATATGGAAGAATTGTATAAATTATGCAATTTTATTAGTAAAATCTAGATATCTGTAGACAAGAATTATCTTCTCTATCTACTTTTCTTTTCCTCTCCTTCAGATATCTTAAGTTCTTACACTAGAGTCTTAAATTCGAATCATAATCCAATACCCCAATAAACTTCCGACGACGGTGTCTGATGAAGAATTCTAAAGGGTGGTGGTTTAGTGTCGAAAACACTGTCCAACGTGCCCACCAGGATGGAGGTAAGACCTTTCGTTTTTCCATGTCCTTTGCGACGTTGCAAAACGAAATACACAGTTGCCTGCTCAGTAATCCTATATTATAAAATGAACAATAGAATCATATATACTGTATAAACCTCCTATTTAAAAAGAAAATAGAATCTTTCGAAATAAACAATTTTAGGATGAAATTAAAACAGATCTCTAACAAATGCATAACAGACATCTAAAATAATATCGAAAATTGAAAATTAAATAAATAAAAGACAACAAATTAAATTAAAAATTAAATAAATAAAAGATACAACAAATTAAATTAAAAATTAAATAAATAAAAGATGCAAGAAATTAAATTATAAAAAAAAATTTTTTTTGCTTAATTTGAATATATCTAGATAAAAGATTCTGAAAAATGTTTCAGCACAGGTATTAACTGTTATCGCTGAATTATTTCTTTCTCTCTTCGTTAACATTTATCGCTACTGTCAGCCATTATTAGCAACGTATATTGAGCCAAATTAGCGTCAAACTATCCTCGCTTATCGTGTCACTGATTTCGACATCACCGATCGCCGCTTATCGAATCCGACCAGACGCTCCCGGTGAACGGCGAACTTTCGGGCGTTTCGCGCACGTTATCTAACGTACGTGGTTTCCGCGTTAAAAACGGTAATTTTTATCACGTAATGACGTTAGTGACGTTAACACTGATAACCGATAACGTAATCCCGCTGATCCTGCTGTCGAAGCACGATGTCAAGAAATTGACGTTGCCGAATCGCGGCGCGATAAAGGCCGGACCCGATGATACCTCCAGCGGAACCTCCCGTCAGCTGTCTTTAGACGCGGATGTAAACATTCCGCGCGCGACAGCTTCGCGTCGACCTCGCGCAAACCGCAATCTGACAATCCTTTCGGAGCGGCCGCCGGAGTAGTTGGATTCCGTGTTGGCGATCGGTGACAATTGGTCGGGTCGTGAATAACGAGGATCGCGTGTAGGACTTTACCAGAACGCGTTGGCGAGCAGCACCTCCTGCGGCTTCACCCACATCTCGACCGCCGTGCACGCCGCGCGAGGTACATATGGCACTGACACTGACGGGACGCGGACAGCGCGGACGACGATGACAGGCGGCGGCGACGACCACGACGCGACGTCGCGCGCAAATCTCTTCGAGGAACGGCCGCGAAAACGCCGACCGCGGCGTAGCGAGGGGGAAGGGAATAAAATAAGAGCAATACACTCCCGCGACAGATAAACACCGTCCGCGAACCGACGGCGGAACGATCAGCTGCGACTCGCGAGGGGACGGAGGAGACGCATGGTCGCCACTCGCGACGACACGCGGGACGAATGTCACTACGCGGAAAGAGATATCGTTATTGACGATCGATATCGCGATCTTCCAAGTCTCGACACTCTCGACCCGACACTCTCGACATGCTCGACGGCGAAGAGAAGGAATTTTTAGGCCGAACGCAAATCGACTCGGGGCTCGGGGCCGGGAGACTCCGGCAACTTCGACCAATAATACGACGGGGAAATGAATAATTTGATAAGGTTAGATATGATTCACTGTTTTTTATATATAAGAACGTTTATATCTACTGGCGAGGGCGAGTGATTATATATATATATTTTTTTTTTCTTAGGAGATGCTGACCGCATGTCGTGTGATTCTAAGCTGTTAATATCCAGTCCGCAGGATTCTGGATATCCCGACAGATTTAATTTAATTTGTAATTATTAAAGAGATAAAGTGCCGAACAGGAAAGAGCAAGGGACATATAAAACTGAGGCATACTTCGGCGACACAAATGGAATGCTTGGAGAGAATTGATCATCCGGGATCGTGGGTGAAGGAAAAGTACCAGGAGGTACAGAAATTGTTGAGGGAACGCGAGACGAGGTGCTCCAATAAGATTTACGAGAGAAAGAACAAAGCTGTAGGAATTCTAATGGAGATCCTGGAAGCGCTCACCCACTGCAAAGAGCCCCTCTGCACCGTCGCGGCTGCGATAACTCATTTGAACATAGGTATATTACAGGCTGACTTGGAAGACACCGGACTCGCCACGGAATATTTCAGAAAGTGCATCGATTTGTTGGAAGACAGCAAACTGACGCCCGAAGGCATTTTACCGGCTATAAGCGCCAATAATCAACTGGGCCTGATTTATGCGCAACGAGGTTTGTACGAGGAAGCTAAAGATTTCTTGAAGCAAGCGGAAGGCTTGTACGTCAAGTTTACGGAGGACGTTGGACTCGAGCCTGTTCACATGGTGACCATTATGGGGATCGAGGAGATAGAAGGAGATCTGTGCGCCAAGAGCATCCTCGAGAAGCTTCACACGTTGACTCTGTATTATTTGGCGCAGGTATGCCGCGAGCTAGACGATAAATGTAGCTTCGCTCTGTATTGTCACAGAACGCTGAGCAAGCAGCTGAGTCAAAATAAGATAACGCAAGATCTGGATTACGTCGACTGGGCACTAAATGCCGCGACAATATCTCAGTATTTTATAGAACAAGACAAATTTCCGCAGGCGAGACATCATCTGGCCGCGGCGTCCTACATACTGGAGAGATACGCGGAGATCTTGACGGCGAAGGGTACCAGGGAGACGAGCGAGACCATCGCCGCGGAATACGAAAATTACGATCACAGATCGGCGAATGTCGCTAGGTGCTGGGCCAAGTACGGTATCGGTCTCCTGGGAGCGTCCAAGGAGAGATTATTGAAGAATGCCGAGCAGGAGGATCAGGATTCGAAGCCCGCAAAGATTTCCGATCAAGTCTGCAAATATCCTCAAACCGAAATCATGGAGGACCCAAGATTTGTAGACCTGGAACCGGAATTGGCGCCGATCACCAATGAAATCACGGACATGTACTTGTTGGACTTCAACGACGCCAGGCCGGTGTTCTTGAACGTTCGGAAATGGTTGGATAAGGCGAAGGAATATTACACTTTTGAGAATCACGCGTCGGATTACGCCTGGATTGCTCAGGACCTCTCACAAGCGTACAAGTTCCTGGCGTTTTTCGAAGACAACGAGGACAGGCAGGCGAGGATGCACAAACGGCGGATAGACATTCTGGAGGAAGTGATCGAGGGATTGTGCCCGCGGTTTTACCGTGTTATCTGTAGGGAAATCTGGATCGAGCTGGCGGAAACGTATTCGGAGATTCTGGACCTGAAGATCGATCGTCTGCAAGCGTCCAACGAAAAGCCGACCGCGCAGGTGGTGGCGAAGATCGAGCGCCTGGCGAGAAGCAGCATAAAGCATTATCAGTCGTACTTGAATTCTCTGGAGACGAAAAAGTCCGAGAGCGGAGTCGAATCCTTCTCGGACGACTTGCTGTATCCGGCGTTGTACACTTATTTCCACGTAGGAAGACTGTACAACAAGATCATAACTTCCGACGTGCAGCAAAAGATAGAAAACATGCAGAATAGCGTCGACGCTTACAGCTTCGTCGTTAATTACTATAACAAGCATCCTGAGAGGCAAGAGAAGTTGGAGAAGTACGAATTTATAAAATTATCCAAAGAATTTGTCACATTGCTACCGCTCACGTTAGATAGATTGAAACAGCAACAAATAAATCAACAGTAATGTTACTTCTCTTTCTTTTTCACTTTACACTTTCGTGAAAATGTAAAATAATATTTTGTTATATTTTCTTCCGCACAACAAACGATTTTTGTTACGGAGGAAGTACGGAAATTTATATCTGCAAGGCATTTATGTATATTCCATGTATTTAAATTTTAAAATGAATACTTTTTCATGCGTTACCAATCAGCCCATCTCGTATTGCCATATTAAAGATATATTTAAGATGAAAAAGTTACTATTTTGTTGTCTCTGTAGACCGATCTTCCTTTTAATTTCCTTTTGTTAAGATACGAAAAATAAACATTCTGACTGTGCTAATAAAATAGTAATAAGACTTATTATCGACTAAGTTAATATTGGAATTTGGTCAAAATCATCCTGATTAATTAATAAACAATATAATAGTAATAAAATAGGTATGAATAGTATATTATAGAGTATATTTTTTAATCATCCATTATTCTTCGGTACGTTTGAAGTACGTTAAGAGATAAAGTGTGCATCATTTACAAGTTTGATTTTTAATATAAATTATATACATATATTATTTATATAAATTAAATATGCCTTTTTTAGAAATGGATACAAAAGTATAATACATATTCATAATTCTATTTATACTTGAATAAATTATATAACATCTTTTTAAACTTCTTTTCCTAAGATACAATTTTATAAATTATTACATATCTTATATTTATATTATATAATTCTGTCTTTTTTTAATATTATATTTTTATATATTTTTCAATATTTGCACGCAAAAATATTATAGCGTAGCCTCTCACGCCTGATAGATTTAGAAATAAAAATTAGACAAAAATGAATATTATTTTTGTTGCATGTCGCATCGTTACCAGTCGCCTCTTCGACTGATAAGGTAGAGCCAGAGAGAAACCGTTCCGAGATAAGATGTCAGCACGTGCTGTAAATTTTCTCTTTATATTCGCGGGTCATATGAGTCATCCGCAGCAGAGAAAAACCTTTGTCGACACTCTCGACGGCGAATTCCAAGTCCGATTGAATTTTTCGGCCGAAGACAAATCGACTCGCCCAGAAATTTCCACTCAGACTTCGCCACGCAAACAGTGATTTAGACTTAGTCTTAACTTTAAACAAACAGCGATCAAATCTAGCCGTAGGTATTGTCCGCTGAAAGAGGGCAGGAGCCAATTTAATATAAGAAGAAGAAGAGCAAATCGACTCGGGGCGACTCCGGCAACTTCGACCAATAATACGACAGAGATACGAATAATTTGATAAGGTTAGATATGATTCACTGTTTTTTTTATATATAAAAACGTTTATATCTACCAGCGAGGGTGAGTGATTATATATCCATATTTCTCTTAGGAGATGCTGACCGTATGTCATGTGATTCTAAGCTGCTAATAGCCAGTCCGCAGGATTCTGGATGTCTCAACAGATTTAATTTAATCTGTAATCATTAAAGAGATAAAGTGCTGAACAGGAAAGAGCAAGAGGGATATATTAAAACTGAAGCATACCTTGACGACAGAAATGGAATGCTTGGATAGAATCGATCATTCAGGGGTGAAGGAAAAGTACCAGGAGGTTCAGAAAGTGTTGGAGACCCCCGAGAGGAGCTGGTGCTCTCATAAGATTCACGAGAAAAAGAAAAAAGCTGTAGGAATTCTAATGGAGATCCTGGAAGCGCTCGCCCACTGCAAAGAGCCCCTTTGCACCGTCGTGGCTGCGATAACTCATTTGAACATAGGTCTATTACAGGCTGACCTGAGAGACTTAGGACTCGCCAAGGAATATTTCAGAAAGTGCATCGATTTGTTGGACGACACTGAAGACAGCAAACTGACGCCCGAAGGCATTTTACCAGCTATAAGCGCCAATAATGAACTGGGCATAATTTATGCGGTTGAAGGTTTGTTCGAGGAAGCTAAAGATTTTTTTAAGCAAGCGGAAGGCTTGTACGTCAAGTTTACGGAAGACGTTGGACTCGAGCCTGTTCATATGACCATTATGAATATCGTGGGATTGACGGGTATAGAAAGAGATCTAAGCGCCAAGAGCATCCTTGAGAAGCTTCATGAGTCGACTCTGTATAATCTCTGTATTAATGACGCAGTAAGTCCACCGCAAGTAGGACGATAAATGTATAGTTTTGCTCTCTATATTGTCACAGAATGCTGAGCAAGCAGCTGAGTCAAAATAGGATAACGCAAGATCTGGATTACGTCGAATGGGCTTTAAGTGCCGCGACAATATCTCAGTATTTTACAGAACAAGACAAATTTTTGCAAGCGAGACATCTGACTGCGGCGCGCCTACGTACTGGAGAAATACTCGGAAATCTTGAAGGCAAAGGGTACCAGGGAGACGAGTGAGAGCATTGCTGCGGAATAAGAAATTTACGATCACGGTTGTTATATTTTCTTCTGCGCAACAAACGATTTTTGTACGGAGGAAGTACAGAAATTTATATCTGCAAGGCATTTATGTATATTGTGCATGGTATTTAAATTTTAAAATGAATACTTTTTCATGCGTTAACAATCAGCCCATCTCGTATACATTTTAATGAACATGACATTGCTATATTAAAGATATATTTAAAATGAAAAAGTTATTACTTTGTTGTCTCTGTAGTCCAATCTTCCTTTCAATTTCCTTTTGTTAAGATACGAAAAATGAACATTTTGTTTGTGCTAATAAAATAGCAATAAAACTTATTATCGACTAAGTTAATATTGGCATTTGGTCAAAATCATCCTGATTAATTAGTAAACAATATAATAGTAATAAAATAGGTATAAATAGTGTAATATAGGGTATATTTTTTAATGATCTATTATTATCCTTTACAAGTTTGATTTTTAATATAAATTATGTATTATTTATATAAATTAAATATGTCTTTTTTAGAAATGGATACATAAGTATAATACATAGTCATAATTATATTATTATACTTAAATAAATTTTATAAATTATTACTTATATCTTATATTTATATTATATAATTCTGTCTTTTTTAAATATTATATTTTTATGTATTTTTTAATATTTGCACTCAAAAATATTATAACGTCAACGCTGCAGTCTCTCACGCCTGATAGATAGAAATAAAAATTGGACAAAAACGAATATTATTTTTGTCGCCAGTCACCTCTTCGGCTGATAAGATAAAGCCGTCCCGAGAGTAGATGTCAGCACGTGCTGTAAATTGTCTCTTCATATTCTTCGTAACCCGCGGGTCGTCCGCAGCGAAGAGAACGAGAGAACCTCGAGTCAAGTCACTGAAGTCTCGCACAGCGGTAGAAACCTCGGATCAGAGTCCGACTCGTCGCCGACGTTGTTCATCGTTCGCTCATCGTGGGTGAAAAATGGCGTCCCTGGCGGGTGTCCGGCTGTTGGCGAAGAACGCCGGCTGCCTCAGGAACTCGTTCAATCGGCTACGTTGCGCGAGCGGCGCGCTCGTTCAGATGCGATGCGAGCAAAGGCTGTTGCATCGCGGCGCGCGGACCGTGCTCGTTGTGCCGCAGGTAATATTGAGCGTGACACCCGTGATACACCCGAGCATCGTTCCCTCGCCGAGCGATCGTTCGCGACAGGCGTGATTCCGCGGAACGCGCATTATGTAACTTGGAGCAACCTGACGATGAGACTACTTGCAGAGATGCGCAGCGACGGACAGCGTCACCGGGAGTCGTCGTGACCGACGTGCCGGGCTTGTTGAGCCATCGGTTCAGTTCGCTCGAGCTCGACAGATCCTTGTTTTGGCTGCGCTTTCTCACGCTCTTGACGTTTATAAAGCTCTTTCATTCAGTTGTACTCTAAACAATAGATTTTGCATTTAGCTGTTGGAAGTTGGAAACTGCGACACAATATCCCACGCTTGATCTGGAACGTTAACTTGTGTAAAAAAAGGAGAAAGAGAACTGATTGAAAAGAGCATAGAGCAAATTTAAATTGAGATAAATACATATTCAAGTTTTAGAAGGAGCACTGTAGAGAAGGCGCAAACAAAACTGTGGAGTTTACCGAGTCTAATGTTTTGATCTTTAATCTCCACATAGCGCTGTCTCATTTTAAAACATGCAAGCTTATTTTTATCAGTTTTATGTGGTTGAAATTTGCATGAGTAATTAATAAGGAAATGATTTCAATTTCTAAAGTATATACCTGCGATATCATTGAGCAATATAATAACGAATAATCAGTTGGTGAAATATTATAGAATGCAACTAGGATGTATCTTTTTTACAAACTATATCCAAGTGCAATTTAGATTTTTTTTTACTTAGTAACTTCATGAAAGAGCTGAATGTTAAAATGTATACAAAAAGATTTGTCTGATGAATGCAGGTAAAATGCAATCGTGGATACTGTCAAGAAGTTAGAGAGAAACCGAAATCGATTAAGGATATCGAAGAGCGCGTATTGAAAGCAGTGGCCGCTTATAACGATGCCGTCGCAGAAAAGGTTTATTACCTAAAATACATCTCTGTCTTTTTTTCTGGGAAAAATTTTGCAGGGCTTAAAGGACACACGCATCAAGCAGGTGCGCCAGTACAGTCATAAGGATCCGCTGACCCTTGACATTATCAATCAGCGGGTGCTCTTGGTTCTGAAACTTTATGACAAAATTGAAAGCGCAAAGGTATCCCATAATTAGAGATCAATATCTTTCAAATATTTACCAAGACGTTTCTGTTAATGAGATAAAGATAAATGCTTCATTGTAAGTTAAAAATACAAAATTCCTGAGTGCATTGCGCAATTGTTTGAGAAATAATGTGTATGAATAAAAGGAGCATTATATTTTTTTCCAAACACATACATATAGCTTTTCCACATTAATTGCAATAGTTGATTTTCCTCCCGCATGATATTATAATTATATTGTTTTTCTCTGTTGCTAGTCTTTTTACTGAAATGTCTTGAGAAATATTTCTTAAAACAAAGGGTAGTTGGTTAACACCTCGCTTGATCGTGGCGTCTGCGTACATACTGACATGTGGATACAAATTTATCTTCATTGACTCTTATTTACTCGATGTAATGTGATTCGCAGTACCATATATTACCGTTAAGAAATATATAATATCTAAATTTAAATTTAAGTGCATAAAATATTCTCTTCCTAGCGTATTTGACTCAATTTAATTTATCAGAGACATGTCAGTTGTGCAGGAGGCCCAGATGAGCGATCGAATCCTAATATCTGACGATACGTTGAATCTTCAGTTGAGCCTGGAGTCGCATTTCATGGACGACCTGGGTCTGGATTCCCTGGACCACGTGGAGATCATAATGGCGATGGAGGACGAGTTTGGCTTCGAGATTCCAGACATGGACGCGGAGAGGCTACTGAGACCCAAGGATATAGTGCGCTACGTCGCGGACAAGGAGGACGTGTACGAATAACACGCCTTGCGTTATTTAGGCTCCACGCGGTTTTAGTCAACATCTACCCCGTTGTTTCGAACTGGAAATAACGGATCACAGCGTCTTACTTTGCCGCCGCCATTGTTTTTTTTTTCTGTATATAGATCACTCATCATTATGTGAATAAAAAATAAGCGAATTGTTACATCGAATTTGTCTTGTATGCGAGGATCCTGAAGCGTTATGGTATATAAGAAAAATATATACATATAGAGCCGTTTATGATTACCA